>NW_017263656.1:0-600000 GCF_001662655.1 Pseudogymnoascus verrucosus
TATATAACTCCTTATAATATAGTACTTAGTGTCCTTATAAATTTTACTATTAACATTAGCTTTTTCTAGTATAGATATAAGTTATGTTTATTACTATACTTTATATAAGGGTTAAATATATAATATGTTAAGTTATAGTACTATAAAGCTATAAGGTAGTTAATTATTAGTTATTACTATTCTTACCTTATAAGGTAAAGCTAAATATAAAATCTACTTATATTTGTTTTTACCCTATAGGGTAAAAACCTAGGCATCTAGCTATAGCTATAGGCAGTGCCTATAGGGCGTGTATAGGAGCACCTACTACTCTAGTAGGTACGTGAAGGCCTCGCCCCTCGCTTCTAGGGCCTCCTCCTCCCCCTCCCCTCCCCCCTCCCCTCCCCTCCCGCTCCTCTGCCCCCTCCTCCCCTCCGTAGCTTTAGCGTGGCCTATTGCGCTCGCTTACGCCTCGCCCTTGCTCGCTCTGTGTAGTACGTGGTATGGTTTACCGTTCATTATAGGGGGATAGGGGGGGAACGCTAGTCGGGCACCGTCTACGGTGGATTCGTAGACTAGTTATTGTAAAGATAGCTGCCGTTTTAGGTAAAAATCTCCAATTAAGTGCCTAATTTGGCAAGGCTCCATCCCTCACGGAAAATCTACAAATAAGTCCTGTTTCGAGCATAAATGTACAATAAAGTACCCGATTTAGCAAGTTTCGGCCTTATAGTAATGGATAAATTTTATTTATGGGGAACGCGCTGATATTAGGCAGTTGGAAGCAGTGTCGGTAGGGCGCTCTCCAACAACGAGCGCTGCAGTGACTCGTCCCCCCCTCTGGAAACTATATAAAGCGCGATTTCTCTCGATGGCAAAAGATATCCTCCTATTATAACTGCTGATTGTTACCAATATTTACCATAAGATGTCCGTGGATCAATTTGATAGCACTGCTGCCCCCAAGGCAGATGAGATTGTTGCATCTCTCATCCGCAATGGCGGCTGCGTCCTCCGCAACTTCATATCCGATGCCACAATCCTCGATATAATTGAAAGGGACGTCCGCCCGCATATCCAGGCAGACAGGCCATGGGAGGGAGTCGACTTCTTCCCGCCCGAGACCCGGCGAGTTATGGGCTTGGTCGGCAAGTCGCGCGTCTTTACTGACACTATCCCCGCCAACCGTCTGTACCGTGACGTATGCTCGCGACTCCTTTCCTCAACATGTCGCTCCTGGTACGGCTACCAACTAAACACGACAGTCTCGGAACCCCAGCTGAGCAACACAATCGTCTTCTCCATCGGCCCAGGCGCCAAGCGCCAGGAGCTGCACCGCGACGACTCGATTCATCATAACCATCTGCCCGACCTGCGAAGTCACCAAGACTATCGCATCGGGAGGGATACTAGTGTAGGTCTCTTTGTGGCCGGCAAAAAGACTACGCGTGCAAACGGGGCTACGCGGTTCATTCCGGGGTCGCATCTCTGGGGCGAAGAGAGATGCCCTGATGAGGAATTGGCTTTCTACGCTGAGCTGCAGCCAGGCGATGCGTTTATTATGCTTGCTTCTTGCTATCATGGAGGAAGTGCAAATACAACTGCAGATGAAGAGAGGCTTGTTTACAGCTGTTTTATGACCAAGGGATTTCTTCGACAAGTTTGTCCACCCTTACAACTGTATTGTTTGGTCCACTGCTAATTTAATATGGAGGAGGAAAACCAGTACCTTGCAAACTCCTCTGAACAAATCAGACAGTATCCCCGGGATGTGCAGATGCTTATTGGGTATTCAGTTAGTAAGCCGTTTTTAGGCTGGGTTAACCTTGACGACCCTCTTAAGGTTTTGTATGGCGATGACTTTGAAGGCCAGGGGATGCGGTGAAGTCTGGTTGCGTTGCCCTGTGCCGCCTTCAGCAAGTTGAAAGCTTAATGCGATAAAACGGCAGGTTGTTGCAGAATAGTATTAGGCGTCTTGTCGATCATAAAATAGATCGCTTATTACAATACATGCATCATCTCTCGAAGAATTGAGCTAGTGCGCAAAGCATCAAACTGCCAGCAGCGGCTTGCCGTCCCTTTCCCAGGCTTTGGCATTTTCCAGCCAACATCCCGGCTTGTTTTTCCATAGCTCTTTAAGAAAAGATATCACAACTTCGTAATTTCTAAAGCCAGTCTTCTTGATAATGTCCCCGTACCACTTTAATACCAGATGCTGCTTTTCCTCACAGCCGTGGCATTCAGTTCCTGCAATGAAAACCGGCCACGTCAAGTGTTGGATCAGCGCATCGTTACATGCGCAGTTTTCCAATTTCTCAAACAGCTCCTGCATAGTGAGAAACATCTCAGCATCTGCAGGTGTGAAGTTGTAAACACACTGGTACGCGTACAACAGTGCCGCAATGTGATGAACGTCAACAAGGTGGATGAAGTTTAGGCGAGTAGATTCATCGCCAAGAGCTGCTGATGTCGCCGCGCTCATTAAGGTGAGACCACGAGTCTTCTCAAACTGGATCCGCAGGGCAGCTGGAGTAGGAACTCTGTGCGCAGCCGTACCTATGTCTGTGATGTAGAGTGTGACTTGATGAATAAGTTTCATATACTCCGACAATAGGGCTTCCGGGTCACCATGCCTTGGTAGCACCACATCATCGATCCCAAGGTAGAGGCATGTCGTCGTTGACGCTAAGACGTCATGAATTGAAAACTGACCTCGTAGAAACCTGAACAGCTCGCTTGACTCAGCGCTAGAATCTGAAAATCCGTTGACGAGGAGGCGTGCACCGAGCCGATGCGAGCACCATGCTGTAGACGTGTCTCCAATGCACTCATAGTTAGAAAGGATGAGCATCGCGGCCAGGATCCATTCCGCAGTCTCTAGGTCCAAGATTTCTCGCGGCTCTTCACAGCCGACGCGCTCTGTGATTCTGGAGAGCTCTTGCGTTATTCTCAAAACAACCACATCCCGTGCCTTGGGAGCAAATGCAACGATTGATGGTTGTGTAGGGCCCATGTGCTCGGCCGATACAGCAAGTATCGCAAGCAATATGATGGGCGATGATCTCGCCTTGGGCACAACAAGCCGCCTGTAAGGATTCAAAGGCGAATCTACCCAAACCATGTTTCCAGCGATTCGTCTCGAGTAGTAAGAGACTAAATGCTCAATTTCGCTTGCGTTTGGCGCTTCGGCGGCCATTTTGGCTATCTTTGCAGCAGCCTCAGCCCAGGATGACTTTGACGGCACTGACAATCCGTCAGCGGGCACGACATCCTGAGACGCATCCTTAGGGTATTGCAGTCCTTTGAAACGGCCACGTACTGCTACAGCATTTGCCCATCGTAGGTTTCGTCCATAACCGGGGCATTCTATACTTCGCTTCATGCATTTGAGACAGGAGGGTGTGGTGCGATCACAGCGGATCCTCCGACGGACACAGACTCTGCAATCCATTGCGCTGCACCCGGCGAATGCACCTTTTCAAGCCTTCTGTTAACCCCTCATTAGAGTTTTGATTCCTTCTCAATCACGCCAGTGATCGCCGCTTCGGCCGTACCCCCTTGCTTAATCGCGACTATTAAAGTCTATTTAAAATTCGGAGCACTTAGGGCAAGGTTCTATAACAAAAGAATATAGCTCTAAATTTTAAAGATAGTTAAAGACGAAAATAATGCAGTCCGGGAGTTACTCTAGTGTAAGGAGATGGGCTAAAAACCACATGTTTTAGCTTTAGGATTTAGTGCTTATTAATGTGCATTAGTATAAATCTAGGCTCGCTATATTTTACTGAGCCACTATTCTTAGGCCTGGTTATGTGTGTGGCGTAGAGTGTCACGCGTGTGGCGTAGTAGCACACGAACTTTCTATAGGCAGGTGCGCGACAGCCACGCTAGCGCCTAGGCCTAGAAGCGCTCTCTCGTCTTCTTCTACATTACCATCGCAACGGTAGGATAATATAGACAGAGCCAGGGTTAACCTAACCCTATAATAGAGTTAGGGTATTTTATTTATATCTAACTACCTATAAGAGCTAGCTATTCTAGCATTAACACCCCCCCCTAAGTACATTTAAAATCCTAAATGCAAACTTCCCTCCTTATATTCTTACATCCCTACACCACCCCACACCACCCATCCGCCCCCAACCCACCTAAATCCTAAGCCCCTCGCAAATATATCAAAACCACTCATCCCTTAAATCCCACTACTCCCCCCACCCCCCACGGCATGCGCAAAAACCTTCGCTGCAAGCTGACTCAACAACCTCGCCTTATCCCCCTGCGGCAACTCCTGAAACACCGAATAAACACTCATCCCCCTCGCATCCCTCACTGCTCCCAGTCTATTCCCCGCCACCGCCCCCGCCACCATCCCCGGGAAATTCGCCACAATAAACCCCATCGCCGCACCACTCAGTCCACCCACCAGCGACCAGAACCTCCCCGTGGCCTGGCCAGCCTCATTCGCCATCCCCTCCTCCCGTAGCATCTCCTCGAACACATCCCCGAATTGCGCGGACTCGGCTTCTTCACGGTTGGGGTGCGTGTTGAACCCGAAGTTCTCCCACCAGTTCCCCCCGGCGCCGTCGGAGGGGCGCGGGATATCCCAGGCGTCCTCGTCGTCCGCAGCGGAGGGACCGGAGGTGAAGCCGCCTGGGGCGGGGTGGGGACGTGCGAGGTCGTATTCGCGGCGCCGGGTGGCGTCGGAGAGGGTATAGTAGGCGTCGTTTATGAGTTGGAATTTCCTCGTGCGAGAGGCGCGGTCGGGGGAGTCGGAGGGGACACGGTCGGGGTGTGTTTTGAGGGCGGCGCGTTTGTAGGCGTCGCGGATTTGTTGGGGGGTTGCGGTGGGGGGGACGTCGAGGACGGAGTCTGGAAGGGTTTGGTTAGAATGTGAGGGTGAGAGCTGGTGGGGGAGGGGGACGTACAGTAATCGGGGTTACTGGAGGGAGCCATGATGGTAGAAGGGTCGAGAGATGAAGGATTTGAATATCCTTCCTTTAAGCTGTGTATGCACTGAAGAAAGATGTAAAGTGCAAAAGGGATGCCGTCGCAAACCTCCCTCTTAGTCCAGGTTATCACAAGAAACCCAAGAAACTCCCCGTCCCTCGGCCACCATCGTCATAGCTGTGGCGCACCCCCAACCTGACATGTGGCTTGACTCACACACACACACGCACGCACGGGTATAATAATTCCGATGCCAAGAAATTTCCACGTGACTTGTTTTCGATTTTTGTTATCTTTCTTATCGCCTTTTTTTAGTCTAGGTCACGTTTTTTTTTGTTCTTGGACTTTTCTTTTCCCATTGTCACGTTTCTCACGCCGTCGCCGGTCGTAGCTGCCGCGTCGTTCGTTCGTCGGCAAAAGTGTTAGGAGAAGGTCTGAGTCCCGTGTGTACCCGAGTAAACCCGCTCTGCACAATCACCCCGCTTGTACCCCGCGGTGATAGGGAGGTGGTGAGTGACAAGTGCCCGCCAACAGAATTATAGTCACAGTAGTAGGGAAACGGCGGAGGAGTAGAAAAACGATAGCATATCCTCTTCGCTTCGCTTTTCACTTCTGCTCCTGCTCCTGCTTCTGCTTCTCCTTTCTCTCGTCCTCTTTCTCTTTTCCTGCGCGCTTAGATCGTCAATTTCTAAGCTGTCCCCCTTACGGCGGTCTTCTTCCTCCGGTATTCGCTCCGCCTCCCGTCGACGACCTCGGCACCTATCCGCACTGCGCCATTCTTTATATTCCTTTATACTGTATAGAGTGCACTCTCTCCCCCGGACTCTCTTCCTCTCTTCGCATACTATTGTATCAGTCCTATAATAAAACTACCCCAAGTTCCACAACCACACAGCCCCACCAATGGCCCCCGATATCTCCAACGGCCTCAACGGCCACCCCGCCACCGACGACTCCAATGCCGAGTTATGGAGACATCCCGACCCGACGTCGACGCAGATGCATGCTTTCAAGGAGCGTGTTAATGTTAAGTATGGGCTCAAGCTTGATCATTATGAGGAGCTGCATAAGTGGTCTGTAGAGAACATTAGTGACTTCTGGGGAGAAGTGTGGGATTTCACTGGGATCAAGGGGAATAGGGTTGATGAACCGGTAAGTGATAATTACTTTTATGTCACGTGGTTTTGTCTTTATACTTCCCTTTTCAGTATCATACAGATGTTGAGTTGGATGGGCATCTATATGCTTGAAGGCTTCTTCTCTAATGCAGCCTCTACTCCCTTTCAAATCTCTCAAGCTACCCTACTACCCCCCTTGCCACACATCACCCTCCCTCCCCCACCCCTCTAACCAACCCCCACCAACTAACACCCACACCAGGTCCTCCCCCCCAACGCCCCCATGTACCCCCGCCCCGACTTCTTCCCCACCACCACCCTCAACTTTGCCGAGAACCTCCTTTACCCTTCTTCTTCCCCCGACCCCTCCAGTCCAGCCATCATTGAGGCCAACGAGACTTCTTCCCACCCAATCAGCTGGGCCGATCTCCGCGAGCGCGTCCGCCGCTGCACCCTCGCCCTCCAATCCCTCTCCCTCGCCCCTGGCGACCGCGTTGCCGGTTTCCTCGGAAACACAGCCAATGCCGTCGTCGCAGCGCTAGCAGCAGCGAGTATCGGCGTCGTCTGGACGGGTGTTAGTCCCGATACGGGGGTCCATGCGGTGCTAGAGAGGTTGGTGCAG
Source organism: Pseudogymnoascus verrucosus (assembly GCF_001662655.1). NCBI lineage: Eukaryota > Fungi > Ascomycota > Leotiomycetes > Thelebolales > Thelebolaceae > Pseudogymnoascus > Pseudogymnoascus verrucosus. The sequence goes on from NW_017263656.1 coordinate 6,667, forward strand.
ATTGAGCCCAAGGTGCTGTTTGTGGATAATGGGGTTGGGTATAATGGGCGCACGCATGCGAGTGGGGTGAAGGCGAGGGGGATTGTCGAGGGGTTGAGGGGGAAGGGGTTGATGGCTGTTGTTGTGTTTGAGACTGTGGTGGGGTTGGAGTGTGGAGTTGAGGAGTTGGCGGAGGTGATGGATGAGGGGGCGAAGGCGTGGGAGTATAAGGATTTTGTGGACAGGTATGTTTCGATTTTATGCTTATCCCTTGGGTACTCGTCAAGCTACGTCTACAGCAGAACTAACACACACCTAGCGTCCCCAACCCATCCGCCCCCCAAACATTCACCCCCCTCCCCTCTTCCCATCCCCTCTACATCCTCTACTCCTCCGGCACCACAGGCGCCCCAAAATGCATCGTGCACTCCGCCCTCGGCACTTTGATCCAACACAAGAAAGAACACATCATCCACGGCGACCTCCTTCCCTCCTCGCGCCTCCTCTACTACACTACCACAACCTGGATGATGTGGCACTGGCTCGTTTCCGCGCTGTCCGTCGGCTCTACAATCGTCGTCTACGACGGCTCGCCATTCCGTCCCGCGGGGGAGATGTCAATGCCCTACCTCATCGATTCGCTGAAGATTACGCATTTCGGGACGTCGGCGAAATACCTCTCGATACTGGAGCAGAAACACACGCAGCCCCTGCTCCCGCAACCCGATGGGTCGAACGCGGCTTCCCTAGCAACGCTAAAGGCTATCTACTCCACTGGCTCCCCGCTCGCGCCGTCAACGTATAAATACATCTACGCCAACTTCCCACCTACAGTCCAACTAGCATCCATAACAGGGGGGACAGATATCATATCCCTCTTCGGCGCACCTAACCCCCTCCTCCCCGTCTACGTAGGCGAAATCCAAGGCCCCGCCCTCGGCCTCTCTCTCCTCGCCGTCTCACCCACGGGTGACCCAGTCGCGCCCTCTGAACCAGGGGATCTGGTAGCTACTGTCCCGTTCCCTGCTCAGCCTACTACGTTCTTCGGCGCAAAGGGGGATGCGAAGTATTTCGATGCGTATTTTGCCGTGTTTCCCAAGGTGTGGCATCACGCCGATTTCATCTCCTTCGTCCCGCATACCGATGCTGGGCGCGCGGGTACGAACAACGCCGCGTCAGGCCTACTGATGCTGGGACGCAGCGATGGGACGCTAAAGCCTGCGGGTGTGAGGTTCGGGTCCGCGGAGATCTACAACATCCTTCTCGCGCACTTCCCCGAGGTCTCAGACGCCGTATGCGTCGGTCGTCGTCGCGCGGGTGACGCAGACGAGACGGTGTTGTTGTTCTGTATGATGGCGCCTGGGGAGACGTGGAGTGAAGAGCTGGGAGCGAGGATTAAGAGGGAGATTGGCACGAGGTTGAGCGCGAGGCATGTGCCGGGGGTGGTGTGTGAGGGGGGCGGGGTGCCGGTGACGGGGAATGGGAAGAAGGTGGAGGTGGCAGTAAAGAGGGTTGTTAGTGGGGTTGAAGGGGGGGTGGGGGAGAGTGTGGTTAATAGGGAGGTTTTGGAGTGGTATCGGGAGTGGGCGGGAAAGAATTAGATGGGTAGATGGGGGGGGGGAAGTAGATTTGAGGGTTTGGGTAATTAGACAAAAGAAGACAAAAGCGAAGATTTACCGTATCGAATAATCTCGAGGCAGGAATCAGTCGCCGTATGGCCATTCATCATGACCCCTCGTGATAACCCCTCCTCGTTGACGGTCTGGCGCTTAAGTGATACAGCGGCCAAGTTCCGCGGCAATGTCGCAACCACCACCAACCAACAGGGCTGTGATAGTATAACCACCCACCACATTTATGTTGGCGGGGCTGATTAGATGGGATGTGTGTGTGAGGAGGTGTCTCGGTGTGTTGGCTTTGGTGGTGGTGGTGATTGTGGACGAATATTGCCGCCGTTGTATGAGAAGGTGTGGTCGCGATGTTGGAAATGGTGGCGATGTGATAGCGGTGCTATGGTCGGTGTTGGATATCACTTTTTCGGTTATGAGACAGGATGGCGACCATTGCCGCCGATGTATGAATTGGGTGGTCGACTATCATGGTGGTTTCATGGGAGATTGATTCTATGTGAGAAAATATGGTACCTCGTTGGGTAGTTGGCGGCTGTGGTCTGCGATTTGAGGTCGCAACGACCGCGCCACTGTCGTTGGATACTTGGTAATTATAGAAGAGTCGTGAGGGGGTATAATCAATGTTGCCGCTGTTGGATGATTCGGGCGATGCCCACGATGGTTTCATATAAAAATCGAACATAGCGAGAAGCCTATAAAGCCAGTCGAAATCCTATCTATCGAATCTCAAAATCAGAAATCAGAATCACATCACAGATCAACCCATCGTCATCACCACATCACAGCAAACCACAACCTCAAGTTTCCAGCAACCACCATCATCATGATGTCCTAGCCATACCTCATGCCCGCCACTGCCGCCATGCCGACACCTACTAGTCTGTCTCTTCCCCCCTCACCCCCCCTTCCACCACAACACCACACCAACTAACCAACCCACTCCCAGCCAGCTCCGCACTCCCACCCCAACCAACTCCCGCAGCCCAGCTCCTCGCCTCTCTCACCCCCCCCCACCGCTCAGCCTTCGACCGCGCTGTGTCCCTCGCCGCGAGAGGGCATCGGCGGGAGGCGCTGAGGAATTTTGTGGATGAGGCGCGTAAGGGCGGGTTTTGGAGGGAGGGGAAGATGCTGGTTGATGTTAGGGATGATGTTAGTGAGGTGAACTTTAGGGGGGTTTTAATGTATTATTGTTGTTCGAAGTGATGGGGCGCGTGGGTGTGAGGTGGATGGAGGGTGTTGTGGGGGGGAGGGGGTTAGAATTGGGTATTAGCGGGGTTTAGGTGGTATTCTTAGATTAGGGAAGTATATATTCGACAGGTGCGGTGTATATTAGATGGTTGATTAGTTTTATAAATGCAGGACATTTTATTTCTACTATTTGTATTTGAATGATAAATTCTGTTTTAATAAATATCCTCATTTTAATCATAATTTCTATAAATTCTATTAATTCTAGTTACTATGCATGTCCCCCTTTCGGATTCTAGGTGGAATAAGTACTATATGCGGCATTTCAAGACTACTATATCCCTTTCTGCCCCTCCTATCTCGACGCTTTCGGAGATTGCTTGATTCTCCTCCTTTACCAGCACACTCCTCGACAGCTTGCCATCAACGTAAATCCCATATCCACCTTCTAGCAAATTTCCAAACGACAACTTCACGCTGTCATTAAATTGCAATTAGCGCGCCATTCCCGTATCTCAGCTAGAACCGAGGATCATAAAACTCACCTCGAACTCTGCTGCGCCTTCAACGTGCATCCCAGATATCGCCTCACGATTTAAGTCGGCGCAACTATGCCCCGGCTGACCTCCGAAGTTGCATCTCTGCTGTTTTTAGAAAGTAAATATCATTACTTCAAGCTTCAGCCAAGCTATGAGAATCACCGATTCTTAGAGCCCAAATTTAGAGAACTCAACATCGGATGGTTCTTCAGCTCCCTCACCACCCCCTCCCGTACTACTTCTAATGGCCAGTTCATATACTGGCGCCAGCTGACTGGCAAGGCGGATTGGATCCCATTGATTTCTCTCCGTCCTATATCACCAACCCACCAAACCTCCTTATATGCCACGAGAAGCGCGAAGTAATGCGCGAGCAAAACCAACGCTCGCGGCTGCTTCTCACTAACTAAATCGATATATAGTTTCGGAGTTAGGATTGGGAACAAGATCAACAGCCGCAGAACATCTCCAGAGTTCTTCTTGGCGTCGACTGCGCTCTTCGTTGTGCCGATAAAACTTATCACCTTCTTATACACCTCTTCGATATCTGCATTCCAGGGCTCATCCCTTTCGTGGTCTTGGTTTCGTTCAAGCAGGTGGGCAAGACAGTTTGGATTCTTGACGGTAAAGGGGCCCTCAAGCTCCCACGGTTTCTTGCTTGCCACAACGGCGCCGAAGGCGGTCTCAAGATCCCACGGTCTCTTGCCCGCGAAAACAGCGCCATTCTCAGTTAATTCTTTATTATTATCCAAAATTTCCCTTGATAACGCCAATGGGTCATCCTTGACGTATGGATATGCCTCGACGAATACGAATCCAGCTTCCTTCGTTATCAAAAGCCATTCTGTAGGAGGCGTATATGGGGTGGGCTCCCTGTCCTGTAATAGGACGAGAGCGCAAAGACGAATTACCGATGCTGTAAGAAGGGCCGCATCCGCGTTGGATTTATTAAGCTGGCTAACCTCATGCCGGTGAATTCGGATGGCTTGGCCGAAATAGGTGTTGGATGCTTCTAAAGCCTCAACGTTTAGAGGCTCCGTCTTAGAGAGATGCATTGCGGTTATACAGTATATGGAATATAAGAGCGAGTCATGCTTCAATGCTAGACCAGGCATCTCTGAGACCCATATTTCCCGCGATCTTTCACTAGTAGATCCACTCGATGGTATGGAAACGGTCCATCCAGTGTTAGTCATATACAGGTAAAGGAGTTTTAGCTCGAGCATGCGCCGTTTTTCTGCATGGGGGTTTTCTTTCGCAGAAACTGTCGCGTCGTTGGCTATCTTAGCCCTGGAGGTGGAGGCCGAGCTTTCATTTGATCTACTTGGCCCGGGCCTTGCATAATTGCAAGACACCTTATGCCGCTGGCAGCTTCCGCATAGAGGGTGGACTTCGTCACACTGTGGCAAGTTAGGCATAGTATCTATAAATGCTTGGCACGGCAATCCCAGCAATGGAGTATTGACTAAAAGAAATGCGGACTATACTTTAACGCGCCTGGCTCGGCATTGCTGGCAACCATATCTTGACTTCTTATGATACAGTCGTGACGGAGGGTTAGCTACGCCAACTTCTGGCTTCCAATGGACGAATTGGTCTGCATCCCCTCGGGGTGGGCTCGCGCTGCGACTAATTGGCTGTGGTGAGAAATCCGACATGGCTTGGTTTTGTTGTATCCTGTGATGTTGGACAAGTTATGATGAAGTACTTGGGGAAACGATGACGGGCCGCGTCAGCCGCAGGTGACAGGGATCATAACCCCATAGGATGTCTTCACGTCCAATCTTTGACAATAGTTATACTTGTGCTACCTCGAAGTAGAAAATGGGATATGTGTAACAGCTAGTAATTCCAGTGACTATCATTAAAATATTCCAATCCTCCACTCAATATACAACACTCATTTCGTAGTTCTCTGAAACTTATTTGCGATGCCACGTGTGCGTATGCCAGCAACCGAGAGTACGATGATCGAGAGCATCTCCGGAACGACACTGAGGCAAATCTTGACCGCAAGAGACGAAGTGAAGCTAGACGACGGTCCGTAGGATGAGCCTGCAGCAAATATTTCTCGTAGTGCGATAAGTGGAAGGGCCGCCGCAACCCCGTGGAGCAACTATCTGCGGTTAGCTGGATTCAAGTTGAGACTTAAATTGCACCAACCTTTGTGCCATCAGCGGGTGGCCCGCCAGCAGCGTATTCCTGGGATGATCGGAATGATAGCAGCGTCCAAACTGCAAGGATGGCCCAACAGGCTAGAACCACTCCCATGCCAACTTTCATCAGCACATTCCCGACGGAAGCCCCATCCTGCAACTTCACAATGCCAATAATGACCAGGACCATCGCTGCGATGACGGTGAGGTGGTACTGGATGACAAGAATCCATTCGAATTTCCGGTTGAGGGTGGGATCGCGAGAACGTCTCCTAAGATATGTTAGACGGTATTAGATAGGGAGAGAGGGTCGACCAACGCTTCATGGAGAATCCCAACCGCACCAAGAATCAGAGGTGAAAGTCCAACGCTCTGGAGAATTAGAGTAGCAACCCCCCCGGTGGAATGATTGTTGTAGGCGTTAAGTTGCACGGCGTTTCCGACTATGCGAATAACACAGAGACTGTGAAGGGCCATCCATCCGAGAAGGCCTCGTTTCCCATGCTTCCAGAGGCAGTATGTGACGGGTTGGAGAAGAAGGAGATATATCGCAAGAGAAGCTATGACGAGAGACTTCGGGTCGGCAACTCTTGGTGGATACATTGTAGTGAAATTTGAGAAAGGGCGCGCGAGATGGGGAGAAGAATGCAGGCCATGATGAGCTGGCCTTTCGAGTTATATACACTTAAAAAAACATAAAGAGATCATACTTACGCGTCAGCCTTCAATATAACGTCGAGTTCAATTGGGACGGTGTTAGGCAGTGCAGCGACATGTATCCCTATTATGGAGCGAATGCGAGAAGGAACAAGCTTTACGGGACCCACGTCTCATCCTTTGATGTGGATAAGCATTTTAAAGGCCTGTTTAGGTTTTTGTCAGATCCATCGTGTGGTTTCCAAATGCGCGACAAACATTACAGCCATCTTCAGCCTGCGCCTCAAATTGCCATTTACGGAACGAAAGCGAGAGCGACAGCAACAGTGAGATGACAGCCGCTAGTCAGGGGCCAGTCGTCGCAATTGTGGCTTGGTCGGTGCGGTCGGCTCGTTGTACCGGGAAGCAGCGATTGGTGGGAATAGTACAGTATGCACTTTGAGCCGTTTCGCATCGTGCGTGGCGCAATAGCTTGGCGGGGTTTATGGCGTTTGTAATCAAAGACGACATGTTGTTCTGATCGCGGAAATAATCGTTGACTGTGGCATTCATTGCTTTCCTATTTGAATGGCTGTATAAATTGCCATTGTAATACAAAATGCCAATCCAGCTCCCAGTTGGTCCTCTAGACCAGTTCCTTCTCTTCGGTATTGAACATGAACCCTGTTACTAGCTCAAACTGACGCTGTCGCAGGGGACAGCATCACCGAGAAATCCAATGACCAGGAACACGGATTTGCGTTTGCTTCTGCCCTGCAAAATGGTAGGGTTAAGCGCACCCAGTATCTTCAAGGCTAACACTACCTCCAGCCTATATGTTGAAGCTAGATGTGATAAATCGCGGGTTTGGGTAACCTACGTTCCCTTACAGATAGAAATTACTTCGACTAACATCCTCTCGTAGCGGTTATAACACAAATAACGCCTTGGAAATTCTACCTGCCATCCTACCCGCCCCTTCCCAGGCCCGCGTCCGGTTTCTCACCATCTTCTTTGGCGCCAATGACTCTAATCTTGGCCCGCCTCTTGTGGACACGCAGTACGTGTCCATCCCGGACTTTACTCAGAACCTTAGAGACCTAATCTCGCATCCCCTAATTGCTGCGCACAATCCCCCGCCGAAAATAATTCTCATAGCGCCTCCGCCAATCGAGGAGACGTTCATTGCCAGGGAAGACGTGAGGAACGGGTATACGGAGGTGATGAGATACAACCGTAATACTGCGCTTTACGCAGAAGCTGTGACGAAGGTGGGGAAAGAGACGGGGACGCCAGTTGTAGACCTCTGGAGTGTTTTCATGGCAAAGGCTGGGTGGGTTGGAGGGTACCATGAGGATGGGGTGTCGATGCCAGGATCAATTGCTGCGGGCTTCAGTGATGTTTTGAAATCATTTTTAGATGACGGTACGTTTTTGTCCTGTTATAAGGTTATAAGCGATGATGCTAATCTGCCAGGCCTCCATTTAACGCCAGCGGGGTATAAAATTATGTTTGAGGAGGTTCTGAAGGTGATTAGGGAAAACTGGCCAGATCAGACGCCGGAGGCACTGAAGAGTCTACGTGATCTGCATGGACTAAAATTTTGGTACGAGGTGGAATAGAAATTGGTATGTGCATTCTCTCTCGAGTATATATATAGTATGTGCATGAATATATACATCCGTCAACGGAATAGAACCGCTCCATCCACAGAACAGGCGTAGTTATTGCCGAATTGAATAGAACCGCCCAGTCCTTAAAGTAGGTCTAGGCATTGTCGAGTGTGTAGAACTACCCAGTCCACAGAGCAGGCCCGGGGATTTTATAACTCGTCATGGTGACATACGGGTTGAATAAAATACCTGGGTCATTACTCTTATAAAGGCTGGAAGCAACAGTTCCCACTGGGTTTGCTGTGCCAGAACCCGTCACGTCAATGTTCACGCAGAACGGATAGTTTTGCGCGCCATTGAGCGAAGTGCAACCGTGGCATGCGATAATTTCGTGGCGGAAGACATAATGACCTGCTATTGTTAGCAGAGGCCGGCAGCAAGGGGCCGGCTAAAGAAGAGACAGGCATACCTGGAGCAAGAGTCTTTGGCACTTTCGTAGTCCACGAATTGCCGTCAGCCATCAGCTTTCCAGCAGCCCAGACCTGACTGGTGAGGTCAATTCCAGACTCATCAATCTTGACAAACTTGAGCGCGGTCTTGTCCGCAGTTTTGCAGTCTCCGCTGCATTTGGCGACGTAGGTCAAGACAGGGCCGATGTTGTGTGGCCAGTCAGTCCATTGGAACTTGACGGACCCACCCGCAGCAACTGTCGCCGAGACGTTCGCGTTGACTGCATTCTTGTGGCAGGCGATGTTGGGGTTTCTGCTTTTGTTAGTCTGCACTTAGTTTGCCAGGACTGACATACTGATATTCATTTGGAGGGACGAATCCAAGGTCCAACGCCTCTTCGTACCATCCTGGGGTCTGGGGAATGGGAACATGATTCACTAAATCATACCAGTAGGAGACAAGCCAGCCTGAAGTGGTAACACCGTCTGCTACAATGCTGGAAACGTAGCCGTGCGCTGCGGCAGTGCCAGCCAAACCGAGGATAGTTGCGATCTTCATGATGATTGTCTTGCCTTGTTGCATTTGAATGAGAAATGCCAATCCTATATAATAGAGTTGGCCGGTTAAATTGATAGTGCCGTGTGACTACCATACTATAGAGTTGATGTAATTATTGGTGCGAAATGCTGTGAATTTTCCGAAGTTTCATAATTAAATTGCCGGGATTTAGAGTGCTCGGCGGCAGATCATCTGTGGGGGAATATAGTAAACACGCGACAGGCTACTCGCGCCGGATCGTCCAGAGTTAAGTGTTTGCAGTTTGAGGCGGAGTGCTCGCTCCGGATCGTCCAAGGTTTTTACAGTTCGAGACGGCTTCTCGCCCCGGACCGTCAAGTGATGGCGAGGCCAGAAAACCGCCAATCAAGATGCTAATCATGTAAAGAATGATAATTAATTGCTTTTCATTGTCATCATGAATCTCAAACTAACTCGTAGTAATTATAACCCCGCCATCTTCGAATACAAATCTTCCCCGCCACACTCCCTTTATCCCCACATTTGGCCTTGGCCATCACTAAGATCTGCCTTTGGGCACTCTAGGCGGTGAAAGTGCGCCTCACCTTAGGGGCCTTTTGGCTGTAGTTGCTGACCACGGCCTTGATCGTCTTGCTGAGGGTGCTACGCTTGTTCTCCAACAGACGGGGCTCAGGTAGGAACAGGAGTTTGGCGGCATCAGCGAAGCACTATTCCAACAGTCAGTCATTTGAGTGTGTAGTCTTGGAAGAAAACCTTACGTTAATAGCGGGCTCGAGCTCGTTGAGAACAGCGATGAGAGGATCAGCCTTGATAGGAATGCTATCGCTGAACTTGTGCGACTTCAGGTTCAGGACGTTCATGAGAATTTGCTGGTCGATGAGGAACTATGGTAGAGGTTAGTTTCTATCCGCGAGGAATCTTAGATCCTATACTTACATCATCATACGCCCAATCGATTGGGTACAAATCCTTCAACTCAACGCCTGGGAAGGCATGGGGAAGGCTGGCGGTCACCTCGTTGACCTTCTTCACAACAGCCTTCAATCCACTGACGATTTCCTATAAATCCTAATGAGAAACTGTTCTATATGGATAACTGGAAGACGACTGCAAACTCACAGGGAATTTGCCCAAGTTGTCCGCGAATAGAGGCCCATCAACGCGGGTGATAATTCCAGCAGGTCCCCAGATGGATCTTGTGGACAAAGCCAGGCCCTGAAGGTCCTTGGTAAGTTGGCTGGTCCATTGGTTGGCGGCTGAGGGGGTAGCTGCAACGAGGGCGAAGAGCGCGGTGGCGGTGACTGAGAAACGCATGTTGGATAGTAGCTTGAGCTGAAGGAGGCAGGAGTTTTAATATGATAAAAGTTGGAGGCTGGAAGGCAGATGAGAAGATGCTGATGTCTGGATAGCTGGTTGATGGAGAGATGAGGGGGAAATAGGCAACGCCTTTATAGTAATTCAGATACGAAATGTAGACTATGGACTCTTCCCCTATTCATCTATTCTCATCCGACTTGAAGCAGGGAGATAGTCAATGACGCAAGGAGATGTATATGCCACGGCTTGAAGCTCACCGTCAATCAATAGTTCCGTCGATCACGGCCCTTGCATCTCAGTTGGGACCCGGAGACGTATTTGAAAGTGCACAAGCTGAGCAGTGCACTTCTGAGGATGCATGCGATTGATTTAACATCTTGACAAACCTCGACTTAGCGTCGAGGCTGACAGCCACTGCAAAATAAATCACCAAGTTTGTCATCAAGTAGTAGATGCATCTCATACACATGTCATAAAACCTGCAGTCATACTATGAAGTTATCAGCATACACGAATGAATTACCAGCAAGCGAAGCTGGATCGACTCGCCAGCAAACCGAGGAACGGGGACGGGGACAACGGGAAGGGCCATTTCAGGAGTAGGGCCTGTCTCTGTCACCCAAAGCAATCATACTAGCGTAGAGGCCTAAAATAATATGTTATCCTCATTCACATCCCAGGGAGGCTGGGGACGTTTGTGAGGCTCCCGAGCGGCTCGTTAAGTTTGGAGTCTGAAAAAAGAGGCGTGATGGAGTTCGGTTGGAGTAATTTCATGCCAAGAGGATTCCGCCATACTACGTAACATCACGGATGAGCACCTTGGGCGCTGTTGAAGTAAGACAGATATACAAAACTAGTCTTCTGCATACATAGATAGAGTAAGAGTATATGGCGAATGCTCTGATCCTCGAAGCGAGGATATCCGACGAGCTCGGTTGCAGCAATCGCGCGCCAAGAAATGATCGCTATGCCAGCAACACGGACAAAAACTTTAAGTATACGTCGAAAATATGATGATCAGTTAGTTTGTACGTGGCGTAACGCTTGCTGGAACGAACTGTACGGAGTGTTGGAATTTGCGGAGAAGGGTGATACCCCCGGGTGCCCCGAAAGCCACCAACCCCTGGATCCAGCCCGAGGCGAGCTTCCGGCGCCGCTGGGATGGGGCAACGGGGCGCTAACGGCTGATCGCCGCGCTAATATCACAGTTGATAACCCAAAATAGATGCTGCCCCTGCTCTAGCTCCGCATCACACATCGTACTTCGTATACGCTTGACTTGGCAGTTGACTTGTTCCCCGAACCCTTACTCGTGCATCTTGTGGGGTTGGTGTCTAAGCCGAACACAGACAAATCCCGCGTGTTGTCTTTCTTTACGAACTTTGCTATCCCCTATTACGCAGGGAACCCAACCGAAGGATTATGATGTCTCGGCGGATGTTCATATGAAGTTTATCAGACGGTGCCCTTGTGTGATAGTCTTGCGGGGTGCGTTGAGTCGGATAGCAATCAATAATCGAGTGTCTGGCAAGTCTCCAAATAGGCCCCTTGCGTATAATTATATCTGCCAATAGGATTGAAATCCGAGGGGAGCTAGTTAAAAGGCTGGGAGGAGGTTTAAAGTTTGACGTTGGTGAGCTGAAAAGGTTCAAATGCATCTCGGGAGTCCATATCCGGTATGCGTAGTATATTTTATGCAGCAAACAAAAAGACGTGGATTAAGTATGAGTTTCTCAGCTTGCAAACAAAATCCGGATGGGCTAAGAGCCGATTCGCTTTATGGTTTTACTTGTTGATCTATACGCTATACGAGTTATCAGTATGAGATGACGTGTGACAAGGGATGAAAGGTCTGACTTGATGCTGGTTGGGAACAGTATGCTGGCACCAACCTATTGGCATGGTGTTCGGACTCAACGTCTCCACTACACGGATTGTGAGTGACAGATAGGGATATATTTTCTGCATTTGTAAATATCTGTCGAGGTAAGGGGTGTTGGTTTTGGCTATGAGACCGAGGAAACGACCGTGGAGTCCCAACCACCGCTGTTCATCCCACGTGAAAATGATAACACTGGCTAGGAAAGCAAGGAGGTATATGTCATATGGTATTGACAAGTGCAGAGAAACTATCAAGAAACTCGTCACACAACTCAAGCAAACATACACAGCTGTCGTTTGGACAAGTGAATGGATTATCCTTGGCACTTATTAATTCCAACAGCGGCCTTAGCAATAGTCATCTCCTTCCCCAAGAGCGCTGAAAAAATATACAGGACAATCCAAGCTCCCAGCATGAGCAGACGCACTTGAGATGCACGAAGCCAAACCGTATACTGTCAACTCCGAGACCAGCGGATGCCCCCGCACTCACTCCACAGCGCCCTCCACTTATGCCTCCGCCTCCCCAATGAAGTCCTCGAAGCTTCCCCACACGGTAAACTTCGTAGTAAAATGCGAGAACAGCAGCCTCATGAGCTCATTGGGATTCTTCATTTGTCTATACGATCCTCGCTTAGACGGTTCCATAGTGAGCAGCATCCATCCCAATGCAATCTTGGAGGAGCGATCGTAGTCTCGGGGGGGTAGATCGCGCTCCTTGAGAGTTTCAACGCCGAGAGCGACGGTGTCCCAGGCGTCAGGATCGGTGATCAAAAGGATGGCCTGCAGCTGGCTCCGCCATTCTTCAAAGTTGTCGGGGTTCTTGAGCTTGTAGATCGAGTATTGTGGGGGTATTGGGGACATCGTTTGGTGTTTGGTCACGCGTGCCTGTTCTTAATGGTTAGATAGCTTTTGGAAAGATATCCCTTGGTACATACTGGTTTGGGGCCCTCAAAGGTGGGAAAGGCTTCTGTAGCTTCAAGTCAAGGTAGACCGCCTAGTCGTTTTACTCCAAATGATTGGCCTGCTGACTACGTGAGGCGGATATGACGCATGGGACTGTGGAATAGGTGAAAGATCCGATGCCGAGAAAGTGCCAAAGGTGCGATTGTATCATATATTTACGCTGCTTTTGCGTGAGGGAGGAAGGATATGGGCGGCGTTGAAAGAATGAGAAGGGCTCCCCCACAGGACATGAGGTTGAAGAGAATATAGAATTATGGGGGCGGACTTCACAAGCGTCGAGGGCGGTGCTTGTGAAGGAGGATAATTTCTCGCGCTTCACAGCTCTGGGTAAGGTTATCGACTGTTTATCCGTGAGTTGTCTCCAGAAACAGCAAGAAGCACCATTCGTACCTGCCGTTTCAATCTAAATTAGGTAGTGTCAACTTCATATATTTCGTGTATCTTGCCGTCACTCACTCAAAATAATAATAAATTTGGTCAATACATCCTGAATGACTCTCTATTCAACAGATCTTATGCACTATCTTTTTATAATCCTACACTTCCTGCGTGTTGTACAATGATACACCTCAGCAACGCCAGAAATGCACTGGCATATCTCGTCACCGATCTAAAAGATCTTTTCGGTCTCCTCAACTAGATCCTCAACCTTGAAGGCTGGGTCTCCTTTTCCAAACAGCTCCAGTAGCCTCTTACGGTCAGCACTCTCGCTTCCAAACCCGTAAAATTTCTGCAGGCACATCAGCAGAAATTTGGCCTCGTCGACAGTGACTCCCCTGTTCTCAACCACCTGGCCTTGGACCAGAACCACCTCCTTCTCCGCGGCCAATTCCAAGTGGTGGGTAATAGTTGTATGCGGCTGTGCAAATTCGCCTCTTAACTTGAACTCTGCGAGGTGAGTGAAGAGGACAGTGACAGTATCAGGCGCTGGGAATGTCCACTGCAGCAGATGAATCTCTGCGCCCTGTCCTTCGCGGGGCAATGGTAGGATGAAGTGGGGGAACTTCTTTGCAGATGCTTCTATGGTCTTGTATGTCTCTAGCGGCACGGTCGCACAGAGTGACTGGGGGTTTGAGGCATGTCGGAGGCGCCATATCGTTTCGATTTCCTTGTAAGGAAGCTCTCTCGTCTTGGCGACGTCCAGGTACGATGAGAGTGTCCGCACACCAGGCGTGCTAGATTTTGAAGACGGAACTTTTGGTGGCGGTGGCGGGGGTGGGAATGGCGACTTGGCTGCAGCTTCGTTTATTGCTTCAGGAGCTGGTGGTGGGTGTCCGTCTATTGTGCCAGATGGAGTAGCAGGTTTCCTCTTCAGCTCCGTGATTTTATCCTTGTACGCTTCTTTCAACTCATTGACATCGCTCAATCCTTCCCTAACAAGAATTTTTGTCAGCTAAAGTTCACGATAATGGTCGACCAGAAAACATCGACTTACGCTTTTGCCTTCTTGGCCAGCTTCTCCTTATACTTCTCCAGAACCCTGTCTGGCTGTGCGTGAGTGACGAGGAAGCGAATGTCGTGGACCTGCGCCCATCTTCGCTGAGACGCGCGCAAATAGGGCGCGGCGCCACAGACGGTATACCGCAGTGCGTTTTGACAACGAAGAGCAGCCATATCGGCAAGTGGATGGTAAGATGGACCTTGATATAGACCTATCAATCTCACACTGTCAACGGAGCCGCAACGTCCCTTGTCCCTGGTCCCTCAATCGCAAATTGCTTACATAATGCGGCGCGGAATAACTTCCGGACAGCACTCGGCTTTTCTGTGCCGTGCCTCGGCCTGATCGCCGAAATCCTTACCTAAGCACCGTTTATCCTAGGCTCTACCAGACTTTAGAGCGCCCATTCCCCGAAAATCCCCATATTTCCCCGCATTCTCCAATGGATCTCAGGTCCAAGTTACTCGATGTGGCAAGTGGCATAGCCCTCAGTTGTATCGTTACCTACATCCTCAACATATATATTCCGTGGGCTCCGGATCTTGACATTTATCTTTTCACCGTTATTGTTATTCTCAATTCTGCCCAATTTTTCAGTTGATATCAAGCCCAGTCCTCTCGCCCGCCCCCATAACAATGGTTACCAAATCTAGGTGAGGCGTGCTCATCCAAAATGACACGGCGAATTTCCTCTAACGTGAACAGTTTCCCCGATATTGATGTGCCAGCTGTCGATGTCTGGGGCCTGTTATTTGAGAGGAAAGATAGGCCGTTTTCTGATAACAAAGGTGAGCCTTCACCCAAGTTAACACGGGCATGTCAGAACTCTAATACTGCCTGCAGTAATCTACGTCGATCCCGAGACGAACCGGTCATATACTTTTGCAGAGACAAAGAAGGCTGCGATTGAATTTGGCAAGGGTCTCAAGGCTCAATGGGACTGGAAGAAGGGCGATGTTCTTGCCCTCTATACACCCAACAGCATTGACACACCAGCGGTGATATGGGGAACCCACTGGGCCGGAGGAGTGATCTCTCCTGCCAACCCAGCCTACACTCCCGCAGAATTAGCTTTCCAGCTTAAAGATTGCGGTGCCAAAGCACTTGTGACACAGAAAGCATTCCTGGCGGATGCCCGAGCTGCCGCCAAATCTGTTGGCCTTTCGGAGAAGAGGATCATTATCCTCGGAGATGAAAGGGATGACAAATTCAAGCACTTCACTAGCATTCGGAACCTCTCGGGAGCAACAAGATATGTCAGGACACGGGTGAACCCTGAAAAGGACCTCGCCTTCTTGGTCTATAGCAGTGGCACCACTGGCCACCCAAAGGGTGTCATGCTGTCACATCGCAATATTGTGTCAAACTTATTCATGCTCGCCGCAGGGGAAGGCAATAATTTGAGTTCCGAAGGTGGACCCGATGGCAAAGGCGATAAACTACTTGCTTTCCTTCCATTCTTCCACATTTACGGTATGGCTTCCTTTCTACTTTCTCGTCCAACAACCACTAATATGTGCAATAGGCCTTACCTGCCTTATTCATTATGCATTCTTCAGAGGCCTCACCATATATGTCATGGCTAAATTCGATCTTGAGAGATTCTGCTCCATCATCCAGGAGAATAAAATTACCTTCGCCTATGCTGTACCACCAGTGGTTCTTCAGCTTGCCAAGAACCCAGTAGTTGACAAGTACGACCTCAGCACAATCAGAATGATGAGCTCTGGTGCAGCGCCCCTCACTCGGGAAATTGTCAACGCATTGTATGACAAGCGCAACATCAAGGTCAAGCAGGGATATGGCCTGTCCGAGACATCCCCTACGACACACTCGCAGCGCTGGGAGGACTGGCAAACGGCCATGGGCTCAGTCGGACCCCTTCTACCCAACCAAACCGCAAAGTTCATGTCGGCCGATGAGAAAGAACTTGAAGTCGGGGAGACTGGTGAGCTATGGGTCAAGGGACCTAATGTGTTCTTGGGTTACTGGAAGAACCCTGAAGGCACGAAGAACGCGCTCACCGATGACGGTTATTTCAAGACCGGTGACGTCGGTTTCCAAGACAAGAAAGGAAACTTCTATATCACAGACCGTGTGAAGGAACTTATCAAATATAAGGGATTCCAGGTTCCTCCCGCAGAACTTGAGGGCCTATTGGTTTCGCACCCGGACGTCGATGATGTTGCTGTTCTTGGCATCTACAATGAAGATCAGGCAACCGAGGTTCCACGAGCATATGTCGTGCCCAAGGCTGGCGTTCCTGGGACACCGGAGACAGGCAAGAGGATCGCGGATTGGCTGTCCAGCAAGGTGGCTGGCCATAAGCGCTTGAGAGGAGGTGTTAGATTTGTTGATGTGATACCTAAGACCGCGAGCGGAAAGATCCTGCGGAGGGTTCTGAAGCAGCAGGCGGAGGCGGAGGAAAAGAAGGTCAAGTCCAAGCTGTAGAGCTTCGCGAAATATTTGAGGGTCCATAGCGTGGTGTGTCCCTTCACATATAGAACCATGTATCGTATATCTGCAGCGCATATATTTCAAATAACTTTTTAAAGGCATTGATAGGTTGAATTGATTGATTTATTATTGAAATATGTTCGATCAGTTCTACAAATTTAACTCTCATCAATTCGACTAATTTGACAGCCAGATCTCAAGTTATACGCTCTTGTCATCATTTCGAACAACCAATCTCAACTTGTTAAGTGTTATTCTCCCTCTTGAGCTCTGTTCCGTTGGAACTTGAGCTGAATCCACACTGCAAAGTAAACAATTTAGAAAATAATGTAAGCAAACTATAAGTTAAATTTCTTTAGAGGGATGAGGGATGAGGGATGAGGGATGAGTTTAAATATGAAGTAATGCTGTTATTTGAAGTAGGTTTTTTTATGTTCGATCAGTACCATAAACTTAGCTCTCATCAATTCAGCCCATTTTGTGGCCAAATCTCAAAGGGACCATCTAGGAATGCTTCATCATTTCGAACAGCCAGCCTCAGCTTGAATTGGGTCGTATTCCCTCTTTTGAACTCTGTTCTGTTGTTGTGACGCTGCGAAGAAAAACAATTGGAAGGGAATGTGAAGTACAGTAACTGTTGAAGTTGGTTGAAGGGATGTATTTGGATATCGAATAATGCTGTTGTTTGAAGTGGGCGTTTTTTATCTGCTGTTGACGATCTTTCAAGACTCGCAGAATAATTTCAAGACTAGGGCCTCAACGACCCAAACTGTTCATCAGGCCTTATGTATCTCTCGTTGACCAGTCCAACTGGACGATCTCGAGTGTGTTCAAAGCTTTATCATCATCTGAACAGTTATATAAACAAAAAAACAAAAATAAATGCGAAAAGATAGAAAGAAAGAAATCAAACTGTTCATCAGTAAATGCTTCCGCTGTCCTCAAATCAATCCAAGTGGATGATATTGGGATTGGGTAACGGGATGGAAACATCATTTGAACAGTTCAATTCATATAAGCAAAAAGAAAAACAAGCAGGAATGAATGCAAGAAAAAAATATTTGAAGTAAATAAATCGAACTGTTCGTCAGTGGGTGTTTCCTGTTGCCTCAAATCAATCCAAACAGATGATATTGGGATAGAGAGGGATTGATACCATCATAGGAACAGTTCGATGTATATACAATAAAAGAAAAAAAAAAACAAGAAGTAAATGGTGAAAGATCGGTGAAATAAATAAATCAAACTGCTCATCAGCAATTTTTCAGGGTACCTCAAATCAATCCAAATGGATGATGTTGGGAACAAGTAGTAGTATTACCATCATCTGAACAGTTTGATTTGTATGCAGCAAAAACAAAAGCAAAGAAAAGATTGGAAGAAGTGTGGAAGAGGAGCTGTGGAAGAAGAACTGCGGGAGATGAACTGTGGAAGAACAACTGCGGAAGAAGGTCTGGTGTAAATACACAAACCAAGATCAAAGCCAATGAAGGATAAGATCAAGGCAGGGTATGTACAAGAAGGCAGAAGAATTGTTGTGCAATACACAAACCAAGATCGAAATCCAATGAAGGATAGACCGAGGAAAGGTATATGTAAGGAAAGAGGATAGAAGGTTCGACAGGACACCGCTTGGTGGCAGGACAAAAGAAAGAAAGGAAATGAGGAACAAAAAAAGAGGAAGAAGAACAAGAAGAGGGGGGGGGGAGGGGGTATTTATACCCAGGTGGCTGATTTCGAAATCGCTAAGCGCGCTGATATTCACTTTAAGCGCGACTCTCACGGCTTCATGTCATTGGACAGAAGCGAAAGGTGAAGGGCGGGCAAACACTGCAAACAATTGCTAGCTCCTGATAATTGTTGGAAGTTGTGGTTAGACCAGTAGCCTAGGGCCTCAGTTACTGAGACGTTGCGCGTTGAGGTGAGTTTCTGTCGCTGAAAGGGTGAATAGGGGAAATTTCGTGCTGACCAGCACAGACGGTGGGATATGTCAAGCTAAGGGTAATTTTGGAGATGCTACAGTGCAGTGTTTGCCATACTCGAGGTAGGAGCTCTATAGCCTTTACTTCATATTCTACAATAGATTCTTCTACACCATACAAGGAAATCACATACAAAACGAGGGTTTACATAAATAAAACAAACCCGGCTAGTGGCCTCCAAGGCTCATATTCTTATTCATGACCTTGTCAAAACACACAAAGGTAACATAACCACATCAAATGCACATCGATATCTGAAGAAAATATATTAAATGGGAAGGACCAAGTTTATAGATCTATGAATGCGAGCCACCACCCCCGAATTACTTGGCAAGGTTTGCTATCTCTCCGCCTTAATGATGTAGGCCCCGTCTACTATGGATGGCAGGTACAGGACGGAACACCAGCGCCACTACAATATCCAAGACCAAGATATCCCAGGATGAGGCCCACACTCTCTATATCGAACCCAGAAACCCTAAATTGACTTATCCAGAAACCCATGTGCCAAGCAGGGTGATCAGCAGTGGTAGCACCAGAGTAATAAATACCCGTGGGAGACGCGACCAGCCCAACTACCAACGCATACAACATGCGCATTCCAAACCAAACGTTGAAGCATATCGATATAGTAGCGTGTGTGCATAAATGCCACGCAGAGATAGCCAACGAAATACTGATGGGTCCTCCTCGGCCGAGTCCGAGATGGTGGCTTCGGAGCGGAGCATTACTATATGCAGTATATCGCATCAAGCAACACTCCATATCGCGCTTCTCCTTCACAAAGGACCCCGTTCGGTTGGTACCGACAGGTTTAAAGCGCATCGCGGCATAGCTGAATGACGAACCTCACGCCATGAAACCGCGCGGCAGCGTTCAGGTGGTGGTAAGAAGTCAGCGCACAATTTCTCAACAGCCGGCTATCGAGAGATCGGCTCTATGCGTTTCGACGCGCCCCCATCGTCCGGACGGCTCATCCACGATTGCTCGCAAATAAGCCATCTTTCTTATGTCTGCCTGCCTGATGACAGTATTGAGTTCTGGACATATTGGTGCCTTTTAACGTGATGCCCAGCACTAGCGGATTCAAGTGATTATTTTCTCTTGGACACTTGTAGTAGTTTGTGCCATATTAACAGAAAATGCGTGCTTCCCTCGTCCGACCCGCAATGGAACGATGTCCATCTAAAAAAGCGACTTACTTTGTAGGCTTTTTGCCTTATACTAAAGTCTGTTCTAGACGGGTTGCGGTTGTCGTACAACATCCCTGAAGGCTTCAGCCTACAAATTCGCCACTTGCAAGCATTTCCCAGGGCTTGCCAGTATCCCAAACGTTTTGGATCAGGTTCCGTGCCTTTCTAACCTTTGATGGAGTTTAGTAGTTGCTATTGTTACGGGATGGTTGTCATTCTTACCTGGCTCATCCCAATGCCTTCGACATTTCTCATCCTCTCCATTATAAAGCTCCGTTCCTCCGCATCCTGTGCATCGCACCCAGCACTAAACATGGGGAAAAGTAGGCATGCTTCTGCTGCAGACGCCTTTCTTACCCTGTGAAGAAGGCTAACAATCTCCCGCACTGCGGTTTGGACATCTTTGTCGGTCGATGGCTTGCCCAAAACCCGACGGTGCAAATGAATAAGACCAGCCCAGTGATATGCTTCATTTGTGGCAGCCATTTCGCGGCTATCCCACTGATATGTCTCTTCTTCTGACGAGTGTAGATGCGGACAATGCTGAATTAAAGAGCTAGTCCTTGCATGTTCGAGATCTTCGAGTAGCTGTTCGGCTTGTTGTCTGACATCGTCTGCTGGTTGCCACCCGAGCCGTTCATTGCAGGTATCGTCGAAGCGCCTAGGAGCACACAGTGCAGCAAGATCTGCAATCTTGGATAAAATGGATGCGCATCGGCTTGTAAAACCAAGAAGACAGACGATCTGAAGACCATGCTCTCCTTCACTGTCATAAGCTACCAGACCCTCTGTTATGGA
Organism: Pseudogymnoascus verrucosus; assembly: GCF_001662655.1. Lineage (NCBI taxonomy): Eukaryota > Fungi > Ascomycota > Leotiomycetes > Thelebolales > Thelebolaceae > Pseudogymnoascus > Pseudogymnoascus verrucosus. Next base: position 27,431 of record NW_017263656.1, read on the forward strand.
CAGGAAGTTTTTATGTCCACCAGTAAGCCTACCCAGAACGCCGAGGTAGGCAAACCACCTTAATAGAAAGCCAAAGGTAGCTGAAATTTCACTGTTGGGGTTCGCTTCTCCTCGAGCAACAATCAGCTGCCTTGCTACAGTTAGATGTTGCTGCCACGGAATTTCGACCCCGAAGGCCTTGGGGCATATGATCTCGAGAGAGGCCAACATTATGGCCCCCGCAAGACATGAGTCAGTAACGATTTTCTTAGGATCGTCGATGGCGTCGCGGAGATACGAAAAGAACCCCTGGACCCATAGAGAAATTCTTGTTATTGGTTCTCGGTGGTTCAGGAGCCGAGCCCGGTGAGATGCAGAGTATGCCAGCACCAACTTCATCAAATGACTGCACTGCAGTGCCATTTGTGGCAAAATCTTTTGGAATGGATTTGAGCTACAATGGTGAGGAACGAGAAGTCTAACAAATTAGCTTGATTCCAGATGCGAGTATAGTAGTACTCACGTCGCAGTATGTGAAATAAAATGGTGGAAATAAAGGACATTCATTGGGTTCTCTTGTAGTATCGGCGGCAAAGGGTGGAATGATCGAGGAATTTTGACCCAGACCGGACTGATGGCATTAGTTTTGCGCTTTTGCATGGACATGGAGGTTTACCTTTCATAGTAACCGCCCTTTTCGAAGGCAGCCACTTTCGTTTGCTGGCCAAAACTAAAATCAAGATTGCTATATTCTTTCGAGATGGCATTTGCATCATCGTTCTTTCCAATATCCAAATCTCTGAGCCCTTTGTCAACTCCCAAAGTAATAATGTCATCACGCGGATCTCCATATGGAAGAGGCGTTTGCTCTCTGCTAGTGGAGCCAGCAGTGCCCATGGCATTTGACATCCCAGGGGGACCAGAGAGCAGAGAGTCAATGGAAAGTCTTCGCCATTCGGACAGATGACTACCATTGGATGTGAGTGGCGCAAGCTTAACGGAGAGGCTTCGCTGCCCATCGTCACTTTGAGACGATGTTGACATTGGCGCGAAGGGCTGGCTAAAATGAATTCCGGTATTATAACGAGACGACGAAGGGATGGGAAGTGCCATCTCTGTGAACCGAGAGTGGATTTCACTACTGGATGGCCCATAGCGGATCCGTTTCGAGGACCGTGTATCGCCTGCAAAATCCACAAATGAGCTGCCCGTTGGACTTTCCATACCTGATTCCGAAGGTGATTTTATGCCATGCTCATCACGATATCTCTCATAGCTCTGCTCGAATGGTTGGGTATATAACGAGTTCAGAGACCCGTATTGAAATGGCGGAGATGCGCAAGGTTGCTGAGCATCCTGACCCGTTAATACGGGATCTATGGATATGATGTCTGTGGGTGGCTCCTTGATAGAGTCCAAACTTGGCGGTTCCATACCCCATGTTGCCAGCTTTGGGACGGTAGTATTCGAAGCCTTCTCAGTGCGGCGGTATGAGTCGGTATGAGTCGGTACCTGGTCTGCAACATGCTCTCGGCTTGATGGTCGTGTGCCATAATATGTTCCGCTCAGCGGAGAGATGGACGCTTCGACTTTTACGGCCTCTTTCGGAGAGACGTCAAAATCAGCAGAGAGTGTATTGACATGGAAAATCGTCTGTCTCCCGCCTGTCGTCTCAGCCTTCCTCTTCCCTCTCCCATCCCAGTTCAACCGCACGCTATAGTCGCACACCTCATTCTGTCGCTGGCAACTGAGACATGTCGGGTGCGCCTCGTCGCACTTAACTTTTCGAGCTTTGCAGGGCCTAGGCAGAGATGGTCAGCGGCCATCACTTGCATTTAAAAGGTGACACGCGCAACCTCGCTGACTCAGCACGAAACAACGAATAGAACGTACCAGCAACCATTTCTGCTGCGCTTCTTGGGCTCTGGCGCCCCAGGTTTCTTTGGGCGTGGCATAGAAAGCTAGCCTTGAGGGTGAGGCGAGGAAGTTTGCGAATATGGGGTGGTTGTCAGAGCCTTGTGGCTATAGGAAAGCATGGGCATCACTACTAGTTGGCGCCTAGGATCCACTTGGCCGTGGTAGCTTTTGTCCGCCTGTAAACTGGCTCTGAACTACCGCGCCGCCATCATATTTAGTATTCGAATGGCTCTCCCAAAAACAATAGTCGTATCATAAATCATATCAGTGAGCGGCTTGTCAGCAGTCCATGTCCATGGTGCCAAAGTTAGTTCAAAACTTGGGGTATTAGCGGGGCAGCGCCGGCTTATCGGAGATAGATGATGGATAAGAACCTGAGAAAAAAGGCGGGGAGATTTCAGTCGCGTGTGGGTTTATGGTTCACAACAAACGTCCGATTTGAGCAAGGGGTATCATATTTCAATATTTATGGAGGCTATAGTTCTATGCGTCCTCGCAGGAATGCCTATGTTATCGAGATGTTAATGATCTTGATGTCCTCTTCAGGCTTTTCTTTGTGCACTTTTGTGTTTTCGATCTTGTGAACAACATCCAAGCCCTGGATAGCTCTCCCAAAAATCGTGTGCTTGTTGTCTAACCAAGGCTATCCACGTGTCAGTTTTGCAATATACAGTACGGTTTTGATTTTCACTTACAGTCTTTTCAGTCGTGATGAAGAACTGGCTTCCGTTTGTATTGGGCCCAGCATTTGCCATACTCAGGGTGTAGGGCTTGTCATGCCTCAAAGTGCTGAACTCGTCCTCGAATTCTTTTCCCCAGATACTCTCACCCCCGGTTCCATCACCGAGTGGATCTCCACACTGGATCATGAAGCGACGTATGACTCTGTGGAAAATAGTGTTGTTGTAGTAGCCGCGCTTTGAATGTGTAACGAAGTTCTCCACGGCTTTAGGTGCGGCGTCTGGGAACAGTCGGACGTGGATATCGCCATATGTAGTATGAATAACGGCGCTCGTTCCAGTCTCTGCCACCTTCTTTTCGACTGCCTTAAGCGCATTGAGATTCGTTGGCTTCTCGTTTTGAACATCTCGTTCAGATTTGGATATCTCTTCGTCATTGCTAAACATGTAGAACCTCTGCTTCCCGACGCCGGTCTCGATGAGTATGGGATCCCGAACTTCTGATTCTTGCAGCAGCGGATTGTTGGAAGCGGCCATCGCGATAGTAGTAACGCCTTTCTTCTGGGGTTGTCCTTGGTATGTTGCAAGGTTCAAAGCTCTAAAGTTCTCATCCTGGCCATATACCTTGACCACACGATTCGTGTAGGTATTGATGACCTTGGTGCCAAGTATCGACCCATACAGTATGAAATGGCCGCTCTCATCAAAGACCACGTTGACCTTGTTTCTTAATAACGGAGTATCAATCTCTCTTTCTGTAGCAAGCCTTCGGTTGAACTCGACATCTTCTAGTTTCTGCAACGCAGTACCGGCTTGCTGCATCTCTTCGATAGTCTGTATCGATTCATCATACGTTCGGTGCAGCTTTCCTGACGGAAAATCGAAAACTCGAATCTTGCGGTCTGGGAATGATATTGTTGCAAACTGTGAACCGGTGGGAGAGACTGTAATAGAGGCCGGTACAGACTTTGCTTTCTTAAATTCAAAGAGGTCCGTGGAACTCTTGTATTCGAAGACGTTATCTGGCTTCTCATAGTTGCCGCCGGGTCTCCAGTACTCGAGCATGCCACTCTCATCTGCCGACACAACGCAGTTGTAAACATTGTTAAATGCCATTAGTGAGATAACGCTTCTATGGAGCCCTTTCACCGTATGGATCGGCTCCAGGTTGTCGCCCCTTCCGTCGTAAATTCGTATGGAGTGGTTGACCTCGTCCGATACCGCTAGCAGAGGTAATGAAGCGCCGCGCTGATGGACCCAACAAACGCATTTTGGCGTAAACTCCACAGTGAGCATAGTCAATAGATCGAATGTGATCACATCGAATATCTTGATTGTCTTGTCCGCGCCAGCTGTTGCGAAACTCCTGCCATCTGCGCTCACTGAAACGCTTTTAATCTCGCCATTGTGCGCGCGAAACTCCTTCACAAACTCAACGCCTTCATTGCCTTTCTTCCAGAACTTAACATAGCCGTCGATGGAGCTGGTGATCAGGAAATCGGTGAGTGGTGTCATCGTAACGAAGGCTACCTGCTCCTTGTGCATGAGGGACTTCGAGTACCGTGCCGAAGTAGGCAGTGCTGCGACGTAGAGCTTCTCGTAAGGGAGAACCCGTCTCTTCTTCTTGGGTGCTGCTGAGGGCAATTGGGGGCCCATGTCATCGTCCGAAGATTCTGTACAATGTTAGCTATCGTGGGCATTGCATGTCACACTTGAAGCTCACCATCTTCTTCGGCGCCGGCAGGCCCTCCTTTCGGAGAGTCATTCACAGCATTAGACTCATTGTATGGCCTCTTATTCGAGACCTGCGCGTTTGAACTCATGGTTAATCCTTGAGGTCAGGATTAGCAGAGGACGACTTGATGAGGCTGAAAATAGTTTTGGGTCGCGTCCTGTATGTAGCTGTAGCCTCACATCTTTGGATCGGTGGAAACGTTATTCCGAGACCGAACTGACCCTGGCCGATTTTCAACAAGGGCAAGGCTGAGGGACCCCATAAAAGCGAACGCCACTAACACCCCTGGACCTCGGGCGCGCCTGTCGTTTGGACATGTGCCGGATGCAGCTTATAGTATGTATTTAGTTGAGACTACATATATCCAGGGAGTCTCTCCCTGGTCCGTTTACTTCACGATTATAAAATAAACGGTATAAAACTTCGAGCTTTTTGGACCAACGCAATCATGGCAAAGTCAAAGTCTCCAATCTCTGCTTCGCGCAAGCATCCGCTCCAGCGCTTTGAGTCGCCATCCCGCGCGATATCATTTTTCTTGCACGCTCTGGGTCTCTGCTCTTTCTCTGGATCCTTCTGGTACATGATCAACTTCCCAACACAGATGAACCAGGCCTATGGCTGGCATTACCAGTATCTGACAATTATTGGACTCCTCGTGTCTACCATCACCTTCGGTTTTGGTCTTCTGGCCGATATCACCCTGTCGCACCGCCTCTTTAACATCAAGAACAGTCTGTCTCTGTGGTGCGCCCCGCTTGAGGTTCTGATCACGATTCTGTACTGGACCATCTCGGCCATCGACAGAGAGCTCGTTATCCCCCCGGAGATCAACCTGGACCCATATGCGGATATCAGCTTCCATTTCATGCCCAGCTTGTTGTTGGTCTTGGATCTCTTGCTTCTAAGCCCGCCCTACACCATCAAGAACCTCCCAGCGGCGGGTCTGAGCACTGCTCTGGCATTCACTTACTGGGCATGGATCGAGCATTGCTTCACTCACAACGGCTTGTAAGCGCCCTCGACCCCTAGCTAAATGCTATAATATGTTGCGCCGTTATGGTTCTAATGTTACTAGCTACCCATACCCCCTCTTTGACATTTTGTCGACCACCCACAGAGCGATTCTCTTTGGTAGCTCTGCATTGCTGATGACTGGGAGCACCATCCTCCTGAAATGGTTGTATGCAAAGATCAATGGAGTGGAAACTGGCAACAAGCGCACTACTCCTGCCAATATCAAGGGGGAATAATTCACCTTTTTTTGCCCAGTCGCATGTGATAGGCCGCTTCATGCTATTAGGTTACCATTTAACGAAGGCAGCAATGATCTGCTCCCAAACGAAATTATGGAGGAATGACTTAGACGTATCAAAATATCATTTGCAATTGGCTCCAATTTATCAGGCACGATTTGAATATGACGGAAATACCGCCAAACCATTAACTAAAAAAACTAATCTTTCGTTCATTTATTCTTTTGACCTATTGCCAGCGTGTACCATCCAACCCGGATACACCGATCAGAATGAGGATACCCTCTAGATCTCATGAGCTACTCCATACATATGCAGAGAAGGAAATAATAAGCGTGAGGTCGTGACGTTCTCAAGCAATGATCTCCTCCGTCTCCTCGACGATCTCCTCAACGATCTCCTCAATAACCTGGTCCTCGCCCTCATCAGTCTGCTTGATCAGGCCCTCTAGAGGATCCTCTGGCAAGCCCAACTCTCTGCGCTCAGCCAGAACCTCCTCCACAACCATCTCTCTCCATGCGAGCCACTCGTCAAGGAGGTTACGCCTGTGCTCAACGACGGCCAAGTCGGCGGACGCGCCGCGATCAGCATCTTCTTGGTCGAAGACCTTGCTGTACTCGCGGAGGTTCTTGCGGATCGCCTTTTGCTCGTCCTTCGTAAGGAGGGATGCTGGGCGGGGGCGCCAGAGCCATTGCTTGAACTTCTCAACTGGCTCTTCGCGTAATTGCTCGCCCTTGAAATCGTACAAGTGGTAACCGTTCTCCATCTACGAAGTAGTCAGTATAATGTCATCAGTGAGGAATAGTCAAACTTACAGTGTGTTTCCATACACTTGCGCTTGTGGCAACATAACGTCCGGTAGGGTCCCAGTCAATGTCAGTGACACCGAAATGGTCGGCAGTGTTCATAAGCATAAGGTTGGCAGTCAAATCCTTCTCGGCCTCTGGCTTCTCGCCGTCAAAGTCCATATCGTAGAACTCAAGGTCGAAGCTTTGTTGCGAGTGGACAGTCGCGACAATAACGAAACGTCCCTTTGGCGACCAGTAGATGGCGTTGCTGTTCTTTTTGTCGTATGTCCTAAGGTGCTTGAAGTTTCCGACGGCAGCGCCACCCTTGACCTTCTCGGGGCAGAAGAAAGAGACGGATGTCTTTGGGGGGACGGCAGTAGCGGCGACAACCTCAGCAGTGGTGATAGCAACGAACCTGTCACCCTTGGGCTCCCAAGCAAAGTTGATAACAGTGTCCTTGATCGAGTCAACGACCTCAACCGGGACTCCCTTCTCCTTCACGCGGAAAATCTCGAGACTGGTAGCGAGGGACTTCTTGGACTTGGAGTGACGGTCAACCTTAACGCAGAGGTATGCACCCTCTGATTGCCAGTGGAGCTTGGCATCCGTGACACTGAAGAGATTCAACGTCCTGACAACCTCTTTCGATGGAACGCTCATCAGTCCAACCTTGGCAGGGTTGCTGCCAATTTCCGGAGTCCAGTAGCAGAACAGCTGCTCGTAAGTCTTAACACCATCGCGAATAACAGTTGCAGGTGCCCAATCGAAGTCGACAACACCATCGATCTTGATCGAGGTCTTATCAAGAAGACCCATCCTTGGTAGCTCGTAGACGGAGATGGATGTGCCCTGGTTTAGCCTGGCGACGTACTGGTCGTCCGAGGACCACTTGAAAGCCGGCCACTGCACCTTGCGCTTGACGGGCTGTCCGGCCTCATCTAACGATGCACCGGGAACGTCCAGGTTTGCGAAAGAACGAAGCGGCTTGCCGGTCTCAATATCCCAAATAACGTAGTTCTTTCCATCGTCGTCCATAGACAGAGCTGGGTGACCTTCCTCTGGAATGGAGATCGGCTTGTTGGACCAGGTGGTGAGGTACTTCTCTCCAGGAGAGAAGTCAACCAAGTTGACGAAGGGATGGGGGAATCGCTTCATGCGAGTCCAGGATGGGCCACCCCAAAGTTGAACACCCTGCATGTGAACGGACGTGAAGAACGTGCCTAGCGGCGACCACTGTACGAAGGTCTCGGTCCAGTGGGCACGGTCAACGATGTTCTCGGGGGCATCCCTCTCGTTGTTCCAGAAAACGCCAACGTTATCACCCCTGAACATAACGAACTGGTCACGGCCACGTCCAGCAGGATCCGCGAGCCAGGAGCGGAGGTGCTCCTTCTCTGCGAACGGCTCGATTCTCGGTGGTGTGAAATCCTCGGGGACGGCTCCCTCGCGGCCGTAGCGCTCGATATCCGTAAGCTTGTTCACGCGCATCGTGTGCTTCTTATCAATAGCGACGCCATCAAGAGACTTGACTGCCGCGGCGGCCTCGGCTGGGGAAGCGTATTCGACGAACGCGAATCTACTGCCGTTAGCACCTGGGCCAGACTGTACAAGTTGGCCTTTCAACATACCCATCAGTTTGTCCACTCTCGCCAACTGGCATGAATACCAACTCCTCCTTTGTCTTTCCAACGGAGTTGAGCTTTCTTAACAAGAACTTAATCAGCTTTGGCTTCGTCTCCTCGGTAACTTTAGGCAGTCCATCCACACAGACGAAAGTATCGAGTCCCTGCTGAAGCTGAACCTCGAATTTCTCTCTCAGGTCGGAAAAGTCGAGTTCCTCCTCGTCATCGTACTCCTCCTCCTCCTCCGGATCCGGAAGGTGATCAAAGGACGGCGCCATGATTGCGGTTGCTTCGCTGTTCGGTGCTGAACCCCTCAGTGTATAGTGGGCGTGTTTCGATTTGTGCGATATCCTTTTGGGGGGCTTTTGAGCCTGGTTAGTGCGAGAACAACGAGAATAATATAGTATATATATGTGGGCATCGGCTTACTTGATGGGCTGGAGGATTTGCTGCGAGTTGGCTTCAGTGCTGTAATAGTATACCTTGTCGTCGCAAATGTTAGGATTCTAGCTGAATATTTGATCGCGATGTGCGTGGGGCTCGCGCTAATTTTCGAAATTCGCTACGGTGGCCGATTAGGCGTGAAGCGCGTTCTGAAAAAGTAGCCCGCGCGTATAAACACTTTGAAATTGGTATAGGAGAGGTATAATCATTCACAATGGCTTCTTTCAACCCTACGCAGATTTTCCAGAGTGATGTGACGGAAGAGAAGGGTGAGAATGCTCGCCTTTCTGCTTTCGTGGGAGCTATCGCAGTTGGCGATCTGGTGAAGAGCACATTGGGCCCAAAGGGCATGGACAAGATCTTACAATCTGCGTATGTGGACAGCTATTTCATGTGAAGGATTTTACTAACTGGCAGTAGCTCTACCGGTGAGATTATGGTCACGAATGATGGAGCAACTATCCTGAAGTCCATCGCCTTGGACAACGCAGCCGCAAAAGTGCTCGTGAACATCTCAAAAGTTCAAGATGACGAAGTAGGAGACGGCACAACATCGGTCACAGTCCTGGCAGCAGAGCTCTTAAGAGAAGCGGAGAAGCTGGTCGATAAGAAGATCCATCCCCAGACGATCATCGAGGGTTACAGGATAGCAAGCCAAGCTGCTTTGGCTGCACTCGAGAAATCAGCTGTTGACCACAGCAGCAACAAGGAGGCGTTCAGGAAGGACTTGTACGCTATCGCACGGACAACTCTCAGCTCGAAGGTCCTGGCCCAGGACAGAGATCAGTTTGCAGAGCTAGCATGCGATGCAGTGCTACGTATGAAGGGTTCGTCCGATCTCAGCCACATTCAAATCATCAAGAAGGCTGGCGGAAAGCTGAGCGACTCCTATCTTGACGAGGGCTTCATCTTAGACAAGAAGATCGGTGTAAACCAGCCGAAGAGACTGGAGAAGGCAAAGATCATGATTGCAAACACCGCAATGGACACAGATAAGATCAAGATCTTCGGGGCCAGAGTTTCTGTTGCATCGACAAGCCAGCTTGCGGAGCTAGAGAAGGCAGAGAAGGAGAAGATGAGGGCTAAGGTGGAGAAGATCAAGGCACATGGAATCAACTGCTTCATCAACAGGCAGCTTATCTACAACTGGCCTGAGCAACTCTTTTCGGATGCTGGGATCATGTCGATCGAGCATGCTGATTTCGACGGAATTGAGAGACTCGCCCTGGTTACTGGTGGCGACATCGCTTCCACTTTCGACCACCCGGAATTGGTTAAACTTGGACACTGCGATGTTATCGAGGAGGTTATCATTGGTGAGGATACGCTAATCAAATTCTCCGGTGTCGCTGCTGGCCAAGCTTGCACGATCGTCCTGAGAGGTGCCACCGAGCAGCTCTTGGACGAGGCCGAGAGATCACTTCACGATGCCTTGGCTGTTCTGTCACAAACAGTCCAGGAACCAAGAACCACACTGGGAGGCGGATGCGCAGAGATGTTGATGGCCCGCGCCGTCGACGCAGCGGCCCTTAAGGTTGATGGCAAGAAGCAAATTGCCGTTGCATCTTTCTCCGTTGCCCTCCGCCAGCTGCCAACCATCCTCGCAGACAATGCCGGGTACGATTCGAGCGACCTCGTGGCCAAGCTGCGAACCGCCATCTATGACGGCATGACTACTTACGGTTTGGATTTGATGACACCTGGCGGCGGTATTACCGATATGCGCGAGCTTGGTGTCATTGAGAGTTACAAGTTGAAGAAGGCAGTTGTGTCGTCAGCATCGGAGGCTGCAGAGGTAAGCCAGACCCGAACCCGTCCTACCGTATTTCAATACTGACTTTTGCAGCTTCTATTGAGGGTAGATAATATCATTAGGAGCGCACCAAGACGGAGGGAAAGACAATAGATGTGGCATGGACAGGAGAACCCGGCTGTATTATGAGAAGGGGATTGCTAATGGCGAAGCCACTGTACCATAACCTGCCTTAATCACTTCGTAGTGACAATGAATGCACTCATGGTCGGGAACAAGGTGTAACTTGCCCATACAGTTTACGTAGTAATGCACTGATAGAGCCGAGTACAAATACAAGTGTTCAGTATTACATGTGCACCAAAGTCCAGCGAAGAAGAAATGCATTAGGAAGTAGGCTGCCAATGATGGATTCAATTTTATTATGAAATTCCCTACTTGGGCGAGTAGACAAAGGCCCCAATTCTTCAGCATGTGTGTCTTTAATATTGAGACAGCACTGTGTGGATAAATTATAAAAAATTGTCGTCGGATGTGCGACTGCACTATAAATTCCGTGTTTTAAGGCTGATTGAAATACTACACTACACTGCCACGTCGGAGATTCAAGTAATTCCAGCAGCACAAAATCAATATTACAGATATTTTATAGAGTACGTAAACAATGTATACGGGAAGTTCTGAACCATCTGAAATTTGAAGCCTGTAGAATCGTAAGGAAAAGGTAATAAAGACTTGGGCTTCGTCAGCTCGCGATTCAGAATGCTAAACCCTGTCGCACAAGTTGAAACGCTCGCTCCCTCCCCCAACCTCGAGTTTATTTTGTGCGACACACAACACATACATTACTCGCACTCGAGTCGCTTTCTCTCCCCTTTAAACCATTGCTCGCAATTACCTATTGCTGTTATTGTCGAGAATTTGCGATACCAGTCCATCTGACGACTTCGAAGCCGCCGCTTGGGTGACCTGAGTCGATCTTGTCAAGTGCCAGGCACCGTACGGCGTGTTATTTCATGTCCCATCATGCCGCGACGGCCTCCCGCCGAAGGGACTGCCGCGAATAGAATCCTCCTCGCGGTAGTGATATTACTCTTACCATGGCTCATCGATGCTCAGCAGCAGCAGCAAAACGCGGGTCGTGATGTTGGAGACCAATACAAGTCACCACGCGAGGCCATCAAGGCGGACCCCATTGCGACCCTTGAGGCCACCACGCTCGGAAACAAAGCACAACGCCTCGAGTCGCCAGTGAACGCAGGTCGAGCGAAAGGCACACCAGGTGCAAATAAAAACAAAAGAGAAAATAATGGAAACGATGCGAGCGCTATCGCAGCTTTTGCTCCGGCGGGATCCGCCGTTCGAGCACCATCCACAGGACGATCCAGCATAGAGAATAATGCTGGGCTCTCGCCGCAATCTGCGCGGAGTCTTGAGGATTGGGATGTAGAAGACTTTGTGCTTCTTGCGACCGTCGACGGGAAGTTGTATGCCCGAGATAGGAAGACTGGGACACAACGGTGGGCCCTGGACGTTGACAGACCCGTTGTACAAACCACATACCACGAAAGGAACGGAACCGATGGCGAAGAGCATCAGCCTGTGGATGACTATCTTTGGATTGTCGAACCAAGTGCTGATGGCAGTCTCTTCGTTTATATCCCCAGCGGCCCCCAACCAGGGCTGGTCAATACGGGTCTCACCATGAAGAAATTGGTTGAGGAAATGGTGCCATACGCCGATACCGAGCCTGCTGTGGTCTATACTGGCGACAAGGTAACCTCACTGTGGACAATCGATGCCAGGAACGGAGCAGTGCTTAAATGGTTTGGATCCGCGGGCTCGTTCAGCCCAGGAGAAGCCACATGCGACCGCCCAGATGGTTTTCAAGATCCGGATGGTGAGGAATGTAGCACTCGAGGGACCTTGACATTGGGTCGAACCGAATACACAGTCGGCATTCAGGGAAAGGATGGTCATCCTATCGTCACTCTCAAATACGCAGAGTGGGGTCCGAACAATTATGACCAGGATCTATTACGCCAACACCGGAGCACCCTCGATGGGAAGTATATGTATAGCAGCCACGACGGAGGAGTGTTCGCATACGACTTAACTCGGTCGAAAGATAGAGGTGCCTTATACAATGCAAGGCTCCCGTCGCCGGTTATACGAGTCTTTGACGTAGCCCGTCCTGTGGATGCCGACACGAAGAATCCCGAACTTATCATCCTTCCTCAGCCAATACCACCCTTGGTGGATGACAGTCATGAAAGTATCCGCCATGCCCGGATATTTGTCAACCACACCGAGACCGGAGACTGGTATGCAATGTCTGGTAATAGCTACCCATTGGTTATCGACGGCCCCGAACAGGCACAGTGCGATACGGCGAATTGGTTGGAACGTGCGCGCTTCCATGAGCCGATGAACAATGCCCAGCTTCAAAAGGCACTTGTTGGACTTCACTCAATCGATGGCCGTAGACACGAGCCTCTGTTGACTATATCCGGACCAACCGATCAGGATGACAAATTGCAAAGCGAGAACGAAACTATTCATAAAGATGCAGTTGCAAATATGACATCCCCAGCGCTGGGCCCCAAACCATCAGTTCTATATCATGTCCGACAGCTTCCAACAACAGCAGTGACGAGTATAATTGAACTCGTTAATAATCCAATTACTACACTCCTACTCCTGACGCTACTGTTTTGGTACAACAGAGACATAGCCCGATGGATCAAGTCAACCTGCAACAAGTACATCAACATAATTTCAAAGCTCACGGGAAGGCTAGAAGAGGACGAAGACGTTGATGACTTCTCGAATATCGATGCGCCACTCAAACAGGATGCACCGGCTCCCGAAACTCTTCCGGATGTGGCAACGGTGGGAAGCTCAGACTCGTCGGACGATGCTAAGCCAACTGAAACGAAGAAACAAGATGGAAAACTAGCAGATGTGTCCACTGAGGCCCGCCGAGAACCGCTGGGAGAAGTTAACGCAAACGACGGTTCGCGTCCACCGAAGCAACCCAAGCCCGAAGGCAAAAAAGCTCACCGTGGAAAACGTGGTGGTCTCAAGCACAAGAAAGGGCAGAAGCAGACTCCGGTCTCAGATGGACCAATTCCATCATCTCCTGCTACCGTTGAGGATGCAGTCCGTGACGCAAAAATGCTTGGAGGGACTACCCGCATTGAGCCAGATGTCGAAACTCTACCTAATGGTGTCAATGAAATCTCGGGCCCAATCCTACGCATGAACAGCCTCGAGGTTAACATGGATAAGCTTATTGGGACAGGAAGCAATGGCACAATGGTTTTCGAAGGCAAATTTGACGGACGAGATGTAGCAGTGAAGAGGATGCTCATCCAATTCTTTGAAATTGCATCCCAGGAGACGAAGCTCTTACGAGAAAGTGACGATCATCCTAATGGTATGCACCCAACCAAGTTATATATTGACCTCAGCAAGCTAACAATTTGGCCAGTTATCCGATACTATGCCCAGCAACAAAGCCAAGGATTCCTCTATATTGCGCTTGAGCTGTGCTCTGCATCTTTGGCAGATGTTATTGAAAAGCCGCAACTTCATCGCGACCTTGCACAAAGCGGAGAACGAGATCTTCCTAATGTTCTTTACCAGATAACCAATGGCCTCCAACATCTCCATAACCTTCGGATTGTGCATCGCGATCTCAAGCCCCAGAATATCCTGGTCTCAATGGGTAAAGACGGCAGGCCTCGACTTTTAGTCTCCGATTTCGGACTCTGCAAGAAGCTCGAAGGCGAACAATCAAGCTTCCGCGCTACCACTGCCCATGCAGCTGGTACATCTGGCTGGCGTGCCCCTGAACTCCTCCTAGACGACGACCTTCGCGAAGGCTCGGTTACGGCCATGGAGTCCACCCTCTCTAGCAGCCACAGCACATCAGGGATACCACTTGTCTCTGGTGATCTAATGCACAATCGCCGCGCCACTCGGGCCATTGACATCTTCTCACTTGGGCTGGTCTTCTTTTACGTACTCACTAAGGGATCTCATCCTTTCGATTGCGGCGATCGGTATATGCGAGAAGTCAACATTCGCAAAGGCGAATATAAGCTCAGCCCGCTTGATGTTCTTGGCGACTATGCTTTCGAAGCTACCGACCTCATCAGGTCTATGCTCGAGCAGGTGCCAAAGGCTCGTCCGACCGCGAGGCAAGTGATGTCCCACCCGTTTTTCTGGTCGGCCAAGAAGCGCCTAAACTTTCTTTGCGACGTCTCAGATCATTTTGAAAAAGAGAAGAGGGACCCTCCGAGTGACGCACTTATCGAGCTTGAGAGATGGGCGCCGGAAATTACTCGTGGAGACTTTATGAAACCACTCGGGAAGGAGTTTACGGATTCTCTGGGGAAGCAGAGGAAGTATACTGGTTCAAGATTGTTGGATCTGCTGAGAGCGCTCAGGAACAAGAAGAACCATTATGAGGATATGTCAGACAAGTTGAAGAAGGACGTAGGTCCTTTACCTGAGGGGTATCTGAGCTTCTGGACAAGGAAGTTCCCAAACCTACTCATTGGTTGCTGGAATGTTGTGTATGAGGTTAGATGGGATGAAGTGGATCGATTCAGAGAGTACTATGAGCCAGCATTGCTATGAGATAGTTCTTTAGAACTCATAGAGTAGGACTCCAAAGCTTTAGTCACTTCGAGGAAGGCAATTGGCGGGCGGCTTTAGGCGCAGGGATTATATGAATTAGGATTTATAGTACTATGTAGCTCGCGACGAATTGAATTTATAGCAACCATTGAAACAGCCCATGCAATCCAATTGAATCTTACGGCGGCTATTCATTATTGGACGTGTGTATTTCTAACGATGGCATTCTCTGAAACTTAAAACGCCCATGACGGCGCTTAAACGCGGGAGCGGCCGCATCTAGGCCTTTGGTTTGGCTGATCGTGGTCGCGACGAACCATCACGCACCCTCTCGTCAACTACGCCACATCCGGCCCTCACAAACAGCTACATTCATCCTACTTCCCGACTTGCTTGCCGGTTTGCTTCTTTTGGAATTATATATATATATATTTCATACTATCTGCATAACAGGGCTGGTTCTCTGCCATCACATTTGGAAAGAGTCCTGGCGAAGTGCGAAGTTGAGAAGCTGCAGTCGCATGCGCCAGCCAGAATTTAGCAACCACCACCACCGACAATAAGCAAACTTCCATAAGATACGCTTCAAACTGCGCGTCAATTACACCTTGCCAAACATTGGGTGCCCTAAAGCAAACCGCTGTCATTTGCGCCAACTCTCAAACTCCAATACCGTTGAAACGAAAGTAATACATTCATAACCAGTTGCGTCACATTTCAGCAGTTTATCCGCCAACATGGGACTATCAGAGGAACAGATTCGCCAATTCAGCACCCATATCGATAATATTCTCAGCAAAAGCGACTTGGCAACTATATCAGTAAAGAAGGTCCGGAACCAGTTACAAGAGGTCGTCGGCCAGGACTTATCAGAGCAGAAGGTAACACAAGCCATTCCAGCCCAATCCCTTTGTTTTTACTAATATTTCTTCGATAGTCTGCAGTCAATGCCTTGATTGAAGAGCGCTTCGACAAAATCACTTCCGAGCCCCCGTCTTCGCCAGACGTGCCGATATCCAAAGGCCCGAGACCAACAACCAACGGCCACGTCAAGACCGAGGTCAAGGATGAGAGCACTCCGGATGACACAGACGGCGGCAGTGCCCCTCCGAAAAAGAAACAAAAGAAACAGTCGGCAGCAGACAGCGATGCGAAGCTAGCTGCTCTACTCCAGGCGCAAGAGAATAGCCGAGGCAGGGCCACAAGAGGCGGGGTTAATAAGAAGCCCGCAAAGGCGAAGTCGACAGTCAAGAAGAAGAAGAGCTCGGCAAAGGTTAAGGCAGCGGACGATAGTGATATCGAGCTGAATTCAGATGGGGAGAAGAAGGTGGTCGAACGGAAGGGAGGGTTTCACGTCAGTCAATCACAACATACTGGGGGGGATTCTTTGGCTAACATCGAGTAGAAACAATACGCGCTGTCCGAGCCCCTGGCTGCATTGGTTGGTGAGCCTCAGGTATGTAGATTGAGAACCGCCTTGTGCTGTAAGCTAACTGGTTCCAGTCGTCTCGGCCACAGGTCGTGAAAAAGATCTGGGCGCATATCAAAGGAAACGATCTCCAGGATCCGTCAGACAAGCGCCAGATATTTTGCGACAACAAGATGAAGCTTGTTTTCAAGCAAGACACCGTTCACATGTTCACTATGAACAAGTTATTGGGGAAGCACCTGTACGAGGTTGAGGAGCTCGCAGCAGAAGCAGCGGCAGCGCAAAATTAGCCTGTCCGGTTGAGAGGCAAATTGGGGGTCAATGGGGACAAAGGGCCTGGATATATGGCATTATTGGGACATATGGCGTTGTGCGTTGGCTCAAAAGCTATTATGCTGCATACCCATCATTAATTTGGGGGGAAACACTTTATGAATATTCACTTGGGGGGAGGATGATCCAGCAAACACTGGATATAGTGGCAGACATCGGAATTGATGATTTGAAATCGGACGGTAGCCGCTAGAACTTTGGCCGAGTGACTCCCATGTGATTCTACGCCACCCTCTCACACAGGGTAACAAAGGTCAAATAGCAAGGACATAAGATTAAAGTGAGGTGGTCGCAGAAGAAGACTTATTTCCACAGAGTCAGCCTTGGGCTTAGGCAGTAGCTGCGCATATGAATGACTCTGAATCGATCTGTGTGGCAGTAGCGCCAAGCCGCAGCCTCGTAGCCTCGCACACCGAGCCCTGCTATTAATGATTCGTCGACCCCACATCCCCACGCCCAAATTTCCACTCCAGCTCATCACCGCCGTAACCACAAACAGCTCCAATAATTCCAGCGTACGCCCCCCATACAGGACCGACGCAGAATACATTGAATCAAGGAGATACATGTAATATTTATATCAAAGATTGTGCAGTACAGCAAGGAGAAACATTATTATGGCGGACACAAACGCCACTGGCCCGGAGTCCGCCCAGACGACTGCCCCACCACGAGCACCCCGAGGAGATAACGCCAGGGGAGGAAGGGGCGGCAGAAGAGGACGAGGAGGAAGGGCAAACAATGACGGAGAAGGAGCAGCAGACAATAACCAGAATGAAAGCAGAGCGCCGCGGCGGGGGAGAGGAGGCAATCGCGGCGCTGGTGCAAGAGGAGGCAACAGCACATTAACGCCCGCCGACCTGGCTACGCGATTTGCGCAGAAAGCAACGGTAGCAGAGGTCCCAGCTGCGACATCTCCTAGGATATTGGAACCGAAAGATGAAGAGGAGGATGTCGATGCGGAGGTGTGCTTTATTTGCGCATCGCCCGTTGTGCACAATGCCGTTGCACCTTGCAATCACAGAACATGCCATATCTGTGCATTGCGGATGCGAGCTCTCTATAAAACGAAAGACTGTGCCCATTGTAGAGTAAGTTTTCTTTCTTAGCTGCTTGTGGAAGTTCAATTGCTAACCCGAACCTCTAGACTGAGGCACCATATGTCATCTTCACCGATGATGCAACCAAACGATTCGAGGACTATGCTGAGCGAGATTTTGCAAGCACGGATCACAATATCGGCATCAAATACCAGACGCAAGAGGTAATGGGCGACTCACTTATCCTTCTACACTACAACTGCCCAGAACCTACGTGCGATATTGCCTGTCGCGCATGGCCAGAATTGCATCGCCACGTAAGGGGTACTCACCACAAGAAGATGTGTGACCTCTGCACAAGGCATAAGAAAGTATTTACGCACGAGCATGATTTGTTTACGGACAAGGAGTTGCAGATGCATATGTCTAAGGGGGATGACAACCCAGGGGCTAAGGACCAAAGTGGCTTCAAGGGACACCCGCTGTGTAGCTTCTGTGGGCAGAGGTTTTATGGTGATGACGAGCTCTATGTGCATTGTCGGCAAAAGCATGAGAGATGCTTCTTGTGCGACAGGGCAGACAGTCGGAATCCCCACTACTACGTCAACTACGAGTCTCTAGAGAGCCATTTTAAGAAGGACCATTATATGTGTATGGAACGAGAGTGCCAGGAAAAGAAGTTCATCGTATTTTCGTCCGAGATGGATCTCAAGGCACATCAGCTTGAGGAGCACGCCAATACCTTGTCAAAGGATGTAAGGCGAGATGCTAGAGTTGTCGACCTGTCGTCGTTCGACTACAGGGCACCATACTACCAGGAAAGACGTGGAGGAGAGAGCCAGAGGGAATCACGGAATCGTGGGCGAGGGAGGGACCCAAATGCGGAGCCAATCCCAGCATCAACTGCGCAACCTCTACGTCGAGATGAACAAGCTTTCCAACGCCAAATGGCCATCCAGAGTGCACAATCAGTAACAACACGCACATTTGGCGGACAATTGACTGCGCCAACCCCAGCTCAATCGGCAGCAGCAACATCGGGCCGTAACACTGGCGCAATCAACTCATCACGTCCATCTACGGCATCACGAGCGGCCCCAGCAGCACAACCTCAAGCCCCCGCAGTCGCCGAAGCTGACCTCTCACCACAAGAGCAAGCCCGCCGCCAACACCACATGTCCGTCATCTCGAAAGCAACCCAGCTTCTCAACAACGACAACCTCAAAATCACCCAGTTCCGCAACGCCCTCTCCTCCTACCGCTCCAGCGCCATCTCCGCCTCCGCACTCATCGACGCCTTCTTCGCCCTCTTCTCCGACACCTCCAGCTCCGCTCTCGGCACCCTCATCCGCGACGTCGCAGATCTCTACGAGGACGTCAAGAAAGCAGAGGGCATCCGCACCGCCTGGAACGACTGGCGCGCCATCAACGAGGATTACCCCTCCCTCCCCGGCCCCAGCGGCATCACCGGCAGCGCCAGCGTAGGCTGGGCCGGCGTCACCGCCTCCATGCCACCAAACGTCACCATCGCCCCTGCCAAGTCCTCGCGCGTCCTAAAACTCAAATCATCGACGCAGCAGTCTTCGCGCTCGAGTCAGAGCAGAAACGGGACCTGGACTAATACTGCCACGCCGAGTAGTTCGAGAAGCGAATCTGCGTTCCCGACTCTCCCGCCTTCGTCGTCGTCTGTGCAGCCGACACCGAGAGTTACGACGGTCCCGTGGAAGCCGTCATCTGGCAACGCAAGTTCGTCACAAAGTACTCCCCGCGCCACACCCCCCACATCGCGCCCTGCATCTCGCGTGGCCGGTGGTCGTGGCGGAGCTACGGGTGGCGACTTCCCATCGTTACCGCCGGCGCCAAAACCTGTAAGCACGATCTTTGGATACGGCCGCGGGATGGTCCGGCGTGATACTGGACAGGGAAGCGGCGCCGGGGCTAGTGCGTGGGGAGCGTCGCAGCAGGAGGAGGTACAGCAGCAGCAGGAAGAGCAGGGGGGGAAGAAGAAGGGGAATAAGGGGAAGAAACAGGTTCTTGTGGCGTGGGGATAGATGAGTGGTTTTGGATGTGTGTGTGCGAGTTTTTAGTTGTCTAGCGTGTGTTGGGAAAAGTGATGATTAGATGATACACGCATAGCGAAGGGGTTTTGCGTTGTTATAGATTTCTGATGTTAAGATTACTTTAGTTTTACTCGTATTGTCTGAAGAGGCCAGGGTTCAAGGTTAGAGGAGTGTTCAAATGGGCTCCAATATATATATTGTTAAGCCTCCTCTCCTAGACATGCAATCAGAATACTGGTTAATATATACAGCCAGCCACCTTTTTTCCCTCTGATAGATGCAAATGCTGACTCCAGGTATTACCCATCACCTTCATCCTTACGCCCTAAACGCCCTCAAAACACACTTCAATCCCATCAACGCCACTATTCCCCCATCACCCCCCCCCATTAATTACTGCACCCCACCCCCCAAAAAAACCAACCCCCTAAGACGACGAACCCCTCCTCACAAGCCCAGCAACCCACCTCCGTCCCCTCTCCACAACGCCCTCTTCCGCCGGTGCACCTTCATTGTTCTTTCCCTTCCCCTTCAGCTCCTTCTTCTCCTTCACTTCCTTCTTCTCCCGCCCGTCCTTTTCGTCTCTCCCCTCCACAGACGACTCCTCCCCCTGGCCCCTCGTAGGCACCTTGACGATATTCGCCGCCCCCCCGCGCCCTACATGCGCACCCGCACCTTCTGATTCTCTCCTCGGAAGTCTGCAAAACACACCAGTTAGCCAAACCATCCACTCGTCCACTCATCCACCAGTAGAAGCAATGAAAGGGATAAAACATACGCAACAACATCCTGCGCCCTCCTCGCCCCGGCCTTCCCCGTATTCGCAACCATATTCCCACTCCCCCCGCGCCCCGTCGTATACACCTCCTCCTTCAGCGTCGGCGTCTCCAGGTCCGTCGGGGAGACTGGGCGCGGTGGCGCGGCGGAGATATTACCTACGAGCTTCGCATTAGCCACGACTCTCTCTCTGTGTGTGTGTGCGAGAAACGGTCCACCGTGTGCGTGGATGCTAGGGGAGGGGAGCTGTGTGAGGGAAGGGAAATTGTAGGAGGGGAAGAAGAAGAGGACATACCAGCGCCACCCCGTCCATGCGCCGCATACCGACTTGTGGAAGTCGAGCGTCGCGTCGCTTCTTCGTAGGGACTTGGGTCTGCTGCCTCGCTGGTTGGGGGTGTAGTTTCTGGCATTGTGATGGTGTTGTGGTGCTTCAATCGCTCGTTTGTCGTGGGTTGGGTTGAGTCAAGCTTGTGGTTGTGGTGGTGGTGGTGGTGGTAGTGGATGCGCCTCCGGTGGGTAGTTAGGTGTGACGCGGGGTTGAGCTTTAAAGGTCCGTCGGTGGTTGGTGTTATGACTCGACTTGAGAATTCCTTTGCAAATTCCACACTCAATTCTTCAGCAACAACAATAATAAAATAAACAACACAAGTAAAACCCTCAATCCAATATCAATCCCTTGTCGTGGTGGCAAAACAAGGTCCTAACCGCCGTCTTCGTCTTATGTACTCTACTATACCCATGCCCACCAGCCCTCCCTCTCCCCCGCCTCGCCTCGCCCCATCGTCGCCTGACTCAAAATTTCTGTACAGCGTGATCCTCCTGCTGGTCCTGCGTACCCCACTACGACGGCGGGCCAGGCCTTTGTGGGGATCGACGCCCGTGTTTGCCGCGTCTGGGGGGTCAACACACAACAGTTAACACCACTCAACTAAACCACAGGGCGCACGCACGCACGCACGCACGTACGCCACGGGGAGCCGGTGGGTATGGGGGAATTGGAAGGGAGAGGTATATCACGCATATATTCAAGGCTGGGATTGTGTGATTGTGTATATATCCCTCTCTGTCTGACAGACTGTGATGATTTTCCTTTTCTTTTCTTTTCTTTACGTTGTAAACACACGCGCCTTCCTCGAAACCGGTGTGCCCAGAAGAAGGAAGGCAGTAAAAAAAAAGGGCTGAGCCTCGCGCGGGCGCTTAAAATCTTTCACTTTCTTGTGAAATTTCAACCATACTCTCTCTGTCTGGCCTAACCTCACTCCCCCACGTACCTAGCTATAATTCTATACACAAATAACCTCCCCCCCACCCCATCTGCCCAGCGCCCACCAACATAGCATATCCCCCATCAACACCCCCACCATCACCGCAGTCTTCCCGATCACAACCCATCCATCATTACTCACTCAACTCAAAGGTAGAGCCCCTCCCCTCCCCTCCCCTCCCCTCCCCTCCCACCCATCCCCGCCATCCATCCGTCAACGCCGCCGCCCCGCTAGTCCCGCTAACCCCGCACGCACAACAATCACCTATTCTCATGCCAGACCGCCAGACGCAATACAACAATCACTCCATCCAGCCCAATCTATCCCCCATCAAACCCCACAAAGCCCAGCCTAACCCAACCCAACCCCCAAGCAACCCTTCCCACAATCCCCCGTCCTCCACGGTGAAAATAGGAGATCCCGAACCCCTTCCTTCAAACATGCCCGCCCACCAAACACGTGTCCCCCAGCCCAGCCCCCTAAACCCAGAAAAACCCCCCCAACCCACCCCCCAAACTAAAAAAGGGCCGTAAATAAGTCTATCTATATCTCGAAATGTCGTTAAAAAAAACCGAAAATAAAGTTAAAAAAAGAGGTTCCAGTTGATCTGGCCAAGCAAGCTCGGCTCGATTGACTTTTGGTTTGTCGGGTCGGGGAGTGAAGGTTGAGGTGGAGGTGGTGGAGGCGGGTTAGGTTGGACGAGCTCATTCAGCACTTTTGTTTTATGCTGATGAGTCTGGTGAGACAGACTAGCTGTCGTCGGCGTATGCCATACTACTGGCTACATCAGGCTGCGAGCGCTGCTGCTCTCGTTGCGCGACGACTTCGCGGGCGTAGAACTCCACGAGCATCGTTCCGTATGCCTCTAGTTCCTCGACGGGGACGGCGAGGCGGAAGTCGTTGAGGAGGAGGAATTGCAGTTCCAGGTGGTTCAGTTCTGCTAGAGGGAGACCGCCGACCTATTGCTGTCAGTATACGTCCTTGGGGATGTGACTGCGAGGGGATCAAAGGGAAAAGGACATACCTTTGCATATCGAGAATTAGTATAAAACGTATCCGAGAAGAACTTGCTCGCGCACGTCACTCCCGATATCAGTAGGCGGTGGATGTTATAGCTGTCCACCACAAAGTAGTGCGCTAGGTTATACTGCGGCGAATCCTCATCCGGCGGAGTGGCGTACTGTCCCCTCGCCGTGTCCTCAACGCTGCCATTCACGCTGAGCCCAGACATCGGCGTCCGTGGCATCTCCGGATCTTCATGCCGCGAGGTCGAGCGCCCAGTGGAAGGTCGAGAGGGGTGGCCATCAGAAGAGGGTGTCTCCCTCGTGCTATCTGTAGAACCAGCGTTCACGCGCTCCGTCATGCGGTCGAAGTAGACCAACAAGCTCAGAAACACCTCGTACGTCAGGGGACAGTACTTGTGTACCCGGCTCAGGTAGCTCAGGATGGTAATGCTTGGCACATTCTTCCCATGGAACGCCAGGACGCTCGTCGTCAGACCGGACATATTCGTATTCCCCTCCGACGGCGGCAATGGCATATGTAGATGCTCATGCTGCCTGTCGTTCGTCGTCGTTATCTTCGTCAACAGCCCCGCAACCATCTCAATGATGTCCGTCACCGGCATAGCGGCAATCTCATATTTCGGCGTCGCCTCCCTCCCCAGCGCCCTGTATTCCGACGCTCGATTCGTCAAGAACTCCTCTGTGGCGAAGCTCTGTATATGTGCCAGGTCCCGCACCTTTATGGTACTACTCTCCTGCCTCAATGCGTCGTCTGCCGTCCACACCGGCCGCGGCGGCGGGCTCGTCGAATTCGCCGGTGACGCTAACACCGACCCATCGTGTTGTGGGATGTAATCACTCCGCGCTGGTGGTGCATGCTGGCCTGCCCTAGGCTGGCCGTGCTGCTCAAAGTACTGCTGGCTCGCAAAAGGCTGCCGCACGGTAGCCTCGTCCTCTGAGCTGGAGTCGGTCGGCGGCCGGCGGGGAAACTGCCCCGGGCGATCGTAGGACTCGTTCGCGATGCGATAAGGGATTTCGTTTGGTTGCCTCACGCGCTGGGTCGGCGGGGAGCGGCGGCGCGGGTTGGAGGAGGATCGGTAGCGCGGCGGGGAGTGCTGGCGCTCATCGCCTCGTCTCATGGTGGGGAAGTATCGGGTGTCTGTGACAGTCTCGCTGATCACAGCAGCCATATTACACTAGAATGTCGAGGACTGCGCGAGGGATGATGTTAGTCTAGGTGTTCACACTGTGCATAGACGCGTGGTGGGATAATGGAAGCAGGCTGAGCTGTGCCGGAAGTGGGGTACACAGGCCTGCCTGCCCGTCACGTCACAGGTAAAGGAGGGGCGAGGCGGAGTGGCCGTGAAGCTCGGCGAACGCGCAACAACAGAGTGGCGCGCCCAGCTGAACGAGAAACCGGGTTCGTGGTGAGACCCTGCGTTTTGGACTTCCGGCCGCCTCTGGTCGCCACGGTTCCCATATCAACCTTATCCTGAGCCACAGCTGAAGAGGATGTGGGGTGGATGCTGCCTGTGACGTGTCGCGCATGTAGACCCACGTCTTGCTCTGACCTGCGAACTATGGGCTTCAATGCAGAAGGCGCAAAAAGCTTACCTGCAGCATTCCTCTGGTGGCAAAACTGCCCGGTGTGTTGAATGTAATCGTCTCTCTTAGTTGTAGCTGCGAGAACAAAAGGCCTTGTTCGATATTTTTGCCGGGGGTGAGCGCGCTTTTGTAGGGTGACGGATCGGGTGGAGCTGGATGTTTCGAGGGGATTATTCGAGGCTCCGATGGTTTCTGGTGGCGGGTATCAGGGGTATTTGTTGTTGTCGTGGTGGTTGTTGGGTCGTGAGATATGTTGTGGCGGTAATGGATGGCGAGATTTGGAGGAAGTCCCTTGGGGGTCGATATACGACGGACGTCACTGGCTAGCTTTAGTCGGAGCGGGCGAAAAGACACAGCCGCCCTCAGCGATAAGTAAAGAGGAGTAAGAGGTGAGGGATTTTGAAAAAGCAAAAACACACACACACAAATGAGGCACGAAATAATTAAGCAGCAAGAGGAATCAATTGCCAACGCCGTCTATAGATGATCGCGAATATAGGATAGCGGGCGGGATGCGAGCGAGAGAGGGGGAGGGGGAAGAAAGAGGAGAAAGAGAGAGAGGAGAAGGAGGGAGAGAGAAAGTGGGAGAGATAATGCGGGAGAGCCACCTTTTTACATGGGAAGAGGGAGATGGGGACGGGGATGGGGACGGGACGGAGACGATCGATGATTGTCGCCGCATAACGCACGCTATGGGTACAGTTTGTACTAAGGGTGTAGTATGGGTGTAGTATGGGTGTAGTATGGGCATAGTATGGGGGTATACAGTACATTAGGGGTGATTTTTGAGTATTAGCTGTATTAGCTAGAAAGGTAAAAAGTGGTAAGATAGTGGTAGGGTAGTTGGTAGTTGGTGGTTAGTAGTGGTAGAATGGAGAATGCAGAATGGAGGACAATTCATTGGAGATTGAGTGGTAAGTGGGTTGGGTTTAGGGATGGGAGGGATGGGAGGGAGGGGATGGGATAGATGAGATATTGTAAATGCATGATGGCCTATCGTTTTCTAATGTGGTTGATTATGGTTGATTGTGGTGTTAATTTGTGTATTAAAGTGTTTAAGGTGGTGTATTAGGTGTATTAGGTGTATTAGGTCTATTATTGTCTTGCTTTAACTTGCTTTAACTCGCAATGTCTTTCTGAGAGTGGTAGATGTATATTATCGAATAGACTGGCGTGGTGGTGGGCGTGGTGGGTGAGGTGGGTGAGGCGTGGTAAGGCGTGGATCGTCGAGGGGGGGCGTGTTGATGGGCGTGGGTAGTGGGTAAGAGGCGTTGTTAGGAGGCGTGGTAAGAGGCGTGGTAAGAGTCGTGGTAAGAGGCGTGGTGGTGGTAGTCGTCGTCGTGGTAGTTCTAGCAGTTACAGGATGAGAAAGATGGGCTATTGGGATAAGATTATTGGGATTATTGGGATTATTGGTTATGGGTTACAGTATTGGGTTATGGGCGAGTACTCGTTATGGGCCATAGGAAAGGCCATGGGATTGATAGGGAACAAGGACACTGATACAAGTATCACGAACCATAAACTCACCATAAACCCACCACCAAGTAATACAGATCAAAAGTACACAGTACAACCATCCCATCCCATCCCATCCCATCCCGTTGGCTGTGGATGCGCATAGCGTATTGTACCGCGGAGGTCTGTGTCTGGACCACCTTTTTTTTTCCCTTTAAAGAATCCCCCCCCTAATGCCTGCCAAAAACCACGCCTGCGAATCATATCCCCTATCTGATCCCCGTGTTTATGGTCCATCGAACGTCGTGCGTGGTCCTGGGTCAGTGGTGAGGCCGCAACGGACCGGGTATCTACCTACCTTCCTTCATGCCCGGCCACAGAAGTAAGACACGAGGAAGACCCCATCTCCATTACCATAACCAACAATTGCCTGTAATTCCGTGTGGTGTATACATACAGCTGCTGTGTTGGTATAGATAGACTTCCCGAATCCATGGCTGGCCCAGACCGAACGGGCTTCAATCAGCTAATCAATCAATCTCCTACCCGCCTCAACACCGACGTACCCCATACCAATTCCCATACGCTGCACACGCTACGAATCATCCCCTTCCCCTTCTCCTTGATCTCCCCTCCCTCCCTCCCGTGCCACCCCCTACGCTACCATGCTTACTTGCTCCCTCCCCACCACCACCACCACCCACAGCACTCCCACGCCCCTCTGTCACGCCCCTCACACGCCCAACTACCACCATACGCACCATCACCACTACACCGCCTCACATTCCATCATCATCGGATTTCACCATACCTGCACACATATCCCATTCCCCCTTCCATCCCCCTTGCTCCTCACCGCTTAGACCAGTACCGGACAGCACCACAAACACCCACCTCCCTTCACCACACCACTCACCCATCTCCCCATCTCCCCATCCCCGATCTCCCATAATCCCCATTCGCTGGCCCGTCCCGCAACTCCTCCCCTCCCCCCTCCCCGGCTCCCTCGCCATCCATTCAGTACCACCACGCGCCGCCGCTCACAGCACATCATATTTCCCGACCACGCCGAAGCCGAAACATCACACACAACGACACGTGGGGGACATGGGGGGGGACGATCGCAGCAAAACGCGGAACCATCGGGTGGATATCAAATCTATTTCCCCATCCCCGAAAAAAATAACAAACGCCTAACCGCGCGCCCGCCCACCAACATACTTTGCCATTCCACTCCACTTCCCCCTCCCAGCCTTACCCCCCCTGGTCGCTTGTCCATCTTCCGCCACACGCCGCGCCACACCTCCTCGATCGCTGGGCTCGACTCGCTCTCTAGACTCAGGCTACATTAACCTTATACCCATTATCCGGCAGGTACAAGTGCCTCACGGCACCCTTCTTCGTCAGCACCACCATGCGGATCACGCCTCCGGAGCTACCATCCCACTTGATCGCCTCGGCCAGCGCGCCCTTGACGAAATCCACCGCTGCCGCCTCCTCGAAGCCCTCCTGCCAGTTCGCGTCGCAGTATCCGTAGATGTACGTCGATCCGGAGCCGCCGATCGCATACGACTGCTTGTGCAGCGAGCCGCCGAGGGGGATCGAGTACACCTGCCCGCCGTGGCGCTCGTCCCAGCCAGCGATGATCAGTCCAGCACTATATCGTCTGCGTCAGCATTTGTGCCATCTCCGTCTCCGTCTCCCATATCTCCCATGATCCAGCTCTCTCTCTCTCTCCCCTTCCCTCTCTCCCTCGTTCTGTGTGCGGGTATGGATGTGGATGTCTGTCCTCACCTTAACCTGTCCTTATTGTTGTAGCACAGCTCCTGGAACATCGCCGCGGCCACCTGCGTCGTCGGCGGCGCCCCGTTCTGGATCCCGTACATCCCGAGCTGGTAGTGCACGATGTCCGCGACAGCCTGCGTGTCGGCCGCCGAGCCGGACCGGCAGCACCAGATCGTGTCGTGCACCTGCGTCAGCTTGTCCGTCACGCGGTTGGCGATATAGGCCCCGGTTGTGGTTCTGCTGTCCGCGCCTGTGTTCGTACGTCAGCCTTGCCCTTACTCCCACTCCTTCCTTACTGCCAGTATGTGTGCGTACCTAATATGACGCCGTCTTTGAAGTTGATTGCCATGCTAGTTGGGGTCAGTTGGGATTCGTTTGTGGTTGCTGGCGCGGTGAGATCAAAGCTTACATTGACGTTCCTAAGCTACGGAGAAGGGTCAGTTGATGGTACTTGAAGCTTCAGACAGCTGTAACTCACTTCACCTCGCCCTTCTTGAGCCTGTCCATGTCGACGTGAATGCCATCTGCAATGATCCTGGTCAACAACAGCTTCACCGGGGGGAGCAGAGCCACGAATCACGCACCCTCATTCAGCATTCCTGAGTTGCCGAACTCCATATTGTTGTGTTTTTCGGATTCTTATTTTCTTATTATACAAATGTCAAGGTCTATTCGTCGATTTGCGCGTGTTTGAAAGGGTGAGAGGTTGTTTTTGCTGTTTTGAGAGCTTCAATGTATGTTCCCTTGACGGGCGGCTGTCAGGCAGCTTGGTCTTCGTAACGGTTGGGGCTCCGAGAGAGTTATTCCGCTCCGAGATTCCAGGTTGGTTTGTTGATTACTACAATTACCACAAAGTTCCTTGCGCACGGGCCATCCTCGGAACTTTTGGGCGGCACGACCACTTGGGCGCTATGTGTGTGGGGTGCGGCCGATGTTCGGGACTGCAACCAGACTTTATTTATCCCCCCACCATTGGGACTCATCAGCCCTCATCAGCCTCGTCTTACTCACCGTGCTGCGTTTCGTTCCTATTTGTATACACACGAGCTTTGAAGCATATCTAGAGATTCTTTTTTGCATACAAAACTTGTGTGAATTGTAAATATATTCTTGCATTTTCTCAAATATCAACCCAAAATCTATCACAAAATGGTTTTCCCTCCTCCGCCAGTCGATACCATTGGTAAGTCAACCCCGCTTCAACATCACCGTCAGACCGAGGGAAGCATCCCCACGGCTCAAGAGATGCTCTCTTAGCTGTCCTGGCCTTTGATCCCTCTTCAATCCTCTCCCAACTCCTACATTACCCCTCCATCCCCCACCTTTCCCCTCTATCCGAGCAACAACTCACTGACCCGGCCCTCCCGCAGACTGGAACGACATCGGCTTCAAAGTCCGCGAAGTAAACGGCCACATCGAATGCCACTACTCCAAGAAGACCGGACAATGGACCGCCCCCAAATTCGTTACCGACCCCTTCCTCCGCATCCACGGCATGGCCCCCGGCCTCAACTACGGCCAACAAGCATATGAAGGCCTCAAGGCCTTCCGCACCCCAAACAACACCATCCAGATCTTCCGCCCCTCCAAAAACGCCCTCCGCATGCAGCACTCCGCGGACTTCATCTCCATCCCCCAGATCCCAGAGGCTGTCTTCGTCGAAGCCGTCCACGCCGCCGTCGCCCTGAATGCCGCGCACGTGCCCCCCTTCGAGACAGGCGCTGCGATGTACATCCGCCCGCTCGTCTTTGGGTCTTCCGCTCAGCTCGGCCTCAGCCCGCCGGAGGAATACACTTTCTGCGTCTACGTCCTCCCCGTCGGCGTCTACCACGGCGTCCACCCCGTCAAGGCTCTCATCCTTGAGGACTTCGACCGCTCCGCCCCTGAGGGCACGGGCAGCGCAAAGGTCGGCGGAAACTACGCACCTGTCCTGCGTCACAGTGATAAGGCTCGCAATGAGGGCTTTGGAATTACGCTGCATCTCGATTCGCAGACTCGCTCGGAGATTGACGAGTTCTCCACCAGCGGCTTCATCGGCGTCAGGACCGAGGGAGATAAGACCACCATCGCGGTGCCAGATAGCAAGAATGTGATTGCCAGTGTGACTGCCGATTCCGTCCTCGAGATCGCAAAGTCCCTCGGATACACCGTCGAGAAGCGTTCGGTAAGAAGCCCCCTATCTCACTCTTGTTCCATCCAGACCAGGTATCAGACCAACAGCTAACCCGCACCCACTAGATCAAATATGAAGAACTCCCCACCTTCACCGAGGTCGTCGCCGCCGGCACCGCTGCGGCACTCGTCCCCATCCGCTCCATCACCCGCCGCTCCCGCGACGACACTTTCCCCTACATCGCGGAGGAGACCGAGGAGCCGGGACCAGTCTTCACGAAGCTGCTCACGACGCTGCAGGATATCCAGAGGGGTAAGGCTGCGGATCCTTATGGATGGTGTGAGTTGGTGAAGGAGCCGGAGGCGGGGAAGTATGAGTAGGTGGGGAAAGGGGTTGGATATGTAGATAGGAAATAGAGGTGAGCATTGGGATAAATAAAATTATGTTGAATGCATGGTCTAGATTATTGAATCGGTGGTTTTGAGATTTATGAGCAAGTTGTGATGGGTATCGATCTTGGTGTTCTGAGTATATTGCATGACTGAAAAGATCTGCTCTTAGCTGACGAAATATGAGAACTTGTAAAAACAGCAGGCGGTCAACTTTACATCAAACTCATGTTGGACTGTTCAACGTGTATGAAAGGTCCTTTACTATTCATAATATGTGCTGTAGAATCCAAAACTGAAAACGGAAAGCAAAACTAAAAGAGAAATCGCTGTGGTGAAGGGAAAGAATTCCCTTTATAAAACCCGAGACTGAAAACGGTAGAGCGCAAGTAGTATTGCTATCGAGTCGGGCAAAAATTCCTTTCGTAACTTAACTTTCTTTGCTTACCTCTCTCCCATTAAGTGGCTCCTTGTACCCCCTCTCCCCCTTTGAGGCTATTCTACTCCTTTGAAGCTCCTCCCCTCCTTTGTAGCTCCTCTTCCCATTTATACCTCTACATGTCTCCTCTTCGTCCTCCACCTTCCATCTTCCATCCTCCACACCTCTACTACCTCTTATTTCGTACAGTAAATCTACTACATCTTCATTGAAACCAAGATCCAACAACTTCAAACATCACAACATGAGCACTCCAAATACGTATGTATCTTAGGCACCTAAATCGAATTATGCTAACAGAGAGATCTCACGGCAACAGCCAGCCAGAAACCTCAGCTGGGGCTGCTTCTACGGAAGGTGTCCTTGTGATAGAGGACAAAATAAAAATCTCTCACGAAGCTATAATCGACTTTTCAAGCCCCATCATAACGGATGAGGATGTAGTCTGCTCTCAGACGGATCGAGACGGATTCAAAGCTTTCGTCGAGGACCAAGGCGAGAGCGATCTTGGCAAGACTATTCGACTCATTGATTATATTGTGGCCAAAGAAATATACGAGTCATCCCAGGTATGTGATCTAATAAGTATCAAAGCTCAATCACTAACTGCTGCGTAGGCTGACTTGGTCAATGAACCTCGTTTCCATGGGGTTACGATCCAAGAAACAGCAACCCTTGTCGTGATGCGCATTCGGAACGAAACCTTCACAAAATTAAAGACTTCCGAGGCAGCCTGGGAATTGTTTCTGATGGCGTTACGACAAGATGGTGTTGCCTGTGACTACAAGAACGAAACAGAGGCCCTCATACGGACGCTAGGGGGCACAGTTCCCATGGACGTATGGGATCGGATCTGGAGACAGTTCATGCCTGCCTGGCGTGCCGACGTTTTCCGTGCTTCCAGTGCGATGGCCAATGATTTGGTGAATTTCATAGATAGTTAGAACTCTGGGGAAAAAAGGTTTCAGGCCATCTTGGTATCGCTGCCTGATTGGATCAAGGAGTGGATGGAGAAGACGCTCAAGAAGTAAAGAAGGGGGATGTTGCTCTGCTGTTGTTTTTCAAGTCGACGGAAGGAGTGGGATGGAATCGGATCTATACTTAGTTAGAATGGAACCAGGTCAATACTTAGTTAGAATAGTAGAATAACTTGAAAAAGAGAAATGCATCGCATGGCTCGCCATATTTTTGTTCTTGGTTGTGATGTTGACGCTGAGTGGAATTGCCTGTATGAAAGAGGGTGAATGCGTTGTATCCCAGTTCAACAGTTTGATATGTTGAGAATGTGACATGAGCACACTCCCACGGAGTTTAAATACCATGCAACAGTATCATAAACATTATTTGACAGTCAAATGATATCATGCTGCTGCCAAAAACGATATATGAAAGCTCCTGAAATATTCGTATTGGGTGTAATTTCAGATCAAGTGTATAAGACTTGTTAATTGGCGCGAGCAAATGCCCAAAACATAAAGCAGAGACCAGTCCCGTGAAAATGACTAACTACAGGCCAAGAATAAAGGTTTGTGAACTCCATAATAGGATATGAAAGCACCAGCAATAATAATCACAGCTACAAGCCAACCGAAAGCACCAGCAATAGATGGCCTCAGCAACAACCTCCCTGTACATCTAACAAAACCCGAACTTATCGACCGATATGCCATGTTCGACATAATCGAGAGCTATCTGCCGGATCGTAGCACTACACAAGCATCCGCCACGAGACGCCCATTCTTCATGGACCATATCTGCTATTCTCTCTGCTTCCGCCGGCGACGGCTTCGTGATTTTGTTGCCCGTCTTTTTGCGTAACTTCTCGAGTTCGCCAACAGCTATACCCACAATATCCTCTGGATCTGTATCTCCAAACATATAGAGCTCTGCATGCTTATGCGATGATCCATATCTGGGTTGACACTTGCGCTTCTTCGCTGTATTATGCCACCCGTTTTCTGTATCGGAGCACTCTTGGTCCAACTCGTTTTGGTACCTTTTACCACTTTTAGGTCCACCAGTTTTGCGTTCACAGTTAGTTTCAACATACCGATCCATTAGCGCAACAGCATCGGTGACTGTGCAGAGTGCGCCTGGTTCGAGCTCATTGGCCAGGGCTATTTCGGCCAGCTGGCTGAGCCAACGTGCGCTCACAACTTGCCCAATTGGGCCAGTATCCTCAAGTTTATGGGCCAGACGCCGGAGAGCGCACCCGTCCGTTTTATAATCAAGTGCGCCCCTGTACTCCGCACGTTTGAATGTAGGTAATTGGGTGAAGCGGCCCTCGACAACCTCACGTTTTATAAGCCCGTTGATACTTTGGCGTAGGATCTCATACCGAGCAGCCAAAGCAGGCTGGGGTATAATGATATGCCGACTACATCGATCGACAAATGCTGCATCAAGTGAATCGCTAAGGTTTGAGGTGCATACAATGAGCACATTGGCGTTATTCTTTACCATATCGAATCCGGTGAGAAGTGCATTTGTAGCGCGCACAGCATCGTGGACCTCATTCCTAGCGCTGGCTGTTTCGCGAGAGGCCGCAAGACTTTCGATTTCGTCAATCAACAGCACTATCAGAGTCTTCGGTTTTTCTGACGACTGAGACGCAAGGGCTTCGAAGATTGAGTGGATCTTCACGGCACTCTGTCCAAAGTATTGGGACAATAGCGTTGCGGCATTCAGCTGCAAAAGGATCGCATCTCCAAATGTCTTGTTGAGCCTTATGGCGAGCTTCTGGGCAAGCCCGATGGACAATGAAGTTTTTCCTCACTCGCATTAGCGCTACGTAATACATAAATGGGGTAAAAGTACCTGTGCCAGGCGGACCTGATAGAAGAACAAGTCGGTTGACAGTTGACTGCGGGCTTTGGCGGGGTCTGTATGAGAACCCAACTAGCCCAAGGGTTAGACTCCATAGAAAATGGTATGTATATACGTACTGAGATTCGTCATGAAAACCACAAGTTTTTGCTTTATTTCCTCGTCGAAGATAAGTCTGAAGCGAAATTAGCCATGTAGAGACAAACGTGGGCGATCCACTGACCTGTCCCAAGCATCATCAAATTCAGCACTCGGAAGGAGTATGGCTTCGCCACACATAGACAGAGCTTCATCGGTTTCTACTGTCTTGCGATCTTCCAACGCGTAACAATTGATCTGAACCATATACTCTTTCACCAAAATATATCGGCAGTCATCATCTGCGCCGACAAGCTCGACTGCTTTGAGGGACTGGAGGCAATCCGGAAAAAAACACTCTGCATCTACAAGATAATCACGTAAGCGCAATTGCATTTAAAAATATGGATGTATACCTACACAAGTCGTCGCCAATCAATTCGTGATCAAGCTCTACAGCATGAATACATTGTGATCGAAAGATAACCTCAACCTTGGTCGTGAGCTGCACAGATGTTAGCTATGGAAGTAAAGCTTAGAGCAGTAACAAGAATGATTGCATACCTCTGACAGGCTCCCTGTATAAGCGGGTTTCACCTGGGCCTCGATGTAGATGGTACCCATTCGGGTATTCGGGGAGTTGGCCTCGCCCTTGCTGGGCTGATGAGGTAGGTAGGCGTCAGAGCTGTCATCAGGTCCGTCGATGATCTCAAAATCACTCAAGTCCATGGCAACTGGCTTCGCCATGGGCTCCATCACTGGACCGAATAAGAGAAAACTTTGTCCAATGGAAATGAACGCGAAAAGTATTCAGTAGCTTGGAGGAGCTACTGAATTCTTGAAGGAAATATGAGAGAGACAGGTCGGAAATCAGAGAGAAAGAGAGACGATCATGTATTGAAACCACTACAACGATGAGGGATAAGGAAATCTGATGACGGAATATAAGAGAGAGGTACTTTTTTTGGAGTGGTGTTGAAATGAGGTGTTGAAATGATCGAAGGAAGCAGGTTTGTGAGATGGAGGAAATTGGATTGAAAGTCACAAACAAACAGTGAACTTGAAGGTCAAAACAGTCTGATCAAAGACAAACAAACAAACACTGAGAATCAGAATAGGAAATCCGATAATAAAACAGAAGGGACTGGTACTTTTCTGCAGTGGTAGTGAAATGGATGAAGAAGGAAAGAAGGAAGTTTGTAAGAGACAAGCCATCCTTCATCTTAAGACTGTCGGTCCCTTGCAGCCTTACCCGGCAAGGCTCCACCGGCAAGGCTCTGGAACAGAACCCCAGCCATCAGATCTGCGCGCGACGATACGCGATATAGTGCTAAATGTGAATAAAGCTCGGGCCTCAATTAAAGTCTGGAGGCGGGAGCTTCAACAATAAATCATCGACATTTTGCATTCAGCGCAGTATTCACAGTATTCGCATATTTACTTCCATTACCGTCTCAAGGGGTTTCAAGACGGATCCTGTCACTTCCAGTGTTTATCTTCACAATCTCATTCCATAGAAACTATCGCTTGCCACCTTTCGCACGAATTGTCCTCCACAATTTCTTGCGACTCCACCTTAAACCACCTCCCATAAAACATGCGACAGACATAAAATCACACTCAATGGATCCTCCGCCGCGGCCGTCGATGGATCGCTTCCGGATCCGTGTTGCTGTCTTTTCTCCAGAAGAGGCTCATAATCTGGAGGCAGTCCCGAAACATACTTTCGTTATTGCGAGGAGCCAGCATTTCCCCCTCCAAGATCTTCCCCTCCGCGAACTGCGTGACGTTGCGATAAGAAGATACAAGGACATATACCCCCAGGAGTCGTGAGTCCCCCCGTTGAAATTTTATCCTGCTGTGTCACTGATTTCATTTCCTGCCAGGCTGTTCCAAATCGCCCAGTCTACAGATGCTTATGGCGCCGACCTATACCTCAACGATCGCGTGGGCGACATATTCGCGGACAATGAAGTCTTGAGAGTTATCAAGGGCTCATCTATCAGAGACTCCCTGCCCCCAGACTACGTGAATGGGAGAGCCGGCAGTGTCCAGCCCAGCTATCCACTACAGCGAAAGCGATCCCCCGCCACTTCGAATCTCGGAGACAATTCAAGGGCTGGCAAGAGGCAAAAGGTTTACAGGCCAGACGATCCAGTCCCGTCACGCGAGCGCGACCCATCCGACTCCGAGGAGGAGAATGTACTGCCAGAAGACATACTCATCGACGAGGTCATCCCCGATTCGCAGGTAAACGAGGTCGAAGATGTCGCTAGGCATATCAAGCAGGAGAAGCCCTCCCAAGCAAGCCGGCCAAGTTATAACCCGCCATCTCCAGTCCTAGGCTACAGAGACGATGGGGGAGTCGTTATTTCTGACTCTCAGGGGAAAGAAACATCAGGACGAAATACCACCCGGCAGACCCGTCAATCACTTCGAAATACCACCGAAGCCCGGGAAGATCTTCAAATAGCTGCAAAAGCCACCCCAAAACCGAGCAATGGCGCAGCTCGCCGTCCGTCAAATAAAAGGCGCGAGCGGTCTGATGACATCTCGGATTTCGAAGAACATACGTCTATCACACCGACCATCACGCCGTCGCGAGGAATCTCAGATACTTATAGTGATTTCGAGACCGACATCGAACAGCCTTCCAGTTTTCTCAGGCGACGTGGCCGCGTTACTCCCCTGCGCAAAAACAAGAAGGCCTCACCGATCTCTGCAAAGCCGAAAGTAATACAATATGGAAAGAAGGCAGCAACTAAGAGCAAAGCAAGCGGTTCAGACAACTCAACACCTAAAGCAATTACACCATCCACTCCTGCAATCACTCCTCGTTCGGCAAGTATGGCAAACAGTGGCCCTATACTGCCAGGTATGACTCGTCAACCCGATAGTGCTTCAACCGACAACGTCGATGACAAGAGTGAGGAGGGTGTGGACGCAGGAGCCGAAGAGGCTGCACAAGAGGTTTCAAGGCTTACATCTGAATCGGCGGGAAAGAAACGCGCCGCGGAACTAGAACAGGAGAGTCGTCGCACAGGTCAATCCGAAGGGAGACCAGAAAAGGCAATGGATCAGGCTAGGATTGAAAGAGAGGCAGTCGAGAAAAAGAGTACTGCTACAGCCATTGCTACGGCAAAGATAAAGGCAGCTAAGAGAAGGAGAGTTGATGCTGCGCGAAAACGATTAGCTGAGGAGGAGAGGCTTAAGGAGGAGGCGGAGAAGGAAGAGGAGGAGGAGGAGGCGGAGAAGGAGGCTGAGAAGGAGGCTGAGAGGGAAGCCGAGATGGAAGCCAGAGCAACTGAGGCGAAGCTCAAACGGGATCATCTGCTTGCGGAGGAAGCCCGAAGACAAACGGAAGCAAATGAAAAGGCCGAAGCCGAGGAACGTGAACAAGCCAAGAGACGAGAGGCAGAAGCGGCAGCAAAGGCGGAAGCTGTGAAGCGCAAAGAAGCTGCCAAGGGAGAGAAAGAGGCCAGTGACAAGAAAGATGCAGAGGTAGCTAGCGCCCGCAAGAGGTCTACGTCTGCCATAAGCCCAGGAGGGATGCTTGGTAGGGCTGTAGCGAACTTCAATTCCGAGACCGCGAGCACTAGCCCTAGTGCAAATGTGGTTGATATGCCGCCACCTCCGGCAGCTGCCCGCGGCCGTCTATCAATGTCGCCAGCTCTTACTCGAAAGAGATCTGAAGATATCAGATCTACGCCAATTCTCCCCCCTCGCAGATCTAGTGACATCAGACCGGCCTCGTCTGTGGAGCTGGGTCCGGCTGCTCGACGTGTTTCCTTCGCAGAGCCATCGCCGTCCGTGGCGGGGAAGACGCCGAGCAGGGCCACTCAGTCTCCGGCTCCGGTTCAAACACCGAAGACTGTGAATGGGATCCCGAGCTTCCGTCAATCCAAGCTCGTGCCACCAGGAACTGGAGCCAAGTCGGTTACTCCCAAGGCTCCCACTCCTTCGAGTTCCCAAGCGCCACCGTCCGGGCAACAAGTTAAATCAACGCCAACGCCAACCCCGAAAACCCGAGCAGATATCACTGCTGCGTTGCTTAATACTATCAACAAAGGGAGCTGTAAGTTGCAATCCGGATCGATTATAGTATATTACTCAAACTGACTATCTATAGCATCAGCAGTGAAGGCGGCAGCGGCTGCAAAACCAAATGCCATCGCTATCTCCTCTGATGAGGAAAGCAGCGATGACGAAAGTGTGGGCGAACTAGAGTTGCCACCATTGCCTCCGCCTTCATCTCATTCGATTGCACAGAGTCAAATCGCAGCAAGCGGTGACAATGCTAATGACACGGCTTCCAATACCTCCCGTTCCGCATCCGTGTCGACAAACAGGTCGCAGCGTGAGAGCCGCTCACCCGTACGATTTGTCAACTCTAGCTTCCATTCCAACGCAGCCTCCTCTACCCAATCATTCGATGGATCCCGCCGAGCGCAACAAGGCCACTCAAATGGGAGCGAGACATCCGATAAAAGTACTTCGGGAGAGTCAGCTTCAGAAGACGAAGCCTCCGAGTCGGAACTCTCACCAACGAGATCCAAACCTACCATCCCATCTTCTCAAAGCGCCGCATCTCAGCGCATTCTCCCACCGTCGTCGAGGCTCTCACAACTCCGCGATGGCTCAACAACACCCAAACCTCAAAACGTCGGCGCTAGAAAGGTCAGCAGCGGAAGCGACGCAGAAACATCCGTCCAGAAGCTGCTGGATAGTCAGTTGACCGAAGAGTCGGTCGCAAGCTCTGCACCAGCCAGGGGTCAAGCGTCTCCAGCACCCAGCTCGTCGCAATTCAGCGCCAGGAATTCCTCTACGCCAGTGCCAAGGCCAAAGCTCACCAACGGCAACACCTCAGATAGGGGAACACCACGCACGTCCGAGAGACCGGCGGGAATGGCCAGCATGCCGTCCTTGAAACTACGAACAGAAGCCGCCTTGGAGGAAAGCCACAGGCGGGCCGAGAAAGCCCGCCAGGAGGGCGAGGCCAAAGCAAAGGCTCTCAAGGACGCCGAGGTGGCCGACGCAGAAATCACGGAAGAGTCGGAGGCCGAGTCATCTTCCGACAGCGACTCCAACTCGGATGACGGAGACGAGAGTAACTCGGAGGCCGGCTCGAACGATGACGTCGAGATGGGTGGGATGGGGACGCCGAAGGCCCAGAAGCCAAAGGCCAAGGTGAACTTCTCGGGACTGAGCAAGAAGTTTAGCAAGGGGTTAGCAGGGCGCCGCTAGATTCACGGAGTGTCTGTGGCAGATGCATTATGTATTTATGATTGGTACTGTTTAATGTTTAGACAGTTCGGATGTCCCGAAGGGTCGAAGCCGATTTTCTGTATCCGAGGGTCGGGTTGACGGAATCTCAGCCCAGGGTTGGCGAGAAGGGTCTGTCTGCGTTGCCGGAGAGGGGAGTGAGACATGTATTACATGTCATACTGTATTGGAACCAGAGCGGGCCCGGGTCATCGAATAGCAAGCAGGATGTCATTGATGATGAGCGACCGGTGTGATGGATGTGCCGTCATATGGCAGCGCTATGGAATGCAGGATGAGAGATGACTGGACCAGCAGCACGGAAGTAGACAGAAAGGACATGCAAAAGAAATGCAAAGAAATGCACCGCAAATCCCCCCCAGGGACCCTTTTCCTTCGTCGAACCCTGCATGTCCGCGAGCCTATCGTGCATCTCACATACAAAAATCTATCACATCTCACAAAAATTCGGGAGTAAATTCCACCCCACAGCCCAACATACGACACGGAAACACGGCGGAGAGAGGGGGGGACGGATAAAATGCGCTTTTCTTTTTTGTTTGCCCATCTACCACCAATCCTGCAGGGATAATCGGCTTGTACCTACCACATACATCGGCGCACCCTTTTTTTTTTTCGCCCCAAAACCAACCCTCTCTCGCTCAACCCTCGTCCCCGGCGGGCGACCAATACCGCGGCCCCGTCTCCCCGGGCCCGGCTCACCCAAGGACGCGTTAGTGCTGAGACGGCACTCTGGTTGCTGGCGTCGCGGGGGCGATGGTTACTGGTCAGACGCTGCTTTGGGACTACCGACCCGCTGAACTGGGCAGTGAGGCGCGGGTGTGTGGTGGGTTGGTGTGGTGGGAAGGGTGTGGTTGGTGGCTTGGAAGATTGGGATGGTGGGATGGTGGGATGGTGGAATGGGGAATGTGTCAGTGGGTTGGTGGGTGGTGGAGCTTGGGATGCTGGTGGCTGGCCATAGAGAAGGAAGCTATCTTATGGTATTTGAATTGTAGAATGAGACCTGCATATATGTCTCGTCTGTGCCGGTAAAACGGGTGAGGGTGAGGTTCTTGGGATGATTACTGTACGAACTGTGCTGTGTGATCTTTGTACGATGGCTGGAATGGATGCTGTCAGGCGGGAGATGTACGAGGTACACAGGCATGGAAGGGTTACAGCACAGGACGTTGTTGGGCCTATTTATATACGGGTGCAGGAAGGACGGTATTCTTAGAGTCTTTTTGCTCTTTTTGCTCTTTTTGCTCTTATTGCTATTTTGACGGTCCACAGCAGACCTCGAACAGACCCTCGATCGTCCGCCTTCGGTGCCACTATTCCACCAATTCCAGGTGTGACGTTTATGGCGTGAGTGACACCTGCACCGTCCAACCCGGCGACGAGTAACACCGTTGAAACTACTGAACTATACTGAACTATACTGAACTGCTTCCAGTGACACCGTTCATTTCAGTACCCGTTATGTAGCACAAATACGGTATAATAGTAGAATAGTAGTAGTATAGTAGTAGTAGCAGTAGTAGTGTAATTTAGTAGCAGTGTAGTAGTAATTATATTCGTACTATACAATTTGTACTATACAAGTGAAAGGCTCTGGTTGGGTTTGTCTGGTTTGTATGGTTTGTATGGAGTACATGCCATCGCAGAGTACTGTCCACAGCTGTGAACAGCTATTCACAGTAAACTGTTGTACCTCTCCCGCTAAGTTATAGTGGCCAGTACTTCCTCGCTACGACCTACTCAACTACTCTACCGTGCACTACCCGAACATTCCTAG
Organism: Pseudogymnoascus verrucosus; assembly: GCF_001662655.1. Classification (NCBI taxonomy): domain Eukaryota; kingdom Fungi; phylum Ascomycota; class Leotiomycetes; order Thelebolales; family Thelebolaceae; genus Pseudogymnoascus; species Pseudogymnoascus verrucosus. The sequence continues at coordinate 67,910 of NW_017263656.1, forward strand.
AGGTAGATCATCCAGCTTGCCTTTTGCCTCTTTTCGCCTTCTTGTCTTTCCTCCCCCAAACTGACTGATCCATCCTGTGTGAATACACAATACTCTTTGTGTATATATATATATATGCGCACAAATTCTGTTCTGTTCACCTCAATTGTTTCCACTATTTCCAACTTCCTTCAATCTTCCTTGCATCTGCCGCAATAGGTCGTATACTATAGCTATACTATCTGCACTCTCCCTTACACCTACCTTGTCGCAGTGTGTGCCACTCACTATCCGATCCGAGTACTACCCTACCTATACGCATATACGCAGGTCCGCCAGGTTAGAGACAAAAAGACTAGGCGCCAATTTTAAGAGTCCGCTGAAAGTGGAGGTATGAGATGAGATGATGCTTGATATCAGCCGATATTGTGGAGCTGCTCCTGACTTTGGTTATTGACAGGTCCCCCATTCCAAATAATTTTGGATCGACAAAAAGAGTCTCATCGATCAGGAATCGCAATTGTAACGCCAGGAAGCTAGGACGACTTGAAAAAAAAGCTTCAAGCTTCAAAGTCTCCCATTATCGCCGCTCCTTCCCTCCTGTCAATCAGTCAGCCAACGCCCTGTGCGCGAAATCTTGCCAATCCAAAAGCACACACCATCATCCGCAGCATCCACACCACACGGACCTTTCCAACGAAGCTCCCCCCCCGCACTAGCACTGGCCGCTGAGTGAACACCACCACTCCTTTTAACGACCCCTCTGCACAGCAGATCTATATAACGCGGGCGACTGCTCACATTTTGTCTCGGACCCCGAACGCAGAAGAAGGAACTTTCTCTCTCTCTGCGCCTCGTGCTGATCCGTGTCGACCTGCAGAGAAAGGAGTCGGGTCGAACGGCATTACAGGGTACGTCCATCATTATTGTTGGGCTCCGTTGTGCAGATCACGCAAAACCTACCGCGCCCGCCAGACGACGACGTAGATGCAAAGAGAAGCAACTAGTACAGCGCGCCGTGCACGATAAGCTTTATATATAAACAGAAGGCGCGGGGATTGTCCTCAGCTACGGAGTGGGCACCATCGCATAGCGCCTTCCCTTACAGACCCCGACGCCCACAAGATTTCTTCGAGTCCTCCCCTCCTCGGTCATTGCTCGTGTCGCATCTTTCTTCTATATTCCCACGAACCCGAGTACCACCATGAAAGTATCGCACTACGCGCATGACGACCCTACCGGACACGGCGCACAATATAACATGTCTCCTCCCATGGGCAACCCCAACTATCGCCCGGATGCACCACAATATCAGGGGCACCAGGACCAGCCCCACATGCAGCACGCACCAAACGACCAGCAGCAGTACGGTTACAGCCCAAACCCACAAGGCCATCGTGCCAGCCAGAGCTCGCAAGGGCAAGGTGGCCAGCCAGAGATGCTGGGCCGGGTCCCAACGCGAGGCCCGAATCCGTTGATGCCACTCGATTCGCCGTCAAATCACAATGGAGCGGATGGCACCCCGATCCTACCGGCCGTGCAGCAGCAGGCTAGTGATCATCCACCGAGCTTTAGTATGATTGAGCTGGGTAGGAGATATACGTAAGTCCATTTTCGACCCCTGGATTCCAGTCGGCTACGGCCGTAGCACGGCTTGAAGAATCGTTGCTATTCCCTCTGCCTCACTTCCATAGCCCATGCTGGGGTATATTTTTTGGATGTATGCTGACTATGGTTATCTGACAGGCTTGAGGTTATGCAGCAGCCCAAACGAGCGCGGATGTGTGGCTTTGGAGACAAGGTAGGTTGTCGACGGCGCTTTTTTATGTGTCCTGTCACTAACTTTCCAGGATCGCCGGCCCATTACCCCGCCACCATGCATAAGGGTTGTCATAACGGATGTGGCTACTGGGAATGAAATCGATACCAAGTAAGCGTCGCGAGTGCAGGTATCCTGATGTACAGCTGCTGACAATTTATAGCGACATCGATCACGGTTCCTTCGTACTGACTGTTGATCTGTGGTCTGCCGATGGGAAGCACGAAGTCAATCTCGTCCGACACTCGTCTGCGTCCCCAGCCATCTCCTCAACTATCCCCACCTCGTACGCTCAGGCACAGGCGGGCGACCACCCGGTCTACTCAAACCCAATGCCAACGCCCACTGGCCCACCCAGTATAGTCCGCGATCCTCAATATCCGTACCATAGCAACCAACCGCTACTTCAAGGGCAGTACAACCCTTACCCTGGCCAGCCTCAAGTAAATGCATATGGCCAAACCCAGCAGCAATTCCAACAGGGGCCGCCACAAGGACAGTATGGCCAGCCCCAGCAACAAGGTCAGTATGGTCAAGGGCAAGAGCGCCAAAATTACCACCCTGGATCAGGGGGAGAGCCTCCAAACCATCACATATTCTACCATACGGGTGATGCCGTCCATCCGGTCGCCTCCAACGCGCCGAGACCATCGGAGTAAGTCCTCCACCCGGGTCCAATCAGCTTTCCAATCTCATATATGCTAACCAACTCCGCAGCAATCTGATGTACGACCCAGCCGTTGCTCCACGCCCACCTATCTCAAATCCGCCACAAGGCATGTTCACCCGCAACCTAATCGGCAGCCTCGCGGCCAGTGCTTCCAAGCTCGCGGACCCCCACGACAAGATTGGCATCTGGTTTGTCCTACAGGACATGAGCATCAGAACTGAGGGAAACTTCCGGTATGTCTGTCAATCTCCAATTTCTCACACCTCACTGACACGCATAGTCTCCGCTTCTCTTTCACCAACGTCGGCGGCCCCTCCAAGACACCCAACGGCAACCCCGCGAACCAGATGTCTGTCCTCAACACTGGCAAGGCACCCGTTCTTGCACTGTGCTACAGTGATGTGTTTACCGTATACTCGGCCAAGAAGTTCCCGGGCGTGGTGGAGAGCACGCCGCTCAGCAAGTGTTTCGCGACACAGGGCGTTAAGATCCCGATCCGCAAGGATGGTGGAGGAAAGGCGGGACAAGGGAGAGAGGACTATGATGAGGATTAGAGGCATAAAAGAGATGTGGGGTTGGGAGAATTATTGAGAGTTATGTAGAGAAGACGGTGGGCAGGGACAGTTTTTTATTCGGCGCTCGGTGGGGTCGGCACCTTTGCTGTTTTTTTTGTAAGGCGGTGGCTACGTTGCAACCAAAACTGGATAGAACGATGTCCGTGGGAGAGGTTAGCTCTAGCATTTTTACATGCGGGGAAGTTCATGAATGAATGATATTGTTGTTTGTGTCAGTACTTTGTTTTTGTCTGCAGGTGGTTTGGTGGGAGTGCTGTTATTTTTATGATTTCAATCAATTAAAAATAATAGATACCTTTAAATATAATAAATTATACCCCAATCCAGCACCTCCAAATCCGTCAAGTAGATCAATGAGAATATAGCAATGAGTCTGAATACTTACTAGTCTAAGTTCATTGTCAATTCATAGAGCATAAATATTTTCTCGACGTTCACATAGAAATATGAGAATGATTACACGGATCACGTGCAACCAAACTCCCGTCTACCCAGAAATCCTATTCCGAGCCAGTCCGGAGAAACGTGACTTTTTTTCCCAGCATTGACAATTACGTGACCTTTGATTGGCCAACACACCTGACATAAGCTACCATACCCATGCAACATTTCCCTTCCAGAGCTAGATACCACAACACCCGAGGTCCTGTGCCGAGCGAACAGCGACACACATCGCCAACGACATCATTCCGAATTTCCTCTCCTGCAACCGTAGCCACGGGTTTCCTTTTGACGCCAACATTCGATTGTGCACCTCGGGGGCACTAGCGATATTTCCAATCGCTCACACGCGTTGATCATCGCTCTCGCAAGCTCCTTTTCCTTACCCGGTCTCCCAATGGCTTCTCTCCGCTCCTCAGCACGCCTCGTGGCGGCATCGCGCTCCGCCTTCAGGCCTGCGACTGCTATCCGCTCCTTCGCATCCGTTGCGCCTGCAGCTACCAGCCCAGCTACTGCCCCGAGCAGTGAGCCGGCGCCAGCGGCTCCGAGGACCAAGACCTTCCACATCTACAGATGGAACCCGGATGAGCCCTCGACCAAGCCGAAGATGCAGGCTTATACCCTGGATCTGAACAAGACCGGACCTATGATGCTCGATGCGCTTATCCGCATCAAGAACGAGGATGACCCGACACTCACCTTCCGCAGAAGCTGCAGAGAGGGAATTTGTGGCAGTTGCGCCATGAACATTGACGGTGTCAACACCCTGGCCTGCTTATGTGAGTTGCACCGGTCTTTCAGCAGACATATGCTGGAATGGAGTCTCTTGAACATGTACTGACGCGATATTCAGGCCGCATCCCGACCGATACCACCCAAGAGTCGAAGATCTACCCTCTCCCCCACACTTACGTTGTCAAGGACATCGTACCGGATCTCACCCACTTCTACAAGCAGTACAAGTCCATCAAGCCATACCTCCAGCGCACAACCCCAGCCGAACACGTAAGATTGCCTCCGTCCGTTTTTTGGGGTCAGGAACTAACGCAAAACAGGGCAAGGAGTATCTCCAGAGTGTAGAGGACCGCAAGAAGCTCGATGGCCTCTACGAGTGCATTCTCTGCGCGTGCTGCTCGACCTCCTGCCCCTCATACTGGTGGAACTCGGAGGAGTACCTCGGCCCCGCCGTCCTGCTCCAGTCCTACCGCTGGCTCGCCGACTCGCGTGACGAGAAGAAGATGGAGCGCAAGGCTGCGCTCGATAACTCCATGAGCGTCTACCGCTGCCACACCATCATGAACTGCTCGAGGACATGCCCCAAGGGCCTGAACCCGGGTTTGGCGATTGCGGAGATCAAGAAGGAGTTGGCTTTCTAGATGGGGGTGTGAAAAAGGGATGAAAGTTGTTACTTGCAGCGGGATTTTTTGAAGTGTGCTTGTTGGGGGGTGGGGGGACTGGCTTTTGTGTAGAAATATAGGTGATAGTTTTACAGAGGAATGACGAGCATCCATGTTATTGTAAGGTTTTTCCTTGTCAGAGCCAGCCTGCTGATACCCCTTTAATGTACATGCATCCTTCGCCCACGTAAATATATATACACATTACGCGGAACAAACTTGGTTCACACGCTATGGATTGTCCGGATTCAAATAGATATCCTGGACGACTACTTTAGTCTCAACCCCCTCGAGTAAGCCTATGTTGATTAGCATCCATCCGCTGTAGTGTGTCTAGAGAAGAGTCTTACCCTCCATCCTTCTCCAGCTTCAGCGGCGTAAAACTGCCCGACCCAACTTTGGGCTTTGTCGTTGCCACCGCCTTTTCATCGTCATCCCCACCGCATCCACAGTCGTAGAAATCCCCGATCTTGGAGCAGTCGAACAGTTCCTTCTCCAGACGAGTATTCACCTCGTTATGTACATGGCACGCCCACGTCGCTGCGCTCGACCGCGTCCGCACCTGCGGCGGGTACTTCTCTAACAAGAGCTGGAAATGCCGTGCACATTCACCACATGGGTATAGTCGTGCAAAGAGATAGACAAAGGATTTGAGCGACGTGCTGTCTTCTTCCGTCGGCTGGTCCGGGAATTTCGCCATCATGGTGTGGAGCAGCTTCCAGGCTGCATTGCCCAGTTCGGCTCTGTCGATTGGGTTAGCCGCTGCCATTAGAGAGGTGCGACAGTGTCTTACTTTACTGTTGCATTCTCGAGTTTTGGCGCCGTTGCGACGCCATGGAGCACACTGTCGCTGGGGACGATACTCGTATCAAAAGCCGCACGCTGTTGACCCCCACTTGAGAGGAGGAATGAGAAAGCGATGAACGCCACGATGGCGATGAGTGCCAACGTCACATGTCGCCGCGGAGGCATTTCATAAAGTTGGACCTTGCAGATGTTGTGAGTCGATATGAGCCATGACACATCTTACTATGGTCTAGTTCGGCCTGAAACTGGGGATGGATGGCTATGTCGTCGCTAGCCTCGTTTGGTAGCCTCGCAGCCTCGCCACAAATCAACACAGCCCAAGTTCGAACTTCTACCCCACGTTTGACTCATCGTCTACATTTAAAATAGCGATCAGGTAGTCTCTTGCTCTGCATCTGGGATCATTTTGTTAGTACTGACGAGCGCTTTGTCCTACTAATATTCTCTTTTGCATTGATTGTTTTTTGAAAACGTTTGAAGTCGCCATATTTCGAAGGCGCAAGTTATTTAATATTCAGTCTCTGTTCGCCACCATTCAGAGAAGAGAGACCACCACGAGACAACCTTAAGAACAGCAATTACGAAAGTGGCGACTGCGATTCCTGCTACGTATACAGATAGAGAAGAAAGAATGTCAACACCCAGCGCACCACCAGCACAAGGTGCAGGTCGAGGCGGAAGACCTCGACATTATAGAAGACCACGGCGAGGAGGCGCACAGAACGGGACTGCTCCTATCCCAGGAGCCCCACGAGACACACCAGCACAACCGACCCTTGGAAACGCAACCGCTGTTCCTCCAGCTCCAGTGGCGCAGGCAGCTCCGGGCTCAAATCCGAACCCAAACCGAAGGAACAATGGGCAATCAAGTCGGGGCAGAGGCGGAAGGCCGGGTCAAAGAGGAGGAGCGCCTAGGCATGTGATGGGAGGTGCGGGGGGAAGAGCGTTTGGCGGGCAGCTCACGTCCGCGGGAGGAGCAAGCGGAGGCTCAGCACCTTTATCGCTGCAGGCTGACGCACCGGCGTTTACACCTGGCCAAACAGTAGTTCCCAGAACCACCGCCACCCACAACCACCCTCCGCCAAATATCGGGAGGCAGCGACGGTTTTCGAAGTCGCAGGCTGCAGATATTGCAACCCGAACACACGAGGACATCCTACACGGCTTATACGAATGTCCAATATGCACTAGCGAAGTACTCAAGAACTCAAAGGTATGGTCGTGCAAGACCTGCTGGACCGTTTTCCACCTGTCGTGCGTAAAGAAATGGGCGAAGAACGAGGGGTCTACGCAGCAGAACCGCCAGCAACTACAGGAAGGAGAGCTACCGCCGGCAAGGCAGTGGAGATGTCCTGGGTGTAATCTACCCAAGGATGATATGCCAGAGTCATATACCTGCTGGTGTGCAAAGGATGTCGACCCGAAGGCCATTCCTGGACTACCACCGCACTCATGTGGACAGACCTGCGGGAAGCCTCGAGCACCACGGAATTGCCCGCATCCTTGCGACCTGATATGCCATGCTGGACCATGCCCACCATGTCCTCATATGGGACCTGTACAAGCTTGTTTCTGTGGGAAGGACGAGGTTAGTAAGAGGTGTATCGACACTCATTACGATAGTGGCTGGAGCTGCGGCAAAAAGTGTGGTGATATGATGCCCTGTGGGGAGCATGAGTGCGTGAAGGGCTGCCATGAAGGGCTCTGCGGAAGCTGCGAAGTACTCGTCGAATCGCGCTGTTATTGCGGAAAGGTCGAGAAGATGGTGCCTTGCTCGGATAGAGGCGACGAAAAGGACAGTAGCATTGTGAAGGATGACAACGAGGTTGACAACTGGACCGGATCATTCGAATGTGGGAACGTTTGCAAACGCGCCTATGACTGTGGACGCCACTTTTGCGAGAAGAGCTGCCATGAACAGACAGCCGATGTACCACATTGTCCACTATCGCCAGATGTCATCACCCACTGCCCTTGTGGAAAGAGTACTTTGAAAGACCTGGACTGTACGAGAAGTTCCTGCGAAGAGCCCATTCCGCATTGCCAGAAGCTGTGCTTAAAGCAGCTGGCTTGTGGACACGAATGCCAGCAGAAATGCCACGAAGGAGAGTGCCTGCCTTGTCTCAAGGTCGTGCCCATTGTCTGCCGATGTGGACGAACGACGTCATCAACCATCTGCCACCAAGGTACCGAGGCTCTCCCGCAGTGCATGAGGATTTGCAAGACAGCCCTCAATTGCGGACGACACGAATGTGGAGAGCATTGTTGTCCTGGCGAGAAGCCTGCTGGGGAACGCATTGCGGCGAAGCGAAAGCAGAAGGTATCTCGTGGGACAACGGAAGACTATGAGGCAGAGCACATATGCACGAGAGTCTGCGGGAGAGATTTGAAATGTGGGAACCCAGAGCATACTTGTCAAGAACTCTGCCACCGTGGCGCATGCGGTGCGTGTAGAGAAGCCATCTTTGATGAGATCTCTTGCAACTGCGGTCGGACTGTGCTTCACCCACCGCTCCCATGCGGCACTCAGCCGCCTCCTTGTCCACACCAATGCAACAGGCGCACCGCATGTGGCCACCCGGCAGTAAACCACCAGTGCCACGGCGATGGAGAGTCCTGCCCCAAGTGTCCCTACCTTGTGCAGAAGACATGCATGTGCGGCAAGAAAATCCTTAAAAACCAACCGTGTTGGTCTACGCAGATATCCTGTGGACAGACTTGCGGACATCGCCTTCGTTGCGGCATTCACTCCTGCCAGAAGCCATGCCATCGGGCTGGCGACTGTGAGGATGCTTTACTCACTCAATGTCCCCACGTCTGCGGTAAGACCAAAACCACACCAGGTTGCGGCCACATCTGCCTCGAGCCCTGCCATGCGCCGTATCCGTGCAAAGAAGACAAGCCGTGCCAGGCCAAGGTTATCATAACCTGCGCCTGCCAGCACCTTAAGCAAGAAGTGCGCTGCCTAGCCACCAAAGCGACGCCAGTGACTGAACGCAAGACCCTGGCCTGCGACGACGAATGTCTCCGCCTTCAACGCAATGCCAAGCTTGCTGCCGCCCTCAATATCCCATCCGACCACACGGATGACCATATTCCATACTCCGCGGCGACTCTCGACTTCTTCAAGGGGAGTCCAAAGTGGTGTCAGACACAAGAGCGTGAGTTCCGTGTCTTCGCTGCCGACACAACTGCCAAGCAGTTCCGATTCAAGCCCATGTCTGCCGCTCAACGTGCCTTCCTGCACTCCCTCGCGGAAGATTTTGCTCTCGACACCGAATCCGTCGACCCTGAACCCCACCGACACGTAGTCCTCTTCAAGGCGCCACGCTTTACCAGCGCACCGATGAAGACACTCAGCCAGTGCCTCAAGCTTCGTCCTGTGGTCGAGGCACCCAAGAACGCTCCTGCAACCACGGGTGTTCCGTTCAATGCGTTGCTACTCGCCAACCCACGCTTCGCACTCACCCTTGATGAGCTCCGCGCTGCTGTTGCATCCGATCCGGCGACTGCGCAGATCGCGGGGTGGAAAATAGAGTTCCTCCCTAGTGAGGAGATCGTGGTACGCGCGAGTCTCGCAGACGGCGTCGACGAGGCAACTCTGCAGCGCCTCAAGCCTGCGCTTACCAAGGTGGTGCTCGAGAAGGAGCTGGCGGGAGCTGTCGCGCTCTGCGCCGTGGACGCGAGTTTGAATGTTGCACGGAGAGAGGATACTGGATCTGCGGGAGGGTGGAGCCAGGTTGTCAAGGGTGCGCCTGTGAAGAAGAGAGTCGTCGACGAGTGGGCTGCCAGTGGCAAGAATTCGTTCACGGTTCTTGGAAGTAAGGCGGCGGGGAAGAAGAAGGAGAAGGAGAAGGGAAAGGAGAGAGAGAGGCAGGAGAGCGTTGTGGAGAATTGGGAAGATGCGGTTGGAGCATGGGAGGAGAGTGCCGAGGGTGCAACTGGCGCAGTCGTTGCTGGCGCAGTTGATGAAACTGAGGTTGCAGATGCGAGTGCAGCAGAAGAAGCGCCGGTGCCAGCCAGTGGCCAAACGAAGATGCCAGATGTGGAGTGATGGAAGAAGTAGCTGTATTAGAAGCTCATTTTAAAACCTTAAACACGACTGATTAAGCATGACATGATCATTAAATTGTGACACTGCCCTGTGGCATATATGGCCTCTATATGACAATTATTTGTAATATTACAGCTCGCCTGGGACATCTCTAAGCCTAGTTATGCGCCCCATCACGACCTCAGCGGCAGAATGTGCTGCGCCAGACAGCCTCTCCTGCAAAGCGGGCATTCTGGCTTCTCCCTCACCCAGTCTCCAATACACGTCCAGCAGAATACATGTCCACACTGCGTCGCACTCGGATCCTTCAGGTCCTCTAAACATAATGTACAGCGCCGTTGCTGGGCGCCTTTAATCCACGCCATCACATCATCACCTTTAAGCTCCACCCTCGGGACGCTGAGAACGGGTGTATGCATCGCCCTTTCGATATTTATGGTAGATCCCGCGCCCGTGGAGGCATCTAGGAGCAGCTCGCTGCTAGAAGTGAATGAATTCTCGTTGAGGGAAATCTCGACCCCATTGTCGAGGACAGCAGTGCCGCTGCCCTGGGCATTCGCGGTATGGGCCGGCTGCGAGAATTCGGCAACCGTCGAATTAAGGTGTATCCAGCTCTGGACGGCGATCTGGAGGACAAGGAGGACACCGAGGACTTCGTAGCCGATGCGGGCTTCCGATTCCCCGATTTTCTTGGTGAAGATGTAGCGCAGGCCCCAGATACGCTTGGAGAGCTGATAGTACGAGCCGGTGAAGTAGAAGACGGTGAGGGTGGCGGCGTGGATGGGTGACGGGGAAGTGATTGCGGCAAGATGCCTTAGGATATATGATTGGAACTTATAGGATCGCGAGGATTGCTGCTGGTCCTTCGATAAGCGGCGTAGGTTGCGCTCGAGCTTGGCGCGGATCCGGGCGCGGAATGAAGGAAGGAGGCGGTTGAGGGAGTATGGGAGAAGGATGGCGGTTAGGATGTAGCCAGCTCGGCGCGTTATGCTGGGTAACCTGAGGGTGTCGTCTTCAATCTGGATGATATCGCAGTATTCCTCGCCGAGTGTGCGGTTGCCAATGAGAGTTGTGAGGGCGAGATATGAGAGGTCGGCGAACGTGCTTGCTTCGGCCGTCCACTTGTGGAGGAAGCGTGCGCCGTAGAGTTGTCGCAGTATGTCGGAAATGTGGTTCATGAGGACGCCCTCAAAGTATGCATCTTTCTGATGTGACCGAATTATGTCTGGTGCGGCAGCGAAAGGGTAGTTGAAGGACGTGGAGGGCACGGATGGAGCTGGGCGAGCTGTCTTGGACACATGATCGGACATGGTGGGTTGAAAGGCTCAGGGCCCTTCGAGAGGTATTTCGAGCCAATTATTGAGGTCGCCAACTAATACAGATCATATACTGTATGCCGTGGTAGTAGAAGCTGATCTGGTTCGAGGAGGTTGTCGAGAAATGAAGCTGCGGCTTTGTAAAGTCGATCATGAATATGACGGATATGAAGCCGAGGCTGGACGCTGGCTGTAGTGGGGACCACGACCCGGCACTTATCAAATAGCGCCTTTCCTATCTCGGGGTCTTGGCGGCTTTTATCTATGTTCCATGTGTCACGACTGACACGCGGTCAAATCAACATTTAATTGTTTAATTGTATTAATAAATTTATTTATTTTGCAAACTTGGCGACCTCGACATATTTTGTCTTTACCCTCACATCAGCAGGATATATCTTTAGAGATTGGAAATTCTATATCGCTGGCCTCGATGGTTATTATTTCACAACGCTACCATGGATGGAGACCCGTCTGTTGAGCCACAGCTCGACTCGTTCAGTCGGACGCTGCCGCTGCCATACAGATGCGCTCTTATAATTGTTGCTGGTACGCTCTATTCTTCTGCCATTGATACTCTCCTGCTGACATCCTCTAGCGGTCTGGGCCTGGGGCGCCAACCTGCAGTACCTGTCCTTTCTTAAAATCGTAAGTCGACTGTCCACTCCGTTGAATGCCCTCCTGACGTCGTTGCAGGACGTCCCAGCCCTCATAAGATACCCCGGCCGACAATCTTTGACCGAAGCCGCGCATCATCTGTCTACATACCGTCTGGCGACCATCCTCTCCGGCTCCCTCGGCCTGTCACTCGTTACATTCTGGATCTTCTCCCACCGCGATGCCGAACTCGTCATCTTCTACGACTGGATGCCGATGACCTACCTGCTCTTCCTCGCCCTCCTCTTCGTTCTCCCACTACGATACCACTCCACAACAGGGCGATACCACTTCCTCAAAACCCTACGCCGCGTCGCTGTAGGCGGAATTGCTGAGGCGAAAGATGGCAAATTCGGCGATATCCTCCTCGCCGATGTGCTCACCTCCTATTCCAAGATCCTCGCAGACCTCTTCATATCCGTCTGCATGTTCCTGACTACCAATGGATCAGCGACAGAGCAGCCCGATCGCCGTTGCGGCGGACGTTTCTTGGTGCCGCTCATCATCGCCATCCCAAGCGCCATCCGATTTCGACAATGTCTAATCGAGTACGGTCGCGTGCGGGACGCCAACCACCGCACAACAAGTCTGGTGTCCACTGGATCAGGCGGCGTGCACCTGGCTAACGCGCTGAAATATGCCACCGCCTTCCCCGTCATCATTTTGAGCGCCTTGCAGCGAAGCAGCTCTGATGCGTCAACCACCGCTACTGCTGCCGAGACATCACTGTACCGACTGTGGCTACTGGCGGTGATTGTCAACTCGTCCTACTCATTCTACTGGGACGTAGCTAATGACTGGGACCTCACTCTCCTGTCGCCTGCACGCTCCAACCCAGAGCACCCGTATGGCCTGCGACGCAAGATGGTCTTCCGGGCAAGCGAGATCTACTATGTCGCTATAGGTCTCGACTTTCTCCTGCGAATCACCTGGACTCTGAAATTGAGCCCCCACCTGGACCAGTTTAACGATTGGGAGGGTGGCATATTCTGCATCCAGGCTCTTGAGGTGTTCAGACGCTGGATCTGGATATTCTTCCGTGTCGAGACCGAGTGGGTGAGGAATACGAGCACGGGATTGGGCCAGGATGATATCCTTCTTGGGGACTACTCGAGTGGAAAGGACGATGACGATTGAACGTATATGGGAAATGATATACGGGATGGTTATTCAATTGCCCAGGCGTCTAGGGCAATAGACTAGGATCTCTCTGTGCACATAGAACGTGTTTAGTAGGGTGTAGATGACAAGCAGAATAATATCAATACTATATATAACAAGTACAGACGCCCCCAAACTGACCATGGATATCGCTCCGTAGCCAGACGGAGTAAGCCCTTGAACACACCATACATAGAAATCCCACGCCAGAGAAAATCTTGGTATCTATTATCCATGACAACGAAATGCATCCGAACCCCGGGTGGCCCTAGACCGTACAACAACGCCACAGCCCCTTTCAATGCCGACATGCCAACCGTTCTTGCGCTGAGTGCCAGACTTGTTCTCTCAACACAAACACGCAAATGCAAACTCACAAAACGTGGATGAAAATGTTCGAAATTATTAAACGGAGGTACCAAGAAGCGCACGCTCCAATGCGTCGATAACCCAACCCGCTCGCACGAATCGTGACGATGATAGTACTAAAGAGATGTATACACAAGAATCAAACTTTCGATCGATCGGTCGGCCGTAAAATGCTTTCCCTCGTCCATTCGAAATCTTAGGGATCCTAGAAAAACAACACTATCTCTCCCCGATCATTCTTCCGCATCCTCAAGCTCTTCCACAGTTCCTTCTCTTCTGCACCCTTGCCAGCTCCGAGTCCGCTGGATGCCCTCATGCGATGATACCTCTTCAGAGCCTTGTTCATGCTGACGCCGCGCTCGCTCCCTGGGCCTTTGCTCACGAATCCGAGGAGCATCCCTGCGAGCTCCTCCGGGCCATCAGACGCCTTGAACACCACCATTTGGCCTGGGTCTTGCGAGGCGCCCGCCGAGGACTTGTACTCGATCATCTTCTGGTCGGCATCCCTGTGCTTGGTTCGCGACTGTTTCCTCGGGCGGTCCTCGTCGTGTTTACGCTCCTTCTTCTCCTTGTGCTCTTTACTGCTCTTCCGCGGCTTCTTCGTGGTGGTAATCATTTGCATGATGGCTGTGCCGAATCCGCCCTCGCTATGGTGCTTCTTGGTCTCCTTGGTGCGCTTGGAGCGCTTGAGTGGGCTACCTGGCGATGCCTCCACGTTGTCACCTGAGTAGTCTGGGCTGGGTGGGAAGGCGCCATCGCGCGCCATCATCTTCTGGAGGCCGCCGGTGAGACCTGAGTGCAACACTGGTGGTGCGTCGGTCATCTCGAGGTCACGGTCGACGGATGAGGTTGCTGAGGTATCGACATGGAGGCGCTTGCGCTTCTTGTCGGATTTGGAGGCGGAGGTGACCTTGTCCTTGGACTTCGACTTGCGTTCCTTAGGTGCTGGTGTGCGGACGTCAGTTGGTACTGGGCCAGTGCCGTACTGGACGAGCGCTTCGGAACCTTCATCCTCAATCTGGCTGAAACGAACAACAGCTCCGGAGCCGTTCGCGTATGCTGGACTCGGGGTCGGAGGCGCAGCGTCTTCGAGGCGGCGCCGCTCTGCTGCGGCGAGATTGACGGTCGATGGGTTGGGCGTCTCCGCACCAACGTAGAAATCGAAGACATTTACGGGTTCCTGGTGCTCGAAGTCTGGTGCGGCTGACGGCGGCATTGGGGCCTCCGGAGGCGCATCCACGATAGCGATGTGGGAGTTGTGGTCCTCAACCTCGGGAGCATCCTCAATATATGCCTTTCTCGCGCCATTGTTGTTATTCTTTCCCTTCTTCTCCTTCTCGGGTCTGTAGAGCGCGCCTTGGTACTTTTGGGCTTCAGAGATGCAGCTCTGCGAGGGGGTTAGCAAACGCGACGAGGGTTTTGGGATAGGGTAAACAACGTACAGTATGGCTGCGATACTCGGTGCCCCAGAAGTGCACCATGCAATCGAGACATGTAAATGAGGCACCTCGGCACTGGTTCACATGAGAGTCCAGTTTCTTCTTTGTGAGGACATCACCACAACCCTGTAGGCGCAATTAGTGAGGGCCATAAAATGAGGCCCAGGATGAAGGAAAGGGCCTGCTGGGGGGGTTGAGTGGGGTCTGTGTTGTGTGTACGTACCTCGCATGAAAACGAGACCATGTTCGCGTGAGCGGTGTAACAGAGTGGACTTTTTATATGATGAATCTGTCTATGGAAGATGTCGGATGGCGCGAAGAAGGATGGTTGTGGGGTTGGGTTGTCGGGGGGTGGAAGGATGTGAGAGAGGCGGTGAAGATTGAAGTCGGAAAGACGTTGTTGTTGTTAAAATTGGTGTGTGTGTGTCTCTTGTTGGATAAGATGTGATTGTCGTAGTGTAATGTATGTTTTGCGACAAGTATATGGGGGGGAGAAGGGGGGGGGGTGGAGGAGGAGGAGGAAGAGTGAGTGTTGAAGTGAGACGGCGGTTCCAGATTGTCGAGCAGGTGCAGGCGCAAAGGGCAGGATTGATGGGTTTCTTGGGTTTTTCTTGGGTTGTAGTTGTGTCAGGTTGTCAGAGGGGAGGAGGGGGGAGGGGCAGTTGGGCCAACGAGAAGCCTGGACAGGGATTTCTCCCCTGGGAAAAATGGTGGAAAATGGGGATTTTTTTGGTACGTGATGCGTTTGGGAAAAAATAGAAATAGATAGCTGATAGAGATAAATTCATAAATAGAATTTATGGCTTTATGCTTTATGGCATAGTCTAGCCGCCCATCGATAGGGATTTGGATTTATGATTATTGCGGCACATCGCACATCGCACATCGCAAATCACACAGGCATAGGCACAG
The DNA here is from genome assembly GCF_001662655.1 of Pseudogymnoascus verrucosus. NCBI lineage: Eukaryota > Fungi > Ascomycota > Leotiomycetes > Thelebolales > Thelebolaceae > Pseudogymnoascus > Pseudogymnoascus verrucosus. The sequence goes on from NW_017263656.1 coordinate 83,506, forward strand.
GCATAGGCACAGGCACAGTCAACATAGAGTCAATATCAATATAGAGTATAATAGAGTGTATTAGAGAATATTAGACAATATTAGAGCCCAGTTATTCGATCGTGCTATATCATTTTCTCTCCGTTGGGCTGATTTACATGCCCATTGCCAGCATATACTAGCATATTTAGGCATATTTACTATATTAACGCAATTAAAATGACCAGCCGTCGGGTACCTACATTAACGTAGGGCTTATGGCGTCTCGCCAAGTACCCTTTTTATCCAAAATCCCAAAATGTACACCCACCCACCACCCACCCTTACCTTTCCCCAGCACACAAAAAATCTCCACAATCCAAAAAAGAAACTGTACAGTACAATACAATATCCCAGTACAGAAACCAGCTCAGCAATCTGCAACTCTTCCCTTTTGATCTCAAAACTCAAAACCCAAAACCCCAGGGCGGGGGAAGAGGCTCACCTGATGCCTGCTACCTGCTACCTGATGCTCCCGTATCTCGTCTGGAACTTAAACTTTTAGTTCATTTCTTTTGTCTCAAGTCTCTCCCGCTCTCCCTCTTCCTCCTTCCTTCCTTCTCTCTCTTCCTTGCTTTGCCGTGAGATGAGCATGTCCGCTCATGGGTCAGCAGCTCCTTCCTACTTGGAGCTTCTCACGTCCTTCGGTGTGACGTGTGCTTCCTGGATGCGTGTCCCGGTGATAGTCTCGTCAGTCAGTCAGCCTTCATCCAACGCCCAGAGAGGTACGGCGATGCACCAGCCTGCTAATCTGTTTCGTCATAGGGCTTTGCCGTCATATTGAGCTCTGCTCTCTATTTCAAACAAAAGTCAGTCTCCATTCACCCCCCCCCCCCAAACACCCAATTCAATGCAAGCTGACACGCGACACTCTCAGAGCCCTCATCTACCCATCGCACGTCCCCGGCGATGCCCGTACCAAGGTCCCCAAGCCGAGCCACTACGGCATCGACAACTATGAAGACCTCCAGATCCCCACACCCGACGGCGAGAAGCTCTCTGCCTTCTTCATCCGCGCACCGAACCAAGCCCAGGCGGTGCCGACGACGGTGCTGATGTTCCACGGTAATGCCGGAAACATTGGACACCGTGTCCCTATTGCGCAGATGATAGCGGAGCTGATGGGCTGCAGCGTATTCATGCTGGAGTACCGCGGCTATGGTCTGAGCACAGGTAGTCCCGACGAGAGGGGACTGATGATAGATGCACAGACCGCTCTGGACTATCTGACGAACAGGCACGAGACCAAGAACAACAAGATTGTAGTCTATGGACAGAGCCTGGGAGGTGCAGTCAGCATTCAACTGGTCGCGAAGAACCAGAAGAGCGGGAAGATCTCGGGGTTAATACTTGAGAACACCTTTCTGTCGATGAGGAAACTCATCCCTTCGTGAGTTGCTCTGGTCCCCCATTGCGGTTGTACGTCACTGACTGTTTCAGTGTTATCCCACCAGCCCGCTATCTCGCCCTCCTCTGCCACCAGATCTGGCCCTCCGAAACCATCATTCCCACCATAACCGAGGTTCCCGTGCTCTTCATCTCTGGTCTCAAGGACGAGATAGTCCCGTACGTCTCCCCCATTTCATATCCATCCCCACCGACGAAATGATGACTATATTTCCATCCACAAAACATGAGCCCTTCGGGTCCCAGATTATACAAGACGTCTTATGACAACTCTGATCCTTCGTCCTTCGCATCATCATCATATATGTTCACAGCCGTAACCTGCTACATCAGCTGACCACATACATACAGTCCCGAACACATGCGCAAGCTCTACGAGCTCTGCCAATCCCCAACAAAGATCTGGAAGCCCATCGAAGAAGGCGACCACAACTCTTCCGTCCTGGAGCCGGGTTACTTCCATGCTATCCAGTCTTTCATGGAGAGTCTTGAGGGCCATGGCGACTTCAGCCAGATGGAGAAAGATCGCAAGAGCGTACAAGTCGAGCGAAAGGCTTAAAGCGGGACATTTTTTGACATACATGGGAGCGGGCACGGTTTTATAGGCAGGCGTTTAACTGATACTGGAGCAAAGCTGTTACAGGCTGGCGGCGTTTGGGGGATGGGCCTTGGTATTTTACTCTACGGAGAGGGATGGTCCCCAGAGAGCTTAGATTATGAGCTATATCTTTATGTTTCTTGGATGTATCAATTATCACACTCTTCCATTGTTCAACTGTCTATGTTCCACCTACTCATCATCACGGTATACCTTCCGTCAACTCCTGTCATCGCCCCACCCTTTTAGTAATATATAACATGATTTTCGCCCCGTTTCGCCCCGAATCAACTCAAATTGACTCCTATCCCGCTATCCGAGCCTCGTGTAATATCATCCCATCATAAATACAACTGATATTCCGAAAGCCTTTCATGAGTAAAGCAACATAGAAGAGTACTGGAGGTATAAAGCCAAAATGGCAAAGAGCGCTAAAGGGAAGAAAAGAAGAGAACCTGCAGAAAAAATGGCTGCCAGTCTCAGCCAAAACGCCGTGGGGAATACCAAAGTATATCCACAGCAAGAGAAGTAAAGTGGCGTTGTAAAACGCGTGGATAAATCCCAAAGGTCAGCAATCGAAGGAAAATTGTCTTTGCCAGATGTGACGGGAGGAACGGATCAGTATTCCACCATCCTAGCAAAATGTTGGTTCCAAATCCAACCGATCGTTTCCATTGGGTCGTCTTGATTCTTTGCGAGCCATAGCTCGCCCTTTTCAGCAATCACGTCAAAGATCTGCAAAATGGTTAGCTGGCTGATGTTTGTCAAGGTGGAACAATTACAAACCTCGCCGTCTTCATATGTGAGGTAAGGGTAGCCCGCCTCTGTTTTCGTAGCCTCAATGTTGAACTCGTGGAGACTGGCGACTACATAAAGAATCTTGTAGCTGGTACGAGGGATGTCCCGGTGCTCAGAAGGGACCTGAGACGACCGCCTGCTTGCGTCATTCTGAGAGGAACCGTCGGTATTGGACCATGGGAGTGCAGAATTGAATGCGTCAGAGAACGACGGTTCAGGCGGAGGAAGCCCCTCAGCCCATCGTGTAGGAGTGTATGGCGATTCAAACAGCGAGCGGTGACCGCTGTTCGCTGACTCCCCGCTTGGTCGGGGCCTATCGCTGGATTCGACACTGAGCCGAGCATCTGGACGACCTCCCAGTGCAACAACAGCAAGGCTGGCTGAGTTTGCAACGAGAGATGCACGAGGTTGCTCGCTAGATCTGTGAGTTTGGTCTGTGGCTTCGCTTTGGGTTGACAGGCCGCGAGTACGGTTATTGGTGGTAGACGCCCTACTCTTTGACTTCAAAGACACCTCATCGTCCCTTGCAGTCGACTGTGAGAGCCGGCTTCTAGCTGATGCCACTGTGCTCCCATTCAGAATGCTCATAGCCTGTGCCCTGGCATCTTGGTGCTTGAAGTCGCGGTTGAACTTGTCGAGGATGTCGTTGACGTCCTTTGGTAGCTCGTTCTGTTCGAGTACGGTCTTCAGCTTATCATTCCAGATGGAGTACCACGCAACTTGTGTAGTAATCAAGCGAGCCAAGCAGAGGTCCTTGAGGTTTTCATTGAGAGACGAAAGTTTTGGCAGTTCGAGCTTGAGCGTGTCGTTCAAGGCCGTGTATTGCTCGACTTGCTCGGCGAGCTTCTCATCGATCTTTTTATTTTGGCTCTTCAAAGTCTCGAACCTCTGGAAATCAGGGCGGCGTTTGTTGCGCTTCTTCAAAGCTGCCTGTGGTGGAATGTACGCCTTGGTGAGGCTGGAAAATGGCTCTAGGACGTGTTCCCGAATAGCAGCTTTCTGCTATGACATTAGTACAATCCCGGTAGTTGCGTATTAATGAGAGCGGCACTTACGTGTTCTTCCAAAGCTACTTTCCCCACGTCTCTCATAGACAGATTAAACCGGGCCCATTTACTCTCCAGCTCGGGATAACTGGACGGCGATGCTCGGACTACCAGTTCGATTGCAGACAAGTAGCGCAAAAAGTCGTCGACCCAACGAGTCACATTCTCGAGGTAGAGGTCGATATCTCGGATGATGAACTGCAAATGAATCCACTCGGAGTGGAATTTGTCGCAGTATTTGAGATACTCCTGGTCTTCATTCGCCCTGTCGTGTAGGACAGCTGTTTCTGCTCTCTCACGACGAGTAAATGGATTCTTTAGGCCAGATCGGATGTCCGACTCTTTCCTCTTGCGGCCAGTAACAATCTCATTGACTTTGTGAATGCGCTTCTTTTGACCGTCTATGTTGTCAAGGAGACGCTTGATATCCTCGAGAGATTTCTGAAGTGACGGGTAATCCGGATGTAGCTCTGGTGTGTTTTTGACAATTCCCGTCAGCAGTAACTGATATCGTGTGATACGTTGCACCGGCTTTACTAGCAAGGCATCCAAATCCCAGGCGCCAGTCAGGTCTTTTGCAACCGCATTGCACTCCTCCAGCCAGACATTGACCGTGGGGTCTGCCTGCAGCAACTGTAGGCGATTTGTCCCTTGCTCACTGTTTTTCAGGAAATTGGCATACACCTTCTCCATCTCTTCGATGTGGCGCCCGAAATTTTCGCCGACCGTGGTCTTTTGGTCCTTTGCCCAGTCACTCTCGTCTTCTGCAAGCGACAGAGGCCTGTCTCCGGTGTCTGTAGATTCAACAGATTTCGCTGCGTCGGCCTGCTTGGACTTTGTCGAGCGAGGGATGTAGATTGCGGTACTGGAAGCCTTGATATCGGCAAGGAATCGCTCGGAAAATGCAATAACCTCGTCGCTGTTGCGGAATATGGCTTTGATATCGCCAGTGCCCAGTTTTGGGCAAGCCTCTGCTGTGCCTTGATAAATCTCAACGACCACGTTCATATCCTTGAGATAGACAGCCTCCGTATCAATTAACTCCTGGATGAGCATTTTTCGATGGCGAAGTGCCGCCGCGGCAGCTCCAGGAGCCACACTGTCGTCGCTGTTCTGCGGTGCATCGATGGAGAGATGGTCTGTGCTCGAGAGCGATGTCTCACCGGCATCCCCCTCCACAGAAATCTGGGCGCTGGATCTGGCTGTAGAGGTAGATGGCCGATAAGAGTACATGTCATCTCCGCTGACACGTCTGGACTCGGGGTCCTTGAAGCTATAGCGATGCAAACTTGGCGGTGGGTGACGATTCCACACGTTTGAGGGTGGGGGCGTCCTTCGTCGCGTGGTAGAATGTGCAGGCGAAGACGGCGCCCCAGCAAGCCACGGCGGCGGTGCTGGTATTGGGGGTATTGTCGACTTGCTCCGAGGCGGTTTGATAGTGCGGTTGATCCCCGTTAGATCCGTCATTGACGAATAGAACTCAGAGGAATTGTCATAACTTTCATCTCCATCGGGTCTTGGGGAGAAAAGCTCCTCATAGCTTGCTGGTTTTGGAGGAACGTCTGGTTTCGCTGGAAGTATAGGCTCCTTGGGAGGCGGTGGGGGTGGTATAGACGGTTCTTGAAACAAGCCCGACGACGAATTTGTGTTGACATACCAAGACGATCTATTGCTGGCGTCGACGGTAATATCTGACCAGTTCGATGGATGGCTGGCCCTTTGATGGTTGTCATGTTGATCGACGTCTTCAGCTTCACCTACGCTCCCTGAGCTTCCATAGTCGATCTCCGTCACTGGCGAGCCTTCAATATCAGGTGGATTGGGAGACTTTGTGGGTGATGAATATAGTAATGTATCTAGTTTGGACAAACCCAAAGAAGATCGGCTTGGCGAGCTGTGACGAGACGGCCAGGATGTCGGAGGTGCAAACGCGCCAGTGTCGGATTGCACAGCCCCATCGTTGTCAGACGTGGTAATGACTTCGCTGTAGGACATGGAATGGTCTACCTTAGGCAGAGCAGCGGCGTCATCTGGGTGGACATCACTTATAATTGGCCCTGGTTCGAACTCCGAGTGAGGAGATGAGGCCCGGACAAATGACGTGGACTCTGTCTCTTGCTCATAAGGCTGAGGGGCAATATCCACAAAGGTAAGAGGCTCCAATTGGTGCTCACCATCCAGTACCTGGCGCTGGCTATCGGCAAAGTCTGGAAACTGGGATTCCCCATTCGACGCATCATCCAAAACGATTTGTATTGAGCCATCGTTGGCGTCAAAATAGTCATCGGGACTGCCAATGGAGTCTCGCTGAGATGACAGTGGCTGCGGGGTGGAATCTTGCGGGAAATTCGAGGCTGAATGATGCTGGGCCGGTTCCGTTTGCAGTTCGTTATCGAATAGAGTGACAGCCGTCACGTTAGATACTGCAGAGGATGGCGATTCGTCGATTTCAGCTTGCTGCCGAGGAAAGCTTCCGGGCATGCCTAAAGTTGGAGAGTCTTTCGACAGTGGCGCTGCTGAGCCGGAGAAGCTGGTATCGACGACTAACTTGGGTTCTTTGACATATTCTGTGCGCTGGTCAACTGTTGACGGGCCCTGGAGATCCGCTTCGTTCTGTGTGGCAGCTCCTTCGAGAGGTGCTTGATCATTCTCTTTCTGCTCTGTCTCTTGTATTGTCTTCGAGAATGCCTGCTGTATCCGGGCTCGCTTTGCCGCGTAGTCCACGGGCCCCGCGGAGGCTAGCCTGTTGATCCGAGCCTTCTCCTGGATCCTACTCTCTGCGCGGTTGCTGAAACTAGAACTCGCACGTGAACTGGCATCGGAGACCTTATTTCGGGAGCTTGCGGTAGTAGCCGCTGAGACGGGCTGCCTTGGCCTGGAGCTCCTGAGGGGTGGAGATTTCATTGGGGGTGGTGATGAGATATAAGCCTTCAGGCTGGCATTATTGGTAGATATTTTTGCTGGACTCCTGCCCTGGCCACGAGCGGACAGTCGACTGCCTGTGCTTCTGTGACCTGGGGGGCTCCACGGACGTGTATCAGGCTTCTTGTTGGATGCAATCATTTTTGTCGCGAACGGAGAGGAAGACCGAGTGCTGGGAGTAGAAGAGGCTGAAGAATGGCTGGTGCGCTTGGAGCTTATGGGCAGGCGTGATTTCGACGCTGCCTTAGGTGTGGATTTTTCGTCTGTTTTTTCGTCCAATTTCATGAATGCCATTTCATTAGACCCGACGAGCACGCTGGAAGGCGGAAACCCAGAAAAATCGCTCTGGGATCGGTTGTGGGTCCTGGCATGCTTTGGAGCAGCGCCCATCCCGAGGTCATCCAATTTTGGGGTGACGCCGAGATACCAAGCAGTTGGAGACGTCGGGGATACGTCGACATCAGACGAACTTCGCCGGTGAGACCAAGATTGTGACATGAGGCTGGAATCCGAGGTTCGGCGAGCGCGACTGCGAGGATCTGAGATGCCGTACGCTATTTGAGATCCAGATTCGGTGGGGACGATCTCTCCAAAGAGTGGTTTTCGTGTAGCGTCTGTTGCAGCGGGCTTTGGGGGGATAATCGAAATGGCAAGATTCGACACAGACCGAGAGCCGTTGGTGAACTCGCCAAACTGATTCTTTGCATTGGGGGAACGAGCCGCGGAAGATAAAGTGTTGTTTGAACGCTGGTCTTCCACAGCGAACCTATTCCGCTGTGTGGTCCTCGATGGAGGCGTTTTCGCAGGTCCGGCGTATGCATCTCTCGTAGCCTGGCCAGGTCTTATGCCTGGTTGTTGTTTTTGAATTGACGCAGCTGGCCTATATCGGTTGGAGGCATCGAGAGGCCTGGCTGGTGGCTGTCTGGGAGGAGTTTTGCGTGGGAGTGAACTTGCCTGCTCGCCATTGGGATCGAAACGCTTCAACAAGTCTCTAACGCTTGGCTGTTGGCTTCGAGGCACGCCTTTCAGAGCTGGCGCGGGTTTTGCACGGCCGTCATTCATTGGTGCGGATACGGATCTGAATGATTGCTTTGCCGCCGTGTGCGAGCCAGCTATGACTGGGTACTTTGCTGTGGTACCATTGCTGTTCAGTAACGGAGTGGAGCTGATTCTCTGGCCAGAAGTAGGCTTGCTGGTCGGAATGCCTGCGGTTGTATCCAGCTTCCCTTGGAACCCCTTGTAGAAGTCGTCGGGCGAATCTACAAGATCTGCTGCCGCGCCGCCGCTGTTTGTGTACCCAGCCATACCCATTGGTTGAAGACTGTTGTTCGCAAGTTCTTTGTTGTGGTCTGCGTCGCCGCTGCGAAGTTCAGACGAGGCTCCCGAGATGAAGGCGGTCTCGTTGTTTTCATCCTGGAAGGGCTGGTGCAGGTTCGATTGCGCATAGAAGTTCTGATCGGCTGTGAGGCTAGAGTCCATGCTGGCAAGGCGTCATGGACCTCTCGTATCTAGCTTTGGCCGAGTCCTGGTGAAGGTATATTGCCGAATGCGTGGTGTGTCCTATAGCATCATCTTCGTAGGTCGGCTTGTTAAATACAGGCAGTCACAAAGCGATTGACGAGGCCGCTAGGTTCCTGGGCTTGATAAACGTGGAATTCGACGGTTCACGAAAATAGTGACGCAGTAATCGTCGATCTTCCTCCAGGGTCCCGGAAGGAATGAGTATGGAGCGTCCGTGGGCTAAGGTGTCAAGTGAGTGCGCGTTGAGGTTATGGCGGGATTGATAGATGGTGTTTCTGCTCGCCCTTTGCAGCCCAGGACAGCGGAAGAAACGAGTGGAACGGGCGAGGAGTGGTCGTCGATGAAGTTGTGTATGCACGGAGGTGTTGTAAGTACACGCGAGTGCTTATCCTTCCCTGGCCGCTAAAATTAACCTACCTCCGCCAACTCAGAGGTCATGCAATTGGCCGCTGACGATCGGAACTTGAGCCACCGCCGCCACAACAACAACGCCGCCCAGACGTCGCGTCTGCCACAAAAAGGACCCTTACACAAGCGAAAAGAACCGCGTTGGCGTTAAGACATCACCTGTACCTCTATAGTAATTATAAGCGTGTGGTTCATCCACAATCAGAGAGCTGGTGTTTTACTTTTGGGGAAGTTGCTCTGTTGTCATGGCATAGCAGGGATACAGATGTGTTGAGTCGCAGAGGCAGTGATGGTTTATCACTTTCACACCATGGCTCGCAGGAGAAAGAGGCACAGGGCCAAGGTGGCCATCGATGAGGCCAATAAACGTCCCACTCTCCCGTATTCTTCCCATGCGCCAGTCAACGTGGTACAGCAGTCCCTGCTCTCTCGATTCTATCCTGAGGTCCTCACGCTGAGGGAGTATCTGCTTGTGAAGCTTCCTAGCAACTCTAGGATCCGAAGGAAGAAGGTGTTGACAGCTGGCAGAAGAGATCGCGACCAGAGTGATAGAGAGACTGCAATAGATGATGCAGATAGCCTTGGGCCGTTTCTTGACTCAACCCTAGTTGGTATACCTCATCACAACCCACAGAGTGAGCAGCGGACGACCAGGTGGAATTCCTTCACGAACCAGGCGGATTTATCTGGGTTGGACGCAACTATGACCTCTATCGACCTTGGACACTCGCAATCTGAGGTGCGTCTGTCTATTGAGAGTGGGTTGTATGGCTAAATAATGTTTTCAGATTGTCGACTTTGCAGTATGGTTGCTCTTCAACAACAGCACGAGGGAAAACACCTCTATCAAACACCTCCTTTGTCAAGGATTTAGCAAAATCCCGTCTGCAGGGCGTATGGATGCTAACAATGCAGCTGTTCGCAGACTTGTACCAGTGTTTCCCAACAAGCACTTCGATGAGCTCAAGTTGGACCCTTGGCCGCAGGTGCTAGGCTTATTGGGAAAGGGCGGAGACCGTGTCATGATCGATTTGCTAGTTGACTGTGGGATATTTCTTGCTGCTGGTAATGGGCGTGGCAATTACTTTCAGATATGCGGTATGTATTTGCATGCAGAGGCACGGGAGGTTACTGAATTTGAAAGGTTTGCCGCTCGGAGACCTCCAAATCCTGGATCAAGGTGGACGAAGCGAACTGTCAGGCAGGACACCGACCCTACCGATAGATAGGAACCCTTCAAGCATAGCCTTCCTACGAAGCAAAATCCTTTATGCACGGCCAACACTGAATTCTAGAGGCGCTGTGACATTCGGTCTGCGCCATATCCGTAAGGATGTTTATCTGATTTTTATGGCTACGCTGACTGTTTGAGATGTCCTGAACCGTTATCCCTCAGCCTGTTTGGAAGAAGGGTCCATTCATCGAAACACGCTCCAGGTCATAAAGTACATATTCCCCAGGCAGTTTGGCCTTCACAATGTCTTTGATTCTGTCGTCGATTTCCGCGAGACTGTCCACCCGTTTAAGGATTATACTCTTCGTGAGGACGAGATCCGTAGGTTGCCTCCAAACCACAAGGGCGCATCTTCCACCAGAATTCCCAGGCGACTGAGAGGGCCATTGGTGAGCCTCGTGCGAAAACTACAGATATTACACGAAAGATGCCCTTATGGCCAATTAGTTGCACATTACTGTCCATCAAATGTAAGGGACTTTCTGTTCTGTCAGCTAGCAGGACTTATATTCATATAGGCACTTGCAACCTTTCCGCAACCCTCGAACGACGATGCTTCACGGAACTTTCGAACCCAGAAATCAACACCAGGAAGCCATAATGGGACTGGCCCCACGCTGGTCCATCTCCCTAAGAAACCAAAAAAGGATAGCATCATGGAACTTGCCACCCCCAGTGCAAACGTGTCAGCATTTTGCCGTGCTGTGCTGGGAAGAGTGATTCCAGACGAGTTCTTTGGAACTGGCGAGGACCAGGCACACAATATACAGGTGCTGATGAGGAACGTGGACCGATTTATTGAACTGAGGAGGTTCGAAACAATTTCTCTCCACGATGTGACGCAGGGAATGAAGGTACCTAGCCCATCCCATGAATTACAAATTATACTGACAGTCCAGATTTCCACCGTTCCGTGGCTAAACTCGGAGAACATCAACAGCTCACAACCAGACACCCGCAAGAAATGGGATATGTTTTACGAGTTCATGTATTACATATTCGACTCCTTGATCATCCCTCTGATTCGATGCAATTTCCATGTCACGGAATCTGGCGTACACCGCTATCGCATATTCTTCTTCCGACAGGACGTCTGGCGCAATCTGGCTGAGCCGGCGATGACATCATTAAAGCTCGCGATGTTTGAAGAAGTCGATATAAACATTGCTAATTCAGTATTGGACTCGCGCACCATTGGCTTCAGCCAGATCAGGCTCCTACCAAAAGAGAAGGGTGTCAGGCCCATACTGAATCTTCGACGACGGCAGCTTCGGCGAGACTCGAAGAGATCACTTGGACCTAGTATCAACTCGACATTGGCCCCGGTGTATAATATGTTGACTTTTGAAAAGGTGTGTACTGGCGATTGTTTCCTGGCTGATGCTAATACTGCCAGAACCTATCACCCGCGAAGTTTGGCTCTACTCTCTTCTCTGTCGGCGACCTGTACAACAAAATCAAAAAGTTTGCGGAAGCAATCAAACCCGTGAGCAATCTATACTTTTGCAAAGTCGATGTGCAATCCGCATTCGACACGATACCCCAGGCAGCTGTCGTCAAGCTCATATCCGCCTTGCCAACGAGCGACGAATACCAGATCTCCAAGCACGTCGAGGTAAAGCCAGGAGATGGATATCGGCATGGGCAGGCGAAACCGATCCGCAAATGGACTTCTCTGGCCAGGGCGGCAGGTGACCAACCGTTTGACTTGATGACCAACGGCAAGAATACCATCTTTACTGAAAATCTTGCGGTCCAGAGCCACAGCAAGGACCAGCTTCTATCTCTGCTTTCGGAACATGTCCAGAGAAACCTGGTCAAGATTGGGAAGAAGTTCTATCGGCAAAAGAAGGGGATTCCCCAGGGATCCGTTATATCTTCATTGCTGTGCAATTACTTTTACGCCGACTTGGAAGCGAAGCATCTGTCATTCCTTAATCCCGATGGAAGCTTGCTGCTGAGGCTTATTGATGACTTCTTGCTAATCACGATCGATCCCGAGCATGGTAGACGGTTTATCCAGACGATGCACGATGGGCTTCCAGAATACGGGGTTTCTGTTAATCCCGAAAAGACCCTCGTCAACTTTGAGACATCCATTAATGGTCAGAAAGTCAAGCGACTGGTCAAGGGCAAAGAGTTTCCGTACTGCGGCACGTTTATTAATACGAATACCTTGCACATATCCAAAGATCGAGAGAGACATAAGGACCTGGCTGTTGTCGACTCTCTGACAGTTGAGTTTTCAAAGACGCCGGGCAAGACATTTCACCGCAAGGTCCTCAACTCGTTCAAGATACAATGCCACGCTATGTTTATGGACACAACGTTCAATTCGCCGACGGTCGTCGCAAGAAACATATTTGAGAGTTTCGTCGAGTGTGCGAACAAGATGTGCGCATACACGAGATGCCTTCCAACGCAGAAACAGCCTGGCGCGGATATCATCATTCGAACGATTGTCGGTCTGGTAGATCTCGCGTTTCTTTTGATTAAGAGCAAAGAGAAGAATCCGAAGAACTTGGCTTATCGATGCGCGATATCCAAGACGGAGATTCGATGGCTTGCCCTGCGAGCGTTTCATAGCGTTTTGAAACCTCAACAGAGTAGGTATAGGGAGGAGATGATGTGGTTAGATGATCAGTTGCAGCCGTGGGCGGCGAGGAGGGGATAGGAGGCGTTTAGATGAGGAATATTTAGGCGGCAGGAATTACTGTCCCCTCCTCAACATCTTCTTAATCAGCCGCTTGAACAGTCCTTTAAATGTAGACCGAAGTCCGGGTAAATGGTGGTAGTGAGCCGCTCCGGCAGCGTAAGTCATGGTAGCAAGTTGATATCGGAGGACGTCAAACCACTCTTGGGCCGGTTCCTGGCTTCCCATGTGCCTCCATTCCCCATCTAGCTGCGCTGACAGGTTGTGGAAATGTCGTTTGTGACTAGCTTGGAGTTGGTCTAGTTTGGGGATTTTATGGGTAGACCGCGGTCTCCTGTTATCGATTTACGGCTAAACACCAAAGCTGCAGAGTCTATTTTGTGGGAAACGGGTCTTTCCACATTCTGTCCTAATTTTATTTCCTATCCGTAAAGTCTATAGTTCTCCATTAACTTACCATCGGCTTTGTTTTCCTCCGAATATGGCTTTGCTTTACCAGTAGCTGGAGACCTAAAAAACGGTTCATCAACCCCTTTTACTTCTTTTAACTGGGGGAGTAGCCTTCCTCCTTGAAAGTCCGCCATTAAACCCGACAATAACGAATCATGCCTCTCATCATAGCCATAATGATACCCGAGGATGCAGAGATGCTCTAACTTTGGCGGAAGGGATTCGATTAGAGTTTGATACTTTTCGTCCCTCGATCCATGCATATGTTTCGCTTCTAAGTCTTCATGGATGGCCGTTTTGTTATTCTGCTGCGACCTTTGTCCTGCTCTATCCCGGTAAGAATATCTGGGACTGTCATGGTGGTCTTGCCCACTCCCACTCACGGGCTTATCGCCCATGGCCAAATAGAATAGAAGCCTCAAGTTGATTGTCAGGCGAGTCAAGGATGTGAAATGCACCAAAATCCTTCCAGTGCCCATAAGATTTTCGATCGAAATATCAGATTGAGCACGGCAGTTTCTCTCACCCAGAGATGGCTCCAGTGGTAATGGTAGCTCCTCGGTATCAAAATCCGCTATTACATCACCTATTTCTACATCGAGCACTTCGAGGCTGAGCCGATGCGAGAGCAGCGCCCTAGCTAGAGTCTTAGGGGCTATTACACCAATCCCACGAGGGTTCGGATGATTAATATCCAGAGGGGGTCGTGTCCAAAACGTGAACTCCGTAAGTCGCTTACAAACGTCGATAAGACGCTCTAGGTATCTCGTTGTCACGTAGGAACTCTCAAAGTAGATTTTGCTGATATCAGATGAGTTTGGACGGGGCGTGGAGAATTGTCCGGCGTCGGCATTCTCTATGACGAAACCACCAGAGCGGTTTTCTCTCATCGCCCCGACACGAATACTCTCGAGATTTGGCAGCTGGTATACCAGATTGAGATTTTCTAGAAGGGCAAAACAGCGATGCACATACCAGAGATCTCGGTTCTTGAGGATGAATGTGATATGTCGGACACGCTGTAAAGCTCCCGTCTTCGCAATATTCACATTTATCCGGTCCAGAAATTCCATTAATGGGGAACTGGGCACAGGGTTGTTCCCAGCTGCTAGAACCATCCGCGTGGAAAATATTCCTCGTGTAGGATCGACCAACGGACTTAGACATAGCGATACCAGATTCGGCGAGACTGAGATAAACAAAGCGGCTAGTGCCTGGAGTTTTAGAACCACGGGGTTGTCTTCCGAAGACAGGCTACTATTGTAATAATTAGGTTATTCTTGAGCATCTGTCACCAGAGGTGGATTTTCCCTCACTATATACCGCTGTATCCACGGGGTAATTTGGGAAATTTTTCCGCTTTCTTAAGAATAAACTCTGCAACTCGTCGCTCCTCGGTTCCGCTGAAGCCAGCCTTTCTCGTGGCTGAATATACTCTAGCTGCATCTTCCTCATCTTCATCATCTTCATCATAATCTTTTATCCAACCGTTTTTCTCCCGAGTATATTCAGCCTCGGAAAGATTGGCGCAAAATTCAAGATCGCGCACATAAGTTCCTAATATCGGCTTTCGCAGGATACTCAACAAGAGCTTGGTGAGTTTCCGGAGGTTGCAATCTCCATTGAGTGAGATACGATGGTACATCTTCCTAGTAGCCATATTGCATAGTCCATAAAGACGCTGACACTGCACCGCAAGAGCCTCAATATCCCTGATGGAGTGGACTTGAGAGATGATTACTTCGAGCACCTCGAGGGGTAAGTCTAGGAGGGTTGGCATGGTTGTGTTGGCATCAGGCAGGAGAGCGAGATGTGTGTATTTTCAGAACGCGGTAACCCATTGACTTGATCAATAGAAGCGGGTGGTCTGGCGCCTTCGCTGTTTGTATAATTATTCTTAGGCTGGTCCGCTGGTAAAATATGAGAAGTGGGGTAATGGGGTAATTACTTGGCGGGCGCACAGTAAGTTGCTATTTATAGGTGCGATTCAAACTTAACATGCATTGATATAAATATCGTTGCCTGTTCATGTTCGAGGCATCCTAGAGGATCTTCGAGACTATGCTTCGTGATTTTACCTTTAATACTATACTTACACTACGTCCTAGATAGCCTCGACGGAGGTGACCTTCTCCAAGTGGTTTGAAACTCATAAACGAAACAGTTGAGAATCTATACAGCTGGGGGGGTGCTGCAGATAAGTTGTTATCGCACTTTGCAAAGAAATAATGTGCCTTAAAGAACATATAGTTAATATGTGAACCATGGTGTTGATTATAGTCGTTTATAAAGCGACCTAACAGTGATAATTACGCACCATAGCAAGAAAGCTGGCGCGGATTGGCGCCAATGATAGTCAGTTATTGAATGCGGCGTAAAAGTACACCTTAGCCATAGACTGATGACGAAGTACATCAGCGCTGGCTCAGACCGAGAGTATATAATCATCCGTGGCAGCCTTGAAGTTTAATGATTTGTATTAACCGTTCACTCAAAAGGGCTCCCAGGCACGGGGCTCTGAACCCCTCTTTTCTTTAACCAGTCATGAATGCCGTACTCCCACCTTGCAAAAAGGCTCTTCTCCTCCTTTGCCACCACACCTTCCCGAACCCATACCGCATAGGCCCCCATACGATTTGCAAGCACGACATCGGTCGCGAGGCGGTCCCCAACTATGGCCACCTCTTCAGGCTTCAGGTCGCGTAACTCAGCGTGGGAGTGGAAATAAGCCATTATCTCCGCGCTGCAGCCGGGCTTCTTGGTGCGGTGTGCGAGGACTGGGACGGACGTCGCGGCGGCGAGGAGGGCGGAGGAGGTGAGATCCGGGTCCATGGAGGGGGTGCCGGCTGTGTTGGAAACGATTAACATAGATGGGTGCGGGTAGGCTGCGCGAAGGCGAGTGAATTGTGCCTGATTTGTGGTTAGTTTAACGTTCATATATGGCGGGGAGTTGTCAGGGGCAATAGGGATAGGAAAATAATCACGTGAAAAAAGCGACAAAAAAACAACAGAACAGCATCCATTAATTCTCAAATGGATATTGACAATAAGAAATCAAACAACATACCTTGAACTCAGGCGCAATCTCGTTCTCGCCAGGCCTGGCGAAGCAATCATCTTTGTCCAGAACCACGGCCCGGATATTCACCTTCCCAAAGCGCTTATCGTTGTCGAAAGCACGAGATAAGGGAAGGGGCAGATCATTGAAGTTCCGGACAACCGCTTGAGGGATGCATTGTGATGGGCGGAAGAGGAGGCTCAGCGCCGAGAGCGTGCCCGAGAGATTGAAGGTGCGAAGATCAACCATCGATGCGGTTGACGGAGAAAAAGGTACTTAAAACAGTGTGGTAATACAAAAACAAGGAAAGACTATTATATATTTAACGCATAGCTCACTCCAAAAGATTCGAGGCGCACGGAGACTGATATTAGAGCTGGCTTCTTTATATCAGAAGCCAAAGTCGTGGTGAGATAATCGCGGCTAAGGTCACATGACGTCGCGTGGGCCTCAGCCTTGCGCACAGAAATCTCGCAAGGCGCGCTAGCGCCAATGCTTCAAGCTCTATCTGGGCCAACCTCAACCGCGCGGACCTCGTCTGCAACGCCCACCCCACGATTCCACACAGCCATATCCTCACCCCTCACGCACAACCCAGGTCTTCATCATTGTCATTAAGCGCCGCGACACGACGCCAACATGACGAGCACTATCGGTATTCCTATTAAGCTGCTGAACGAAGCTCAGGTACACCATCCAATTTCTTCAACCCTACCTCGCCCTCTGGTATCTCGAGCAATTGCGGGCACGACAAGACGAGCCGGGGGGATCTAGCCGTAAGACTAATCATGCTAATATGTTTCTGTTGCAGGGTCACGTTGTCACACTCGAAATTACGTCCGGACAAGTCTACCGCGGGAAGCTGCTCGAGGCTGAGGACAACATGAATGTGCAACTCAAGGATATCACTGTGACGGCCCGCGATGGACGCGTGTCGCATTTGGACCAGGTGTACATCAGAGGGTCGCATGTGAGGTTCTTTATTGTGCCGGATATGTTGAGGTAAGATAACCAGGCGTTTGGACTGTGGGGGATACAAGGACGATGCTGATGAGATAACAGGAATGCTCCGATGTTCCGCTCGAGGGGCGTAAAGGGACGCGGTGTGGGATTGGCAAGAGGAAGGGCAACGGTCAGTCGGGCGAGAGCAAGCGGGAGAGGTGCTCCGAGGGGTTAAGCTGGGATAGGTGGAGATGGATTTGGACATGGTGATGGCGTTCACGGAAAAGCTGCGGGATATGTTAGGGTCTGAAAGAATTACAGTGATCTTTCCCACTTTCAGGTTTTGTGGGCTGTATTTGTATTGTGTTGTGACTTTAGATTCCGTGATGTTTTCTCGAAGATGTGAATTTATCGCACCATTTATGGGCCGTGGAACGTTGACGGATAGTTTGTTACTGTTAGGCCTCTTCCTCATATCCCATGGTTTCAGCAACTACTAGCAACGAGGATAACTAGGACGATGAAGGGGAACAACAAGTGCGTGTCAAATATATATGTAATTCACTACTTTCTAACCGTGGTATCCTGTGCAGCCGCTTCTATCGCCCTCTTATGTAACAGTTGGCTCACCTCCTCCTCCAACCTCCTTTTCTCCCGCTCCTCCTCTTCCTTCTCTTGCTCCTCTAATATTTCAGCCTCCGTCGCACCCTTCGTCCCGCTCAGTACATCCCTGCACGCCATCTCAAACTTCCTCTTCATTGCCTTATCCTTCTCCAGTTCTTGGAAAACATCCGTATCAACCGGCCAGAACGTCTTGCGTACGCTGGCGACCCCAAACTCGAAAATCAGGAACGCCGTGAAAGTAACCACACCAGTTATCCACCATGGAAGCGACCCCCCAAAACTCTTGATGAATCCATTGCGTACATTATACGCTAGCGATTCTTTAGTAGCGTATATATAGTTAAGAACAATATTCCAAAGGGTCCAGAGGGAGATGGAAATAGTAAAAGCGAGTAGTGAAAGGAGAGTTTTATTCTGTTTCTCAATGAACCTGTAAAGTCACGTTAGCTTTGTGCGAAGGTTAGGAATATGTTGGCGTGAACTTACAGGAGTTTCGTGTTGATGATAACGACGCAAATACCGAACGAGAGATCCCCCATCGCAAAAATCCCATCGTCGCCGCTAATAGCAGGCCACGAAAACAGGCTGACCACCATGAAATACACAAGGCCGGCTTCAAGGGTAGCCATGAACATCCATCCGAAATATTTCCTGATGTTGAACGCCTCGCCACGCTGGCCCTGAGAATACAATTCAGGCACGGCGAGTAAAGTCGCAGCACTCAAATCCTGCTCGAGAATACCCAAGAAGATGACAGGGAGCGACGTGAACAGCGTGTTGAACATACTCAGACTCCAGGATTCGTAGAAGGAAGTGCCGGAATACCCATTCCAGCGTTGGTACAGAGCTTGAGTCAGATAAAACAGCATCTCCTTCCAGAAAGTCCCCAGCACGTACTTTCCAGTACGGACGTAATTCCAACGGCCGTGGACCAGTAACAGCTTCTGGAGGAAGCGAAACTGAGCTATCGAGTAATCGGAAATGCGCGCTGCTTGCAAGCCCTCCTTTCCTGTGATACCAATACCAACGTGGGCTTCTTGAATCATAGCGATATCGTTGGCGCCATCACCAATGGCAAGGGTGACAGATCCATTGACACGAAGGCGGATCTTCCTAACAAGAAGCGCTTTTTGGGACGGTGAGGCGCGGCAGCAAATGACGGAGTCGGCGTGGACCGCAAGACTGAAGAATAGCTGGGATAATGTCTCGTTGGCTTCAATATCGCTGAGCGTTTGGCCATCAACGACGACAACGGAATGTGCAACTGAACCCTGGCCAATGTCCAAAAGTGACGTGGCCATGAGTTGTTCAACAGTACTTAAAGTTGTGTCGAGAATTATCACCTTTGAGTAATCCTTAATAAGACGGCAAGAGTGGCCAATGTTGATGGCCGTCTCGCGCTTATCGCCAGTAAGCATCCACAGCTTGATATTCGCTCGTCGAAGTTTCTCAATCGTCTCGGGCACTCCCTTCTGCAATTTGTCTTCAATAGCAGTAGCACCTGCTAGGTCGAAATCCTGCTCTATCAAGTCTCCAGCTGCTTCGATCAGTTCCTGCCGATCTACGAGACTCGTAGCCGCATCGTGGTATACTTTCTTCCATACGTTATACTCCTGTTCATCGATAAATTTGTATCCGTAGAGCAAGGTTCGAAGACCTTCAGTCGCGAAGTCTTCGATGTGTTGAAAGCAGCGCTCAAAAACCGCCGCCTCATTGACAGCTAGCGATTCATCGACCATGTGGTCAAAGTATTCGTCTTCATCGATGATCACGGAAGCGAATGACTTCCTAGGCATCTGAAGCGATGTTTTTGGGCTCGCATATTCAATAGAATTGGCGGCAGAGTGAGGTTCGGTATTAGTTTCGCGGTCCTCAAGCCAAGACTTCATTTCTTCGCGGAATGGCCTGAACCTGTTCCCAACTCCACTTGTCCTTGGGGCAGCACCTAGACTAGTTCGCGCGAGGTCTAGACTCCTGTTCAAGTCAATGCTCATGCTGTTCCTTGGGCTGCCATTGTATGCATCACTTCTCCGCCTTAGAGCTTGCTCCGCATCCATGCTCTTGCGCATGCTAGACCTTCGCTCAACTTCCGCCCTTTTCTGTGTGGCGAGGTGGCTGAGCTTCAATCGCTTCACAACCGCCGAGTCTGCTCCCTTGCAGAACACGCATCGGCGGCCGTCGGGAAAGCGGACTATTATGGACATGCGCTTCCTCTTACTGGTGAACTCGATCACATCAAGAACGGTATAAACCTCGACAGTCTCGGGGCCAGTAGATCCGTTAGGGCGGGTCTTCAATGTAATCGTCTGAGCAGCTCTATCAATGACCATGTAACCAAGATCTTGAGCTGCCCGAACAAGAGCGAGTTCATCCGGTGAGGCGGCTTGAAAATCGATGGTTCCATCTTCCTGTGTCTCAGGGAGACAGGTGTGGCAAAGTGCCAATGAGAGCAAAAAGAATCTAGCTTTTCGAGCAAACACACCATGCGGCTTGTGGCGCAGGTATTCTAGTAGCTGTTGTGTCTTCAGCTGGTCCGATTGCGCCCTTATCGATCGTGCTGCAGTTTTCAAAAATTGGGTGCTTGCAAGGGCTCTCTTTCCATACTCAGCTTCCGAGCTTCTATCATCCGCGCTCGTCGAATCGATGGTATAACGGGTTGAACTCGAGCCTCGTGACTTCCTTGCCTTTTGTTTGCCTTTGCCTGTCGCTTTTCCTGCCGGCGCCGCTAAGGCAGCTTCCTTCTGAATATCAAAATCGTGGAGCCAAGAGACTCCGGCAACGCTCATCTTACGGAAGCGCATGACGTTATCTGTAAGAGTTCCCGTCTTGTCGGAGAAGACGTAGCTGATCTGGCCTAGTTCTTCGTTGATAGTTGTAGTATTGGCTTGCATGGGTGTGTCAGAAATCGGGTCGTACATGTCGATGTCGTTCATGAGTAACAGTTGCCACAACTTAATAATCTCCAAGCTCACGTACAACGAGAGTGGGATCATAGTGTTGAACATAATGATGAAGCTGGATAGAATTTGCCCAGCTGGTACTCTCGCGCCGGACAGGTACCACGATTTTGACTCGACGTTCTTTGACCAGACCTGGTAAGCAATGGTGCATATACTTGCCAAGCCAAGGACGAAGAAAACTATAATGATGACAACTCTATTGACAACGAATTGCATGGTAGGCGCCTTAATTCTCGGGTTTTTGTTGGCGTTCATTCGAATTTTGCACTCCTCTCCAGTATTAACCACCATGCCAATGGCAGTATTTGTGTTGCGAAGAACACTGCCACGGTAAACAATCTCGGCGGTAGTAAGTGGTAGGGTGTCGCCGTCTACCGTGACTCTGCCCTCAAAGTTGTACAAATCAATATTAGGATCCTCAGCCACAAAGAGCGCATCGCACTTTGCTATGGCATTCGCATTTTGACACTTGCCCGCCATATTGGGGGACGGTTGCTTGGCTTTGAGGTTGGTTTCGCCGTCCAGCGCCATGGTCTCGATATAGGCGATATTATTCACGCCATCAGAATGGAGCAGTACAATATCCGCCGGGACTGCATCGTTTCTGGAAAGTTTAATGATGTTCCCAACCTTGACATCTTGCCACTTGGTAGCCACCCAAACATCCGAATCGTCAGAGACAGTTTCGGACTCGGAAACCTCGCGCATAACCTGGGTCTCTCTCCTGTTTTCCGCCTTATCCAACTTATAACGGCGGACATCATCATAACCCTCCTTCGCCATACTCAAAGTGATGAAGACTAACAACGGAACGATCGTCGTATATGTACCGGTGGTACTCAGTCCTGGGATCATTTGAAGAATTG
Organism: Pseudogymnoascus verrucosus; assembly: GCF_001662655.1. NCBI lineage: Eukaryota > Fungi > Ascomycota > Leotiomycetes > Thelebolales > Thelebolaceae > Pseudogymnoascus > Pseudogymnoascus verrucosus. The sequence goes on from NW_017263656.1 coordinate 105,011, forward strand.
AAATAATCAGGAAGTAAAAATTGGCGATCTTCCCGAACTGGAACAAAAGCTGTCTCGGCAAGAAATTCCATAGCGTGTATCTGGAAGAACGTATCGAGTTTCCAATGTAGTCCTTGTTTGTTCTTTCGTCCATGCAAGGCCGTCTCCTCGACGGGTCCAGGTATATATGCCGTCCATCTTTACTTGGTGGAATATCTTGAATTCTAAGAATGCGTTTTCTCAATTCCTTGTATGTCTTCTTGCAGTTCGTCTCAACTTTCGAAATCAGACCATGTTTCCTCTGCTGTATAACCCATTGTGAGTAGTTTGGTAGAGAATCAGTCATGAAATTGCTCTTTGACTCTTGTATTGGAGGAAGATCTGCCGCAGGTGCCGCAGCAACTTCAGATCTTGTATCTTCTTTCTTCTCCTCGATTGGTGCCGCGGTTGGTGGGAATGGGTAGCCATCTTGCGGTGGTTGTGGCGGTCCGCTTTCCGCAAGCTCGATGTCTTTCGTGGCGACGACACCTCTGGTGAAAAGAGCCCGTCTCAGCGAGTAACCTCGATCGCGCCCGGTTGGAGATATCGGTGACAACGCTGGCGATACGGCAGGCTGCCATGGTGGTATAGGTGCGGTGTTTGCCCTGGGTAATGGGGTCCTGGATAATGGGCTAAGAGGCGACGGGGTCCTCTGCGCAGAACTTCCTCGGCCATCAGCTGCCCTGGTGTCTATTGTCAAGTTTTGAGGTGGCGCATTGTTTTCCACGGCGGCAGATGGAGCATCTGCCTTTGGCTCATCTGACATGCTTCGTATGAGCCGATCCTTAACGCCCTTGGGCCTCCTCCTTCATACGGAGTGGCTTCAGCCAGAGGATTTCTCCAGCAAAGAAGGGTTCCGCTGAGGGTCGCGCGGGAGCCTTGTCGGTTGTCGGAGAAGAAGGTTGCGCACTCTAATGAAGATGATTATATTTAGTTGGCCGCATTGAATCCCCGGCCGACTTTTAACAAGAGCGCCGCGTCGTGTCGAATTGGTTGGCTCTCGCTCTGGCTAGATCGACCGACTCGATGTAGGTCGAATACTAAAATCGTTGTCTGAGAGATGTGAGATCCAGCATTTGAAGCCGCGAAAACGAATGACTTTCGACTCGAGAATTTCGAAGTAATAGTGATAAATAATAGATTAACCCTCAAGAGTAACCATGTAAAAGCGGATTATTGTCAGGGAGCCAAGACCAGCGACAAGGTAAAACGACGGCCTTGCCTTCCGACAGTCGGTTGGATAGAGTTGTGGCAGTGCTAAGCCACGTGGTGGCTGACTAGTAATAGAAAAAGTGGCTGTTCTAGAAATAGTTACTTATTAGCCCCCACTGTCAATTTCCCCGCAACCGGTCGATTCAGCGCCTTCTTTTATATATCAGAGCGGTTCTCTCTTTTGAAAATAGTCGTTTCTTACTCTGATTGATCACCATCGATCCTAATTGATCTCCGTTGATTTTCATTGATATTGATCCTCATTGTTTGTTACCATGGTATGGTAGGTGACGTACGCTCCACACAACACGAGTCGTCGACACGTCGTCGCCCCCGCAAGTTTACACAGCCCCACGTCCACCAACGCCCACGAACGCCCACGAACGCTCACGACAGATCGTTCTTTCCTCGTTTTTTGGTTTTTGGCCCACAAAAGTCATCCCCGCCTCCCCGTATTGCGCGAGTATTGTGCCGTTGTTTTCGCCTGAGTAACGTTTTTCTCTCGTCATGCCCCCTTCCAGGTGTTTATATGTCTCACAACGCTCCAAAACCAAACTAGAGGGATTCGGTCAGTAAACACTGGTTGCATAGCACCAGTTGGCAGTAGGGGTCCATGTAGCAACGTTTGAACACAGCGTTGTCTCGGAAACTTTATGCTCCTGCTTGCATTCGCGCATTGTGTTACAGTGGGGGCGATTTTGGGGACTGAATATCGCCCGGCACGAGACCAAAATGCCAATGATTGAGGGCATGATAACCAAGATGATAACCAAGTCCAGGGCAGTTTTGATCATTATGCACTTATTTTCTACATCCAACGGGCCGTTGATGATTGATGATTATCAATATTAAAATATTATCGCCAATCTATCACTAATATATATCGTAGAGGCTGAAGCGTCCCGTCTTCTCACAACCCGTGCCTCAGGGGTCCTTATTAAGAACCCAATTTCTATATCCCGTCACTGAACAGGCTCTCCCAGTCATCATCATTTATGCCATCCTAAAGAAGCTACCATCATCCGAACTTCCCTGCCTCATTCCCGTCCTAAATCTAGGAACGAGGGTTTAAGGTAGCTAAGAGCATGGTCAGTTTGGCCTCCCGTTCATCGACACCAGGCACTCCCTGTCATCACTATTTTCAGCTACATCTCCCATCTGTCTCTAACCTCACCATCCTCGATTTCTGGTCACCAGCGTCACTGTCAGACACCTCTGAAACCGCATGACAGCGCTGCATCACGCTCACTCACGCCCAAAATCCTGTGCCGGGCCGTTCGTTGCCGTGCAATAGGTACTTCTACCATAGGCACACATACAGCCGCTCAGCACTTCGGCTGTAAGTACTTTCTCACGGCCATGCACGAAGGGGAAAAAAGAATCTGGACCGGCCTCGGGCCAGTGGAATTAGGGAACAGGGGGCAAGAGCCCTCGGAGGATTTCCGGTTCATCTACTGCCGACAGGCCTTCGTACAATCCCCAACCGGCCATCCGCCGTGATAGACCCGGTCTGAAAGCCATCGATCGATGCAAGTGGACGCATCGCGGGCAAAAAGACACAGAAAGGCTAGACCTCAACGACCTTGGCGCAACGTGGCGAATAGATTGGAGACACCGGAGATGTTGGTTGTTGATATATGATATACTATCGGGGCGGCGAGGGCACATACCCCGCACTGAAACTTGTGATGATGTGTATGAGGTCGGGAAGTTTTGGGAAGGCGCGGGGATCATATGGATAATCCGCGCGGGCGATGTGTTTCGGGAGTTACGACAACGCTTGGCGGGCGTGTCGCCTCACTACTCGAGGAGCTGCGTGGCTAGTTTATTAAGATGGCAAATATACTCTAGGGGTAGCACTGTAGGTGCCCAGGGAGTGTTAGATTGTGGCTCGTGGTCCTGTGGTCCGTAGGGCAATCTCAAGAAAACACCTTCCCCTTTAACGCTGACGACATTAGCGATCGCAGGGCGGGAAAGGACCTGGATTGGATTTCAATAGTTCCATATAGCTCCGCTGCCAGTCAATGGATTGGGCGTTGTGCTCTTAGGCACATTCCTGAAGTATTCGGCATCCCCTGTCCGCGCATGAGGTCCAGCCTGGCCCATTAGAAAGTCGGTCAGTGAGGTAGGTCGTGTAACAGCTGTGAATCACCGCATGTTGTCAACAGCCCAACAGTTGTTAGAAGAGGAGTGTTCCAATTAAAGTGTTTACAGTCTATATAATTCTACCTGAAAAGCCAAAAGATGTGCGGCGCGAGCCAATGAACGCAAAATTATTACTGTAGCTCGTAAATTACAAGGTTGACCATGCCTGTCTGGAATACCGTAGGAAAATGAAAATGCAAAATAGTGATGCGATTGGACCGAAGGGGGTATTCCGTTCTATAACCTGTTGTCATATCGCCCATTCCTCAAAATAACCTCCCTCATAAACCGCGTAGCGAATGTTATAGACAAAGGAAAGAAGTCGAGGTCCTGCCCGAGCGTATTATGTAGTGTGCGGCGAGATTTGAAAATAGTATGCGTAGCTGTCGTCGTCGCCGTCTTCGTTTCCGCCTGTGGATGCCCATATATGTTTTTTTTTCCTCCGGGCCAATTTGCCATCTATCCCATTCAATTCGTATTCACTCTGTCATCAACCAACCGCCAAACTCCGTATCCGTGCCATCATATCCTAATATCCCCTAAATACCTCTCAAGTGAAAGATCCCTAAGGTCCTCCTCGTTTCTAGAATCACCACTCTCACTGTCATTGTCGCTGTCGCTGTCGCTATCCTCAGCAAGATCTGAATACCCTTGATTGTCCCCGAACTCAGAAGCTTGCGCTCCTGTTGGAGACGCTGACTGCTATAATTCATCTGCCTTCTCCCGGCACGCTGCCGGCGTAAAGCCTGTCCCCACCTTGCCTGCAACGATACGCCACTTCTCCTGCTCATAGTCTTGAAGTGCGACACGAAGCTTCTGAACCTAAAGTAGAACAATGTTAGCTAGTAAATTTGCAAAGGCGGGGTTATTCTTACGGTTTCATCGGTCCACTGCGTAGTCTTAGCTTTGAGCTTCGTACAGTAGCGTACTTGCAGTGTTCCAGATGATCGTCCAGGGAAAAACTCGGCAATTTGCTTCCAGGTCAAAGATTTGTTCTCTTTGAGGTCGACGAGCAGTTGGTCATCTTCGGGTGTGAACTTCAGCTTCGGTCCGCGCGGCTTCTGAGCTGGCGATGGCATCCCGGGTTGGCCGACTACGCTTGGGGCGCCTTGAGACATCATTGAATCATCAGCACCATGTCTTGACATTTTCGACGGCCGTCCCGAGTCCGGAATGTGATGGTGATGATGGTGCTGCGGGGGTGGAGGCTGGCCGTACCCCACCATACTTTGCTGTCCCAGAGATTCCAGGCCATCGTCCTCCAGTCCTAGATTCATATCCAGCTCCTCGTGTGGCCGCACTCTCTTCAGACTTGACGGGCGCTGCTGGCTTGGAGTACCGTATGTTAGATGCTGACCGCTTCTGCTGAAGTGCGGCTGACCGGCGAGCTGGGCCATGGGATCTCCAAGCAGCATGGGTTGGTGGTGATGCTGCGACTGCTGCCCACCAAGGTCTTGCAGCGAGTCATGGTTTTGAGCGCCAGCGTGTTGGAGCTGTTGATGATGCTGCTGTGGCTCGTACAAATGCTGTTGTTGGGTGCCTTCGTCCGCATTTGATACTTGTGCAGAGTAATTGTAGCCCGGCACTACTCGATATGGTGCCGCCAGTGTGCATGGATTCTTCCAGAGCGGATCGCTCTGGCAGCTTGCCGAAAATGAGAAATGTGGGAGAAGTATGGTGCTTGTTTGGTGATGTTTCTGAATCTCGCGAAGCTTATCGCGTGTGTTTGGTGTTTTCCACGGTGGGTGATTTTGTTGTGGTCTATATCAGACTTTATTATAGGAGGGTCAACCGAGTTTGTTTCCTTTCACGTAAACAAATAGGCTGAAGGATGTGCGGTAGGCGGGAGTAATATAGATATAGCTAGTATCAAGAGCGGAGGAAGATCGAGGATATGGCAACTTATTATATGGGGTGGCCCTTGATCCGATATTCCACATGCCAAGCAGACGACTGAGAGATCTCCCCCATAGAGTACAACGATCTATGCGCCAGGCGGATAACCTAATTACTGGCATTAAAGCGAGCCCTCGAACTCGCTGGGGAGCTGGGATGAGACAGAGCCTGATGGTGGGTTGTGGCGTGTGTGGCTATCCTTGGAGTACCGGTCATGGATGCGGTGGTTCTTGGGCATTGCCGTATGCATAATCCGTGGATCCCCTCCTCTAGGGTCCTGGCCCAAAGTGGACTCTCTAACTATGCTGGTATCCATTGCAATCCCAGGGCTTCCAGGCACCCGCTGACCGCATTATTGTAGGGCAAGCAGGGGGGAGAGGGGCGATGATCAGATTGGCTTTTCCCGATATGGGGGTCAAATTGCCAACTATGTGAAAGAACAGGAAGGGGTTCCCATCGAGCATGAAGTCTGGAAACAAAAGGGAGGCTGATGCGACGCGGCGGGGCAACGGCATCGAAGAATCTGAGGGAGACGTGTGTGGCGTGGGAGTATGAAACCAGTGCCACATTGTGACTCGGACGAGCAGAAAGGGGGCAGGAGACACGTGGGAATGCAAATACTACCGCGGCCTCCAGGCGGCTATCGGATAGAACACCATTCCTTCTGTCACTTCTTGCTTATTCCTCTGCAGACAGACACACTCTGGTCCCGTGTAAGGAAGGTACTATTGAATCCCACGCCGGGCATACTTTTCGTCCTGATTCAGGGAGCACCGTTGAACACATCCCTGCCCCCCTAAAGTGTAGTTAGCAACAATTCTGTAAGGTACTGGTGCTAGTGAACGCCAACGCAGCCCACACTAAAATTGGTGATGTACTGAAATACAGGTACAGTGCAAATTCACACGGGTGACATGGATGACAGGCATGGCCTTCTCCTTTTCCACAGGAACGCGGCGAAATATCACGGAGATGACGTGATGAAACGGTCCAATGGATACTTAGGGCGGAGAATTCGTCCCATGGGGTCTAGGGTTGGCCGTGGAGATTGTCAAGGCTTTTTTTGCTGGTGGCCACGTTGGATTTCCCTATGGAGACAAGAATAGCCACGAGAAGAGTTATCTTACTTTGGTAGGCGTAGTGAGGCACGAGAGACCCAGCATTAATCCCACTCAATCCCGCCTCACTAACGCTACCGAGCCGTAGTGAGACATTACCACGAGGTCCGATGAATAATCTGGGGACGATGATGGTGATCGCTACCTGCCTGCGCAACATTAGGGCGAAGTACCGAGTTAACCCCGGCAACATAGAGTCCAGTAGTTTCTCATTAGTTCAAGTAGTTCAAGTAGTTCAGTCTGACCAGTCTGACCAGTCTGACTACAGTTGTTCTGGTGCGAATCTGGTGCAAATTATGTATGTACAAAGCATCCAAACGCCACAAGTCGCATGCTCCTAGTACATCCAGTATTGTGGTTATTGTGGTTATTGTGGTTCTTGCAACGCGTATACAGGACGCCCTGCCTGTAAAATGAAACTATTGTCGAATGAGCATCTTTGCGTCCGAAGCTACTACGTAGCTGTGGTTCATGTGGGCAATCGATATCCTTGGCCTTAATCTGTGTCGGTATTACCGTCCGCTCGCCGTCAATGCCATACACGGCGAGTTTCATGCGTGCTAATTTCTGTTAAAGCATAGTCCGGTCAGGCGTCCAAACAACACGGCCCGTACCAAACAAAAATCGGAGTTCGATCATTACTGTTAAGATTGCGTTTACATGCGCTTCAATGGAAGTTCAATAGAAGGAAAAGAATGACGGAATGATGAAATGACGAGTCGACTAAAATCCTATTCTTGTCAAGCCCCTGTCCAGCTATTTCTGTTCGCGCGCACGCCCGGAAATTTCACTACCGTTAGAAGAGGTCATCACCGTCAATGCATACACTCTGGTAAATATCGTCGCGTTCCAAAATTATGCCCCTCCAGCACGGCGTCAAGCCACCGCGTGCTCAATAATGACTTATCAATCAGGTTCATAATCGATAGTGCGCTAGAGTGTGTATATTTTTGGGAATCTAAACCGAATTCAATCAATACATATGGTAAAGTACAGTACACAATATTACACTACAGCCCTGCCCAGGCGCCCGCAAACGCCCCTTAAATTGTCATGTCCCATCCCAAGCCACAATCCATGCCTTGACGCGTAGAACGATCCAAATTGCTTCTAGAAGCTCGCAATCTTATAACCATTAAGCAAAATTATCCGACCGGTCCACCCAGATATCTTCCAGTTCGGCAAAATTCTGGAAGTGTAGGGGTCGATGTTGGTCGTTGTAAAAGGGTAGGGGTGTATCAATTTTCACGTGAACTGGCTTCTTCTCGATTCCGCCGAATGCGCTTCCCATGAAGCTGTAATTCCAGGTGTTGTTCTCTGGTACGAGGAAATATCCTCGGATCTTGTCGGATAACAGCAGTTGGCATTTCTCCCCCATGCTCGTACTGAATCCTTGAGGTTGTTCGCTACCGAGGTCCTTGTTCTCAGCTCCCCATTTGTATCCTTGCGGAGTGAGTGCCCACGACGCGAGAGAAACACTTCCTGGTGTGAAAGAAACCGTCATAGTGATGGTTTTCTTGTCCCATGAGTTGTGAGAATTCATGAGGCGCGCATGCTGTGTAACATCGGCCGCAGTCATGTATGGGGGCTCATTTCCAGAAATAGTGTGGATAATACCGAGCGGCTCCAGCTTCTCCAGGTACTCATGCTGGGGTAACTGATGTGGTAGTTGGACATCGCGAGTATTACCAATCTGAGGAACCATAACGATACAGCGAATCTCCTTAACTTGGTCATTATCAGGCGGGGATGATCCATACAGGTACCCAGCAACTTGAACGCGCAGATCCGCAATGGTGATGAAGCGCTTCAGTACATTTTTAGGCATGATATAGGTAAAATGATCATCCTCCTTGATGTCATCCGAAGAGATGTAAATGTTGTTCGCACGGGTTCGTAGATTAGACGTGGCAATAGCCCTCGTACGCCACTCAGTTTTCGATGCGAAGGTTTGCTGCTCGAACTGGGATGTGGTTGTGACAATGATATCCTCTCCGTGGACATTTTGAGTCTTGGTGGTAACGGCAGTAAGCTGTTGCTGCTCCTGTTGCTGCTTCTCGATTTCCGCTGCCTGTTGACGTTGCATGGAAGGAGCACTGATCTCCATACCCAAGATAATATCACGGACTTCGCTACTAGTCAAACTGGAGGTGTTGACATTGTTCTTCTTGCCGTAATCATTCAGGATGAGATCTCGGAGTTGTGTTTCAACCTTGATCCAATCCTCGTCTGACAAGCTTGGCCAGATATGATGCTCCTGAGTGATGACGGTTTTGTCAGGTCTCAGCAGAAGCTTTGTCTTGTCTGCATTGACGTGGAGCGCACGCAAGATTAAGACGAGACGAGAGAACGCCGTGTAAGACGAGATCGTCTTCAGCCAGTCGTCGTACAGATTGAAAAGTACCATCTGAGGCTCCGTAGCTCGAAGAATCATGTCGTTGAGCTTTTCCAACTTGATTGCAGATTGGAACGGCAGCTGCAACTCGGAGGCACGGATGGAGATATTCGGGAAGTCGAGTAAATGGACCTCTAGAGGATCCAATAGACCCTTTCTGGTCACAATAAGTTGCTTCGGCTGTTCTTCAACTGGGAGCGAGCGGATGAGAGCAGCCACTTCTTCGGCAGTTTTCCACTTCGCTAGTTGACCTAAACGCTTCTGTCCTGCCCAAACACTGGTATGGATGATCTTCAAGAAGAGCTGGCCTGTCCGAGGATTGAAGATAAAGATAGCGCCGTTGATAGGTTTTGTTGTCAAGTTACCCTCGAAAGTCTTGTGAATGGTGACACGGTAAACGTTAGTGTCGTCAATGAAAAGCTGAATTTGGTTGCTAAACAGCTCAGAGTAATTCTGAGAGTTCAGGAACTCTTGGTTGCTCTCCGAAGCGTAGAGCTGAAGACCCTTGCGGATACGTTCTCGGAGAACGTACAGGGCCGGGTTAGCCTTCATGATCTTGGCCATAGCTTGCTGAACAAGCGTTTTCAAACCTGGGAAGTATTGCCCATAGGCCGAGTATAGATTGTATGCCAAGTCAATACCAATCATGAGACCTGTCGCCGAAGGGTAAATACTCATGCTATCAGTCGTATAGTCCAGGTACTTCGCACGGGTGTATCGCTCAATGTCATGAGAATCGTAGTCACCATAGCGTAGCTGTACATCGACCCAGAATTTGTTGGTTGTCGTCGGCTCAATAACATCCTTGGTATCAAATAGAATTGATGGTCTCGTTACGTTCCATTTGTGACTCGCGAACAGGAGGATATCAGCGCAAGAGCTGTTCATCTTGTAAGACTTTCTCGGATGAATCGTCTCCTTTTGAACCGTCTCGATTCCCAAAGACTCCAGCTCTTGATCAAATACTTGACAAAGATCCATGACGACGTTCTCGTGGATCTTTTGCCACAAATGAGCTCTGAAGATTTGGATAAGAGAGATCTTCAAGGTGGGAATCTTTCCGTGCAAGAAAATACCAGTGAGATCCAGCTGTACTTGGAAGCCGACGTAGACGTTGGCGCGGTTGATAGTTGGCGACCACCACAATGTAAATCGACGGTTGGGAATTTGGTTCAAACCAGACCGTTGAGCGTTGGTCAGCTTCTTAAACTTCATCGATTCTTCGAACCCACTGGCTTTCTCCCAGAAAAGGCCTTCCCAAGACGGGAAAGCTGTAGCCTTGAAGAGAGTATGTTCCAAAATAGTTTCCACGCCGCCAAGCGCCTGGATAACATCTGTTCGGTATGCATTCAGGTTCCACAGTTTACCATCGTGTCTTTGACTGGTCCACCAGAATGGATTACTCTTCATAAGCTGGTATGTTTTGAATTCTGTGCGAGCACGGAAACCTTTGTCAAAGCTCAGGGTACTCCTATCCTTCTGGAACAGAGTATTGATACGGGGCAATCCTCGATCCCAGCTGTCCTCGAGATCCTCCAGTGTTAAGCGTCGGTTTTGCTGGTTGGCTTCAAGGCGCTTCTGGGAGTATTCGGTCCAGACTCGCTGAGAATCTATGAATTCTGCCTCCCAAGGGATAATATATCGGAAGATATTTGGAATCAAAGTATCCTCATCGTGGGTCATACCAGCACGGTAATGGGTGACACCAGTGTCCGTCTGCTTCGACCAGCGCTTATCACTCGTTGGGATCAGGATATGCGAGCCGGATATCATGCCTAAACCACCTAACTCCTTCGGCGTGTAGAATACAGCTGGCGGGAACCTAGAAGGCATCTTAGAGTTCAATCCGATCTTGACTCTCGTCTGAATCTTGGTTTCGCATTTGACAATAGTGTCGAGAAGATTGACCGTAGAGACGGCAGCTTCTCGATAGTATGTAAAAAGCGCAATCAGACTGGTGTTCCATTTGTTGGCAATTTTCGTGAACGTTGTCGAACCAGAAGACATCAAAATCTGCCGAATGCGATTATTGAACTTGGCAATATCTTCCTCGGTGACCTGCAAGAAAGCATGTGCAGTCCTCTCTTTGCTTGTATTGTCGACCAGCGACCAAACACTGTCCTTGACTGGGAACTCATCGTTCATGTTTCTGGACTTCGGTAGGATTCGGACCTCAAATCCACACATGGAGAATAGCAAGTTCGGGTTGTCCCTGCTGTAAACACTTGCGAAAGTGTCGTCCCACTCAATAGTGGTAACTGAGCGTGGCAATCTATTCTTCAAGTCCCAGAACACTGCCCGACCGAGGTTCACATCGTGCCTCATTAAACGCATGCGAGAATCCCTTGGCCAGCACTTTTTATTGCGATATCCAATGACATTCTCAAAGTTGGGATCAGGCTGCTCCGTTAAGAAGCGCTGAATAAGGTCTCTCGACTCGTCGGCTGAGAATCGGAAAAACACCCAAATTCGGTCGATATATCTCGTGTAAAGTCTGATAGGATGCCTGGTCTCGGTCTCTCGATCTCTAAATTGCAAGAAATCGTTGGGGCTTTGAGGGGGGCCAGCAATCTCGCTGGCACGCTGCAGACCCAGCAGGAGCAGATCCAATACAAGGCCATAATATTGGAAAACAAATGCCGAAAATTGCAGGCCGCGGATCATACCATAACTGTTAACATGGTTCATGTCCTTGTAGGTCAGTTGGACGTTGTTCTTTGACGTGATGTAATCTGCTAGATTGTGGTCCATAATCAGGCGGAGAAGTCGGTTGAGAAGCGTCAAGTCAATCTTCTCGTACACTTTAGACAACTGAGTTTCAATCATTACATCACATTCTCCATTCTCAGTCTCCCAGACTTTATCAAGGTTGTTGATACCTTGCGCCCATTTGTAGGTCAAAAGGGGTGGGACTTCGGAGTCAGAAGGCTTGATCCAAGCCGGGAACAAATGGCGCTGGTCAGCTTGATACCACAGATATTGGTCAAGGTATGCATCGCTGATTTTCTCGACCGGCTCAATATCGTAGACTGGGTTTATAGTGCTGTAATTGTCGTTCATATCAATTCCAACTTCCTTAAATGCTCTTTGAGTAAGCAAGAAACGCTTAATTCTCTCCAGTGTAGTTCCAGGGCTGTCATATGCTTGCTCGATCAACGCAAGCTCTTCGCGCTGGCTCTGGTTCAGCCGACCCTTGACGGAATAAGCTTCCCGTAAACGTTCGAGGGCAAGGATTAGGATTTTGGTATCATGCTTGTAGGACACACTCGGGAATGGGATAGGAGAGAACTTTCGGGACTCCAGCCAGTGAACAGTTGTCGTGTAAATGGCGACAGCTTCCTCTGAGGAAACATAAGGTCCATCCTTCATATAGTTGTGCTGCCTCTCTTGTTCTGCCTTAAGCCAAAGGCGTGTCAACCTACCCAAGTTCTTCTTCGCGACTGTTTTGTCGACCGTTGCGCCTCTGCGAATACGTTCGCGGTTGTAATGTGCCACAGAAATCCACCAATCTGCTTTGCTTTTAACATAGCGCAGAATAATGTTCTCAATTGGTGCAGGTAGGCCAGGCACCTTCCAGGGAATGTTACTCTTCCAGCATCTCCATGCCTCGGACAAATGCTGCAAAACGGTGTTGACCTTGTTTTGCTTAATTCCCTCCGGCATCATGTCCATTAGATCCGCCATAACTGATGCACGAAGTTCGAGATCAAAGTGAGACTCTACACGTTGCTTTGTGACGGTCTTGGCAACTCCCTTGCTGTGCCTCCCTTCGAATTGACGAGAAAGCAAATTCCCAAGCCACCTTTCCAGGAGTGGGATAATACCACGCATGAAAAAGAGCCATACTCTCCACGCAGGCGCCCAGAAACCACAGCCAGGACCTTTGCCAACTGGGCCAGAGTTAAATCGGTAGTAAATGAGATGCTTTAAATCCTTGCAAGAACGGATTTGATGCATGAGCTTGTACTTATATCGGTACATGCCGGTCAACTGGCCCACGTGGTTGAAAGCATACAGAATTCCATCTGCCAGTTGGAATGCATCGATGTTTCCCAGTCGATATTGGACTTGGGCATCAACAATGAGCTTGGTGAGTCTCAAAATTTCTCTCATCAAGTGGAAAGCATTTCCGAAGCGCGACTTCTTTCGCTCCTTGGTGGTCAGCGTCTTGACGGGCTTCAAATTAAAATTGTAATCGAGATGAAGGTACGTAAGGTTCTTTCTGTGTATCAGGAGATTCAGCATGTTGAAGCCTTGGCGACAAACTTGAAGACCTGCTTCGACCCAGTCGATTGTGGTCTGTTGAAAGAATTTGGTCTGCTTTAGCGATTTCATAAGATTTTGCTTGTTTTGGGCTTTGGGCTTCTTCTTGTGTAGTTCGTTCAAAACGTAGGTCTTCAGTAGCTTCTGGTATGAAACACGGACCTTAACCGGCTGGCCTTGGGGACAATGCTCAAGGTACCACTGCTTGACAAGGGGCACATCTTGTGCCCGAACCATTCGGCCTGACCTTCTATCAAAGGGATAGGGGGCCCACCAGAGCGCAATCGCCGATGCTGTCTCACTAGTATACAGCTCCTCATCCGCAAAAAACGGCTCAGCTTCTTGCGGAAGTACGAATGCGTCCTCCTCCGGTTCCTCATTATTGCCATATCCAAATAGCTCGTCCTCGTGGCTAACCGTGATGTTCTTCGGCGCCACTGATCTAGACGAGATTGGATTGATAACGGGGTCGAAATAAAATGCTGGCAAACTCGGATCTTCTGCCCGCACATATACAATTTGTGGGTATGAGTAGTTGCTTATATGAACGCTTCGTGGTAATGAATTGTACAGGAAGGGAAACTCGACGCGGTATTCAGTGCGGATAGGTGCCCGGAATATGATTCGGTCAATGGCATTGAACTCTCCAAAATCTTCGTCATTTGGATCGACATCCTTGTACAGAGGCTCGAATCTTGGGCCACCTGGAATGGCGACATTGAGAGCCTTTGCGGTGAGGAAAGACTTCAGTTCGAACATGTGAAAGTAGTTCTTGTCAACCAAATCACTCAAGAGTTGGTGGCTTAATCGGTACAATGTTGCCATTTGGGGTAACGTCAAATTCCACTCCTTGTAGCTTGGGCCGTTGACATGAGGTGTGTCAAGTAACGGACGATTCTCGTAAAACCATTCGTAAACAGCTGCATCTTCGTTTTCGTCCAACTCCATCTGGATAGGCTCCAACGGCTCAACGTCCTCGATATTCTCAGACCAGGAGAGAGGCGGCTCCTCATCGTCGAAGGGCGGAAATCGCATTCTCTTAAAGTGGCGTCGATCGCTCTTCTCCCTTCTCATAACAACCCACATCGATGCCCATTGCGCATGGAATACGGGTTCGATAACTCGTGGTATCTCGTTCACAAGAGTCAAACAGCCGTTGACGTGGTATAGAACCTTGACTTCTCGTGCGGACTCCCAAGGCATCGGCATGTTCTCCAACAACTTCATAACTGCATGCGGCATATATTTCAATGCCCCCAGATAGCTACGCTTGTCGCTGCTGAATTTCTTTTGCGAAACATCTCCTATGTCCTTGACGATCTTTCGTAAATGTTCGGGCGGCATATCGGCCTTTTGCGTCTCTACGAAGCCGCCTTTGCGCTTCTCCCCGAATCGGTTCTTTTGTGACCGTACCCAATCTTTCTTCTTTTGCGCAAATTTGGCGACATGGGGATCTTGAGGTGGTCGGTATCCTGGGGGGGGAGGTGCGCCAGGTGGTGCGCCCAAAGGCTGAGCTGGCTGAGCAGATGAGCTCCATCCGGGCGGTGGGGGGGGAGGTATAGACGACATCGTGAAATCGGATCTATAATGACTGTATGTGGTGGAGTCGTTGAAGTCGTGGATGCCGTTGATCAGTCGATTACTTCCAGGTTGCAGTATCCATGCGTTTACTGCACCCCTCGAGACGCGCCGAACGCGACGGCAAATGAAAGAAAAGCGCGATCACAGAATGCGCAAAGGAAAACAATTATGCGACAGATTTCGAGTATCTTTTTGTTCTCGCTCCGATGCAAATTGGAGGAGTTAAACAGGAGCTGTCGATAGCTTTGCCTCGTCGACTCTTGTCAGGTCAACATCATTATTTTTCCGAGCCACGGTATAATTGACGCTAGTATAATTTAGGAACGACATCATGTGACCATGCGCGGGTTCCATTCATCGCACTAATAAAATTAAGCGAACTCTTAGCCCGCACAACCCCAAATTTACCAGAGTGAGAGAAATCTTGAGATCTCTAATCGTCGACAACACCAAACGCACGACTTCCCGACAATCGAGACATCACGAAGTCACAATGCCGTCCAACAGATTGACATACGTACGTTGCCCGTCATTTCGCCATATTTCGAGTTCAAAATACTAACAATTGCTTCCTACAGAGACGGAGGAACCCGTAAGCACACCCGAACCCATACCATCGTCGCGCTGTCGCCATACGATACGACAACGATGGGCGCGAAGAATGCGGCATATGGGCATTTGCTGATACTTCAATAACAGGTACAACACGACCTCCAACAAGGTCCGCGTTATCAGGACTCCAGGTGGCAAGCTCCGTTACCTCCACCTCAAGAAGAAGGGTACCGCACCCAAGTGCGGTGACTGCGGCATCAAGCTCCCAGGTGTAAGTAAACCATCTCAATATTTGTCTTCCTGGAACCGGTCCAGGGTCGAAATGGGTGGATAAGAAAACTTGGAGGGGCTTTGAGGGGGAAGGGTGGTGGGGTGCAAAATACTCGGAATCAGAAAACAACTCGACGGACAGACACTCGTGCCATCGCAGCGCACAACCAGGCAGACTATCACCAACGTTGGAAATGCGCAATAAACCTTTCGAAGAGTGGAATATGAACAGGGAGGGAATTGGCGATACCAGTTTCCACTCGCATTGTGGCACAACATTCGGACCTGGAAAACAAATGCAAGGCTTGCACTGAACAGTAACTGACATTTTGTCTCACAGGTCCCAGCTCTCCGCCCTCGCGAGTATGCTCAAATCTCCCGCCCAAAGAAGACCGTCCAGCGTGCATATGGTGGATCGCGCTGCGCCAACTGCGTCCGTGACCGCATCGTCCGTGCTTTCCTGATTGAGGAGCAGAAGATTGTCAAGAAGGTCCTTAAGGAGTCCCAGAAGGCTCGTTAAGTGTGTGGATTGGGCTGTCTTTGTTATGGGGTGCAATATCTGGGCAGGGCGACATGAATCAGCATGGGGTTGCTGTATTTAGCACAAAGCTTTCTTCGTTCCTAATTCAGAAGAATTCACGACCATGACACTTTACGCCAAAGATTATGTTCCATTTGTGATTTAGACTTTGTCATGTGCGGAGTGTCTGGGCTGTATTCCTTGGGAAATCTTGGCGCGTGATGTGTAGTAGTACAGGACCAGTCAGACATTGTAGAGCGTGACGCCCAGTTGTAAAATACCAGTCAGGCACATTAGATCCCCTAAGCGATACCGATAACAGATGGACCTGCACCGTAAAACCAACGACCATCTTCCCTATTCGAGTATTGCAAGCTCCGTCGAGCGAATTTGTCGGCTACGACCGCACTATTTCATTCATTACTGTGTTCTCCGGGCGCAATGTCGTCCTCGAATAAACCATTACTTGCACCAGATCGACCATCCTCGGAGCATTCGTTTGAGATGTCGGCATCCGAAGAGGATACACTGCTGACCGGCACTCGTGCCCGAGAAGCTTCACCTCAACGCCGTTCTCCCTTCTGGAGAGAAGTTGGCTTATTCATATGGGCAGTTGTAGCTACAGCTGCCGTCATAATTCTCGGGGTCCTTACCCAGCACCGACGAGAGACAACTCCTGGCGATGTCGGGAACAAACCAAGTGGGAAGCGCAACCTCGTCTTCATGGTTTCCGACGGCATGGGACCTGCAAGTCTTTCCCTGACACGAAGCTTTAGGCAATACGAAGGGAAACTGGCTATCGATGATATCTTACAACTGGACCAGCATCTCATAGGGCAGTCACGCACCAGGTCCAGCAGCAGCTTGGTTACAGACTCGGCAGCCGGCGCAACAGCATTCTCCTGCGGACTCAAGAGCTACAATGGAGCCATTTCAGTTCTACCAGACCACACAGCGTGTGGAACCGTGTTAGAGGCAGCAAAGAAGGCGGGATACCTGACGGGACTAGTGGTTACGACAGACCTCACGGATGCGACACCTGCGTGCTTCGCTTCCCATGTGAACTTGCGTTCAGAGGGGGACAGCATTGCCGCACAAGAAGTCGGAGAACACCCGCTTGGCAGAGTTGTGGACTTGATGCTCGGCGGTGGCCGCTGTCACTTCCTGCCCAACACGACAGAGGGGAGCTGCAGAAAAGACACCAGAGACATCACCAAGCTCGCTCAAGAGAAATACGGATGGAACTACATCAATGATAGGGCAGGATTTGATAAGCTGAAGCTCGGAAAGGACGTGAAGCTGCCGCTGCTAGGGCTGTTTGCTGGGTCTGACATTCCTTATGAAATCGATCGTCGCAATCAGAACGATATCTACCCATCATTGGATGAAATGGCTAGAACCGCTCTCACTGCCCTGGAGGCAGCCACCAAGGACAGCGATAAGGGATTCTTTCTCTTGATCGAGGGAAGCCGTATTGATCATGCTGGTCACGGTAACGACCCAGCAGCACAGGTCCACGAGGTTCTTGCCTATGACAAGGCCTTTGGTAGCGTCCTGAAATTCCTCGCCGAGAGCAAGGATGAAGGAGTTGTTGTCGGTACTAGCGATCACGAAACCGGCGGCTTGTCCATCGCAAGGCGTAAGTCAATCCTACGATTTCCACTAAGCATACCTAACGTCTCGCAGAAAACAACCCAACCTACCCGGAATACCTCTGGTACCCAGAGGTGCTCTCCAAGGCCACCCACTCTGCTGAGCATCTCGGTTTTGAACTCTTCGATCGCGCTGAGGCAGCTAAGTCTACATCGGAGGATATCGAGAAATTTGTTCGCAACACCCTTGTGAAAGACGGCCTTGGTATTACTGATGCTAAAGACGATGAAATCCGTGCCATTTTAGATAACCCACTAGTGGCCTCTCCTCTCTTCGCCAACATGATCAGCAAGCGGGCGCAGATCGGCTGGAGCACTCACGGCCACTCCGGCGTGGATGTGAATATTTATGGGTCGAAGGGCTCTGAGAAGCTAATCGGCAACCATGAAAACACCGATGTCGGGAAGTTCCTGAGGGAGTATTTGGACGTCGATGTTGAGGCTATTACAAAGGAGCTGAACAAGAAGTCCAGCGCGTTCGGGGTAGCGAGCGTAGGAGAGGGGTGGACTGGGCCTATTCCCACTGAGGAAGAGATGTTAAAGGCAGCTGATCATTACGATGCTTCTCTGAACCATCGCAGACATTGAGGCTTAGTCCACAATATAAGGCGAGTCCATTATTGTCATTTCAACACTTTTGTTTAGCCTTGTGCTTGTCATGAATACCTACGGGGTTATCATTTCAGAGTTCAACGGTCGTTTATGTAACAATATACCCATGAATTTTATCTCTCTGTATTCTGCTCACTGACCCGTATCTTACTTACGCAGCGCAATCTACGTTCAGTCGTCAATAACACCAAATTTTATTACAACTGAGCCCGGGCACGTGATTACAATAGGTGCAAGAGGCAACAAACTTCTCACAAACCATCCCAGAGTTTCACGAACCCGTAACTCATTGTGGATCGGGTAGTCGTTTGATTCCACGTCTCTATAACTAATTTTCTGGGACACAAACGCGTCTTTTTTCCGCTTTTGTCCGCTATACAACCCCAATGTTCCGGTAACCTTATTCTCGTCCCCCGGTTTGCCTCCGCATGTCAGCCTTAGTATCAAACAACCTCAAAGCACCATACAAGTGTATGACTACGCCATGGCAATCGCCACCAGAAGGTTGCCTGGTGGGTACTAGCAAGAGGTTTGGGCGGGGAGGCGAAACGATTTTGGAGAGATATGGAACGCAAAAGTGATTCCAGACAGGAAATGATTGTGGAAGGAGTCATATTGTATACTTTTTGCTATGAGGCATATGGAAGTAAGTCAGGCTTGGGATCCAGATGACACGCGGCTCTTGGTGAGATGCCATATGAATCGAGGCTTTGCTGCTGCTGGTCTGACCTGGGTTTTGGAAGTGCGCCCTACCTCCAAGACCAAAGCACGATTAAAGCTTGGAAATAAATCTTGGATATAGCTCTGGATGCTTGCAAGATCTGCCCTAGAAAGTGCAATTTCATACTGAGTTCGTCTATACTCTCTGCTGGGAACTGGGTCCAGGTTGATATCAAGGACGCCCATACATCTTCAGCACACAGAACACCCAAACACAGCTGACAATGTGCAACTATCACCTACTGCATTACCTTTGCGGCCACACCTCTCTCTGGGCCGGCAGCAACTGCTACGACCTCTACACACAGCTCCAGCGCATCAACGACCCGCTCTACTACACCTCGCCGTACGCCCACCAGGTCCCATTCGAGATGCTGAGGCAGTGCTTGCCGAGTAGGAATAATATCAGACAGCAGAGAGTTGGAGAGTGCTGTGGGTTGGTCGAGTGTTCGAATGATATGGGGTCTCTGTATGCGAGGAGATATGGATGCGGGACGGAGGATGCGGCTTGGGGGAAGAGGATTGGCGTTGGGTGGAGATAGGGGGAGGTTTTGTTATTCGAGTTGGAATGCCAGAGCTGGTAGAAATTGGGGGCTCTCTTGTGGGCTCGGAAGGTGTGAAAATGGTTGGGTGTGGCATCTGTATTCGTTATTGAAGATTTTCAAGCAGCTCATATTTATGGAGGCTTATTGACGGAGGAGTAGTATTTTCTCGCAGCCTTCTCCCTTGGCCCATGACAATACAATGACTTTGAAGGGTGATATATTCGATGATATATTCAAGGTTTAATAAATTTTACACGTTATCCCATATATTCCCCAGCGGAGACGTTAACGGGCGGTCTCCTCTTGTTCGCATATCTTACAGTCGGACTCTCCATTCAACGCTTCGCAGCTGTCGCCTTTCCAGACACAACACCAACACCATCTCTCCACCCCAACGGCACTAAAGCGGCTGCCACACTACCCAGGCCCCTTTCAGTTGCCAGCAGGTTATACTGTGCAGCCGCATTCCTCGTGTCTTGTATCTCAACCTGGATTCCAAGTGAATTAATCGCCTTCCTCGTCGCCGGACTCAGCGGCATCATATTCGGTCCCAATCCTAGAATCAACAGATCTATGGCATGTCAGTCTCCCATTATAGCTCTCAACACAAGTTTCGGTAACATACCAGGTTTCGGCCACACCATTCCCAGAACTCCCCAACTCTCGTCCCCAACCTCCCACAGCCCTTTATCGTTCGCCAGTCTCTTATTCTCCTCTCCTTCCGCCCTATTCGCATTCCACGGCTTCCATGAAAACACCTCCCCATTCACCAGAAGTACACCAGCCCCATTCGTAATCTTCACTCCGTTATTAAGGTGGAACCCGTCCCAGAGACACGCGTCGATCGCGGTACTGGGCACGGGTGTGCCGCCGAGGACGTCAAGGTTGGAGAAGTCAGTCTGTGTGCTCTCTTCACTAACTGGGCCGCGGTCGCGGGATGGCGGTTTGTGCATTGAGACTAGTGTAGTAGATAGAGAGCGCGAAGGCGACGATAGTGCTCGTGGGGTAAGGAGGGAGGTCGCGGGGCGGCGGGTAGAGTAACAGCGGGAGCTGGGAGAGAGGATCGAGCGGGCGATTTCATGGATGCTAGGACGCGCAGAGGCGCGTTGAAGATGTCGGAGAGGCTGCATCATGTTGGTTGAGCCCGTACGACAGGAATTAATGGGTGAAAGGTCGTAGGTTCTTCGGTTAGTGTTGGCACTTCGGAGATGGAGCTGTCAAGTTGATATATTTTTAGCGGCGCGCGATAAGATTACAAGCGCCGACGTCACTAATTCCAAGGGTAAAATTCCAGGAACGGAAGGAACGATCTATCAATTTTGATAAGATGGCTTTGGAATACAAAACTATTAATCATGAGAAACTAATCTACGTAGCTATTGTTAAATTATTGTTCCTCCTGAAATATTGTGGTTACATTGTTCACATAGTATATTTATTTTAAACGCTAATTATTTATATATTTATTCATTTTTATAACATCGTTGCACTGGGATATTTACAATACTCTACTCCTAACTGCCGGACAATTCCAACTATGTGTTGCCCTATAATTTAAACTACAAAAAACAATCCCTCTAGCGACCTCTATAATAACATCAATTTACAAAGAAGAGTGCAGCTACCCGTCACCGATGGATTCGCCGAATAAATAAGCTGCTCCCTGCGACGAAATGACCCAGTGGCTTAACCACCAGCCTTTCCGAGGAAGGCACGACTGGCCGAAGGGAAAGAAGGACCAGATACCGGAGGGAAGGCATGATTGGCTACTTAGGGAAGGAAGAACCATATACCAGAGGGAAGGCATGACTGGCTGCTAAGGGAAAGAGCGAAGGGCAACCCGCTGTGGAAGGAAAGAGCGGCCAGCCAACGGGGAAAGAACGACCAGCCGAGGAGGGCATTGCGGACCGGCTTCATCTTCTAAACTCGTTGGTTTGGCTTCCGTCTACTTGCAGCTGTACGCGTACAGTAACGTCCCTACCAATTCCGCGGACAGGCTATCAAGAGCCCGCAAATATTCTCTTGGAGATACGGAACGTTTCGGGAGTCTCTACACACAATACGGACATCACGACCATCGGGAAACTGAAACTAGACGCGACGAACAATTCCCAATACGATTATACGGGAAGCCATCATTAATGCAAACTTACGCATGACTGATGGGGTAATGCATCCATTGAGCCAAAATGGATCGTCGCCTTCCCAGGCCGAAGCCGACTAATTCATCTGATATTCTGCCCTACACGATATACCCCGTATAATACTATACGTGCATCAGTGTCGAACTTATCCTTTATTCCGAAGAGAAAACAGATAAAATTAAGATTACCAGTTTGTTATTGCAGAAGGAAGGGGATAGAAAATACGAAAAGAGATGTGGACCCTTTTTTTTCGCGCCCAGAACCCCGGAACCATGCAGGTCCATAAGCGGCGGCCTCTAAGCGGGTGGTGAGACAAGATTGCTGTCTCAGGTCCACTCGGTAGCGACGTTGAGAGTTTGACAACCATCAAGGTGCAACGGGCGACCACCCAGACCGCCACCTGTTTCTGTTCACCGCTGGTGTACTACTCAATGCCACGTTCTGGGCTTCTGTGCGTTGTGGAAGCCAAGAACGGATGGATAGGATGGATAGGATGGATAAATGGGCGCAAATGGGCGCGAAGCCCGGGTGCATGCTTTGGGAAACTTGGGACGAAATTTGTCAGAAGCCAAAGGTTAGCTGGTACGCCGAAGCTGCCGGGCAGCTATCCTTCCGGACTCTTCTCATCTCGTTGCCCACTCAACCGGTCCAGTCCAGAGGAAGAAAGGAGGATCGCAGGATACTCATTAAATTTCTGACTGAATGCGTCGTTGGCGCGTGACGCCGGCTATTACCCTCTCAATCAGTGAGCGGCGGTTATGAAGCTGATGATATCAGGACTCGCGTGTTGCCAAGGACAGGCTCTACAGCAAGAATGATGCATCACGGAATAGGCGTGGGCCGAATGTTTTGGGGGAGCCTACAGGGCTATCTTGAGTCTGGTCGGATTAGTTCGCAATTGGGGTGTAAACAAGCTGATTCAAGCTCGATCTGTACAGGAAGTTCACACGGTCCATTGATCAATCATAATAGGCGGTAGGTGCAGAGTTGACATCTGTAGGGCTCTTTTAACCTCAGGGGTCTTTTTGCTCTTTTCGTTCGATCAGTGGGCGGTTGGTCCACCCTGAGCCCGTGCCCAGATGTTTCTTGTCTGGGGTGGCAGCTACCAATTTGATGCCAACTCCAACAAGCGAGTTTCAACATCGCGCCTCAAAATGCTCGGCGGGGTCGGGCTCAAAGAAAGACGCCTTTTGTCATAACCCATGATCCCGATTATAGCATCAATCGAAGAAGATCAGATCGTCTGTGATAGAGTACTTGATCCGTGGAGCCGCAGTGAGAACATCTCACATGGTGTGAATCTTCAGACAGGCCCCACGGTCGGCGTTTAATCCGATGACATTCTGTGGCTCGTGAAGACCGGGGTGCGGATTCTGAACACACTTGTAACATCAACGATACTCGCCCTCAAACACCAAACACGCATATGACGAAAGCCGCGCTCGCCAGCAAACGCCCGCACGGCCCCGGAAACACCGTAGGCCGCTCGTTCTGGCCTGATAAATCCCACATGGACTATGCTTCAAGCCCATGCATGATTAGAAACTGATCTTTGCCTCCAAGTTTTACCATCCTAATCATCGCTATGCGGATGACTAGAGCAGATCGTGCAGCTGCACGGACCGGGGCCCCGTTGAGGGTGGATGGTGGGAACGTGCATCTATATAGCTTCGTCGTCTCCCCGATTCAGGATCCTTTCTCCTGTTTCTTGCCTCTACAACCTGTTGACTACTCTCCTTAGCAGTCTCATTTCGTACTCTCTTTATTGCCCAACTGGCTTGGCTGCTTACGTTCTTTACATTTAATATTTTATCGGTGTGCTTTATTTACTTTTACAACCCACCATCCTCAGATATAACTTCCTTCGAAGTCCATCTTCAAAACCGCAATTTACATTCTTCAACAGCTCGGCCTGTTCCATTTTATAACTTTCGATTCTTCATCTCCCCGTTTTTTGGGAAACCTCTTTATCTACTTATCTTCATATCACTGTCGTCTACACCACCGAGTATAACTATCAAACAACCCACACGATCAACGGCCATTATGTCTCCAACTCTGATGAACACCTCGATGCACATGGCATCCAGCCTACGCACGACCCCTCCCTCCGACTTTCTCGACCGTCATGAATATGGCGTAATTAAGAATCGCACGAAACCCGCCTCCACCGGCGGCGGCCGCGCATGGAGCGAAGAAGAAGTTCGTGTTCTTCACCACCCTATCTTCTCAACCACGCCCACTAACCGCTCACTTGTAGGAAGTCTACCTGCTCCAAACACGCCTCCAAAAGATGCCTTATAAGCACATCGCTGCGCACCTCAAGAAGACCGAGCTCGCCTGCCGCCTGCACTACCACCAGCTCTCGCACGGCTCCAACCGCCGCAAGCGCACAGCCTCCATGTCCTCTGCAGCTTCGACAGCTTGTCTCTCCCCACCGCCCCCAACAATCCCTTCCCCTATCCGCGAACGCCCTATCTCGCCACCATCATACTCTACATCCCCCACCCCAACTACGCCCCTCATCACCCTTCCCCGCCTCCTCCCTCCCGTCGCCATCCTCCCCAAACCATCCCCCGCCACCACCACTCCACTCACCCAGCACGCACCCCCACCCCAGGCTGCACTCCGCCTCAACTGCTCCGTCGCTGCCTCCGCAATGACGCCGAATGACATCGACAAAGAACGTCTGCGCCGCATCTACGACAACCATCGCGCGGCCTTCTGGTACGCCATTGCGGCCGAGTACGGCGCACAGGCACCGCCCGCGCTGCTCGAGGAAGTGTGGCGTAGGGGTGGATGGTGTGCGCCGCCTACACCATGTGGGAGCCCTGAGGGGGACGTCCGCGATACGACAGAGAAGAGGAGGTCCAGCATTAGTGATTTGTTGGGCATCGATGCGAGTCCCAGAAGTCCAAGGGAAAGGGAGCTGATTAAGCGGTTGGAGGAGGAGGGAAGGATGGAGATGGTTTAGTGGATGGGTGCTGGTCTTGTGGGGACGGGGAGGAAGGCGTTGGTGTTGGTGGTGTTGTTTTCTTCTTCTTCATGTTTGTTGGGTCCGAGATGGGGTTGGGAGTTGGTGGTGGGATGACGTTCAACGAAGGGAATGACTACGGTGGATTCAAGGATTTATTCTCTTCTATCTGATGACAAGGTTTTTGGCGGGTGGTTTGGTGCGCTGTTACCGGTATCTGCGTCGGAGTTGTTGGCGCTGATGATGGACGGTGGGGGGGGGAGAGTAGATTTCGTGGTGGTTTCTTATTCATGGTAGCCTTTTTTGTCGTGGGGTTCGTTGGGGTTATATTGTGCTGTGTTTATGTCAATGATTGGAGTTATGGCGTATTCTTCTGTGCTGTTGTTTCTACTTGATGTGCTCTGTGACTACCACCACCATCGCCATCACCGTAAAACCCATTGGAGTAGGTATACTCTACCTACAACGTAGAAACGAGCTTTCATAGACTCAAGGGAAGCGGGTACCTATGGACACTTGTTTGGGGGGGTAAGGCTGTAGCAGCGACAATGTAATATTATTGTTTTCTAGAAGTATCTCTGCCACTCTTTCGAAGAAACCTTTCTTGCCTCTAGAGAATGGCGACCCAACCCACTGGAGACTGAGATCTGCCGATCATGCAAGGATGATGGAACGTTTAATCCCATTGGAACTTGCTCAGTTATTGTTTGCGACCTAGGAGAGTGCCGCTGGTCATCCAAAAACTGCAAATTGGCTTCCCCGAGGTACGAATCGTACACTCTCCCATCTCCTTCTCTAGCCTCACCCGTACGTTGTTGTGATGATCTATTCGTCCAGGCATTCACTACTGGAGTCCTTTGGGGCGTTTCAAGCGTTGGCGACGTATAATTAGGGCCAACTTGCAAGCTTTCATTGTCATGCATCACCGGCTGGTAGTCGGCTTGAATCACCTCCTGGTTTCCTTGTGCGTTTTCACTGTGGGCAAGGGACTGCCTTCGTGGATCAAGCTGCTCTTCGTTATGCCGAGCAAACAGAGTCGGAGGCGATCCCGGCCATGGATGTTCTGTTTCCTGAGATCCGGGCGACTCCGAGATAGAGTCATTCCGATAGTCCGTTCTGCTTGCGACGTGAAGTTTCTCTTGTAACCATGCCTTCTGCTGGTCTTCAAACGTTAACGGAAGGCGCTTCCATTCCTCCACTTTAGCTTGTTTGGATAGTGCCGTGCTGTGATTTGTGAATGCATCGTGGTATTGAGATGGTTCAAATTGTGTATTGCCACCCTGGTGAAAATGGGTATTGATGAAGGACAACGCCTCGAAGAGGGCGATCTCTGTTTCTATAAGCCTTTCCTCTAGGCTAGAGATATATCCTGATGGAATGCCTCTATTGAAAGTCAAACTATCAGTAAGAAAAGAACATTGAAGACAAGCGTACTGACCTCTTGTTGCTTTGGGGATATTGACAAGTAGTCCCTGCAGAACTACATGACGAGCAGGTTGGTCTGCAAAATTAGACACGGCGCAATTAATTTAATATCAATGTAACCTGAAGTCTTCTCACATCTTGCGATCACACTACGCGTCGGACTCATCATTAGCATAGTTTCTAGCATTCTGTCGGTTAAATCTCACCTTGCATTTCTTCGTCCGACAGTGCTCACAGGCGATAGGGTTTAGTTGGCTTTCCTAATTTAGCATCAGCATTGGTCCATGTGAGATCATTAAGAGACTCACCATAGTTATGAGGGAGTATCTTTTTCTCCTGCAGGATGGACAATTATAGTCCGGAGACTCCTGTGCGGGGTAACGAACATCCTAGGGTAACAGGGGTACTTGACGCCCCACAAAAAGCTCGATGGACAAAACCATCGTCATTGCTTCTCGGTCAACTTCAGTTAGCTGTGAAAAATGGAAACAATGAATTCCTGTTACCCCGCATCCGAGCACACGAAAAAGTCCGAGTGGTAGGCCTTGAAGTCGGCATTTTCCATCGCTGATGAATTATCAGCGGGAAACTGGGCCGCTTGGTGAGGAGTACCCACATGACTCGATGTCCATTGTGGAAGAAAATGCCACTAGTTCGCGGGCCATCCCCATACATTGCTGTAACTATTGGATTAGCGTAGGTTCCATGCGGGGAAAGGCTTCTGGGACCATTTTCAGGACGTCGTTGGCTGAGATTGGCTTCAATGGCAAGTCTTTAAGCCTCAAATATTGACAGACACGCGTTTACCAATTCCCCGAGTGTGTCGATCATCCAACTCTGCCTTTAAACCTCTCTAGACGTTTGGTCGGCAAGATGTTAACATAATAAAACAGCGCATGCTGATCTATCCCGCCAACAAGAAGCCAGAGAGACGAGGAAGCATCATGGCGCCGGAACACTCCCCTAACAATCGGCTGATGCGGGAAGACCAGTCAGAGGACACCGTTGGAATCACGGACGACAGCAATATGACAGTTGAACCTTCTGCCAAAAGGAGGAGGGTATTTTTGCAGACTATGGGCCAGCAGCTCCGAGAGGTGGGCGTGTTGCAAACAAGCCCAAGAGAAGTCGCCTCGGATTTTGTTAGTGGTGCAAGAGACGCATCGCATGTCCAGCCTCTGGACGGGACGCCTAGAACAGGTGGCTCACAGCATGTAAATGTGCAGACCCAAACGCCGGACAGCGATGCTGTCCCGGGAATGGATGACCAGCCTCTAACTGGGGCTTTAATGAGCGCGTCCAAGAGCCTCTGGCTGCCTGGCGAGATCTTGACTGTGCCTATCGAAGAAGGGGGCGATACCTTCACGTTTGAAGACCTTCTGTCCTGGACGTGTAGCTACTTTGATAACTGGCATCCGGCGTATCCCTTCCTCCACGCCCCCTCTGTTCTCGAACATTTCGGCCATGTGATAGACCACGGAGTATTAGACTCCACGGATTCATTAAAGCACAAGCTTACAATCCTTCGATCCATCATGTCAGTGTCACTTATAGATCGGAGACAAACGGCGACAACGATGAGGCCTGTGCCATCACAACTGGTTTTTGCTTCCCTCAACGATGCTATTCAGAGCGTTCAATGCATGCTGACGGACGAGAGTTCGATCGTTGCATTGCAAGCAATCGTTAGTGTGCAACTTCTCTTCATTTCTATGCTGCGATATAATGCAGCTTCTCGGCTGCAAGGCCTTGCAGTCCGTATGGCTTTCCACTTGGGGCTTCATCGCTGCCCAATGAAATTCTCGGATTTTCCAAGGAAAGAAGCGCGGCTGAGGCAGCGATTATTCTGGTCAATCTATTGTATTGATCGTTATATCTCCATTCGACTTGGTGTTCCCCTCGCCATTCGAGATATAGACATTGAAGCTTGTTTCCCTACTTTAGAACGACATCTGGAGGGGGTCCAGTCACAATCAGGTTCGCCTCTATTTCTCTTAGCCTGTTCTATCAGCTAACCTCTACAGATACTGATGGACGACTGGACTTGTTCGGATTTCTTGCAAGACATGCCGAGATCAGAGGGTCGATTACGGAGCTGCGCAACAAATCTGTCTTGTATAAGCAGACTGAAGTCGACGACGCCACAGTCATCGATGCGAAGCTTAGTAAATGGTGGAATGAAGTCGATGAATACCTTGAATCGAATAGCCATGAGTCGCTACCAATAAGCCAATACCACCAAGTGACTCTTGTTGTTCTCAGATATGAGTCAATCATCGCCCTCAATAAGTATACTGTGGCGACATCAAAAAAGGGTTCAGTTTATGATGCGGCGCTACAAAATTGTATTACTGCGGCAAGATGTATTATTAGCACATTGCACAAGGCATTGGAGCCTCAAGATGTTGGCTTCTCTACAACACACGAAGTTGCCGGAAGCTGTGGCCTCCTATGGCCATCATTTACATGGGCTGTATGGATGAGCGCATTTCTTATGGTATACGCAGCAAGGGAAGGCCAGGTTCCCCAAATTGTATCTACTCGGTATGCTTTGTTTAATCTTTGCCATTTTAGCACAATCGAATATCTCTAACTGTATATAGACTCGTAGACAGGGCCTTTAAAGTTCTAGAACACCTTGCACTACGAGGAAGCATATGGCCTAATGCATGCGCTATAGCAATCCGAGACTTGCGCGCACAACTTGTTAACCAAAGAATACACTCGAAACAAACATATACTCGCAGCAACCACTCGTATAAAAATGATCAGAGTAGAAACATCCTCCGCACTTCCTCGGGTTTCATTCCTCCTCGATCTAATAGTGGCAACGACTTCAGCGTTGGCACTAGCAACTCGACTAGATGGCAGAATCCGGAAACCTCTGGCGCTGGATCGAACCTTTCCCGTGGCAATCACGATATGGAGAGCAACCAGAATATGCCGAGCATCCAAGAGGATTCCGAGCCGCCGTCCACAAACCGACTGTCATCGGTGAACTTCTCTGGCGTGCCGCAGTCTCCCATGAACTCCCATAACCGGATGTTTTCGGAGCTTTCGGGTCTTATGCCGAGTTTTAGAGACGCTGAGGGGAATGGATATGTGTATAGGATGGGAGGGGAGTTGGGACTGGATCTACAGATGCCAAATCAGGACGGAGTAGAGCTGTTTTACGGGCTAGATACCCCGTTTTGGCTTAATGGCGATCAGTGGAGAGGTTTAGGCGATAATCCTTAAGCGCAATGTATGGTGAAAAGAATTAGCTAATATGGTAAGAGAATGTGTAATTTAAATGGATGGGGCAGGGCTATATGGTATTATGGAATGAATGTTAATTTAAGTAGGCAACTTGAGCACCATGGGTTACTACGCAAGTCAAGAGTAAGGTGCATAGATTGAAACAAGTTATATAAATTCATTATCTCTGCAAGCCGTCTTCAATGCCAACTCAGTAGGCGTAAAAGATGGTGCTATATGGATCCTGCTCCTTAAGCCTCTTATTAATGCGCCCCAGCCAGATCTTCATGCCCCAAGCCGCGGCGATTGTCATAAATGAGAAGCACGCATTGCTCGTCATGGCGGTGACGTATTTTGGCGCATCGCTATTAGGATACAGGTAAGGTGTGTATATGAAGGATGCCATTGACACCACGTTCACCAAGGATAGTGACACAGCTTTCTTCTCGGGTGTCTGCCCAAGAGTCGCAGAGACCCAGCCTAAGATAACAGAGTTGACACTGTACACGCCCGAAGCGAAGAGAAAACAAGAGATATAGCGTGCCGCCACATTGAGTGTAACACAGCTTATGACGAAACCAACCATTGCAACCCCCATGCAAATGGTGATGTGCCAGGTCCGCTCATTGTAGCGACCAGACGACCAGCCGATGAAAACTCCAAACGCCCCAGCAAAAATAGTGGGTGGAGACGTGAGGAGCAGGGTGATTATGGGGTCATATTTGAGAGCCTTGACAACCGACGGAAAGAACTGGTTGAAAGATGTAGCGCTGAGATGCATATTCTGCATGAAGGCGAAAAGGTAAATCCTCGGGTCTCGAATCGCCTCGAGAAAGCCTGCGCGGACTCCCTTGCTCTCCTCCAGCCCGGCGGTATCCCTACGAATTCGGCTTTCGGCAAGCTCGCGCTCTTCGACTGTCAACCATCGAGTATTATTTGGGTAGTCCGGAAGCATGTATATTGTAAAAAAAGCGACACCGAAGGTTACGGCGCCCTCGACAATAAAGAGCCACCGCCATCCAGCAAGACCGTGGGCGCCATCAAGAGTGCTAAACGTTGCTGCGGCAATAAGGCCTGCGAAAGCGACGGCGACAATGTTCCCAGCGTAGAGTATGGAAACGCGGGTGGCGATCTCTTTGCGGGTGTAAAAGAGGGAAAGTATGTAAAGAGCCCCGGGGTAGAAGGGAGCTTCAACGGCACCTGTATTATATGTTAGTCTTGCGGCCTAGAAATGGCATCAAAGTAGCAAAAAGGATTGTGGGAATAGCTTACCAAGGAAGAAACGAACAAGGACAAGGCCAATGTAATTTTGAACTCCCGCAGTGGCTGCTGCAACTGCTGACCATGCCATCATACAGACGCCCATATACACTGATGGTCGGACTTTGCGGGATGACAATAACATGTTGGAAGGGATTTGCATGAACAGGT
Source organism: Pseudogymnoascus verrucosus (assembly GCF_001662655.1). NCBI lineage: Eukaryota > Fungi > Ascomycota > Leotiomycetes > Thelebolales > Thelebolaceae > Pseudogymnoascus > Pseudogymnoascus verrucosus. Next base: position 135,721 of record NW_017263656.1, read on the forward strand.
AGCCAACATAAAGGATACTTATGGCAGTATTGTACTGTGTGCCATGTAACTTGAGGTCTTTTTCGAGAGTATTCAGCTTCGCATTAGCAAGAGCATTTTGATCAAGTTTGTTCCTAGTTGGAATGCATTAGCTTCCTATCTTTAAGATTGTTATATTCTGCGATGAACTTACAAAAAGTACATGCAGAACAGAGCGGGCATGATTCGCATGTCAAGCTTGCGAACAAGGGCAATCTCTGCAGCGTCCGTCTTCTGGACGGCTCCAGAATAATCACTTCGTTTGTTTTTCTCATCTTTGTTCATGGTAGTTTCCTCCATGTGCGCTGCAGTTGCAGCTTCTTTCTCCGCCTTAACTGACATTATCAGCGTAGAGCTTCGAAATTGTAAGAATTTTTTGAGTGAATCGATGCCAATTGAGCAAGGTAGAGTAAATCTCTGCCCAGAAACTCTAGAAATATTAAAGAGAAAAGACAACTCTTAAGAGGGCATCTCTACTTCTTGTACACAACCAGATAGGGCGTCTTACCTCCTTACTTATGAGTCCCCCGTAAATCCCCAGACTCCGAACCTGGAGAAGTTGGGGAAATAGTGGGGCAGAGTGAGAATACCAGAGTTGCTCGGATAGATGCCGTGTTGAAGGGGCGGCTAGCACAAACGTTTGTCCGGGTGCCACTTGTGGTTTCGTAGAGGCGAGGTATACAGCGTCCGCACATGTCTTTGTCCGACCGGCCGAGTAGTATGATAACAAGAAAGTATCATGTCGCAGTTTTATTTGTCCGTTCGATGAGCGGCAGTCGTCCGAAGGCTCACACATTCACCAGAATCATCAGTTAATATTGTATGTGACACGCTATGAAAGATGCTCGCCCCACTCATCTCGAACCATCATAGCCGGATTGTACAGTACAATATCTTTATATAAGGACATGCTGCGCTGATGCTGAACTTATCTTGTTCCATTAACTCACATCTATCATTTACATCAACTGAGCAAGAATCGAAATTAACAACATAGACGTCTTCTCCAATCGTCTTATACGCACCATTACCTACAGTCAAAACGACAACGATCAACATGGGTTCAGCATCTACTACAGCTTTGGATCTTCGTGGTCTCACCCCTGCTCCAGTTACTCCATTCACGCCCAACGGAGACATCGATTACCCCGCCATCCAGCGCATCGGCTCTTGGCTAGGCAGCATTGAGGGTGTCAAGGGCTTGGTTGTCCTTGGCCACGCCGGCGAAGGCACCTTTTTAACTCAAGATGAGCAAGCCGATGTCATTCGCGCCTTTGTCAAGTCAACCAATGGCCGTGTTCCCGTCATTGCGGGAATTACAGCCGAGGGAACCAAGGTAGCGGCTCTTGAGGCTCAGCGTGCCAAAGCCGCAGGCGCCGCAGCTGGTCTCCTCTACCCATCCCACGGCTGGCTACGCTTTGGTTACCAGGAAGGCGCACCACAGGACCGCTATAAGGTCGTTTATGAGGAGAGCGGCCTCCCCTTGATTCTATTCCAATACCCGGACGTCACGAAGGCAACTTATAACCTTCAGACCATGCTCGATATCAGCGCACAGCCAGGCGTCTTTGCCATGAAGAACGGTGTCCGCAACATGCGCCGCTGGGACGTCGAGATCCCTATCATCCGCCGGGAGCGTCCGGAGCTCCAGATCCTCTCTTGCCACGACGAATATCTCCTCCATACTGCCTTTGACGTGGATGGTTTCCTCGTTGGCTACGGAACTATTGCCCCAGAGCCCCTACTTGAAATGATTGCGGCTGGCAAAGCGAAAGATTACAAGAAGGCCCGCGAAGTCCATGACCGCCTTTTACCGTTAACCAGGGCTGTCTACCACCGTGGCTCGCATATGGAGGGCACTGTAGCATTAAAGCACTCGTTAATTGCTCGTGGTATTCTAGAGCATGCTACTGTGCGGTCATCGCTACTGCCTCTTGAAAAGGGTGCAGACAAGGAAATATATGATGCAATGAGCTCAACGGGACTACCAAAGGCTCCTAAAGCATACCAGGCATAGATATAAGGGACCCTTCCAATTCAAGGGGTAGAACGAGTGGGGATGGATAAGATTGTAAAATGTGGACACACATAATATAGCAATATAGAAAATTACTCTGCTGCATGTTTTTGGGACCTTTTTCCCGCTTTTATTTGTTGGTATTTTGTCTTCGTTACAAGGCAAACATAAATGCTAGAAGAGCTACCGAGCCTAGGAAGCCCCCCCGAATCTTGGATGCAGCACTAGTGTCCTCGGGCGGCTTCACTTGCTTGAGGGTGACGCTTCCCTTCTTTGAATTACACGTTACACCAAGACCATCGTAGTTAGTCGCGTTCACAACGCTGGCTGCAAAAGCATTGCAATCGAGATTTCCAGTCGAGTTGACACTAATTGAATAGCCCGTTCTATTCTCATACGGGAGATCAAAACTGGAATGTCGGATTAGTATCATCCGCTTGACAGCGAGGGGGTTATAGTATAGATGGCACTCACGCCTTGGCTTCAATCCAAATCCCCGTACTGTTTAGAGCGGGGAGATCAAGACTGGAATATGGGATTAGTATCATTTGCTTGATAGCGAGGGGGGCATAGATGGCACTCACGCGTCGATTTCGCCATGAAGTTGGATGCCGACACCGACATCGATCAGACTCGGAAAAGACAAATTCAGAGCTGGCCCTCCTGTAAAGTTGAGCTGTAGGATGGTTGCGACATGTTTGAGCTTCGGTACGTTCAAGCTTGAGATCGAAGCTGTATTGTCGATCACGAACCCCCACCTGGTGATATTAACAAGATCTGGTAGATCGATGGTGCTAATTCTGGTGGCTTCTATTGTAAATTCGCCGGTCGATTCGTCTTTGACATAACCACCCCGGAAAGCAATCGAAGTTAGTTCGGTTAAGCCAGGCATCGCCAGCGGCCCACTGAAGGCGGCTGCGGTCTGTAGGTTATATAAGTCTTTTTTGCAATCGGCAGGAACAGGTTCGTTTGTGCTATTGATTTTGAACCATTTTCCACCGTGGATAGTGCTATTGCACTCGTAGGTGGTTTCTGCACAGCGGACAAAGACGTCCTCAGGTATAAGTTCATTGAACTGTATGCTACCAGCAGCGCTACACTCCTTCGAATCTGGTATCCATAATTTAGTGGCGGAAATGGAAATAGGGTAAATAAGGGTAACACACCATAGGGAGTGAGCGCCGCCGCGAGGGTCACGATGGACACGTTGACGAGAAAGCCGGGGAGCCTCATTTTTCCAGACCTGTAAGCCGTCCTTAAAGATCAACCGCTCTGACGTGATATGTTATCTAAAGTCCCACAAAGTGTGAAGGGGATCACCCCACCTTTATCCCGTTGCGTCCATCGATAGGTAACAGAGTTAACCTAAGTATATTAATTCCAAACATGCTATAGTGGTTGGGTATGGGGAAGTTAGCGTCCCATGTAATCTGGGCAAGGCTGGGCGTTGGGGGCCGTTTGTAGTAGGGGATGGGAAACTCTTGGAATATTGGGATCAGACGACCGAAAGAGGCAACTAGTCCTTTGAGCTTGGCGGGAGCCTATTCTCTCCAGCGCTCATCACCTAGCTCAATTGCCGACCATAAAATATCTTTGTGCTGTTTCCGCTTCATTTTTACCTAATACTACCAGGACCCTGTTCAGGCAAGGGTTCCTCTGAGAGCCGCAATACCAATGTCGCGGTGAAGCGCAACGTCAAAAACGGACCCACTTTTTAGATGGCGGAGGTGATCGAGGTGGTCGCATCTCAAAATATGGGAAAAGGCAGCAACGTGCCCCACCACTGTATTTATGCTCACAGGCACAACACCATTTACAACACCATTCACAATATACCGTAAACCACAACTCATACCAGATGCCATGCTTTATTTCCCGCAAATTTGTTCATGAGACACCTAAGCGGAACTGGCAGAGGTCCCAAGTCTTTGTACTCGTTGTAGCTGACTTAAAACACTTGCGCAGTCTTATTGAGTTCACCAAGTTAGGTTTTGAGGGTATGCGACTTTGGTGGTACCGTTGGTAACAATGTCATCCGAGCTGGTCGGTGCGAGAAAGTTGTTAACTGCCAGCCGTGCATTATCGGAGATCTTTACTTGCTTTACTAACAAATTCTAAGACATTAACAGACCTGCGGGAACTTTACATTCATGTCAGGTTTATACTAGTGCTACCTCATTAGACACCGTATAATGTTAGTTACACGTCAGAGTCGATAGTTTTTCCCAACTGTCTCACTTTAATTGGAAGCGTAAATCAACCCCTCTATAGCTCATATCTACATATATAATGGCGAGTGTCAATACAGAAAATGCTTCCATTTTTTCGATACAGTTTCACAGCACAGAAACCCCATATAACACTCTCTACCAGCTCTTGTAAGCCACAAACCGCTCCCATCCTTACATGATAATTTATTATATTCTAACAAATCATCCATTCAGCCACCCTACCTCGATCAAACTTACACTACAATGCTATTCCTCAACTTAGCAGTGCTTGTCCAAGCAGCAACAGTGGCGTTGCAGGGGTTTCCTGACAAGGGAGCTCTATGCACTAACAACAGGGACTGTGGTCTGAGGTGCTACGAAGGCATATTCAATGTACAGCTAAATGAGGGCGAAGTCTCCTTTGTCTGTGCAGCACACAACCCTAAGAATACTGCGATATATTTTATAGGAAAATGCGAAAACCTTGTATCTGGGGGAGGTCCTGGAGATGCCTGTGACAGTGTGGAGGGTCAAAGCTGCCCGGAATCGACTGGCTGTCTTCTAGATCAGGGCAATGGTAACCTTGAGACCTTAAACAGCAGATAGTATAAGGAGTGCGATAGAATGGGAGGGGATGCAGTGAAAATAGAGGGATCTACCATTGGTTATAATGAGGGAATGGAGCAGATAGGGATAGGCTGCGAGAATTGGCAAGCTGGATCATCAAGTGACACGAGTTTACATTCACTTCACCTATCCTCATCTATCAGAATTTATTAGCCGTGAATCATATATCAAGGTCTACGTCCTCACTTCTCTCAAACTCCATCCCCAGCAACATCACATCCGACGGATCCCTCTAGAAATGGAGCATGATTAGAGCAAAATCAGTTGAGGGGGAGAGGGAGGAGAACATACAGAGCAACATTATCAGCTCCCATTCCACCCATACAATCATCATCCACCATCCTCGTAAACACCTTCTCCGCAATCCTCTGAAACCTCGTCTCTGGCCCTGCCTCGCCAAGCCACTTATCCAACAATAAGTCCCATTCCACGACGAAGCGCTCGCAGCGGGCGTCGGAGGAGAAATCGGTGCAGAAGAGAAGGAAGCCGAAATCTTCGTACTCAGTATCATCGATGAACTTCACTAGGAGTGTTCTGTTTCTATTAAGAAACGTGTGTATTGTTCTGTCTAAATATTGCTGCCTAAAGTTACAAGAAGTGAAGCTAAGGTCGTGTGACCATATTATAACACAACCCCTACCTCTTCCGCTAGCGGTGCCAAGGCCGAATATGGAAAAAGCAGACCTCATCTGCAAATAATTGATTCTGCATCGGATGATGAGCGTACCTTTTCCTATTAGGATTATTGCCGTGAAACATGTGCTTGTCCTCGAAAAGATCCCAGATTTAATTTGCATAAGCAAATGTACTATAACATCAACCTCCCTAAATAGCACCTATCAGCCACCACAACGAGCTAGCACTCCGCTAGTTCCTCCTCTAGATTCTCATCAAGATACTAGATCTCCTCCAGTTCCTTCCTATCAACTATGCTCGCTTCTAGCCTATCTGGGTAATCGCAGAAGGCCTCTCGAACATACGGGGGAGTGACTCTAGTGAAGGTCTCGGACTCACCAGAGCGGTCTGCAAACCTGCTCTCATTCTCAACCACCCATGGTTGATCGACATGCCCTTATGTCTCCCCCTCCATCACACCCTCGCACAAGCACGCATACGCACTATCAGCATCCTCCGTGCTAACCTCCTCATTACCTAACCGTATCCTAATCTAGAACAGACTCGAGACCCAGCTTAGCGCCTGGAGGTGCAGCGGGCCGAGCATATCCTGCGGCACACCCCGTGGTACCTTAGCGAGGCCATCGGGTGGACAATCCGCCATGCGCTAACGGAACGGCTAGAATTCTTATTTCGATTATCAAAGCGACGAGTAGGCCAGATGGAGCTTACGATCCTCCCACGTCACCAAGTGCGAGATATTCGCGCATGAGATCCTTCTTTTAGTCATCACGAGGTTTCCTGATGTGGGGTCTAAGTTTTCTTGCATGATTAACCGTTTATGTTCTGTATATGCCTGCTGCTTTTTTTACTTTGCTTTCTGGTATCATAGTTGTTTAGGCGAGTTTACAGGCAAGTTTTCACGATGGGATAGAAAGTCACTAGATGGAAGGAGTTCTTATGAATTTTGAAAGGCGCATCGTTTTTGACTTTTTTGTTTTAGGGAGGTCTATTAGCGTTTAAAACGAAAAGTTAGGCGTGTATGGATTTGTGGAGTTGGAAGATAATGAGTGATGGGTGTGAATCCTTCGCGGGGGCGAGATCTTTCTAGGGGCGGGATCTTTCGTAAGGCCGAGATCTTTCGCGGGGCCGAGATCTTTCGTGGGGGCGAGATCCTTCGCGGGGGCGAGACTCTTCGTGGAAGAAAGATCCTTCGCGAAAGCAAGATTAACAAGTGCATGTATCATTAAATACTATGGACTGTAAATCTTTCGCGGGGCGAGATTGCTTCCATAACGCCATGTCTTCCCGAGTTAATCAGCCGTGCCGCTTCTCATCGCTCTATTTGCCAACTTACATATATCCTCTACATATCTAACGCATAACATTCATATGTAAGCCCTGGCTTAGGTTTGCTAGCTAATGACTATGCTTCAAAATAGTAAGCACTATATTATATAAATAGTTAGTTGTTAAGCACGGCGCAGAAGAGTATGATGGGCCTTAGTAAGAGAGCAAAAGGGGGAATGGTAGGTTACGTAACAGCCCAAAATTAACCCCTGTAAATGGATGCGATGGACGAGGCGCATATGCAACAGAGTTGCATCTGTAGAAAGGGAGTCTGTTAACTAGGCTATTTTGACCTCTACTATCATGCCACCATACCATCAAAAGTCCTTCCAGAGAATCCTTCGAGCTATACGCACGTATAATTAACAAGGTGCTAGTATCCCCCGTCATCTGTTTAACTATAAGAGCAGCGGATTTCGCTCAACTCATCACACATCTAAGAACAACAACCTCAGAGAACAGTTCTTCTTCCATTTCCTCACCTTTAGAACATCATGAAGCTTCTCGATCTCCTCTTTGTTGCTTTTGCACTTAGCGGTGTCTCTTCCGCTATTCCTACGACTCAGGAGAATACACTAGAACCTATCACCGGAACTATTATTTCTACAGGTGTCACTGAGAATGGTGAGCCCTACACTATCACGGAAGACTTCGTTGATTTGACCGATGCGGAGTGTAAGTTGCCTATTACTTGTTCCACTAAGACAGAGCCTCCAACCAGTTTTGAATCTAATGACTCTCATATAGTGGCACTTTTCGAGAACTACCCTGGAAATAGCACCTCTTCCCTCGACAAACGGGCAAACGGCACCAATGGGAACTGCAACCAATGGCATAGCGGTAAATATTGCTACTGCGGCGGCGAAATTTCGAACCGTGGGGATTCCTACCATGGTAGCCAGGATTTCTGCAAGAAGATTAAGTTTCAGAAATTCCGGAACGGATCACTCCACCATGTCAAGTGGCTACCGACGGTCAAGATCGAGTATTGGGTTACGAACAGTTGTAACGAGGATAGATCTGTTGGAGACAACTGTGGGGATATCTTTCTTGCCCTCATCGATTGGTGCGATTGGGGCTGGATGACTACTAAGGGAGGACATCACAAATATAACACCTGTCTTCAGTTCAGGTTCGACGTGAATAGTCGTTAGAGTAGAGCCGGAGACGACTGAAGGAAAAGAGTGCCTTATTATCCAGGAGCTTAGATAGCACAATAGCATACATTTCCAGTCGCCTGCCGCATAACATCTATCCCTAAGTGGCGAAAAAACCACGGTGCCGAAAAAAATGATGGATACTTCTTCAACTTTGGGAATCTTATATTCTACACACTTATCGATATCCCTTACATTGCTGCATAAATTGTATTCTATAGCTACTCTTGAACACCCTAGACCGCTCTTTTAAGAAAATTATGTCTGCGTTGTCACTATCACACCTGATTTATAGAGGGCATGCTTTTATTGCGAAACAGGGTTTCCCTACTATAGCTCTACTACTTAGCTCTTACTACTCCCAAAACATATTAAGGGATTGTACCTGACTATACCAACATCTTCAACGCTCACAGCCGAGCGGGAGATCGTCGTCATGCATGTGGTGCCAGCGCGGGGCAAATTCATGCATGGTTGCCATAGAAATAAGGGCAAGAGATCTAAATACCCTGCACAACCTAAGGTGTGACAGTCCAAAATTATGTCATCAGCTTTCCTGCTCCTTCCGCTTTCCCTCAGCGACAAGTACAAACATGGCTCATTTAAGCATAAATTTTGAATATCTCATGCCCACTATGACCTTCAGAATTCTTGGGATGGGCTCGAGCAGTAGGAGGGTGCCACATCAGTCAAGCACTCATCTTAACCCAGTTAGGCAGGAGCACAGACGATTTTCGCGCCTGGAAGCCGACACATCCGTATAACTCTCAAGCCAGAGAGGTTCTGTGATAATCACAGTCACTGGTGGGAAATCCGCAAACTTGTGCACCAAGGCATTGAATTCCAGAGCGTTGTCTCAACATGAAGCGGTAGAGTTACTCGGAGCCATTGAAAGGGGGCACTGTTCCAACGACGGAACATTAGCATTGGCAGAGAACATTGAGTACTCGAGAACATTCGGCATGACAGCTGACGTATACAGATGTGGAATTGAATAAGCTCATATACACCCTAAGTCTCATCCAACCCTTGTTTCTGCCAATCCTACAGTATGTCCCTGTCAATTTGAACATATAAAGTAAGCCCAACTTTCTAGGGCTTACTCATCCCCCTCATTGTAGTCCTACAAAAGTCCTCAGCCGCAATATTACTCTCCCCCGCAGTTAAAAGCACCCCACCTCCCCCCAAACAAACCATCACTCTCTCCTCAACCCCCCCCTGGAACCCAACAATGGCCGCCCCCAAACCAACCCTCTTCCTCGTCCCCGGCGCCTGGCACCCAAACACCTGCTTCGCCCCCATCACCACCTACCTCTCTATCGCCGAATTCCCCATCCACCTCGCCACCCTCCCCTCCCTCAACCCCGCCTCCCCCACCATCTCCGCGACCTGCACCGCCGACGCCCTAGCCCTGCGCGTGCAGCTGCTCCCCCTCATCGAGGCGGGCAAGGACGTCGTCGTCGTGTGCCACTCGTACGGCGGAATCCCAGCCGGCGGCGCGGCTTCCGGTCTAGCAAAGACAGAGCGTGCAGCGCGTGGCGAGGAGGGGGGAGTGCTGGGGCTTATCTATCTGGCTAGCTTTGTGGTTCCTGAAGGGGTGAGCCTTGTTGAGTTTCTCGGGGGGCAGCATGCGCCGTACGTGCAGCAGAATCAGGTACGTGGTTTTTCAAAAATTCGTTCTTCCTTCTTTGAATTACTACTCTCTTCCTTACCATCTATCAACCCACTCCCTTCCTACTATCAAACTACCACCCGACTAACCCCTGCACCCCAGCCCTCCCCCGGTCTCTGCGAAGTCTCCCCCGTAATCCCCGTCCTCTACGCCGACGTCCCCACCCCTCTAGCCAGCACACTCGCGGCGTCGCTCCTCCCACACTCGCTTTCGGCGTTCGATTCCGCGGCGCCAGCGCCGGCGTGGGCTGAGCCGGCGTTCGCGGGGAAAATTGCGTTTCTGAAGTGCCTCGCGGATGCAGCGCTGCCGACTTTCTTGCAGGATCTGTTCATCAGTAAGAGCGGCGTGCAGTGGTTGGTGACGGAGGTGGAGGCGGGTCATAGTCCCTGGGCAAGTAGGCCGGAGGAGGTGGCGGGGATTATTGGGGGGTGGGTAGAGGTGTTTGCTAGGTAGAGGTACAGAGTGTGAGAGATTGAAGTTGAGGGAGCAAATTGGGCAGGCGGAGCTTAACGCTCTCATTGCTTCCATACCTACAGCATGGCAGCTGTAATTGCTGCAAATGGCTTACACGCAGAATATTAAGCATCTAGTATGGATTTATATAATCAATTAGGTACCTACTTGACTCTCTATTCTACTAAATTTATTGCTCTCATCCTCGAGTGATCGCAACGCGTGAGAAATAGTACTTTGGTCAATAATTGCCAGGCCAGCCTAGTTGTTTTCATACTCCATAAATCGGAACTCTGATGTCCGAGCCCATAACAAGTGATGTTGTTTCGGCTGAATATAGTAGGGGACGTGAAAGATGCCGGGAAGTAAGTGCAGGGCTATCAAATGGCCCTTTATTACTTTTCTTCTATTTCGCAGCTATAATAACGCTCTATTGCTAGCTCATTAACCCCGCAATTTACACACTTGCTTATAAGAAGTAGGTTGAGACGCCCCTGAGCTGATTTCTTTTTCTTGGTACTACAAGTAGTTTCTTAGACAGGCCTCTCATTTAGCAACATGTTTTTCCAAGCTCTACTGTTATTCCTCCTCGAGCAGCTCCTGTCCGCAGCATCGTCAAGCGAGATAGCACACGGTTTGACGGCTGCATTTTCAAGTGCCTGTATGAGTCTAGCTACTTCTTTAAAACTGCCAAATGTGATAGTCAATTTCGCGCATTTGTAAGTTTTGTTCTGAAATCTACCATTGTATTACAGTTAACGCAACTAGCGTGCCGGCTGGGACTGTTCTCCAATTTCAGCAAGATGAAAACTGTATGTGTATTCACGGCCTGTAATAATACCGTTGGCTGCTTGTAGTTACTGAGATAAAACTTAGTGGTCACCTGCAATCGCCCGAACCAGACTATCGCGTCTGATATCTGCCGAGTGGCCATGTATGTGTCGACATCAAGTCGGTCAGGAATTACTTTAGAAGCATGGCTGCCTTCTACTTGGACAGGTATGATTGACTACCTACCTGCTATGGTTCGGTATGCTTATTAGTACCAGGTCGGTTTTTAAGCACCGGAAACGGTGGCCAATCCGGCTGCATCCAATATGAGGATTTAGGATATACCTCCAGTTTAGGATTTGCAGCTGTTGGTATGTAAAGACAGCTGAGATATATCTACGGAGTAATTTCATGCTGATCAAGAAACAGGAGTTAACCATGGTCATAACGGAACTAGGTAAATTCTAAGATATAACCTTATGTACAGTACTCACCATTATCAGTGGCTTGTCATTTTATCACAACCCAGACGTTTTAATCGACTTCTATCGCTCGTAAAGACATCCCATTTGCAATTCTTCCTACGCTCACTCTACTATGGACCACAGTCTCAAGGCTTCAAACCGGCGTCACAGTTGGAAAAGCGCTGACTCAGATCTTCTATAAACGCGCACACACGAAAAGCTATTACCTAGGCTGCTCAACTGGTAGTAGACAAGGCTTAGAATCGGCACAGGTATTTCCCGAGACCTTCGACGGCATTTTAGCCGGCGCACCGGCAATTGACCGCAATCGTTTAGTTGCGTGGTCAGTTTTTCTGGTATTCGCAAATTGCACGAAGAATAACTGGTTTTAGGAACGGTCACTTCTTCGGCATTATCGGCACTGCGAACTTGTCGGATTTCATCTCGGCTGCGCTCTGGAATACTATCCATATCGAGGTCTTGCGGCAATGCGATGGACTTGATGGCGTTGTCGACGGCATCATAGAAGATCCGAGCCTATGCAGTAATTATCTCCATCTCTATATCTTTTGCATTCTATGGAATTGACCACGAGCTCGTAGATCCGAGACCAGAGGCACTACTGTGTAAACCCCGGAACTCTATTAATTGCTTGACTCCAAATCAAGCGCAGATTGTCCGGAATGTATTTTCGGATTATATTGCAGAGGATCGATCATTAATATTCCCGCGCTTGCAACCGGGTGCAGAGTTGACGTCTGTGTCTGATCAATTCTCAGGTAGGAGATCCATGCAAGTTATATGATAATCGTACGACACTGATATGATAATCAAGGAATGCCTTCAAAATATATAGGGGTCAGTAACATCGATATCTCCATGATAACAAACAGAAACTAACTAGTGGTAGGATTGGTTTAAATACGTAGTGTGAGTACAAGTACCGCCTGCTTTTAATAGATTAACTAAGAAAATATCACTAACCAACTCTTACGTCTGGATACGAAAATATCACCTGGGACCCCTCCAGCTTCAACATCAAAGACGCCACCTACTCCATCGCCCTCAACCCCGCCAACGTCGAGTCCTTCAAAGGTCCATCTCCCCACCCTCCCCCAATCCACCCCGCCAAATCCAAACTAACCCCTCCTCCCAGGCAATCTCTCCGCCTTCCGCGCCCACGGCGGCAAAGCCCTCATCTACCACGGCCAACAAGACTCGACCGTGACCTCGCCCAACACAGCGCGCTACTACGACCACGTCTCACGCACGATGGACCTCGACTCGTCATCGCTCGACGATTTCTTCCGCTACTTCCGCATCGGCGGCATGAGCCATTGCTCTGGGGGACCGGGGGCCTGGCGTATTGGTCAGACGGCGTTGGGTGCGTTGGGGGGGGAGGGGGGAGCTGGGTCAAATGTCTTGGCTGCGCTGGTGGAGTGGGTTGAGAAGGGGGTGGCGCCGGAGACGGTTAGGGGGGTGGGGTTTGTGAATGTAAGCTGCTGGGTGCGTGTGGTTCTGGTAGTGCAGGGGCTAATTGTGTAGGGTACGGTGGCGCTGGGAGTGGATTTCGTGAGAGAGCATTGTAGATATCCGTTGAGGAATGTTTGTGTGGACCCGAAGAGGTATAAACATCCGAAGAGTTGGAAATGTGTTTAAGGAGAAGAGATGCATTCATGTCAATGTTTGCATTCTTTAACGATGTTTACATTATTTCCCTCTATCCAACTACTCTAACCCCTATCACCTTATCACCATCTACTGCGCCTTAAAAATAGCCGTAGAGTTAGCCAAAAAAGTGTCAAACGCTCCATCACCCGTAGTCGGGGTAATCGAGTTGGGGATGAACGTCCCATTATCACTGCTATCATTAACAGTCTTCGCCAACGTCTTATTAACCCACGCCTGCGCGACATCAAACTCCCTACCAGCCTTCCCCTTATCCCCCTTATCAAGGGCATCAAGCATAGCGATCAAATGCTGACAAGCAGTCGCCCACTGCATCGCCACCGTCGACCAGGGCGCCACATCCGCCGCGAACCCCTTCATCGCCATTCTTGGCAGAACACCGGGAAGCGTGGTCAGCAGCGCGAGACGGTTTCGCAGCGCCGCAGTACCATCCTTCTTCCCATTCCCCCGCTTCGACGACGCCTTGCGCGCGGTCCAAAACGCCGCAATATCCTTGTTAAGAAGCGGTGCATTGACAATGGCGTCGCGGTATGGCCAGTTCTGGTTAAGGTCCGCGAACGCGATGACCGCGTCGTGGACACCTCTCCCGCTGCCCGCGAGCTCCTGGAGGATGGCAGCCATAGAGGCGTCGGCGTCGTAGGCGGGGCCGTTCCAGGTGTAATCTGCGTAGTTGGCGAGGGCAGGCATGGACGCGTATGCTTCTTCCATGGGGTTGGATGTGAAACCGATGAGGTTCTTGTAGAGCTGTGGGTCACGGCCGGTGAGCGGGTTAAGGAAGAGGCGGTTCCTCCTGCCATCGTTGACGGGGAAGTTGTCCCAGATGTATAGGTTGTCAGTAACGTAAGTCTTGCCTGCCTGGACGACGCTGGCGACGGTGATTTGATCGCTAAAAACGCCTTCGCCGGTCCATTGGACGCGGATTTTCTTGTCGAGCATGGTTCCGAACTCGCCTTTGTAGGGGTCCGGTGCGCTTCCTGCGTAGTTGGTTGGGACGATTTGGAGGTCGTTGAGGGCGTTTGGCTCGATATACTCTTTCTGGATACGGTTCAGGTAGAAGGCTTGGGCGTCGGCTATCCAGTGCCAGTTGCCCGTATCGTTCCACCTCTGCTTGTCTGAGTCGCAGTGGAACTCCAGAGGGATGTCATCAAGTGCAATGTAGAAGCTGGTGACACCCAGCTCGCGGATCTGATCAAGCTTGGTGGTGGTTACGTTCAAGTCCGCGTCGGAGGAGTAACACACGTCCCAGCCTGGTGAAAGCGCAAACGTAAAGTCAACGTGGTTGGCGTTGGCCGTCTCAATAAGCTCCTGGAGCTGGGAAAGCGCGTCGCCGCTGTAAAGCGTGCGCCAATTAGCACGGAGTAGGGGGTCGTCTTTAGGAGTGTAGATGTAGGTATTCATCTTATGCTTCCCATAGAAGACGAACTGGTCCAGCCGCGCCTGGTGAGACCAAGGAAGGCCATAAAACCCCTCAATCGAACCACGGATCGACATGAGCGGCCAATCCCGCACTTTGACGCCTGGAATACAGTGCCCGGTAACAAGCTGACGCAGCGTCTGCGACGCGTAGAAAGCGCCGCGCGCGTCTACACCGTTCAGGACAATTGTCGGCTGGCGCTTGTAATTTCCAGATGCGAGGACATAGCCATCGGCGACGAGTCCATCCGCCGAGTTCCCCGTGAGCGCCTTCGCAATAGCGGCAGCATCTCCGTCGTCCGCCTCGGTCCCAATGAAGATTTGCGTACCATGATTAGACGGCTTAGACGCGATGACGGGTTTACCACCAGCGGAAACCACAGCAGCCTTGACTGCGTCGATTGTAGCGGAGTCCGTGGCATTGCCGGTCACGATTGTTACAGGGCCGTTGAGCGCGATGTTCGATCCGGTCGATGATATCTGTTGTGGTGGGGGCCAGATTGCGGGGAGAGCTTGCCGAGTACCCCTGTCGACGCGGCCGGCATTTGCAGCATCAACCGGGCCAAGAGTGAGGAGGCCGACGAGAAGCGCCCGGAGGCACGTGATTTGATGGAGATGAACCATGGTGGTGTTGGAGGCTTGGAGAGTCGGAATAAAACATCATTACAGACATGTGCTATATATACTAAAAGTAAGTAGGCAGGTTGAGATTTACAACCCCGCATCCGACAGTTGACGGGAGTGCCTGTGGGAGCGGCCAGACCACTACTACCCCGCTACGGGAATAATCTAAGCATTTCTTTAACTCTCTCTCCTACTGTAAAAGGTATAAATAACAGTTCACGTTGCATCCATTACCCTCCCTACCTACAACGTTGCAATCTCAGTCAAGCTTGAAAGCTCATAGACAGCAGCTATTGCAGTGCTAGCAAGGGTAATAGTGAGGATCTTCAACTTTACTAACTAGATTTATTCCTCCGTACGTCATTCAAGCCGTCCGAACTGCCCAAACTAAATTCCCCCGAAGGCCCTAATTAAGAAAACCAATAGCTCTAAGGTCCAAATATATGCAAGTGTTATAGCATAACTATCACTTCGGTTTTATGTTGTATTTATCATGAGCCGAAGGCCTGATAAAAACCCGGAAACTCGGCTCCGCTGTCCCCGCCGGGCTGTTGGAGGACCCCACTTACAACCTCATGTCCCGTTGATAGATAAAATGCCCACAGCATTAGGAAGTACTGATAAAGCAGTCAGACCTTGAATAAATCATGTCCTTCGAAGATATACCAGCAGCTAACATGCATATTCACTAGACATGACTCAGTGAAACGTTATTCCAACTACCCCTCTTTTCCCACGTCTAAATCACCAACATCCTCTATCTTCCATCACTTCAATGCAACAAACGAAGTGTTAGCATGTTAGCATTGAGATAACTAACACTCAATACCCGAAGCCGTAACCGTAAACATCAAACTATTAGCTAAACAGCTTTCCAAAACGCAACGTTATGGCAAGCTAGACTAGTTGTCTGCCGTCCGCAGGAAATATTCTTCCTCCAATTATCCAGGCTCGGTGCTAGAATCGCTGCCCGAATCTAGGCATAGCTGATCGCTACCATTGACAGATGCCACTTGATAGTAGCAACGTATGTTTTTCCCCTCCCGTTCGCGGCCCGTGGAGACGACGTTGGCGTAGGCTATCGAGTGGGAAGGCGGCGTAGAACAGCAGGCCGGCCTCGACCCCCTTTGTTTTAGCCACTCCCACCTACCCGTGTCTGCCCCCGCTGCGCCCCCTCTCTGCGAACCCCTCACGACATGCAACGTACAAGAACCAAGAACAATACTCACGGGGGAAAAAAAAGAATACTAATATTACCCCATCCTATCCTATCCTATCCCTATCCCCATCCCAAACAACGCACGCATTAAACAAAAATGCATATAGCATACTCTCAAAAAACCCCACAACTGCTCCTGTCATTACCCCCCTCATTTTTCAAACCCCGACCCCCACCCCCTCTCCCACATCCCCTCTCCCCCAACAAAAAAAAATATTGTATGTATACCATCCTCTTTCTCACTCTCCCCTCACAGCAACCCCATCCCCAAAACCACCCCCCCAGCAACCACCGCCGCCACGACACTCCACGTCTTCCCCGCAACAGCGCCACTCGGGTTCGTCTCCAGTCCCTGACTAAACCCCGTCTCCGTGCTATCCGCCGCATCCGCCGCCGTCCCCGACCCATCCTGCCCATCCCCGGACGAAGTCGTTGATCCACTCGCATCCGGATGTCCATCCGTCCCCGGTCCCGCGCCATCCAGGCCTGGGATGACCGCCACGCCCGAGCTGGCGGACGGGTCGGCGCTGCTGCTCCCCGAGTCTGCGTAGTTGGCGTTCATGTCTGTGCCGGTGCCGAGGAGGGATTTGAGGATCGTGGGCTTGTCGCCGTCGACGACGGTGTCGTTGGTGCCGGCCTTGTTGTTGTAGGTGTACGATGTCTTCTTGTTGGTGCCGGGCGCGTTGTCGGCGTTGAAGCACTCGACGCTCACGCTCTCGAATTGGGCGTAGTAGTACCCGTTGGCCTGGATGTCCGGGCCGGACCAGTCGATCACGCCGCCGGCCCAGTCGATGGTGCCTTGGGCGTTGGAGGCGAGACCGCCAGGCCAGATGGAGATTTGCACACGCGCGGGGGTCTGGGGGAAGGCCCATTGGTTGGAGGTTGCGTTCCAGGTGTCCTTGCGGAGCTTGGTGCGGCCGACTTGGCCGTCGACGAGCCAGGTGATGGAGTCGGGGGTCCAGCGGATCTCGTACTCGTGGTAGTTGTTGAAGGTGTCGGAGAGGGAGATGTTGCCTCCTTCTTTGTCTGGTGGGGGTTAGGATTAGGTCGAGTGTGGAGCGGTTTGTCGAAGGAGACTTACAGTTCGTGATACCCTGGTAATAATAATTCGTCTGCGCCGTCTTGAGATCAACACCAACATACTCATAGTCAATCTCATCCTTAACATCCGACAGCAGAATAAACGCCGTCACCACCCCCTTCCCCCTCCCCGTCTTAAACTTCGCCTTCACATTCCCATACCACATATACCTCGACGTCGCCAGCACCGTGCCCACCGTACTCGGCGCCATCGTCAGCAGCAGCGAATTCTTATATGGCACCGCGCTCCCATCCATCACCCAGTCCGTCTTGGACGGGTCACCAAGGTACTTCGTTTTCGAGGTGATGCCGGTCATGTCCTTGAATGTGTATGTCTTGTCCTGGCACACCGGCGCCGGCACGCACGAGTCGAGGCCGAAGGAGGAGAGGGGGTCGCAGCCGCCGAGGCAGTAGGCGCCCTTGCCGCAGTCGCCGTATTCTATGGGTGGTCAGCCAGTCGGTCATGGTTGGGTTATTCTAGGGAGTAAGTAAGAAAACTTACGGGAGCAGCAGGGCTGGGATTCCGGGCAGTGGTTATCCAGATCGCACTTCGTCGCGGCATGTACCGTAGCGATGGCCGCGAAGGCGGCCAGGAGGAGTGAAGAGCGGACCATGATGTATTATGTCGTATGGTTCCGCGGCGATTAGTTGTATATATGTATGTACGAGAAAAGTGTCGCTTCGTCCTTCGCAAAATCGAATTCCGAAGCAGCAGCCCAATTTATCCGTCGTCAAAAAGACCGTCCTCAGACACGTCGAGCAGCAAACGGAGACCCTTGACCCTTGAGATATATGTGAACCCCCAAACAGCTTCAGACGCGAAATGTAGTGTTCGCGTTTTCGTGCCTTAGTCGTCGGGCTTTCGCAAGTATTATTCAATCCCTCTTCTTATCCCTTGTCCTTCTCTCTTTACACCTCTCTCCCTCTGTCTCTCTGAAATCCAAAAATTAAGGCGTATAAAACGAACAAGGCGCTAACGAGTGTCGAGCCACAAACGAGTGTATTGGCGTATTAGTATATATAAAAACGAGAGACGCAGGCGACGATGCCGGGGAGAATATCTCGTCGTCGTCGGAATGTTGTGGGATGGAGAGAAGGAGGAGGAGAGGAGAGGAGAGAGATTCGGGGTAGAGGTGGGAGGGTGAAAGAGGAAGGCGCACCACCCACCCGCTGTAATAGTAATGGGTAATCCAATCCGTGCACGCTGGGTCGCACTTGCACCAGCGATTTACAGTAGCACGGTAGCACGGTAGCACGAGAAATAGTTAATTTGCCTAGAGAAGAGACGCGATACCAAGAGAGGTGCGATGTGACGAGAAGGGCTTGGGGGGGCTTGGGGGGTGGGAATTAGGTATTGGATACGGGCAAATGCACCTTCGTATAAGCCGGCACGAGGCGTACATTCTACCCTCTCTCTCATCTCCCTAATTCTGCCTTACGAAGACGAAGAAAAAAGAATCTCATCTCCCCCCCCCATCGCGTGTGTAACTGCTTCACTTTCCCCTTCCCCTCCCCCATGCCCTCACCGCTGAACTTTCCACTTGTGCTCCGTACCACACGATAAACACCAGATGAAGATCCCCATATCCCCCTTCTCCATCATCCACCCCCTCCCCTCCTTCCTCACTAAACATAATTTACTACACTAACCACAGCTCTAGCGCGTTCATACTAAAAGGACCCTTCACTCTACCCCAAACCCCCCCACATCTTGACATTCGACAAGCCGAAGCCGTCCAACCAGCGGCCACCTATGCCAGCTATGCCCACCTTTCTGTTCCGCCCTAAAAATGGCATCGACCCGGCCGCCCGTAATTCCGACAAATTTTGTTACTGGTGCACTGTACTGCTATTAGGTTAGTTAGCGGATACGAGGTGCTGGGTGGGGTGGTCATGGCGTATGTACGGGAGGGAGGCCCAAGTCACGGCACGAAGTCAAAGTCACGACACCTGGTAAGCACGGGACTGGTACGAGGTACGAGGGATTTGCTGTACTGTCTGTGGGTTGGTGGTACTAGCACTAATAAAGTAGAGTAGGGCACAGAGACAAGCAGACCAGCAGGACAAGAACACGATGCCATAGGACAACACCGACGACGACAACAACAAAGACACCACGCCTGTCTGCCCGCCTACCTGCACAATAGCCTAGCCTTCATGCAAGTCATCGCCCTGCATCCATCCATCTCACCACCCGGTATTCCCAATTCCCCAAGACACGATCGTCGGGTTAGTAGTAGTTGGTAGTCTGTTGTGCTTGCTCCTCGCTCCAAAAGTAAAAGTGCGTAGTAACACAGAAGCTAGGGCTTAGATCAGATCATCCCCAGCCCGGTTCGGTCGTTTGTGAGTGCGTCGTTTGTCTCTCTGCTGTGCTCCCAACGAATTTATCGGTATGTAATCAATCATACGACCCAACGCAGCGAGGAAGAGATGGGGGGAGAGAGAGACAGGCAGGCTGGATGCACACTCAACGCACTGCATTCCAGCCTCACAACAGGAAAGTCAACTTCCCCAGTCCAGTCCCAGTCCAGTCCCAGTCCCTCCTCCCACCAATCCACCAATCCACCATCTCCTCCCTCGCCGCCTCGCGCCGCGCCCGTCGCCCCGCGGTGAATTGCAGCAGTATGTACGGTACAAATACCCATCCTTCACAAGTACAGTGAAGGTGCAGTACTCACCCCCTTCTCCATATGTACGTACAGTACCACCCAGCGCCTGTGCGTGCATCATCGTCGGCAAAGGTACAGTACAGACAGGCGCTGTACAATACCTCCCCATCGGCGGCTAGTGCTTTGGAAGGGTAGCTGGTAGTGGTAGTAGTGGTGGTGGCCCATGTACTCTGCGTTACAGCGCGGGTACAAAGCTAGTGGGCGACAGGTACTGGGGAGTTACTCGGGGAAAGGCACTTTACAACACTATAGCTGTGGGTTGGCTGGTAATACTACTAACGCTGGTGCGTGTACTTGCGGTTGATCGACCATGTCCAAGCTCCTCTTATAGCTCGAGAGAAGCTTGAGGATGTATAGAGGGGAGATGTGTGAATTGAAGAGGGAACCCCTCGTGAGGATGGGAAGGGTGTGTACCCCGCCATCGACGGCGACGACACCTCAAATCTCCCCAACTTCACATAAATGCCTCCTGTTGACGCCGAGATCCCCAGGGCAGGAGGGAGTTCACGTTACTTCATTATAGAGGGAAAGCGCGAATGACATAACACAACTCCTCCATAGCGCCTTCCCGACAAACTTTAATCCCCTCGTCGTCCTCCCTTCACGCCACGTCCGTCCGTCAGTTCTGGAAGGCGCCGATGAGACAACCTCCCCATAGCGCCTTCCCGATAAACCTTAATCCATCCCATCCCAATCCCATCCCGTCGTTCCTTCCCTTTGGTCTTTGGTCAAAGTATAATAACCCCCCGCGCCTTCCCCTCCACCTCACCCTTCCAATCGTTTCGCGGCTTCCTTCCCCCCCTCCACACGCCCTCATCCCCGCCCTTTCACGTCTCGCCCCCCCCCCTTCCCCTTGCGTCATCCGCCCCAATAGAAAAGGAGTTTCGAGTAGCCTCAAAAAACGGCCCAAGAAGGTACATCATATAATATAGGGTATACATCATGGGACCAGTATAGTAACTTCACGCCGCTTCACGCATCTCTATCACTCTTACGACTTTCGGCAGCCTCAATGAGTCCCATCTTGCTATTTCACCATTCTTTCGTTTTACGGCCTACTTTCAATCCACCTGATCCAATCAAAAAAAAATCAAAAATCTACGAGCACCACGATCTTCTCTTCTTCTGCCGTCCTACTTTCATATCCTTCCCATACAACAGCAGCTTCACCTTCAATCCCATTCACTATCCTCCTCTCATCATCCTCCTCAAGTGGTAAATAAACACGCGTCGTCCGTACTTTCGTCGGAAAAAATAAAACAAAAATAACAGCATGCATTAAAAAAATAAAATACTCGAATACAAAATAAATAGATTTTACTCTCAATAAAAACGGAGGGAAAATAAATAAATCACATCATTAAAAACGTCCACCACCGCACCGCCATCATCAGAAAAAATAGGTTCAAAGTAGGCACACAGAAAGGGTTAGTAAAAAAAGACCACACATCTCTCAAAAGAAGAAAGTTTTTGTTTTTCTCAAAATTCTCCCATTTGGATTCCGCATTTCCCATATCAAAATCCCCCATCATCCCCCCCCAGCCTATCCCTAACCACCCAACTAACTCAAATCGTTTCAACAAAAGCATAATGAATCCCCATGCCCCCATCAATTCCGCCTGCCTTCCTCCATTCCTCCCATCCATTGAACGAGAACTAACTGCCAACACGAAAAAAAGCAAATAAACGAAAACAAAAGTTAAAAATCAAAAAGACCTCCCTCCCTTCCATCCCATCCTCCCCAATTTTTGCGAAGTGTTGTTGATCGTTCGTTCCTCAGAAACCAATGAAAAAAAGGGGCGAGAAAAATAAAATAGAACAATGGAAAAAAACCAAATTTCCGGCGCCGAGAAGAACAATTTCCGAGTAGACGTGAAGTGACGTGTGTTTGTCAATCGAGGGGTCCAAGTCGAAAAGGACAAAAACAAAATAGGAAAAAAACGGTTGATTACAACGGGATGGTCCTTTGGACACGCCGGGAATGAAAAAGGGGGCGCGTGACTTTGGAGGGCGTGGGCAAGATGTGTGTATATATAGCGTCTGACGAAGGGGAACTTTAAGTCTTGTTCCCGAAATGCTCCTTCGCGTATTGCTCGCATGCCTGAGAGGGGATGTTAGACTCTGGTTTCTGTTCCCCTGCTGGTGATGGGGGTATTGAGGGGCGGGAAGAGTCGAGTGACATCCACAGGGACAAACAACATACCTTTGCGGGCTTCCCGACCTTCTGTCCGATGACCTTCCACTTGTTGGTCTCGTATTCCTTGATTGCATTCAAGAGCGCGGCGCTCTGCTATTAAGTCAGCGCCAGGGTTACGTGTGGGTGGGGGGATGTGGGCATCTACCTCATCTTCGGCAAACTCCGCATAATGCATGTCCTGGAAATCGACGTCAGTTCTGGGGGTTCTCTAAAAACACACACTCTCGGGAGCGTGCAGGGGCAAACGCGGGGATGACAAACCTTGTACCAATGCTTCTTGACACTACCCTCTGTCCTGCTGGGGAAGGTCTTTGCAATCTCAGCCCAGCTGTTGCCCGCCTCGCGCATGTTCTTGAGACGCTGCTCCTCGGCGGCGGTCCAGGGGGTGTTGGTGCGGCTCTTCTTGGCCGGGGGCTGCATGGGCGGCGGGGCAGCGTTAATGGGCTGCTGCTCCTCCATCACGGCGGTTGGCGGGGGTTGGAGGGGCATGTTGGGGCTCTGCTGCGGCGGGATGAGCGGGGCCTGGAGGCGGCGCTTGCGGGCAGCCGAGGCGGACAGGTGCTCAGGCGGGGGGAGGAGCTGCTGCTGTTGCTGGGCCGCCTGTTGTTGTTGTTGTTGTTGCTGCTGCTGTTGCTGCTGTTGTTGCTGATGCTGCTGCTGCTGCTGATATGGGTTGCCCATGCCCTGGGGCTGCGGGTAGCCCATCTGACCCGTCGGGTCGAAGTCCATACGCTTCGACATCGAATGGCTGTAGGCGTCCGGTATGGTGTACTGGGGGAGTATCGGGTAGGTGTGTTGCGGCACACCGGACGTGCGGTGAGGACGCGTCGGTGTCTGGCGCGCGAGGTTTGGTTGAGTCTATACAAACACATCGTGTAAGTACATTGAATACCAAATACTCAAGATGCCATATACCATCTACCATATGGCGAGGTACAAAGGTACCAGGCCATAAGGTGAGGTCAATGGGGGGATGAGGGTGAGGAGGAAAGGTACTTACGACTTCGTGTTGTCGATGTTTGGAGGATGCGTTATTCGGCAGAGCCAAGCCGATGTTGCTCATATCTCTCTATTGTTTCTGTTACCATCCGAGTTTGAAAGAAGGAAGAGTTTGACGTTTTGTCAAACGCGACAGTCGGCCGAGTCAATTGTGACGCGGGCCTTGGTGACTTGAAGCTGAGAGTTGCGTGCGGCCGACTTCCACTCTCTTGTATGGCAAAAGAGCGACGCGACTGCAGCGACGAGGAGGTACAGCGTGTGGGGGGAGGGGCTGGAAGTGAAGTTCCAGAATGAATATGAAGAGAGGCACGTACGGTTGTTAAAGGTGAATGGAGGTACTTGACCGGTTATAAAGATGGAAAAGAAGCCAAAGGTCACTTTGGCGCGTGGCGGAGGTTGAGTGACAAGGAGTGAGTTGTTAAGTGCAAACAAGAGGATTGTTCGTTGGATAGAGCGCGTAGAGTGTTGTTAGAGTGTGTCGAGGTGTGTTGAGATGTATAGTAGTAACAAGAGTAGTATAGTAGTAGAGTAGTAGAAGTAAAGAAGTAGAGGATGTAGAGATGTAGAGATTGTAGAGTTGCAGGAGCAGGAGAGAGGTATACTGGTAGTATATTTGGGTGGATCAGGTGGTACCGTGTCGTGGTCTGTGAGTGGGAGTACAGGAGGATCAGGGCCTGTATGTTTGGTGTGGTGTAGTGTGTAGTAGTGGTGTAGTAGTGGTGGTGAAATGCAGATGCCTGTATCTCTGTATGGGTGATGCGCGGTATGCCTGTTTGTGTTTTTGTATACTGCAGAAGGAGTATAGAACGGTGCGGATAACGACTTTTGGAGCTTTGACGCAAGCTTAGGAGGGTAGAAGGATAGAAGGGATGATGGAACGAAGATGAATTAATCCGTGGCTGGTGGATTGTAGATGGATGACTGGATTGATTGATTGATTGATTGATGGATCTTGATTTGGGGATGGGGGATGGTGGATGGGGGAAGGGGGAGAAGAGTGGGAAGTATTGTATTGTATGGATGTAAGTATGTGCAAGGTCAAGAAAGGTAGAGTAGAGTAGAAGGTGGGTGCACTAAAAGTAAAGGAGGTTAGTAAGAATTGGGACTAGTGTGGAAAATGGATTTGAGAGGGAGGGGAGAGGGGATGGATTGGGATTGGGAGGGATTGGATTGGATTAGAAGGGGGATGGGGATAGGGATAGAGTGGGAAAGGATGATGGGTCGGAAGGGAAAGGATGGGTGGTGGTGGTGGGAAGAGAGAAGAGAGGAGAGAGAGAAGAGTACGGTACGGAAAGTACGGAGGAGGTACGGGGGGTACATATTGTTGAGAAACGGGTAGCACGAAGAACGCAGGGTTAAAGGAGGGCTGGATGAGGGTGGAGGAAGTAGAGGTACAAAAAATCAGGTTGAGGGAAATAGTGAAGCGTGGTGCAATAGTAGAGAGGCGGCAAGCGGTAGTGGTGCCTCTCCCTCGATGGAGTCGGTGGAGACCGGCGGATCGATGGATGGCCGGTGGATTCTCTGGTCTGTTGATGGACAACGCTCGGCGGGCACTTGGTGGTGGACTGGATTGCTTGGATTGCTTGGATTGGCGTTAGATTGGGCAGAACGGTGGAGTCGGTGGATGCGGACCACCATCAACTACACTCGGTGGAGCGAGAGAAACGCGAAAAAAATCCCCAAAACAGGCGGGGCGGGCGCTAGTGCGGCAGGTGGTCATGTACTGCGCCGTACTGGGTTGTACTGTGCGGTACATGTAAGCGACGATCGGGGAGAGGCGACCATGGTGGGAGGTGACCAGAGTCAGTCAGCGACAGGCAACTAGAGTCAACCACAGTCAGCCATATAATGGATTATACAGATACAGATATAAGAGGGGATATAAAAGTAACGCGACCAGGGACGAGGGGCAGACGCAGCGATAAGTACGGTACACTACACCACAGTACTGTAGAGTACAATACAATAAGAAAGCTTCACTCTTTCCCTCTTCTCCATCAAATTGACTCTAGAGCTTACTTGCACAGCACAACAGCATGGCAGATACATCCCCAACACCACACTCAGTCAGCATGCCGCAAGTACCCTCTGTGTTCCCTCTCTGCCTTCCTGTCCCTCCACACTACACACACGCATACTCTACTCGACTGCCATACAAGCATCCTCTGATCTCTCTACTACACGCATATCTGGTCTACCCGACTGCCATACACGCAACTCTAGTCTACTCAACTGCCTCACACGCATATCTGGTCTACTCTACTGCCGCCACACACTCATATACTCCAGTCTCCTCTGCTCACCACACACGCAATTCTACTTCTCCTCACCACAGACACACACATCTACCTCTCCATTCCCCTCCCTCCTCCCATCCCTCCTCCCATCCAAGTCCCCAAAAAGTACCTCACCGTACCACACCATCCCCCAACCAGCCCCCCCTACGACCCACTCCCCCCTCCCTTGGCCGTACCACCCACCGTACCATCCATCCACACTCTACCACCCACCCACCGCACGCTCATCTGCTTGGTGGGTGTATCTGCCGGCAGAGAGATACGTGGGTACTACTTCCCTTCCCCTTCCCAGCCCAGCCCCCGTCGTCCGCGGCGGATGTTGGCGATGTTATCGTCGCGGTACATGCCGGGGTGAGTAATCGTGATCGCTAGAGAAAAGGTAAGGTAAGGTAGGTAAGTATACCTCATCACCGTCAGCACGCGTGGACAGACACGCGATATCAATTATAAACCCACTCAACGTCAACAGCCCTCAACACACACCGAACTCACAGAAAACTTACGCCACAGAACAAGAAACGCGCCCAGACGAAAGAGGCGACGAAGAAACACGGCAGACCGGACACGACAAACCCGCCACCACTACACCTCCTCCTCCTCTCCACCGGGAGGCGACCTTCCCGAGCCAGCAAGCACGCACTTGACCTTCCCTTCCCATCTCCACCCACCACACACACACACAAACCCATGTCCGGCGTCCCCCTCCTCTCTCTTCCTAGCCATAGCTACAGTACAACTACGTCAACACCAACCCCCTCCCCTTCCCCATGCAGCCGCGTGCGCTGATCTAATCTCCCCCCCCCCAGCCATCTCGGCGTGAAAAGAGCATGGGAGTGGTGGTCGTGGTTGTGGCTATTTCGAGATGGTGCCTAGGCTGGTCGGAAATGTCGGAGGGAAGGGTGGTGGTGAGGGTGCTGGGCGGCGTCTCGGCGGGGGGGAGGGATGGGAGGCAGGAGGGATCCGGCGTGTGTGGTTGTGGTGGTGGTGTTGGGTTTGTTGTTGTGGCTGGTTTGGTGGTGGTGCAGATACGGAGGCGCAAGGAGGAGCGGGTGGTGGTGTTGGGGAACGGCTCATACGAAACGGCTCGTACGGATGGGCATACATTCCTTCCTACCTTCCTGTTCCCTCTATCCCATTCCAACCGACCGTTGGGGATGGGTTGATTAAAGACTGATAACTGACTGAATTGATATAACCACAATCACCAGAGTAGCCATTTCAGCCAAGCTTACGTGCATGGCTACGTATGAATTTGTACCATCCACCCACAACCATAGTATACAGAAAGTACACACCTGTACAGCGCTGTACACTATCGCTACATCCCCGACCACTACAAAAGGCTGTATCCCCCGAGTACCAGCTAGGAACGCACTGGACGCCGTCTCTGTCGCGATGGGTGGACGATCACTTTTAGCTGATTGCGGGGTAGCGGCGGTGGGAGGGAGTCGCGGTCGGTACTTTGAGTTTTGCTGGTGATGCTGCATTATAGTATAGTATATTCCGTGTCATCGTGTGTATGTGTGTATGCAAGCACGACCGAGACGAAACATCAACATCAACATCACCCATCCATCTGCCATCTCCCATATCCCATATCCCAGTTCCTCAGCCACAATCACAATCACTATCACACACATAATCACTCAAAATCCCAACACCCATCTCATCCCGCTACTATCCCCAACCATCTGCCTAATCCCCCAAAATAGACTTCCAGCCCCGGCCTTCCTCCTCTCCCCCCCCTAACCCCCTTGCTGCCACACACAGCGCACGCGAGCATACATACTCGCATATCTGGTTCGTCATGTGTTTGTGCCTGTGCTTCTGCTTCTGCTTTTCTCCGTCTGCGCCGGCCCTTGAGTCGCTCTCCCTTTTCGTAGACGGGGAATATGGACACACCCACGCACGGAGGAAGGGGGTTGCCAAGGCTAGTCCAGTACAGTTTGTTTCTTGTCCCGGATCTGCCCGTCTACGTACATGCGTCGTTCCTGATGGCCCCCCGGACGGACGCCTTTGGTCGCAGCACCCTTGGAAGTGCTACTTCAAGGGGCAGGGATATAAAAAAAACACCGGGCTGCGCGGCTGGGTGATATATATATCTAGACATGTAAAAAAAAAAACGGCAAAAAAACATACAACAGTGGGTATTCGCTGGTGGTCACCTACCCAACTACTAATCTACCGATCTCAAGCAATCCTCTGGCTAATAGTTAAATCGGTGCCATCCGGCCTAGTGGGTGAGCCTCGCCGCCCTTACCCCTTGTTTTGTGATCGCAACCATCTCAACCACCCCTAAGTCTGTGGACTTGCACAGCTTCATTACATATCCCATATATAATGGCTACCTTCCTGTAATGGGCACAGTACCGCAGTAGGTGTTACAGTAGGCGAAAGAGCAATGTGCAGTAAAAGACAGCACCGTGATATATAGAGTACCGTATCGCTAGCAGCACAGAAACCATGTACTGTAATAAAGTTTGGTTACTGTAGAAGTTAAAAGACACCACACAGTAATATTTACAGTACTACATTCAAAGATGTAAGCGGCGATTACTATGAATTCGCGTGATTTCAGCCACTCACAGATCTACGGCTCCTGCGCTTAAAATTCGATCCGATATAACTAAAGCAACACGGATAAACAGCGACGCAGCCAAAATCGTGTGAGAATCCCCGGCTACCGTAATCTTTCCCTTAGCACACGGAACAGGAAGCTTTACAGTAACCGCAGTATATAGGACTAATTAAATTACTACACTATTCTACAGGGCTTCGTACAGTATATGTAGAGCTTAAGGGGGGCCACAGAACCCTGAGTAATCGCCAGCTAAGCTGCTTAGAGCTCAGCTGTGATTGTGGCTACATCTTGGGCAGCACCACAGCCGCACCGAGCCATCCTGGGAGGTGGACGCTGTGGCTGGGGAAAACCTTCGGTTACAGGGTTAATAACCCACCGAATCCCAGTCCGCATGTCCGCCTTCCTCCAACAGCAACCTAGATCCTTCAGAGGGAATGCGCCTTTAAATCTCAAAAATTCACGTAATTGTCATGAATGTAGTGACCAGTGTGCTGTTGCCGCTAAAGTAGCCACTTATATTGGAACGCGACAGTACAAACAACAGTAGCCCGTCCTGGAGACTTGCATGAGCTCAGCCTCGTTCTGTTGGCATCGCGCAGTCCACATTCATTTAATCCGCCATGTCAGCTTTTTCGTCACCTAGGCTTCGGAGTGCTTTATTTTCTGACAGCTTGCTTCATCCTCTAACGTAAGGTCATCCCGCACAACCATTTTCCACTTCCATTTCGGATGCTGATGATTTTGACAGATTGTATCGTTCCACAACTATTGTAACATGGAGGCCATAGGACTAGCGGTCGGAATCGCAGGATTGGCGGGCCTGTTCAGTACCTGCCTTGATCTTATTGACAAGGCTAACTCTTACAGAGACTACGGTCCTGAGTCACGCTCTGTTGTCGCACAGTTTGAAGCTAACAAGCTTCTGTTTAGAAGGTGGGCTCAAAGTGTTAGGATAGAAGAAGGCAATCCCAAGAACAATCATCATAGTGCTCTAGACAATCCCGCGACTGCTTTAGTGGTATTGAAAATTTTGTCGAGCATACAGGAAACCTTCAACAAGACCGAGAATGCCCTGTTAAACATGCAGCATGTGTCGACAGCCGATCCGAGCTCTAAGAGCTTTGACTATACGCAAGGCTCGAATCAGAATGTGGAGTCCAAGGTATCGACGTCGAAGCGCCATAAGATCGGATGGGCCTTGATGGGAAAGGCGAAATTCATCCAGCAAGTCCTTTAGTTTGGGGCTCTAGTCCAGAGACTGAATAGCTTAACGTCTGTAGATCACTTAAAAGGTATTTCTTCTCCTCTTAGCCATTGGGTTTAAGTCACTCACTGATTGTAGAAAGTGATGTTGCCAACCCTCGAGATTTTTCCAAATCGTAAAGCCTTCTGACTGAAGCACTAAAGTTGATCGAAGGTCAGATTGCGGTAGAGATCAAAATCGAAATCGAAACCTAGCTCGGTGCTACCTGGACCAATGGACTTTATGACAACTTTACTCGAAGTAGGCTAGACGGAACTTGTGACTAGATCTTAAGTAGCCCTTCATTTTTGGAATGGGTCTCCTCCGAATTCCCGTCAGACTCTTCAAAGGTGCTGTGGGTCAACGGGCCAGCAGGATATGGGAAGACGACTATCTGTGCCAGGGTCGTCGAACATCTGTCAACGATACTAAAATCTCCCCTCGCATATTATTTCTTTTCAGCCGACTTTGAAAGCCGAGGCGACCCCTTTGTCGTTATTCGATCCTGGATAGCACAATTAGTAGCGTGTAATCGAACTGCCTTTGAAATCGCCCATGAAGAGTGGCAAGCAAAAGATGGCCATGTTGCATCTCGGACTGCCATCATGAACCTCTTTAAGCTCATCGTTAGCAGTCTACCAAACTGCACATTTGTCCTTGATGGGCTCGATGAATGCGCTTGGTTAGAGGCGAACCCAATGGCTACGGATGGAGATGGCCGCACTAGTTTCCTTACATCTCTGATCGATACCATTGCAAAAACCACCACCCGAATTATGGTTGTTAGCCGTGATGAAGCTGATATTCGCTCGGGGATATATAGCATACACCCCAGTCAGGGCGTGTACGAGCACAAGATTTCTCCCGTAGATGTTCAATCTGACGTTTCACTGTTCTCGAAGAGCATTGTCAACAAGAAGCTAAAGAACAAAGATGAAATGGTTAGAAATAATTTATCACAGAGAATAGTCGACCGCAGCAATGGGATGTTCTTATGGGTGAAAATGCAGGAGGGTAACTTGCGCGGGGGTAAAAGCATATTGCAACTGCAAGAAACAATTGATGAAACCCCGACAGGCCTAAGCCATCTTTACGATCGAAATTGGAAGAAAATTATAGGCCTTCAACAGAGTGATAGAACTCGGGCGCTCTTAATTTTACGTTGGGCAGCGTTTGCGATGCGGCCTCTCACTGTCCTGGAAATCACAGAAGCCCTCCTTGTTATGGATGATGACGGCTATGACAACATCCTGGTAAACGGTCTCCTAGATGAGATTGATGAAGAGTACGTTAATAGTGAGATCAAGGGTCTCTGTGAGTCGCTTGTAGAGACTCGAGGAGCATCCACTAAGGGGAGTTTCGCATCAATGACCGTTCACCTAGCACACTTCTCAGTCAAGCAATATCTCCTACACAACATGCCAACGTCTAGCCTACTAGGAAACAATATATCTTTACAGAGTAGCGAGGCCATTCAGTGCAATGAGCTAGCTAAAACTTGCCTGCGCTACATCAATTTCCGAGATATTTGGCAGCAGCGCGTTTGTTCTAAGGACAGCGTTGATAGCCGGCCCTTCCGAGACTACGCAGCTACTTCATGGCATCGGCATCTTTTTCCTGCAGGAAAAAACTACACCGATGTACTTTCCCTGGTAAATCGACTGTTTCATCCTGAAAATATCAATTGGCAATCATGGGCAGCATGGTTTGATTCTGTTGAACCATTAGTGCCTACTAAGGATTTAAATGAAACAAGGTCGATGAGCCCACTGTACTATGTGTCACTTCTTGGCATCTATGATGCTGTTGTGTACCTAACAAAGGAGTTGAAACTTGACCTGAATTACGTTGGTGTAGGGCATAGAACACCATTATATGCAGCCTCATGGAAAGGCAACATCGATGTGGTTAAGGTGCTACTGGAGCTTGGAGCCGATGTTATAGTTGCGGATAGTAACGGAGCAACACCGTTAAAGCGTGCGTCACAACACGGGCACGTCAAGGTAGTCAAGGTGCTACTTGAGCACGGGGCCAATGTCACTGTTGCTGAAGAAGGAGAAACACCGTTATATATTGCGTCATACAATGGGCACGTTGACGTAGTTAAGGTGCTACTTGACTATAGAGCCGATGTCACAATTGCTCTTAGAGGATGGACACCGCTAAGTGCAGCTTCTAGCGGTGGACACGTTGATGTGGTTAGGGTGCTTCTTGAACGTGGAGCTAACACAACAATTACAAACAGCGATGGAATGACACCACTATATTTAGCATCAATTTATGGATATGTTGATGTGGTCAAGGTGCTACTTGAGCATGGAGCTGATGTTACAGTTGCAAACATTACTGGATGGACACTGCTAAATGGAGCATCAAGCAGAGGACACGTTGATGTGGTTAGGGTGCTTCTTGAACATGGAGCTAACACAACAATTACAAACAGCAATGGAATGACACCACTATATTCAGCATCAATTTATGGATATGTTGATGTGGTTAAGGTGCTACTTAAGCATGGAGCTGATGTTACAGTTGCAGACATTAACGGATGGACACTACTATATTTAGCATTAAGCAGAGGACACATCAATGTGGTTAGGGTGCTTCTTGAACATGGAGCTAACATAACAATTACAAACAGCAATGGAATGACACCACTATATTTAGCATCACTTAATGGATATGTTGATATAGTTAAGGTGCTACTTGAGCATGGAGCTGATGTTACAGTTGTAAACATTAACGGATGGACACCGCTAAATGCAGCTTCTAACAATGGACACGTTGATGTGGTTAGGGCGCTTCTTGAGTATGGAGCTGATGTAACAGTTGCAAACAGCGATGGACTGACACCGCTAAATGCAGCATTAATTTATGGATATGTTGATGTGGTCAAGGTGCTACTTAAGCATGGAGCTGATGTAACAGTTGCAAACAGCGATGGACTGACACCGCTACATGCAGCATTAGTTAATGGATATGTTGATGTGGTCAAGGTGCTGCTTGAGCATAGAGCTGATGTTACAGTTGTAATGGATAATGGATGGACACTGATAAATTAGGAATATGGAAATATTTTGGGATATGCCGTACATAATGCTAAGGCATCATTGGTACAGCTTCTGCTTGAAGTGGATACAGACACAAACCTTAGCAGCGACGATTATGGACAAGCCTTACAACTTGGATGCATTAATGGTAATGTACCTATTGTCGACGCACTAATATGTGCCGGAGCAGATCCCAATAGGGTAGATGAGCATGGATGGACTTCACTATGGTGTGCTTCACAATTTGAGCAAGATGTTATTATGGAGCGGCTTGTTGCATGTGGAGGAGATCCATCTTTGGCCACACGAAATTCGACACTCGCACTAACGTCGTGGAGTTTAGTAGATAAGTCTCCTCGCCTAGTTTTAAACGAGGATGCTATTACCATTAAATATGCTAGTAAGTATTCCCTACGCCCTGAGAAATTCGCGTTACTGATCAAAGTAATCGCGAAGGCATAGAGGGGAACGGAAAGGCGAATGCGGCAGCAGCTCGAGCGAACCACCCAATTTCTCTCTAGAATGCTCCTTTTTACTTTGAGATTACAGTCCTGGATAGTGGTGATACAGGGTAATCCGTCTCTCAAATCTTTGCTGCGTGTGCTAACATCTTTTTCTCCTAGAGAGATTGGGTTAGGTCTCTGTAGTGGGTATGCACCCATTAACGCTATGCCTGGGTGGAACCTTTCATCGTGGGGATATCATGGAGATGACGGCTACATCTATAACTCATTAGATACAGGGAAACCTTACGCTGATGTATTTGGGACTGGGGACGTCATTGGGTGTTGCCTCACCTGTGATAATGAAATTACTTTTACTAAAAATGGGATTTCCCTTGGTAAGTTAGTTAATATCTTTTGTTGGCTATAGACAAGCTAATACTACAATCTAGGAAGTGCAATGAAGGCCACAGAAGGCAAACTATACCCTGTTATTGGCATGAAAAGTTGTGGTGCTTGCATTCGAGTAAATTTTGGCAATGAGCCTTTCCAATGTGATTTCGCGCTAATCTAAGGGGCGACCATTTTACTAGAGTGGAAAGCTTGCAAGAATTGGAAAGGATGTCTGTTAACAGGGTGCGAGCTGGGGTGCCTGTTGACGAGTTCCCTAGATCTATTGTTGGGGCGAAATCGCTTTCTAGGGCTTACGTTTAGATGGAGATATGCTAGATTTCAATGCAAGTCCACAGGTCCCATGCCCCGATTCCGCGCTATGCCTATTGGCACGATTGAGACTATTAGCCAGAGGATACGCAAGCTTGTGTATGGCAGAGCGGACGGGATGCCCAATTCCCTTAAGTCTATGGTCGTATGTGGGAGTTGTGCAGTTGTTAGTGGTGATATATACTATCCCCCCTCCCCCACCCGATATAGAGAAAAAAGGCGTAAATAGTTCCCCTACCTAGATCTGCCTGTCTATGTACATATATATAATAGTAGGTATTCGTAGGAGGAATATAAAGATTTAGATGGGTAGATTACGATTTCTAGAGATTCGTTGTGTGATTCCGTAAGCGTGAACTAAAATGTAGAATTATATAGTACGATGGCATTTACTTACATAGTAGCTCTAGAGGCTATTCCGCATGTTACAACTAAACAACTAGTGCATCGAACTTAGCAGGGTCTTCCTAGGATAACTCTAAATAAACCCCTAAGTAATAGGACCAGCGCCGCCGCCACCACTGCCGCCGACTCCGACGCAGACCGCACGGCTGTCGCTTACGCCAAGACCAGAATACACCCCTGTGTCACAGTTAGTCCCGATCCAGGGGTTCCAGGATGTTAGTTGAGCAGGCGTGATATCGAAGTCCTCAGCGATGTCAGAGCAGAGCTGTAGTCCGACAGACCGGCCATCGACGGCCGTAAAGCAGGTACATGTTGATATTATTCCCGGATGCGGGTGGTCGGCGTAGTATTCAAGGAAATCGTCTTCTATGATTAGGGCTGAGTTTTTAATAACTCATGTTAGCTTTGCGAGGTGGTTTAGTGTGTCTAAATCGTGCTCACGGACGGCATGGGGTCCGACTTACGGGGCAGAAACGAAGTGCCGTTTAAACCGCAGTACCTGTATCCCTCCTGTAGCATGCACGGATCTACAGATGCTAGGCTCGGGTTCCATGAGAGGAAGTCGGCAAGCGGAACCTCAAAGACCGTCGTGGTGTAGTCGCAGGTATTAGCATTATTGATGATGGCGACTGTATCCGGGTGTACACTCTAGTCGGTGATTGCGGGGATGGAGAAGTGGTCGATGTAGCCGTCGCAGTCGGATGGGGTTCCAGGGGCGATTGGGAGTTCGACTATGGGCGTTATGATCGGTTCTGTAGTTGAGAGAGGTTGCGTCGTAGTAGTGATAGTGCCGTCGCCTAGGTCGTCTCTAGGAGGACTGACGCAGATTAGAGTCTCGGCGAGGGGATCAAGATTCGTGCAGAGCTGGTTGATATTAGGGTTCCAGTTCAGGAGACTAATGTCGTTCATGTAGCTGTGCTGTGCCAGGATACTCTCGCAAGTCTCATTATACTTCACATGGTATAGATCACAAGGACTTGCAAATTCAGGGTCGTAGCCAAACGGCTAGTTTAGCTGGGTTTGCACGACCCCAAGTATGCAATCAGAGAAAGTTTGAGCTAATGACAATGGGCCGGATCCCAACCAAGAGACAAAGATCTCATCGCAAAACTGGCCTATAGAGCTGCCGTTATATAATCAGCGTTAATGACTGATCGGAAGCGGTTTCGACAGAGGGGGGGGAATCAACAAGACCTACGTGTCTTTTCTACACGAAAGATCGTATGTGTATAAGAAACGATCAACTACATAAGTAGCTGTATACCAAATATAATTAGCTATAGATACTTATTAGGCAGAAACAGACCGAAGATGATCGAGCTATAGATGTCTAGACGGACCAGGCTAAATGACGCCGTCAAACTCAACAACATCAGTGTCTAAATTGCAGCCCAAGGCAATGGTTTGACGGACGTTTGTTAAAGCTGTACAGCAAGCTGGAGTGCATAATGCCGTGAACTGCTCTAAGTCGAGGCGCGGATTAGTAGCGGAGACGCCTATCAGAAAGCTAGGGCAGTTGGGGGCAGTCGTGTTGAGAGCTTCCATGCAGTTTTCGCTAACTCCTAGATAGTCTAACTCCATCGCCGTATCTTTAAACTGTTAAGCGTTAGCGCTACTGGCTAGATGTGCTAGTAGTAAAAGTGATAATGAACAGGTGAGTGTCATGGTGCCGAACGAACGAATTCTTTATCAAAACTGCCATTCTGACCGTCTAGGACAATATTACATCTAATTCCAATATCTTTAGCTCAAAATGGTCTAGTTAGCGGGATTCTCCTCGCGATTTAAATTGAAGCTTGGCGAAGTGTTAATATCCATGGGTTGTCCTGCTGCCGAGCCTTAGTCTAAGCTGAGATAGCTGCCAAAAGAAAAATGAGGATTCTATTTCCTATTTCCTGTTTCAAGTGTTCAATATTTAGGATCCATAAACCCGTAGGACAATTAGCAGTTAATACCGAGGTTAGTGCGCTCTATATATGTACGGATTTAGTAATGTAAGGTATGCCGTATCTTCCGCATTGCCTTGGTTTTTTACAGCTACCAGATTGTTCCATGGTCAGAATTTACCACATATCATCTCCAATCTAAGGATTGGATTTTCTAATTCCTAATATGAATTTCCTCTTTAACGGACCGCTGGCGCATGCTTAGCTACCATTTCTAGGTCTCCGAGTTGTTATCATCCTTAGTCCGAGCCTTCAGGTTCTGCTTCACCTTCCTTGAGGACGGCATACAATTCATCTGATCTTGTTAAATATAGTGCAGTTAGGGCCTTTAACGATTCCAAACCACCATCAGTTTCATCTCTCTCTTCTTTGTCTGTTGTTCCCCTACCCGGATCTGCCTGCCTACGTACATACATCCTTCCTGATCCTCCGGACCCTTCCGCGCCTATTCGGAACGTCAACCTTTAGAGCTGGCCGGGCCGAGTTTATGTATTAGAACGGCAATACAAAAGAGGCAAAAAACATACAACAGGGGGTATGTATTCGCTAGTGGTCATCTACCTAACTACTACTACTAAAAAATGAGCTTGCTCCTGTTAATTAAGTCCCGTGGTTTATATTCGTTTGTGATAAATGTACTATGGGACAATAGTAAATGTTATGAAACAAAACAGCACTTGGGACATAGAACTTCTTGATGGTGATAAAAGAGTGTATTGGGTATATTATCTTTCTAGCTTTACAGACCAGCTCTATCTATATAAGAAGCCAGTCATAGCCCAAATGGCCGACACTAAATATCCACTGCGGCGAGGATAGCTCCCCATAATCCTCCCGTGTCCAGTATTCCTGCAAGATCTTAGAGGCATTGACCGCATTCAAGCAACTTGTTTCCGCCCAAAATTGCGCCAAGCAACTGGTTAGAAAATCCCTTTGGGCTTGCGACTGACACTCTAGGCCGGCAATGAAGATAGGCCAGAGGATACACTTGAACAAGATTTGGTCGTCCTTTAGTGCCTCGATAACACCTAGTAATGCACAAACCAAATCATCCTGCGACGTGACATTACCCGTGAGAGCATCAAGTACACGCCTGCCATATATGAGAGAGCCAAGCTGGAACGATTGTGACAACTTGCAAAGCTTATCTATACCCTGCATCGAAGGCGACGGTAGTTGCGGGAGCAGGCCCGATGCCCACATGTAGGAATCGAAATCCCGTACAGACTCAAGCATGGTAGTGATGTGTCGGGTGTGGGAGAGGATGGCGGTGTCGTCTGATGGCGCCTGGTCTGCGATGATGTCTCGCTGGAGCGAGAAAAATTGTATGGCGTGGAGGAGATGATCCGGACATCCGAGAAAGGATTGCTGGACCGATTCCTGGGGCGGCGTGCCAGACTGGTCTAAAGAGATCGGCTGGGATAGTAGCCTAGGGCGTGCAAAGGTTGCTCCGAGTGTTTCAATCCTAGTATTGTATTAGCAATTCATCTACAATCTATGCGAATTGATAGTTCTGTGCGGATATACATACAGATAGATCTGTCTGGTGATGAAACTACGTATCGCCTGGACAGTTCGCCCGGGATCCAGCTCGTTGGCAGTTTCCAACCCAGATGATGGCCAAATGGACGCAATTAAGTTCTTAGCACCTTCGAGATGAAAATTCCATCTATCACAGCCGGACTCCAAGAGGTCTAGAAACACCAGGAGGAATATACTAGCCGCTATGGTGTCTTGCCTACGTGATACTGCATCGTTTAACGCAAGTGATAGCGCTTGAATGGCTTGACATTTGTATAAAAGCGCATCCTTGTCGGAGGTGCTTGAGGCAGGAGGTGTCGCTAGCAGAGGCTGCTGGCGGAAGAGATAATGTCTATTGGCGTTATGCCGTGCTGCAAGGGCTAGAATTGCCTTGAGTAGAGTTGAGTCACCCAGAGCAAGAGATATTAGGTTCCGAAAAGGATTCTGGTCACTGTCGTACACAATGAATAACTTGCATATGCATCTATTGTCTGCATATTGATGTTAAATCCCTTCTGGGAAATTTGCTAGTGGGATTGAAAACTTCTATACTTACAGTAATCTAGGTAATATCCGGAGGCTCTGTCCAAGCTTGAAACAGAAGGATCTTTTAGAGATAATGGTAAGCTTGATAGGGGGCCGCTGATATTATTGGTATCTGATTTTATTAGTAATTAAGTCCATTTAAATATGATACCGAGGAAGGATTTTTCTCGAGTAACATCAAGATCAGCTATAGTATTACAGATTTCTCACCATTGTACTTAAAACCATTCGTCACCGGCAGCTTTGGGCGTGTAGCAGAGGACTTGATTAAATCACACCTCGTGCCTGTTGATGTCCCATTGAAGTTTGCTGCTGCAATCGAGGCGTCCTGGACTGATAGTCCTCGCATCTTGCCTCGAACGGACATGCCTTTTACCCATCTGATGGGCCTCTTCTCGGAACATTCCAACCCCGCCTTTTCACATTTCGCACAGGGCATTCGGGATCTGTCGCATTCAATGTGCCGACGGCGGCACGTGTAGCAGGGAGTATACATTGCGATTTATACCAGAGAAATCAACAATGGAAGGGTAGCCATGTACAGCAGCTGCAACGCAGGCACTATGACGTATTCACGCGGAATCCTAAGAGCTGGGTTGCTATTGTAGCAGAAAATAATACAAGAAATGTAAAATGGGAAATCAAGAGGACAGACAGGTATCAAAGAGTGGTCTGCCGTTCGCCTTCGTTGTCAGATGGGATTTTCAGTGGCGAGAATAACTGATGGTACCAAGTCCCGATTACTAAGCAATTCTTGTACATTTATCGGGACCCGCCAAACTTTAATAGTTGAGTCACATAGTTCACAACCTATGCAAGATCGTGGCAATTTCAGATTGTGGAGGACTTGCTATCTTAAAAGTTTATATGACAATCGCCGTGGGCCCTGGGACAACGGCATCAAGTCATCCCCGTTTATGAGAGTCTTTCAGCTGGCCACGTTCCCCAACCGTCTTTGCGATTCCCTCACCAACCTCCGTCCCCAAATTCTCAAAGCCGTTGATGACTCCCTCCCGATCTCCCTTGCTAAGCTCCTGACTCATTTTAAATTTCCCCCCCAAACGATCAATCCTGATCTCGATTCCGATGATATTCTTCTTCATAATCTCAATATAGGGAGACGGCGCGTCGGACACCTCCCATGGCGACGACTTATCTCCTCCAGTATAGCCCATGATCAGCGACTCGGATTGCTGAGTCAGGTCTCCGAGTTGCTTCCGTAAGAAGGAACTCGTCTCGTCCGACTGGGAATTGCAGTAGACCCTGACCTTGCCGTACACCTCTACCGCAGAATAGTTCCAGGTAGGAACCACCTTCCCGGAGTCTGGTTTGGTTTCAACGTAGAATTTAGGCGTGACATAGTGGTGGTGTGGTCCATTGAAGAGAACCAAGACTTCATCCAAGAGCTCAAGTGTATCGTGACCCTGCTCCTTTCTAGCTGCTACCGCCTCCATCAACACCTTCGCTTGCGGATTTTGCTTTGCAATATGACCCCGCAGTATTCCATTTGACAATGTTCCGTCCGCGGTCTCGGGAACATCTAATACAAAAGGAATATGACTCGCTAGGATCAAGGGATGCTGTGGTGATCTGATTGCCGTCGTCAGAATGCCCAGGGGATTCTCCCGGATCAGTTGTTGTAGAGCGGGAATATGTGCCTCCGCGTGGATCCCTCGGAGATACATTGTGAGTGTTAAAGAAATAGATAAAATTTGCGAACACTGTCCGCAGTCTAAATGTGATGCTCTGCTTCCCGAGAAGTATATTTATTCATCAAGTATATCACGGGACTTGCAACTTCAACTGGGTATACCTCGGGAAATACGTTAGTGTGGTTACTTTTTTAGGAAGTTAATGGGAGTGGAGCTGTCAAAGCGATGACGCCAACTCCTACAAGGATAAAGTCTGTTTTGGGCAGTTAACTGGAGTGGGGCGAAACTATGGAGATCACCACTAACGAAATCGACACCAAGGTAATCGAAAGACTAAGTAAATAGGCTATCTGAATATAAATATCAGTATTGATGCGTAAAGAGAGCAGTAAGATTCATTTCTCCCTCTATTTTCTAATTTTTTTCTCTTGAAGCACTTTCTATTCTATGACCTCAAAATGCCAGTACAAGAGCATAACCACCCCGCTACCCGAGCATTGCATGCGGATGATCCGTTAAATCTAGTAACTGATGTCGCACCGCCAATGCATTTGTCAACGACATTCAGGTATCCCAGCGAGCTCGAGAAGCTTATCCCGTCAGAAGATCCAGTCGTGGGTTCCCATCCTTACCTGGGCTTCTTGCCCTATGGTTTAAACAAGAAACTGATAATGTGCCATCTAGGCAGAATTTGATGGGAAAAATTATGTCTACTCCCGGGAATTTGCACCGAATGCAACGCGATTTGAAGCCATTCTATCCTCTCTTCTCCAGGGCCACGCCGTGTGCTATGCCACTGGATTGGCCGCCCTTCACGCTGCACTATTACTCCTGAATCCTCGTCGCGTATCAGTAGGCGAAGGATACCATGGAAGTCATGAAGTAATATCAGTTATTTCCCGTCTCTCGGGGTTGCAGAAATTGGGTCTTGACTGCCCGGCAAGCGACTTAGAAAAGGGAGATGTAATCCTACTTGAAACCCCAATCAACCCACTAGGGACTGCTTTCAGTATTGAGGAATATGCTAAGAAGGCTCATGAGAGAGGTGCCTATCTTGTTGTAGACAGTACGTTCGGTCCACCTGGCTTGCAAGACCCATTCTTGTGGGGGGCTGATATAGTCATGCATTCGGGGTCGAAGTATCTTGGGGGCCACAGCGATATGTTATGTGGCGTCCTCGCAACGCAGCGTCAGGACTGGACAAAGCAGCTCTTCGAGGATCGCTTTGCCCTTGGGCATGTTATGGGAAATTTGGAGAGTTGGCTGGGTGTTCGGAGCTTGCGGACGTTGTCAATCCGTGTGCAACATGCCAGCCGGAGCTCTGCAAAGCTGATTGCGTGGCTCCACGGTTCTCTCAATGAACCGAATCCGATTCCTAACAGTGAAGCGCATGTTGTACAGGCGGTTCTTCAGAAGATTTTTCATGCGAGTCTCCAAGATGAGCCTTGGGTACGGAGGCAGATGCCGAACGGCTTTGGCCCGGTCTTTGCTCTCGTTCTGCGCAACGAGGAATTCGCTCGCGGATTGCCAAGAAAATTAGCCTTCTTCCATCATGCAACAAGTTTAGGTGGAGTGGAATCTCTCATTGAGTGGCGCGCAATGTCTGATGCCAGGGTGGATCGAAAGTTGCTGAGAGTTAGTATTGGATTGGAGGATTGGGAAGATTTGAAGAACGATCTACTGCAGGCATTCCGGTCGCTAGTGGAAGAGCAGTGATTGTTTTTTGCTTACTATATCGAAATCCAAAAATATGCAAGATGAACTCTCATCGCAATATAGTTATCTCAATCTTCTTATGCACCACCATACATATCTATCCACGGTCGCTACGTAGATAAATACGCCAATTCAGCTCAACTACGGATGGGCCATATGTATAAGCTGGTCACTTGTTGGTTAATATATACCATCACCACCCCCCAATGATTATGGCTTCATTGACTATTTTTATGCCGGCAAAGCTAAGATTCTCATCACGACCAACAACCTCCTCCGTGGTCTCAGCTTTGAGTCAGTATCGCTAGTCATCTTAGACCATATTCCAACGAATGGCCGGGTCAAAACAGATCCTGACTACGATACCTACCTGTATCATATTAGTCGTTTATTTTGTCTTGGATCAGAGGGGAAAACATCGTCTAACCAGACCGATGGACCTGACATGAACGCAGTTCGAGCCACAGGAAGACTCAAGCCAGAGATGGAACTATAAAACAAATAGCCGCAAACCCCTGCCAGCCCCCAATCCTTTTTCCCAACTAACCATCCCATGCGCCCTAGTTCCTGAAACAGGTGATCTTGCTTCAATTGCCGACAAAAGGACACTGAAAGCTTAGAGAGATAACCCATAAGAATACTTTCTACTAAACCCCCCACAAGACCCCGTAGAAAGCCGTTGAAAGGACTATAATAGAGATCAGGGAACACTAGATATGGACTATATATGGACTTTCGGGAGACATAACAGAAGAGAAGGAAGTAAAATCATCTGGTAGACTAGTGCCCTTCAGGTTTAGAGCCGGGCGAATAGACCTCATTCATTCCATCCACTTATAACTCAGATGTAACATGATTAAACATTTCCAAGCGTATTGCATAGATCTATAAGTGACTGCACTTCACTCGGCTCAATTTCGTACTAAAAGTAGGTGCAGACTTAGTCCCTGTTCTTTCGGGGAGGTTTCAGGAGGCTAGGGGAGAAATAATATCTTAGAAGCACTTGCTCTTAAGGCAGTCAGGAAGAGGAAATCAGTGGCATCTCAGACGTACCACAAAATTAGGCGTGGGGCTCCAATACCAAAGGCTGACCATCGCGTTGTCGGAGTAGCCATCAATGTACGTATCCGCGCAAGCAACAGTAAGTTGATTATTCTCGACATAGTCAGTGTATGCGATCGCAACGCCGTCTATGACGCCAGAAGTGTCATAATTCAGTTTTTCATAATCAAGCCTGCACGAGGATTAGACCAAACTCTAGATAGCAGACATTTCGTTTACTTACTCAGACTCATCTACATCGCCCCAGTAAATATATGCGGACCAATCAATTTCCCCATCACTTCCGTCCCGCTCTTATGTTCAGAGAGTATTAGCACTTGCGTGTTTATCAGTAATTTGAGAGTTGAGAAAACAAGGGTCAAAACACTTACCATTGAAGTCTCCCTGATCTTGCCGTTTATTCTTTGAGGACGCGTGCGAAAGTGTAACATTTCATGTAAATTTCAACCCGCGAAGATTGCTAGCGCTGTGGCGGAAATAGTGCAAGTGGTAGAAGTTACCTGGTGTTGTAATGTTGCTAATAGCAGTAAATTCTGAAATGGGAATTAGTCTTGTTTATCAAAACTATAAAGGGAAAGAGCGAGTGCACAGGCAAAGAATCAGCACGCCACATCCAGAAAATTCCTTAGTGGGAGATGGTATGTTCTTAGAGATATATGGTAGTTGTGGACTTACTATCATGGGGAGCAGTAGCTGCCAATGTGCTTCTCAAGCTGCTGTTGACAGTTGGGATGTACCTAAAGAGCAGAAAATCAGTAAATGCCGATTTGAGGGTAAAGTGTGGGCATAAGAGCATTGGAAACTAGAAATAGTTTGACCACAAAGTGCTTAACTCATCAAGATCAGGGATTGAAAAAAGGAGAGCTAATATTCTTACTGGGGGTCTAGAGACC
This sequence comes from Pseudogymnoascus verrucosus, assembly GCF_001662655.1. NCBI lineage: Eukaryota > Fungi > Ascomycota > Leotiomycetes > Thelebolales > Thelebolaceae > Pseudogymnoascus > Pseudogymnoascus verrucosus. The sequence continues at coordinate 179,043 of NW_017263656.1, forward strand.
ACACGACTTCATCAATAGCCCGTTTTGTAGCTTCCTAGGCAAAGTAGTTTGCTGCTGCAAATGTAAAGAAGAAAAGGGCCAAATTAAGAGCACAAGCCCCTCCAGCGGTAAGGACTCCACCGATATAGCATGAACCTACCAAACTCTTTGCGAAGCCTGCAGCAATACCAGCCCAAACGGCAGCAAGGACGCCATTGTTAACACGCTTTTCGTGTTCTAGGTAGGTTGAAACGCCGGTTGGACCACGTGGTGCAATGTCAAGGTCACGAGTAGTTGCTGAAGATGGTGCGTCCCATCGGGTGATATTAGTCAATCTCAATGGAGATTCGATCTGGTCGAAAGCGAGAGATCGGAACTTCAGGTTTGGTGACATGACTTGGACATCCACAGAGGCTTGGGTAAGAGCGACGAGGGCGAAGGCCCCGACTGCTAGCAAAGGCAAGTAAGTCTGCATGTTGACGTGAATAATGTGAACAGGAAGTTGGAATTTTGTCTCCAAGAGAGATGCTGTCCTAAAAATGGAACCATGCTGCGTTTATATCTTCGAGGCTTCAAGGTTGAGGAATTTAATTGTTGCTTCCCTTCAATCCATGTTGGTTTCGCCGATTGGGTTGCAACTTGCAAAATGCCATTGCTGCATGAGACTGCTCGTATAAGGTCGCAAGGTTCTCATCCTTCGATAACATCCTAACAACGTACTTTGTCCCATGTGCGCAGGGGACTTGACGCTCGTTCTCTTCGGACTTAGACCGCACTTGCTGACTCTTGGCCTGGCTTCGAAATGGGTTGAACAACTTTGAATCCTAGCATAGCTGGTACTCGAGATTTCTAAAAGTATTTGCGTATATTTCACCCATGCCTATATATCCGCAACTAGCTCAGGCTCATAACTCGGCGAATTGAATGTAGTGCAATCTCGTTATCTGTACTAGGGTTATTTTGCCGGTGGTCGCCCCCAAATCCAGGGGCCTTGCATTGCGCACGGACATTCCGTCCATCAAGCTTTCTGCGAAAGCTTGATGACCCGTCAAACCAGTCTCCCACTTTCTTTGTCAACGATTTTTCACGTCTTCAGCGATGTCCAGAACCATAGAGACTACAACAGCGACGCCGCCGCAGCGAGATCCATCGCAGTCTCATGTCGTGGTATCAAGATCACCTCGGCAGTCAGCGTTCTGTGCCATTTTCACCATGCTCATCGCCGTCCTTCTCTTCAACCTCGCCGCTTACACCGTCACCGCCATATACACTTCTCTCACGAGCACGCCCACTGTCTTAAGCTCTACCAAACTCCGAGCAAGTGATTGCGAGTGTCCTCTCCCTCAACAGCAACAAGACTGGCTCGTCCCCGCACCAGCAATCACCAAACTCTGCTTTATAGCCAACCTGATGCTAGGCATGGCGAGCGGAGCTCTGCTGGTGGTTGCGTTCCTCTGGTGGATGACAAGTGCGTCAGAGGTGTCTATCTCTGTGAGGAATTATGCACTAAGATGGGGAATTGGGGCTGGAATCGTGGGACTTGTGTTAGTGCATATTCTGTTTATGAAGAGGTTAGTGGAGGGCGGTGGATTGGTGATGGCTGTTAATACTATTCTGGGCTTGGCTTTGACTGGATTGGTATTTGGTACAATGGAGTGATCTACATTTAGGAGCTTGGACTCGATCTAGAATTCTCTAGAGAAAAGGAGGTGTTGAGATGGCTCTTCGGGTACGATAAAACTGGCTTATTTAGACAAGCATCTAAAACCCAAAGAATCTGCATTATCCTCAACAAACCCACTCATTAGTGTATTGAACCTTTGCCACTCCCCAAACATCACCTCAGTATGTAGATTAAGCGGATTGGAACAGACAGCACACAATGTATGTTCCTGCCCATGAGTGGGAATAACTCATGGCTGGGCCGCAACATATATTAATTCTACAATGCCCAACTGCATTGCAGATGCGTAATAAACCCTGACCCTAAAATCCAACTGCATCATAGGTGCCTGATAGACCCTAGCCCTGAATAATATTATCCCAATACCTGTGAATTTGCCATGGCTGTCTCGGTGCTTAGTAAGATGGATCACCATTGCGGCAACACATAGCTTTTATACCCAATGATATGAAAGCTGAAAGGACGGCAGGCGTTCTGCTAAAAATGGATTTGGAACAGCCGCAGCCGCTGGGGGGTTTGCCATCTATGGCCATATTTGACGGCAGATTCTCCAATCAGTTAACCAGCACTTTATCCAGTGGTCCAGTGTGACTAGACCATCGAATGGACCCTCATGGTGGGGCATTATGGTGCAATATGAACAGGGCCTACCCCGCTCCTAACAATGTGGCAGCTACAAGTAATATTTTCCCGGGCTACATCCATTAGACTAAATTGGTTCTGCTGTTGGAAATCCATGTCCCGAAGCCCAACAACATCGTGAGCATATCATACCTCTGTCTGATTCTAGTTCTGAAATCCAACACCTTTTTGAGCATCTCATACCTTGATCTGATCATAACTCTGAAATGCAACCTGCATCTCTAACAATACAGGATCTAGCCGGTATTGGTTTCAAAATCCTACTGCATGGTGAGTACCAAAATAATTTCAAGGTGTAGATCCAAAATAAAGCAGATCATCTAATGATAGTTCCGAAATCGACCAGGATAACAAACCTAACTAGATGGCTACTGGGCATAAACGACAATTATATATAGGTTAGCTGCAAAGGTCATATAATAGTAGATGGCGGTTTGAGGTAGAAATACTCAACGCTGCCTTATGCCTCAATTGCTCACGGTTTAGGTCAATAGATTCGTACAAATAAACATACAAACCATTCTTAAGTATTACAAAACGCCCCTGTTACTACAGACTCTGCTCGATTGGCCAGTATATAGCGCCCCTTACACAGTGCATACGGAAAAGGCTGGGGGCGTGGACACCGACCGAGATTAGGGGCCCATGAGGTTGTTGGCGATGTTGGTTGCAAGGGTGCTAACTCTGCCTAAGCAGGTATTAGGTTGAACAGGTGAAACCTCTGAGAGAATAGACCCGATATGACTTTGTTGGTAAAAACTGCAGGCCTAAATGTGATTTTTAACCGTGTATGCATGCGCGACGCGGTGCTGGATAATATCTTGCAACTCTCTAGTACGGGATACGGGACAGGGGTAAGCAGCGTTTAATCATACCAGACTACGGAGGAACACCCTGCACCTTTCTCATTGTGAATGCTCTCCGACCATTTACCCCAAACCACCAAACACCCACCATCCACCCCTGCCATTCTTTCGGCCATAAGCCCCCACACTGTTTCGAAGATTCAGGATCGATCATGACATATGCATTTCCTTAGTATCCTAGCCAGATCTCAACTAGGCGGGCAACTGGCGTTCGACGGGAGCTAATGGTAGTAAATCTCCGTGTTGCCCTGTGATGGAAAAGGTGGTAGAGCTTTCTGAAAGATCGTGTAAAAAACTCGTGCCCAGTGGGACAAAGACCATAATGAGATTAAGATTGACGACTAGAAGAAGTTGACAAGTCCGTGAGAAGCTCGAACGTCGTCAAAAACTCCAAGTTACGTGAGATTCATAAATGTATGTAGTCACCGCTGCTTTATATTCTGCCACTAACTTGAACTTTTGTGTTTTTGATGTGGTAATTAAATACTTTCGGGCATAACGTGCCTCAAACTTATGGCTCACAAATGATTAAATTGACTGGAAAATAAGATCAGGACACCCTTAACATGGTATGTAAGCTACAAAAGCCAAACTTCGGTGCTGATACAAAAAAATGGCACGAAAGTGACGCCAAATTGACACGAAAATGTTGCTTCGCCTCACCCACACTCGCTCTGGTCACCCCCCGCGTCACCCTTCAGGCTGAAAAGGGCCTCGATTCTGTTAGCACGATTGAGACCATTAATCTGATGTTACACAAGCTTATGTATGGCAGAGCGGACGAGATGCCTAATTCTCTTGAGTCTATGGTCGCATGCGGGAGTGTGAGGGAATGTTATATTATGGTGATATGACTTATAAAAGTTGTGTGTAGAGGAGGTACTTGTAACATTACTAACAGCAGCTGGCTATCTTTATATTCAACATCGTCGTTATTCTTTGACATACGAACGCGTCCCATAATTAAATTTACCTCATAGACGCAATAATTTCTTCCGCCTGAGCAAAGCTCAACTCTCCTAGTGTCTCTTCCCAGATCTGGTCTTGGGCTATGCTCCCTTCGGCGGTGTAGAAGAAACTTGCAAGTCTACCAATAGTTGCCAGCATTAGCGGTTTTCCCAAAGCTTGTCAGAAACCTTAGGGTTTAAATTTGTTTTGGAATAGGGATTACTCACGGTGAGATTTCCGTGTTCATGAGAAAGCACCCGTGCGATTCCTTGCCATGGCCCAACAACGCATCAACATATGTAGCAGCCCCTCTGTCAACGGGTCTGCCGGTAATGGCAAGGAATGCTTTCATGGCTACTAACAACGCACCCTTTGCATCGCGAAACAGACCTGTGCCTTTAGTAAGGCCCGGGTCGACCATGTTGATCACCACATCTTCAGGTTTGATATGCTCTGCGAGCTTGACCAGAAACAGTTGAGCCAGAAGCTTCGACACGCCATATCGGTTATTGGAATCCCATGGGGTTATAGTGGTATTATCGAAAGAAGGCAGGAGAGGGCGCTGGTGTTGATTTGAGAAGTTGCAGAGATGTGCGGTGAGAGAGTTGACGACGGTTAACCGTGCTGGATTGTCTCGGGTCGATTTAGCCTTGAGAATGGGCAGCAGGAGAATAGTAAGTAGAATTGTGCTGGTGTGGTTGACCTGAATGGTGGTCTCGTGTCCGGTGGATTGAGTTGTGCTGAAATTTGCTGGAGCGAGTCCAGAATTCAAGATCGTGTAGTCGATGCGTGAGAGCTCGGTATTGCATTTGTGGACAAAGGTCTGGATAGAGTCATACGACTCCATGTCCAAGGGCCAGACATCGATGGTTGCGGAAGGATTGGCCAAGGTAAGTTGTGAAGCTGCATCTTTACCTTTCTTGGTGGACCGCACGGCCACTATGAGATGGGACAGACCGAGAGTCAGGAGCTGCTTTGACGACTCGAAGCCGAGGCCAGTGTTGGAACCAGTGATGATTGCGACTTTGCCCTTTAGGCTGGGGAATTCGCTTCGAGTCGGAAGCTCAATTTTGACCTTGAACTGATTATTCCAGAAAATCTTGCCGGAATTCTTAGGCAAAGGGTGCATGTCCTTGGAGGCAACCATGTTTTCGAAATAGGGAGGGTGAGGTTTTTTATATGGATCAAACACAAGTCAATGGATAAGACAAGTTGCTGTAGGCCTGTTTATATTTGCCAGATGACAGTTATAGCTATCACAAAAATAGGGAATCTATACTACTACTTATATTTGAAAGTTTTGGTTCACCTTCGCAATTTGATTTCAAAAGTTGCGCAAGCCAGCATCACCTCAGTCCCAAAGAGGAAACCCCACGTATCTTGGCATCAACTGCACTAGCCTCAAATAGGACACCCCACAGTCTTGGCAAAGCTTCTCCAACAACTCCGCCACTTGATATCGGTGATATCGGCTTTTGTCACTCTCCATCCGTGACCTCCTGCAATCGATGCTACAAAATGGTTATTCCGATAGTATTGCCAAGTTTCTTTGACTTCCTGATTTAGTTAATCAATAGATGAATTGACTTCCTCCGGATTACGAGCGCCGATGTCAGACAGTGCCATGTCAAAACCTCAGTGTGAGTAATCCACGTCTCATTACGTGCCCTCTGCCGCCTATGACAATAGTCGTCATACTTTGCACTCTTTGCCGTGTATCTTTCGGAGTTGGGCTGAGTTGATCATGATAGATGCCGTCGGATTTCATTTCGTCGTTAGCACGCCCACCCAGACCCAGGACAAGCACGTTCGGAGAGCCATTAGGAGTCATGCGACAAAGGCCGGTGGTGGAGCACGCCGACAGGACGCAAAACTGCGATCTTGGATATCTCCTAATCGGGAGCTTGGATCGCTCAAGCTAGCTATGCCTGGGGAGGCACCAACCCCAGCTCCCACCTTATCTGTATCGAGTCCACGGCGGATTGGCTCAGATTTCTCGGGACTACAACTACCGCTAGGAATAGAATCTCACATGATTCAAGAGCTAGTAAAGTGTATGTAGAGTCTCCGTGTGCCTTGTACTCCCTAACATATCAAATTGAATGACAGATATATCGAAGAGGACCTAGCTAAGTTAACTCTTAGTGATTGATATCAATAGTCATGGAGTTTATCCCTACGAGATTTGCCTTGACGTTCACCCAGTGGAGAGGGGCTGGTTTCCATATATGATCAGCGACCTGTGCTGCCTTCATTCAATGATGTTCTCGATTCAGGCTTTTACCGATGGGGGTTCGTATAACCAGCTGAGTCGCCGTGCCTGTCTCCATTATGCCAAAACCCTTCAGCTTCTTCAGGCTCGTCTTAATGAGATTGATCAGACAGTTGCGACATCTGATACTACGATTATGGTTGTGTTCTTTCTGGCCTCAGCTGCAGAGCTTATGGAGGATTATGCTACAGTGGAAAATCATGTCAAAGGGTTAGAAAAAATCGTTAACCTAAGAGGTGGAGTTCAGGCGCTGAATACGCACAATAATATGCAAGCCAAGGTCTGTCGGTGGGTTTTCCATCTATATTTACCAATTACTGTGATTTGGGTATAATATTGATATGACATAGCGCCGATTTGTCGTATGCCTTACTGTCTGGGAAACAACCACGTCTCTTCAGGGACGAAATTCAATGGAGCTGCTTCATTGCGGATCGCAACTTAACTCAATGCAGCCACCAGCCACATGATATTTATGTACATGCATTTCTCGGGGCTACAGTGGACAAGAGATTACATAACGCCTTGAGAGACCTCCACGCTTTCTCTTGTATCAGCAATCTCGCATACCAGACTACTCGAAAGCTCTCACCAGAAATCTATAATGAGATAATGATTTCCATCCTCTATCGACTCACAAACCTGTCATTTGAGAGCGACCCATTCCAGGAGGCGCTTCGAGTCGGCTTGCTAGCAGTTTCTTCGACCCTCTTTATGCAGCGGCAATTTATGGAAAATCCTTACGATCACCTATTGAATCTGCACCGCAATTCATTATGGAAACTGCGCGAATCTACTGACATTGGTATTCCCGTACCTATCGTGCTTTGGTTGACAATGTTGCTACACGTGGTGGAGAATAGGGAGCCTTCTTCTTCGCCGGACTGGCTTAGTGTTTGGCTTGACGAGGTTATTTTTCGCGCTGGCATTGATTCATGGCACCAAGCGCACGAGATACTGCGATCTATGGTGTGGGTAAATTTTGTCCATGAAAGTTGCGGGATGCTAGCCTTTGAAGCGGCTATGCTTCGGCTGGAAAGAGGAGCGGGATCTGAAGTCGAAAAAGCTTCTTCATAACAGCATGCTTAATTTTAACTCCATGCCTAGATAGAAATGTAGCATAGCTAGTCGAAGTTTAGGCCCCATCAAGATTCTGCACAATTCTAGTATTTTCTCCAGAGCTGTGCGGTGGCCTGGGGTCCAGGCACAGCTGGGGCATGCTGGCGGGTTCTTGCGGGTTGGGGATAGGGGTAGGCTTCGCAGCAGCCAGCAGAGGCTAATCCGCCATTAAAAGGGACCATTAACAACGAAAAACATATATTTCAAAAATAGCAATGGGGTTTGACGATTCCATTTAGATTTTCTACAGCTAGGAAGAGAAAGACTTGTCAAAGCCAGAAGGGGCCGAGCAGAGAATCCATGCCCTACACCTAATAAGCCGCCTGTATCAACGGCCCCACTGTCTCGACTCCATATAACCCCTCCCGTACCAACACGTCAATCCACCAACCTTTCAACTTTAACCTCCCAGCCTAGGTTCCTCATCTCGCTATCCCAGATACCTGCGCTTCATCTCCCCTGCTTATGTTTTATCTTTTAGGTGCTGAAAACATCTCGATGCGTTTTAAATTATTTCTTCTCAACCTTGGGTCCTTCGCGTGGATTTATGCAGGTTCGACTTCTCTCTACATGTTGCCATCATTCAGAACACACTGCCATTGTCCCTTGAACGACTCTCCAGCAATGCAGGCATTGTTTCCCGGAGCCCAATAGCAGTCCCCGACATTGTCAAGTCCATTCCTCATGATCCATAGACCATCGCCTCCACAGCCTTGCATGCTGTACTGGAAGTCGGTGTCGGGCACAGAGAAGCGGATATTGCAAGGATTTTGGTCGCCTGGCAGGCTTTGTCCTGTCGGTCCTGGGATGTAGGTCTTTCTCTTACATGGATCGACGCCGTTTGTCCAGGCTACCCAGAGGTTGTTGTAAGTTCCGAGGTTGATTTTGTTGGGGATTCGAGCCTGTCTTTTTGACAGGTTGGCGGAAGCAGGAAGTGTTGCTGCGGTGGCTAGGGATAGGCAGAGAAGTATTGCCTGCAGGCTGGTTGAAAAGTTGAGTTGCATGATGGTAAATATATTTTTATATGTTCTGATAGTTGAGGCGGGCACACGGGTAGCAAGTTGGATGTAGGCGGGTACGGATGTATGGAGAAATTATAGTAGCGGGATCCTTGATATATATTCTTTTGAGGCCAAGTGGGTAGAGAGGCTATGACAACCTTATTATCTGTTGCCCGTCCGAAGTAGAGATTGGAGGTATCCATTCTCGTTTCCCATTACAGCGTCTTGAATTGACGATCTGAGAACTTTTGAAGCTACGATGATCCTTTCTGCTCGAATAGTATGTTCTTCAAGAAGACCTGCCTAATGGAACGACTCGGTGAGAAATATGCGGCACATGTTCCCAGACCTCTGTGACCAGATTCTCGTATTCATCCCGTCCGCACTTTACTTGGAACGGGGCTGGTTTTAAATGCTATCGTTTCAAAGCAATCAACCCTTGGCCAAATGCCATGAGACCAATTAAAGCTAGTCAAGTCTCCTGGAAGGAGCCCTAAGCTTCTTAAAAGTTGTAACGATCGGCAGATCTTCACTTAGTATACGTCATGAAGCTGCTGACTGGTCGAATGCGGCTTACGCATGGCGCTTGGCGGATTCTATACTCGACCCAAGAGAGGAATTGAAGTGGCGCTCACTAGTATATACTCAATTCGGCTCTGTCGGCACAGCCCTCCAGAATTCTAAATTAAGTTGTTCTACGGCCCGCTAGCTCTATGTTCTTGCCGTTTGACGTCATTTGTACGCCTAACGGTAACTAGGGTATAAAGCGAAGGATCTAGCTATTAGATCGGCACATGGTAATGATCTTATTATGCGGGAACAGCCGACGGTCAAGGAAATAAGCGTCCGAGTACGTATCAAATAAGAGAATGTCAACTCTCTGGCTTGTCGTGCTTGCTTCATTTGGTTTCATCATTGGCGTTCCTTCGATTTCAGCTTGACTACCTGGTATTGCCCCTGCTTTGTTGTGGTATCATGGGCGAGATGACGGGCCGCCAGTTGCGCGTTAAACTTCGACACAGTCATGTTTAGGTAACTCTAACTTGTTATCTTAAACCTGTATACACATTCTCGTGTATGTTCAGTCCTACCTATCGCTTTTGCCGTCATGACAGGCTCCACAAAAGAGGCCTTAGTAAACATCAACAATCATTGTGAACCAAGCTGTTTAAAGCCGCTATACTCAAAAGGGATAGTGCTACTAGGTTTAGAGCGCCTTTTACTCCAGCTGACGAGTTCGGTGAGGATTGTCATCCCTGTGGCATGGAAGAGGGCGTTTGGAAAAGCAAGTAGAAGCAAATTTGTGTCCCAGAATAATCTGGTAACAAGCTCATCTGAGGAAGGTGGGGCACATAAACGAATATCTGAGTACGAGATAGTTGACGATCAATGTATCGGCAGGATATATAAAAGGCAAGAGAAGGCGCTGAATTGGCTTACGATCAACTCGGATTCCAGCTCATAATCACCACATCACTATTTATCTAAAATTCCACTTTACAACTGCAACAATGGGAGACGTTCTTCAGGCCATCGGGTTTGTTAGCTCTGCGTTGGGAATCTTCGGCTTTTTTAAGGCCAACCTTCCTTCGAATGCACCCAATGGTGCTGTCATTCGAATGAAAGTTGGAAATCAGGACTATGACAGTGAAAGTTACGTAGGTCTTCTAGATCCGTATATGGGATGTTAGTAGCCACTGATATTTAAACTAGGGAGGAGGAATTGCGCGTGTGATCGGCTATGACCAGCAAAATAGAATTGTTGGCAATGCTTACAGTATGTTAGCGTCCAAGAATACAGACAGCCTCTGATATTAGATCGCAGATAAGAAAATCTCCAATGGTGATTTCCAAGACATTACTCTTGATCAAGAGACAGACGGCATCCAGTCAAAATGTAAGTTATATTGATGTTTATTTGCTTTCAATCTTACGCAGTTATGGTTTGGCAATAAGCAGTTGTAAGCATCGTATCTAATTATCCTCATAGACATCGGTATCGTCAGCACTGGCGACGCCATCTGTCTTTCCTGGATAACTTTAAAAAACCGAGATGGTGCAAGTGACTCTGCATGGATTGGCGATATTGGAAAGTCATGTGGTCAAAACTGGGCCTGGGGAAATCAAGAAGCTGGATATGTTCAGGACACTGGCGAAAGAATCAGTCCATCATGCACGTGGCTAGACGCGGATCACACCAACGACATTGCATCAGGTGCTATGAAGATTAATTTTTCGGCCTATGCAGACAATTTGAATGATGCCATCAGCAGTGGCCGAGCATGCAGCGCGACATCGTTCTCGTACGGCGCTGGCGAAATCGATGGTACTTATTCCCACCAATCTTTACATGGTAACTAAGCTAGTGCTAATTTATGCTCAGGAGCCCCCGGGAAGAAGCGTGACGTTTCACTCAAGCCACGCCGTCCCGAATCGATGACCAAGCGCATTATCATCTCCACGGAAAATCCAACACATAATGCCACAGAATTGTGCACACACCCCATGAGTCATAGTTCAGATGTTGTTGGCTCAGATGGCTACTACTGCAACATGGAGACCCGAGAGCTGCACCCGCTTTGTTCTTCGTTCAACGTTGACGGGTGTGTAACCGTCGACATTGAAAGCGGAAAGATCCAGAAGAGGAAATCACTCGGAAAGCGTACCGCTAATGTGCACTACCGGTCATACGAGAAAGTATCAGTATGGTAGACTGGGAGGCCAATTTTACAGATTGCAGAGCAAAGTCAAGGGGTGTGTAACCACACTATAGATGGTAGTCTGGGAACTTCGCGGCGCACCTATCTGAAGGGGCATACAGCAAACTCACTTGTACAAGGGTTGCTGTTGCATAATTACAATACATACTCTTAAAGTCTAAACACAAGAGCTCTGAAGATCCTCACTATCTCTCCTGCTCTACTGGTTGCGTTCTCTTATTTTATTCGACATGTACTCACCTCTATTTGCTCATGGGCAACTCCTATTCCCAGTCAAAACGACGAATAATGTTCTTCAGTTCAGATATAAAATCGACGTATCTACAGCATCTAAATTCCTACTATGCATGAGAGTCGTTAGGTCCAAGGACGATAACAGGCCTGCCATTTCCATTAACCGCCTTAGTATGTCAATCTAAACACAATCCCCCCCCCATTTCAGGCAAAGAAGGTATTGTCACTAAACCATCAATGGCCTACATATATCAATACTACTTGGCCCTTCTTTTTACAACCACGTAATCTACGTCATCCTCCTCCTGATACCCACCTCGCAACAAAACCCCTTCCTCAAGAACCCCTCCCAGGTCTCAAACCTCTCCTGATAGAGCTCAAAGTCATATCGCCGGACCAACGTAGCCATCGCGAGCGTCACTTCCATTTCCGCGACGTTGCGCCCCACGCACGACCGCGGCCCGTGACCAAAGGGCACAAACGCCTTCTTCTGGTCGTCGGTCAGGGACTCCCAGCGCTCGGGCCGGTACTGGTCGCTGTCGGCACCCCAGATGCTCTCGAGGCGGTGTATGGTGTAGTTGGGTACGGAGAGCACAGTGCCGGGTTCGAACGTGCGACCGCAGATCTCGATGGCGGGGCCGTCGATGGGGACGACGCGGGGGAGGCCGAGAGCTGAGGTGGAGTGGATGCGCATGCCTTCGTTCATGCAAGCTTTGAGACTGATGGATGTTGTTAGCTTGATCTGAATCCACGCAGGGAGGGAAGGATTCGTTACTATGGGAGGTTCTTGACGGTTTGAAAGGCGACCTCATCAGTTGGTGACAAAATAACAGTGTCGACTTCGGCTTGTAGCTTTGCAAGAACTCCTGGGCTCTTTAGAAGCCAATAGAAAATGCTACGAATATTAGATTATCTGCCCAGAGATGGAAGATTGGAAAATCCTACCCAGTCAGAGTATTGGAGGTAGTGTCACTCCCGGCAATCAGTTGCGTTAGGGCCTCCGCCGTGAGTTCCTCACGCCCTAGAGGCTGACCTTTGACGTCCTTGCCCTCCATCAATCGAGTCAATATGTCCACACGTTCTGTCCCCTTCGTCGCCGTAGAAGCAAGGCGTTCGCCGACGCGCGCAATCGCAATCCCCGCGACCTGACTCCCGGAGCGGACGCCATTTCGTAGAAACGAATCAGGCAGGAGATGGCCTATCTTCTTCAAAAACGGCAGGCAGCCCAGCACTGCAAAGGCTTCGCCGCGTCGGCTCAGCGCGTCGACGGCGTGCATGTACTTGGAAGGCCCGCCGGGATAGTCCATGTATTCAATGGTGTCCTGTCCATTCTTCAGCATCCCGAATGGCGAGCCGAAGGCGAGATCCCCGATGGTGTCAAAGGTGAGATAGGCAAACCATGGGAGACAGTCGAAGCGCGCAAACTTGGAGTTCGCTGGGGCTTTCTGGCAGATTAGGTCCCACTGACGGAGGAGCTCGTTCAGATTCTGATGCATATACTGCTCAAACTGCATCACGCTCTTGGCTGAGAAGGTATGGGCAACGATCTTGCGCTTGCGGGTGTGGTCGGCGCGGCTGCGAGTGCTGAAGAGACCGCGAGACACTGCCACAAAGGCGTCATAAAAGTCGCTAACGTGGATATTAGTCATGTGGTATAGGAAATAGATTACGGGATATAGAGATCTTGCCTCTTAAGGAATCCATTTCCATGGCCATAGATGGCATTGATTGCATTGACATTGGCGATGGAGACATGATTAGGCTGGATTCTAACAAAATCTCCATGGGTCTTATGTGCGTCGTCAACTGTAAGATAACGTCTCCCGAATCTTGCTTCCCGGACTAGCCAGAATCTCGTCAAAGCAGCCCATGGCGAAGCTGCCGGTATATCAGACAAACTCCTATTCTGGAACAAGTATCCGCCGACATAGTAGACGACAAGGAGGCCGAGGGCCACCAAAGAAGCAATCATGACAAGAGGAAACATTGTGTAGGGAAAGAATACACAACGAAAGATAGAAAGCTATAGCCTATAATGACAAAAATGAAATCGAGAGGACTTATAATAATCAGTGATATGCTCATTGCCAACCCAGTGGGCCATCATATGCTCTATATCCACCCTTGCCGCATCAATTTACCAGAAGAAACTGGGGGTAGATCATAGCTACCCATCTAACGTCTCCCACACTTGTATACATATAGGTGATATTGACATGGATATCATCATAGTATCGGTATACCCGGAATGGATGGTGCTCCCGAGTGGTGTGGGATGGTGTCGTGTATGCACGGATGTTGCACCGGATAGTGCACCGAACCGGACACGGCGCTTTTTTCCGCCAATGCCGCCATGTAATACCGAGAGTAAGGAAGGCCCCCACTGATTTTAAACGACCAATAAGGGTACGGCGCGGGGTAAGTACGGCGCGGGGTAAGATCTCCACAATGGAATCATAAGCCAGCCTCGTCTCTCGACATGCGATATGCAGGTCTACCGTGATCATTGCCGTGAGTTAACGTTATGTACAGCTGTGGATGTTGCAAGATGTAACTATAGCCGCAGTAACCTAATGATTTTACTTTTTTTCTCGTCTTATCTCGCGCACTATTTCAGCTTTCACGATATATATCCTTTCACGGCACTGATCAGTTTATTGTCGTGTTTCACCACCTTTGCGTTTCCCTTTCATCGAATTCTTCGTAACATACCTCCAACATGTCAGCCGACGCCCAAACCAAGCCCATCCACCCCAATCAGCAGCGCCTCATCGACCTCGCACGCGAGTTCTTCGCCGAGGTCGAGAACCTGTAAGGCACGCATGTCTCCCTCTCTCGCTGACGCTAACCCCCCCCAAAGAACCCCCGGCAAAGACCTCGAGGCCCGTCTGAACACCGATTACGGCCGCGGCAACCGCTACTATGATGGCTTCTGCTCGCTCATCCAGGGCGGGCTCACCAATAACGAGGGCTGGGTTGCCACCGACCCCCTCGATGGGCCCAAGTACCGCCGCTCCAAGGTTGCGTGGCCGAGCGAGGAGAACCGCTTCTTCAGCATCACCACGGTGTACATGGAGAGCATCGAAGAATACCGCGGCCAGTACCATCAGCATCCATATGGCGAGATTAACTGCGTCATCCAGCTGACGCCCGGCGCGGAGCTGATGGGCATGAATGGCTGGCAGGGAGAGGGCTGGACGAGCCCTGGCCCGGGGACGCACCATTATCCCGAGGTGAGGGGAGGGGCGCTCATAGCATTGTTTTTCTTGCCGGCGGGGAGGATTAGTTATGAGGCGAAGCCTGGGATGCCGCAGCCGATAAGCGTGTAATACTTGACAATGCCATTGTCAGAATGGGGATGTTCTTGATTGTAGTAGCCTAGGCGAATTGGAATTTAAAGGAAATTCACTTTAGAAATAGGTATACTATACGAACATTTTCTTTGGTTTTGTTTGGCAATAAGTAAATAAATATCACCCCTGGTAGTAGTTATCCTGATCGCCTTGCTAATATGTGCACCGCGCCATCTTACACATAAACCACAAGGGGAATGAAAACTCGTACGTAGAATTCAACGCTCATAATCTATGGCCTCCCCATGGCTTGCTCAATAACTTTTAAGATAGCCAAGCACTTCTCGTCCTCAAACCTCCTCGTCACAAGCTGCAGACCGATCGGCGCATCTACATACTGCTCCGGAGAATACAAGTCGTAATTGAACTTGTCCTGCTCATTCATCGGCAGATAAGTTGTATCCTTCACGTCAATTTCTGGGTCGACGACAGACACTGGGAACCCTACTCCTGGATATTCAAGCATGTTCCACTGGCTTGTATAGCTCCAATATTTTGAGTTACCATGGGGTGGCGCGCAACCAGGTGCCGCAGGGAGTAGGATGGCGTCAACAGGGTGCCCGTCATCTTTTCCTGTGCTCAACCATAGTTTGTTATACTTGAGACGGTATCTATCGCGACGGACCTTGAGCTGTTGAGAAGTGAGTGAGAAGGTATACGGAATGATAGAGGCAGTAGAAGACATACCGCACAAAGCGACTCAATACTCTGATACTTAACGTTTGGGTTATCCTTCACCAGCCATTCGGTGAGTGGTAGCATGTCCTCGCCACCTTCTGCGTTAACTCTATCCTCTGCTCGGCCACCATCCTCAAAATAGAGCGCTTGGGTAATGTTCCAGCATTCATCATGCTCTTCAGGAACCCAGTCTACGACTTCATGCCCAGCATCTCTGATAGACTTCGCTACTTCTCTTAGTGCTCGAGTTATCGGCGGATGTGGCGTGACGATCCTATCCGACCACATTACTGCAATCTTGAGCTTAGGCGGTAGTTTAACTGATCTCCACGGGATTGGAACAAGATAATCATCCTTTATCCACGGTTCATAACTCAGATACGCATCCATAAATAGTGATAATCCAGACAGGGACGTAGACATGGGACCTCGCGTGGGCGGAATTCCTTCTTGTCCGAGCATTGCTAGCTTTGTTCCCACTTTTGCCAGGCGACCAGGTGTGGGCTTAAAACCGTATATGCCCGTATGTGCTGCTGGACAGCGGATAGAACCGCCAACATCACCACCGACACCCTGAATAATTAGTGATGACCAAGATATAATGTGTTGAGTCGGACGTACAAGTACACTGCCACGCATTGCAATCAATGCCGACTCGCCCCCCGAGCTTCCACCTGGGGTTAAGTCTGTATTGTGAGGATTGAGAGTAATTCCATATATATTAGAAGCTGTTTCCAGCTGCATAACTGCCTGTGGCTGGGTGGTACGTGCGTAAAAAACGCACCCAGCTTCCCAGAGAACGTCATTAACGCTGACATCTACGGCCTGTTGTTGTCCAATAAATGCAACATATGAGGCATGTGTTGTACATCCTTTCATGCCTTGGTGTTCTTTAACTGATATCGGAAGGCCATGGAGTGGTCCGATAGGCTCAGGGAGAGAATCGAGATATCTCGCCCGCTCAATGGCTCTCTCTGGAAGGAGTTCGGTGATGCAGTTGACCTGGATATTGATTAACTAACTATGCTTATAGAGTAATACGAAATATAGATGAGAAAGTGTAGTGAAGCCTCCTTGTAAGGATTATTTTGATGATTTATAACTCCATATCTAATATACTTAGAGAGGATTTACTGCAGCGCGATAACTTACAAGTTTCTGTGCTAGTGCAGCTCGACGCAGGAAGGCTCGAGTTACAGCCTCGCAGGTGTAGGACTTATCGCGTATTAGCTTAACCAACTCCGGCGCATCGAACGAGGTGATTTTGAGTTCTTCATTAGTGAGAATATCATCTGCGATACGAGAGACATTCTTCGGAGGAGTATTAGGTATGCTGAATAGGGGAGGCTGGACGTCTGCTACTGAAGCATCGCGAAAATGGAGAGCTTGGGCGATCAGCCTTGCAGACATGGAAGATCGTTCCTCTGGAGACAGCGATGATGCAGGTGGCGTTTTATCCATGTTAATGTTAGCCTTTGAGGGTTGTCGCTGGTGGCCTTAGCTTTTTTTTGGTTAACTGATTTGCGTCTACAACCAACTGTGGATTTAGAGCAGAATTATAGCTCCCTAAACACAATTAATCGATGAAGGCATTTTCGCAGATGATCGATACCTTGGTAATCGACACGCTGGTGAATTCCTAGCTTGTTTAGAAAGTGGCAGCGGATGTGTTCGGACATCGGATAAGGGCCGGGTAGGGACTCGGATGGGACCTACGCACTGTACCTTACAAATACACGCTAGTTTTTCTAACCCACCGCACCGGGTGGACACTACTGGCGAGACGAAGTATGTCCGGGTACATACTAGTATCATGGGGTCGTATTCCGTTGATTTTTGTTAGTATGGGGTAAATATAGAGCAAGGATGATCATTGTTAACTTCAGCCGTAGTTCAGATAAGGAGATCGGAATAGGTTACATACATGCGTTCATTAGAATGAGCTTTGTTGCTACAGTTTGCTCATGGCCCCCCTGTTCACCAACCTGACACATACCTTATCCGTCCCGACTTTGGTGGCTTTCTTAAGTCGCAAACTGACCCACAGCCCCATGGCATTATTGGATATCGTATGTGAGCTGGTCCCTTATCGGTTTTCACTCTTTTAGCACTAAGGGTCTGGTCTCGGATACAGAATCCCCTGCTATATTTCCCCTCATTTCTAATATCTAATCTTAATAATTGTACAGTATGTAGATTTCCTTGATAACTGTAACTAGAGTCCGCCACACTTTATTGAGCGGTCGTATTTTATTATATATGAGACTACGTCGGTCTCATCCTTACCTGTAGCAAGTTATTATCTATTCTATTCTAGCTAAGTTACTTAAAATGTCTGCTACAGATCCGGATTTTATGGCGGTCGTTCCACCAAAGACGTGGGTTAGACTCAACAATCCTGCTATACAAAACTTTATCACTGGGCTTGTTATTGCCTGCTCAGCTGGTATTTACCTTGCCCTCACTGGTCTTGGCGCCGGTGGCGGCAAACCCAGCTCACAGTATCTTGCGTCGACATCAAACTCGTGAGTAACTTCTTGCATGTCCCAATCTTCCGATACTTGTCTAAATGTCAAAGGATCCTGTACGCCCTGTTTGCAGTCTCAGGATGGGTCTCAGCTGGGTTTCTGAATGCCTTCGGGCCTAAAATTACAATGTAAGTATTGCCCCCCGATATACACGGATGTAACCTAACAAGAATTCACAGGGCTATCGGTGTTCTTGGATATCCTTTATATGCTGCAGGATTGTGGTATTTTGATGTTTCCGGAAATGAGTGGTTTGCTCTTTTCGGTGCCGTCATGAACGGTATTGGAGCCGGCCTCTTGTTTACAGGTGCCGGGTTCGTTCAATTCGCATACGCCGAGGAGAAGGAGAAGGGCATGGTGAGAGATTTTTCAACTTCTATAGGCGAAAATATATTTACCCTCCTCCATAGTACATTTTCTGGCAACACACTATGCTCAGTGGCGGAGCCATTGTTGGAGCCATTGTTACATTTGCTATCAATTTCCACAGGGCGAAGCCGAGTGTTCCAACCTCAGTATATGCAATCTTCGTTGCAATCATGACTTCTGCCAGTCTTCTTGCATTGGCATTTATCATCTCGCCAAAGAAAATCATTCGCCATGATGGTACACACCTTGCGGAATTCAAGAAAACTACTGTGAAGGAGGAGCTTGTAGGCATGTGGCGAGCAGCATCAACGCCCAAAGTCTTCCTCATGCTGTTCCCAATGTTTGTTTCTGAGTTCGCTCTTGGGATCCAAACGAGTTTCAATGGCATGGCAACCTTCGGTGGCTCTTCTAGATAATCCATGCTAACTTTGTCTAGGATATTACTTCTCTCTCCGCACTCGAGCTCTGAATACAATTCTATACAACGTTCTCCAGATCATTCTTCCCGCCATCCTTGCAGCGCTCCTAGATGCACAATGGATCGGCATTCGCAAAGTTCGCGGAATTATTGGCGTTATCTTCACTGCTGCCACGACGATCTCTCTCGCGACCGCCGAGCTCATTTATTTTAAGCAAAAGGTAGATCGGACGAAACCCGGGCCATCTATGGACTGGTCGGATCCAGGGTATGCAAACATCATGATTCTCCATCTGCTCTGGGGTGGCTGCTTCTGCTGCTGGACTTTCATGGTGCAGTGGATCATGGGTTCAATGTCGAACAAGCCAGAGGTCCTCTCCCGATACGCTGGACTATTTAAAGGCACCTCAGCTCTCGGTGTTTGCGTCGCCTTTGCAATTGACGCTAGGAAGCCACAGTATTGGGTTGAAATGGCTATTCATTTCGCGTAAGTAATTTATACATCTCTATAGATTAAGGGACATGCTGACATGATATGCCGAACAGTCTCTATATGGTCGCAATTTTCATCATGTTCTACGTAGTCTGGTTTTCTATTACAGATACAGACTATCTAAAGGAGGACGGGGTTATTGTGCCTACGAAGGTGGCTGAAGAGCTCATTGGCCCGGACGGAGTCTCTTTGGATACAAATAAGAGCTATCAGACTGAGTTCGTTGAAGAGAGGAAGTAAACGTATTTACGAGCAAAATTAATAATTTTGGTGCCTCGTTTCGTATAGTTTCAGACCCGTTTATTTATCTTAATCTAATCTATCTGAGATGTAACAATGGACCATACTCGCATTCTCAGTCATGCTTTGAACCTTTAAATTCTATTTTTGGCTAAACAGTGTAATTTGGGCCGTAGACTCTCCATTTTATTCCACGTCCATGTCTGTGGGAGGTGAGATGTGGGCAATGGTATCTCCAATTGGCTACTAGTGTAGAATTGGACTTGACCCCATTCGTACCCCACACCCCACATCCTCGGCCGTCATTTAGCTAGTCCAACCCAAGGCAAGGTAAGATAACGCGTGCCCCCGCCTCCGGTAGCAGACGCGGGGATCTAATACCTGGACAGACGTCCGCCAAACGCATCCAAACCAGTTTTTATTATTCTAATGATCTGTCCAGGAGACTAATTATATTATGTGAGGAAACCGTTAAATGCCTAATCATCTATGCCCCGTCCCAAGGTCGACCCCGCATCTCGACGGCGGGTAGCGCGTGCTTGTTGCTATTGTAGGGTCTCGAAGCAGAAGTGCGATGGCCTGACGCCTTGCTCTCAGTGCGTGAAACGGAAGCGACCAGAAGCCTGTAAACGCCTTGCTTCCGACGACAACAAGGAAGAAGCCCGCCCCCAGCCAGATCACGCATCCCCAGCCTTGAACCAGGCCGAACCATCCCCCCCAGGTATATCAGATGTGGTTACATCGACCCCGTCCGCGCCTGTAGCAATCTCGGGGGATAGCGAGACGCCGTCGTCGGTACCTTGCCCGAGAGGTTTGCAGGCCAGAACCACGGTGCCAGAGCTTCTTGTGCCTCGAATGTCTGGGATGATGTATGATATGAAAGGAAAAGCGGGTATGTATCGTAACTTGTTTAAATCATCATCATATTCACGTACTCTGACACCCTGAAAATACAGTTTACCTAGGCAATTGTGCAACACTACACTTTCTACAGAATATCCAGCAGCTGATAGCCGATCAGTCGAACGACGTATTCTCATCCTTGAACTCGGATGTCGCCAATATGTCATTGATGGAGGAGCTACCTCCCTTCGAGCTACAAGATATGGAGCCTCATCTACCTAGTGATGTCGGAGACCTTAAAGACTTGGTTGATGCCTACTTTACTTCTGTGAGCCGCTCCTACCATGTGGCTAGACCACGCCGAGAAATGTAAAGGAGTCTGGGCCGCTAACATGAATATTCAGACTTGCGGTATTATTGATATTTTTGATGTAGCCCAGTTCATGTCTGAATTTAGGCACTGGATAAACGGTCTCATCCCCCCAAAATGTGGGACAGCTGCAGTCATTTACCTAGTCGTTGCCCTCGGGGCACAAGCAAGGGGATCAAGCCTGCTCGACAGTCGACGAGCACAGTCGTTCTATCATCATGGGCGGCTGATAGCGCTCCAGGAACTAACTAACGATCCAACACTGGAGACGATTCAGGCATTTTTACTCATTAGCATGTATATGCTAGGATGCAGCCGAAGGAACGGCTCGTACTTGAATTTGGGAACTGCAGTTAGCGCTGCGAAATCTCTAGGACTCCACAGAGACGAGGCCAATGCAGCATTTAGTAAGGAGGAACAGCAATTAAGGTAAGTTTTGAAAGCCGAGGCTTTTTGGGTTTATCAGTTACTAAAATCATATCTCAGGTGTCGCATTTGGAAGACACTTCGCTTCCACGACTTATTTTTCAGTGCCATGATGGGCCGGACATCTGCCATATCAGCCCGAGAATCTAATATTTCCCATGCTCAACATCCAGTGCCAGAATCACCGAGCCTAGAATTCCTCCGCGCAATATCCCTTGAGGAATCCGCCCGTGCCTTCCTAATCATTGAGAGGATCATCAACGAAGTGTACACCAAGCGCACCGTACCTATAGCGCTCCTCCAATCAATTGGCGGCGAGTTGAAAGAATGGAGTTATCGTCTTCCTGCGGCCTTAAGAACGTCCGTCAATCCGCGGCATCCGAGAGAGTCGATCTTTCTCTCACGTGAAGTCGTGCTAAGAAATACGCACGTTGCCTGCTCGTATTATTTCGCGATGATGCTTCTCATGAGGCCATTTCTTATTGCGCATCTCAAGGCTAAGTCGATGAGTTCAGGCCTGGGGCGGAGTGCTGCGGAAGAAAGAGAAACAGACGTGTCTCCCGAGATTTATGATGGAGCAATCGCCTGCATCGACTCAGCAATCTATACGCTGCAGTTGCTCCGCGAGCTTCTCGTCGCCGATATGCTCTTCAAAAACATGCCACTCGCAATGTGAGTTTCATGGATTGTCGACGCTTTGCCCCTTGAAACTAACTGAGAGAATAGTGCATGGATCTTCGTAGCAGCCCTTGTTGTCAGCTCATCTCACTTTGGCGGCATAGGCCCAGAGAAAGAAATTGAGCAAGCTATTCGGAATACCGACGAACTGCTACATTGCTTTGCTGCGAATAGCCCACAGGCGGCGCGTTACCACCATATTGTGAAGAGGCTGTTTAAAGCTGGCGTAGACCACCAAAACAGGCTTAAACAGAGAGCCCGACTATCACGAACGACAGTGGTAGCAGAGCTGTTTCGACTGAGCCCTAGAGAATCGACGGAGAATGCGACAGACGGGGTCGCTCCGAAGGATTCGGAGGATGAAGAGGTGGCGTATCAAAACCTTTGGTCCACACCACCGGAGAACGAACTCCCAATCTACACATCTACATATAAGGGGCAAATGACTCCAGGGGCGTCGAATATAGCCCCGGATGGGGCGAGCGGCCAGTTTATTGGATCCGGGGGAACCTCGTTGCAGGGCGGCGAATACCCTGTTAGGCGGCAAATGCCCGGATTCGTTGCACAGACGCCTGGCCTTGCAGTGCACGAGCAGGAGGATGCCCGTGCTCGTATGGCAAACTTTGAACACTTGTTTTCCGGGCCGATTGACTTCGGACCTATGCTGGATCATAACTCCCTGATGCTCACGGGGAGCGGGAACGGGAACGGGAATGGGAATGGGAACGACATATTTGATTTTCATTGGGTTTGACTGGACATGGAGGCGAGATCGCTGTAGGCGGCGGTAACCTGATTACCGATGGCGGAGTGATGCCGCTCAAGGCTGCGCCGAGCGCTACTCTGCTCATCCTTGAGGCGGAAAGGGGCTCAGATTCCACGTTATGCCCATTGAGAGTAATAGACAAGTGGATTACAAGCATGTGTATGGCAGAGAATACGGGATGCCCAATTCTCTTGAGTATGTAACTATTCTCCCCTTAGATGGGAGAAAATATCTTAAAAATGATGAGAACTTAAACCTCGAACGCAACCCCATTCAGCTTCAAACGCACTATTAGCATTCGTGAATAGTATGACCATTGTTAGGCATATGTTTTGTTCTATATCATCTAGGTCTATTATCTAAGTCTATTATCGAAGTACAGATCCTTATTGAACACGTACACAAAGGTTACCCTGACCCCCCGTACATCCTTCCTCCCTCCAAACCCCTTTTCCATACCTACACCGCGCCACCAACATTCCCAATCGACAGCGACCGACGCTTTGCAGCATACCGAGCACTTTACCGCATAATTGCAGACCCAAAATCCCAGGACGACGTCGTGCACTAGTAGTATGGGAAGCTGTGGCGCGAAGTATTCATGACCACTATGCCTTCCTCCCCTTCGGCACCCGACAAAGCCAGTAAAGAAACACCGCAGCCGCAACATTGAACACAACGTATACCCACAGCAGACCAAAGTCTCTCCAGCGGGTAGCCCAGTCGACATTTATGCGCTCTAGAAATTGGTTGGTGCTGTTCAGCTGGCAATAATCACACTCGCCGGTAGCCTGCGGATCGCGAAGAAAACCACCCGCTACTGAGATATATTCTCGCATGTACTCTTCGCAGCTCTGAGCCGCTGGTGCGAAGAAGGTCTGGAACTCTGTGCTGTCGCATGAGACTGGCGCTTGACCTAGTGTTGATGACATGAAGCTTGAGACAAGATATGTGAATGGATTCACCTAATATCATGTTAGTGTATGCTCGTAAAATCCGGGATATGATACAACATACGCGATACATAAAGATCCAGAACCGTGGCAAGGCGCTCGGCCCTGCTAGAATGCCACAGAAAGCGTACAGCATGATTGAAGCCAGTGTCGCGACAGCGCCCGCAATCGGTTCATTTGGTAAACCAGCAATAATCATATGTGCTAGCGAACTTGCAAAGAGAAACGCAGCAACGATAATCAGGAGTGTCTGGAAAGCACGGATGTTTACGGAATCAGTCCACTCAGCGTTTCGGTAGAGGCCAACTGGGTAATACCAGACAAGGAAGCAGAAAATGGCCATGAACTGTGTATAATGTGAGCCTGACATCCTTCAAGTGGGTTTTAGGTGCAACTTACAGCGTTCCAAGCCATCTCTACCGCAATATTAGAGAATACAAACGTTTGCCAAGCATATGTTTTTGACTGTCTTTCGCGAGCCTCGTAGAGCGTCCTTTGACTAACGAACATGGGCATGATCTGGAACAATAGCTGGATGAGGACGAAGAGAAAGATAAAAACGCCATACATCTGGTTTTGAAGTCCTTGCATGGTGTTGTCACCCTTGAAAAAAGAGAAGCCAATTAAGAGAGAACAACCGATTGTGAGGAGTGCCTTCGAGTAGATGTAAGATGGTGTCCTCCAATATTGTTGGGCGCAGCGCAGGGTGACTGCTCGTAGCTGGGTCATGAAGGTTGCTGCGAATTCTTGATGGCTTCCATGGGATGAGTCCATGGTAGCGGAGGGTTGGCTGGCAAGGTCTCGTAGTCTAGCAAGCTCTATTTGCACGTTGGTGTACTCTTTGCTCTCTTTCCAGACTGCAGGCCAGTCGGTAGGTGTATGGGCCCCGGGGGCTGCACCTATCGCCTCAAGCATATACTCGCCAGGGTTAGTGCCAACAGGGCATTCCGGTGCACCATTCCGAGCGAAATAGTCAAGGAGCACCTCGGAGTTGCGACCAATATCACCAAAGTAGACTGTACGACCACCTTTAGCAAGAAGTAGCAGTCGGTCAAAGCGTTGGAAGAGCAACGATGATGGCTGATGGATCGTGCACAAGATGGCCTGGCCGTTCCGGGTAAGCTTTTCCATTAAGTCGCAGATAGACCAAGACGTCTGACTGTCCAGGCCAGATGTCGGTTCATCAAGAAACAGAAGGAGCTTGGGGCGGGCTGCAAGTTCGACACCAATGGTCAGGCGCTTGCGTTCTGTAGGCGATTAGTATGTGATGATGGAGCAGGTATAATAAAAAACGTACGCTCCACATTCAGACCTGATCCGGGTACACCAACAACAGCGTCTGCGTACTGTTCCATATCCAGCAAGCAGATGACATGGTTGACATATGACAGCCTCTCCTCGCGCTTGTATTCCGGTGGTTGTCGCAGAAGAGCCGAGAATTCAAGTGCCTCTCGTACCGTGGCAGTCTCTAAATGGATGTCTTGCTGCATAGCATAGCCGGTTTTTCTCTGGAAAGACTCGTCCCGCCCTCGTCCGTCTACCAGCATGTTTCCAGAAATCACACCCATGGTGGTTCGGCTAGCAAGAACGTCGAGCAACGTGGTTTTGCCTGCGCCCGACACACCCTGTTAGTGAGTTAGCATTTATCTTACTCTGTTCTGCCTAATAAAGCTCACCATGAGTGCTGTCAGAGTCCCTGGCTTGATCCAACCATCGACAGAGTCTAGGATTGTACGAGACTCGCCCTTGATTTCAACTTCATAGTTCACCTTCTCCCAATGGAAGATCGATGCCTGCTTTTCTACGTTGTGCTCCGGGCGATCGCTATTGCTGATCTTCTCGCCATCGTGAGCAGACGCACTACCGGTTTCTTCATCTCCTGTGTCTCGTTTTCTCTTCGTCTTCATGCTGGATCGTCGGAAGACAAGGACTTCGCCCTTTGAGCGCTCCGAGGCAACAAGCTCACTCATCACGAGATGTGCGATAAGTAAAGCGAATGTAATCACAACGATTATTCCGTAATTGCGCCATCTGTTTCCGTACTGGTACTGAAATGCAGTCTCAACAAATGCGGTACCACTAACAAATTCCGCACCAGGCTGAGAGCCCTGGACAGCGCATGCTCTTTGATTTGCAGCAATATTTTCGTAGAAGGGGCCACTTGGAACAAATGCAGAGCAATTAAATTGACGTCCGTGAAACTCATTGACCATCACGCTTTCGAATCCATAGGAAATGGGGTTGATCCAACGAAACCAGCTCGCCCATCTATAACAATTAGTAAAGACTTGACGAGAAGGAGGCTTGCAAGGTTAATGTCCTGCAAATATCTCCAAGGACCATTTTCCCACTTCAGTTGCAGTAAGAGGCCGGGAGAATACGCACCCTCTCATATATTGTACAGGAATGGCGAATCCAGTATACATAACGAGCAATATAAGGATAATCGAACTTGGAGCCAGAGCTTGTGCGATGGTCTTCGTCATCGAGGCAAAAAGACGGAAAAACATGCTCATTGATAGTGTCATAGTAAAGGCAACAAGAAGGAAGAAAAAGAAGGGACCTGGCTCGCGGCGTAAGTTCGCCATGAAATATAGCGTAGAGTTGACAATGAGCGAATTCGTAATCTTGTAAGGCATATCCACTATCATCGAGGAGAATGCTTCGGCACTTGGGTGGTACAGGGCGTATCGGTTGTGCTAGTGTTTATATTAGCAGTGTAGTCGGCGAAGCCAATGTGCGTTTTCACCTTTTCAACAATCGTTCGTTTCGCATAAAGAGAAAATATTTCTAACAAGCTGCCAAATGCGTTGAGGAGGACCTGGTGCAGATATTAGTCACCCTATAGGGATTGAACGACATGCCTAAAAGGCAATGCGAGTTGGGAATAACTGACCATCATGAAGAGAACACCGCCACGCATAAAGAACGATTCTGTTGTTTCTTTCAGATTGTAGTATACGCTAGCAATAATGAGGGCCTCGAAGAAGTTGATCGTTAACATGGCTAATGGTACGGAAGGGTCGTTCTTGATCTTCCGAATGTCGCGCCACATGCAAAGTCTTATCTGTCCCCAGTATGAAAGCGTGTATGGTGATTTCTGTCGCTGCTTTCGAGACTTCTCGAGTGTTCTTGCTTCAGCGAATTTTTCAAGGTTGTCTCCACTAAGTGGATGGTCCTGGCCGTACTTCTCAATTTCATGGAGCAGAATTTGCTTTTCGGGGCTCTCCTTCCAGCACCGAGAAAAGTCGTCCGAAGTCCGTGGTGTTGTGTTTTCATACCCAGCTTTGATCCGGCGTTCTGATGGTGAGGTCATCGAAGTTAGAAAGTCCGGAGTGGTTTGTGACGCAGGACACTCGAAACCAAGGCGCTCGAAATAGCTACGTGCGGCGTTCGCAGGACCAAAGAATATCTGACGACCCTCATATAGGACAATAACCTTGTCAAAGACCTATTGAAACTTAGTCGAGTTCTAATCTTCATCGGTGTATCACGAACCTCGTAAGCAGCTTGTGGCGCCTGGTAGATAGCAACACAAGTAGACGCACCAAACACATCGCATTGTGTACGCAATGTCTTGCAAAACTCGACTGAGTTGGCTGAATCGAGGCCGCGCGTGGAGTTATCCCAGCATTGCAACGGAGCAAAGCTTAGGGCAGCTTCTGCAATCGTCACTCTCTTGCGTTCGCCTCCGCTAACACCTCGTACAAAATCGTTGCCCACTTTGGTGTTCACAGTATGGCCCAGACCGAACATCGCCATGATGACCTACACGTAGTTAGCACAGAATACGAAGACAAGCATGGGCAGCGTACATCACGGAGGTGTTCGGCGTAGCATGTTCGACTAACACCACCAGGTATCAGACGAGGGGCACGAGCCAGGGCGGCGAAATAGAGCGTGTCCCCAACACTCAGTTCAGCAAAATGCGCGTCTACCTCCGCTGTGTAGATAGCCTCGCCCCTAAACTCGGTGTTCATCTTCCTAGCTGGAATACCCTGAAAATTTAGGTAGGATTCTGGACTGACTTGAAAGCCATGGGTCTCGCCAGCAATCGTCTTCAGCAGCGTAGAGCATCCGGAACTGCTAGGTATTAGTGATGTAGGAAGATAATAATAGGCGGATGAAATACCCAGGTGGACCTAGAACGCAAAGCTGCTCGCCAGGAAGTAGCAGTCCGTCGAGATCTTGCAAGATCTCTATTTTCTGAGTACCGCGTCCGAACAATGATGGCAGCTTCAAAATGTAGTTGCCTACAGTAGACTGAAAATCCGTAGGAGATCCTTTGCCCCAAACATTGAGGCCTCTAAAGGCAACACCAGCAACGCGAGGAATGGCTTCCTGGCTGCTATAGCGCAAGTCATAGAACGCCTTAGCCCAGTCTCTCGCTCGAAACCGGTCGCTGTTAGGGTTTAATCGGCTATTCTCGGCAGCAGAAAATGGTGATTCAAGGTAATGTTGTTCTGCCTGGGACGTAAACTTTCGGACAAGCTCGAGGACTTCCTGATCTTGTAGCCTCTCATGTTTGATCTCGTCCCTGTTTTCATGCTCCGAACTCGAGCTTGAATAGACGTTGATATGTTTAACGATTGGAGTTTCGAGACGAGATGTCTTCTCTGCAGCATCTGGCGCATCGGGCATGCTGAACTTGTCTAGGGCCCGTAGCGGTCCACGATGGATATATCCTGAGCGATTTCAATAGCTAATAGGTCTCGTGAAATAGCACAGCAAGGGTATGATGATTATATGATTTCATGGAGGGTATATGCCTTATATTTGTCTGAAGATAGACGTTGTGAACCGACCTGAATGGAAGGCTGACGCAGTCGCAGCCGCGTCCTTTTAAATATTCTCATCTTCACACTTTGAAGAGAGCCCCCCTTCCGGAGTCTTTCAACCCCGAATGTCCAGTACCCAATCCTAGCTAGGCATGACACCATTGCAATGCCCAAATGCCAATGCGGAGCCTTCGCTGCGGCTAAGAAGCTAATTTGCATGTCGTAACAAGGCACCAGCCTAGAACTTCGCCTTCCATATCGTGCAAAGCTCTGCATTCATTCTGTCCGAATGTCCGTACGCTGGTACATAATCGATGGTCGTGTGTCCGGACTTTCGGCTTCCGGAGTCCGGCGAACCACCTCAACCTTTACACTAGTCAAAGAATAGTCAAGCGTTTTGTCTTGGGCCCGGGTGGGGCTCATTAGCGCCTGAACTCATTGACAGTACGAGTACGAGTACCAGTCACGTTCTAGCATTGCACGTATAATCCCATGCCCTGTATTACGAAGATTGAATGCTGAGAGACCCCCCTGAGGAGGCGTCCATTTATTCGCATATCTCTCGCAACTTCGGTCATCAGTATCCCCGGACTCAATCTCGATTTAGCAGCCAACTTTTATCATAGCACGTGAGCAACTGTAACCTCTTACGGAGGTGAAGAATACGTCAATCCGGGACACCCTTGAATCACGATGAAACTTGCCGTACCGTACCCGAATTCTTTCTTTGACAACTTGGTGCTGATCATGATCTCAGTGCATGCGCTGTAAGCGGAAAAAGGTACGTGTAGTACTCGCGAGCATACTTCTAATATAAAAGCATGCTGGTCTGGTGGTTAGATATACTGGCAGGATCTCAGCATCACACAGTTCCCTTTAGATCGATTGTGCCAGGACCCAACTCCTAACGATGCTAGATCAAATGCGACAAAATAGAGCCGATCTGCCATCAATGCATTACCGCAAAGACAGAATGCCAGTATGGCGAAAGACGACAAAGATCAAGGATGCCACAGCAGCATGGGTCAATGCAACACTTAAGTGAACGACTTGAGCTGCTGGAGAGGCAGATAAGCCGTCCTGGTACTGAATGCTCACTGTAAGCCTTTGTACTTGCGCGGCACTGCAAGCTCTGCTAACAGCTTGCTAATGATATAGTCCTACGACCTCACCGCCACACGAATGTAACCCGCCGTTTGTGGCAACCACTGGCATAGATCCAGTACTCTCTCCCACAGCGTCGTTGATGACTGGCGATGGTCAAGAATGTGAGTGTCCCCCTGAGCGTAATCTAATCATATCTGTTGTCTTGTGTCAAGACTCAAGGGTGCTTTATATGAGTACTAACAAACTGTAGCATGGGTATACCGCATGGTCTCGGACGTCAGGCGTAATTTGCAGAGTCAGGAAACCCCTATTAGTACGCCAACGCCACGGATAGACGATGCAATGTTATCTCTCAACGAAGCCCTCGACGATTTAGGCAAGCTTCGAATACGGACTGATGCCCGTGAAGTTGACTCAAACCTCTCTTCTAAGGAAGTTAGGGCAAGCATCGACGCATTCGTCGAACTCATGGGCAATATGGTCGTACCAGGAATATTCGCCGTAGCCATCGATGCCGATCTACTCCGTGTGTTACCCGACATCATCAAGTCATCGTATGTCAAGGTAGATCCGGGTGTGTACGTTATGTATTACAATGCCTTGTATTATGGTCTTCATCAAATCCGCGGTCCCGGAGATGCCCTTGCTCAAAGTATGTATCTAAAGGTGTTAGAAGCTGTACCGGCGTGGCTCGATGCCTCAGCCAATACAGACTTGGACGGCCATACGGCTGCCCTAACAGCCTGGACAGCAATCGTCAACAACGATTATCAGCTTTCATGGAAGTTCCACTGCAAGTCATGCCATTATATCAAGATTAGGGGAATCGATACACTAGATGTTATACCAGCGAAGACATTTGAAGAGGAGGACAAAAGGGACTCCCTACGATATTTGTACTGGCACATCCTGTCCACTGATGCATTATATCGCCTAATATACGGCAAACCTACAGTGGTATGTCTACTCCCGATGGTACCTTAAGAGATCCGTGTCCTTACACCCTTTCATTCCTACCACAAAATTGAGCTATACTCCCTTTAATTATTGAGCTCCTTTCTTGCAACTTATATTGATTAACACTGATCCACATTGATATTGGCAAAGGTTCGATGGGCACCACACAAGATTCGACCACCAGCTATTCTTAGTACAGAGAACATGCATCCATCCGTCTCTCGGGTTATGGTGTCAGTGGTATGGATCAGGTACACACAAATGACTGCAGAAATGCTTAATGAGATTGACAACAATCTTTCTCGCGAGCGAGACGGAGGGATTCAGAATAAAGTCGATGATTTCTGCATACAGCTTGAGAACCTAATGGCAGAGTGGAAGATGGAATCAATCATGAGAGACAATGACATGCCGCAAACTCTTCGCTATCTCATAGCAGATCATGTTATGAACATCTATGCCACCATCATAGGAATCAAGCGACTAATCAAACCGGCACCAAACACAAATCCTGTCGATGATATCACACTTCGCGCAGCTCGAAAAGTTGCTCAGATCACTATAGATTTCACCATAGATCCGGTGCCTGCGGATACAGCTCAGTCTGTTTACTTTTAGTACGTCTAGTGCCATATCTAAGTGGTGTATTTAAACCCCCATACTGACCCTGCCCCGCCACAGCTTCATAACCTTCTACCCGTTCTGTGCAGTATTCTCACTGTACGAGAATATCTTAGCATGTGCCAACCTTGAAGAGTGCGAACAAGACCTCCGGCTTCTGGAAAGCATTGGCGCGACCATGGCAGAAGCATCTACTCTACGAACCGACTTTGTACCATTCGCAAGAACTATCAATGCGTTAAACAAAGTGTTACGAACGATTCAAGACGAGCGGCGCAAAACAGGGAGTCGAGATGATGCAACGGGAGAAACAGCCAATACTATGCCTGAGTTTGACATGTCGGCTTTGGCATCCTTTTCAGAGTTTCCCTCCAACCTTGAAGAGTATAATCAGCCATTGGGCTTCATTAGAGCCCTAGAGAATGACTTTACTTCACGGAATTGGAATGAAGGGTGGTGGGATGTAGGTTCTGATCTAACTCATACGTAGAGGTAGTAGGAGTATCCGATCCAGAAGAAGTTAGGTAGCACTAATGGCACGATGGAATCTAGTGGTTGAGGATGGCTCTGCGGCAGGGGCATGGTGAAGGGGAACATAACTACTTTCCCATACGGGTGCTGCATCCGATTTAGCTGGGACCTTGTGTCTTCTATTTTGTGATCTACAAACAGCGCTACTGTAATCACACAATGTCTCACTTTGAAAAGAAACCAGGGTATACCATACCTGGTGAAAGTATCCACGTAGTCGGTCGTGACGCAAAACGGCCTCTACGAGATTGGCAAGTGAAACAATTAAAACCCGTAAGGCTTTTGTGCGACTAACTATGGGCTTCTGCTTCAGCTATACCTGTAACCGCTGTCAGGTGTATGTGTTCACAATAGTAACTAAAGGTATTTAAACAGACAATTGCCTCCCGTCTACTAAGGCATCTCCCTATACTCCTTTACCTCACTCCCTTCGGCGCATGCTACAACACTTTGTCACCTATACCGAAAATGCAGCTCCTCCTTCCTGCCTTATACATGGCTGCGATTGCAGCTGCTCAACAATGCGAGGGGGCTATGGAGTGTTGCGATTCCCTGCAAAATAGTGACAGCCCCGAAGTTATTCAACTTGCTAGCCTCCTTGGCATAGTTATACCAGACGCTCAAGTTGTTCAAGTTGGACTTACCTGTGCGTTTCCACAAAAGCACCTCAAATAAATCCTAACCAAATATTATGCAGGCAGCACAATGACAGCGAGTGGCAACACCTGCGATAGACAACAGGCCTGTTGCACAGGCTCTAGTGTGGTACGAATCCAACTAACCTTATTTTGGAAACCTGTCTAATAACTACGTTGTACAGAACGGCGGCACTCTCGTTTTGGGTTGCACTCCTGTCAACGAGTAACACACTACGTACCAGAGGAATAGATTATGGTATAGTATGCTACATGAAAAGGTGTTCTACGACAAGGGAACCGCAGCAAAATTTTAACAGGGTATCTATTCAG
This sequence comes from Pseudogymnoascus verrucosus, assembly GCF_001662655.1. NCBI lineage: Eukaryota > Fungi > Ascomycota > Leotiomycetes > Thelebolales > Thelebolaceae > Pseudogymnoascus > Pseudogymnoascus verrucosus. The sequence continues at coordinate 211,585 of NW_017263656.1, forward strand.
TTAACAATGGGGAAATCAATCGTAGCTGAATGTATACAGAATGATTAAATTTAGACTGAGATCATATTACGTTGGTGGGCGATTGCTGTACGAGGATACGGATCTTTGTTCTAATTCAGTATATAAACATTGATTTTGAGGATAGCAAGGCTTACCTGACCTCATCGTAGGCGCTTAGGTTCAGATTCAATTCAATATCAGGTTCTTCTGCAATGGATATATCACTTAATTGGCGCTACAGAAGTTAGAGGTTGGTTGACTTCATCATCAATTCCTACTTTTAAGTCTTTAAAAAGGCCTCTTATTATTATAGTATCAGTTATGTCTTAGGACTAATAAAGGACATATCTTCGATCTCTCCAAATGGCCACTTAACAATATGATGCCAGCGCCTATCAAGACAAGACATTACTGCAAAGAGCAGTCTCTTAGCTCTCCCTTCAAAGTACCAGTGAGAGTCTAATCGTTGCAACAGAATGCAATAGTGCGCCACTAGAATAAGCGCACCAGGATGCCGTTGGCTGAGCAAGTTCAAGTATGCTTCAGATATGCGCATAGGCCATATACGTAGGGCATCCCAGGCAGTAAAGCTAACACTCGAGTCCTGTGTGCACGAGAACGCCACGCCAAGTTCAGTGGCAGCATCCCGATATATTTCACAGACATCTTCTGACCAAGAATCCTCAAAGCCCTGTAAGGGTATAGCTGATAAAAGCGAATCCATGAGGGGCTCCTGTTCGGCCTCTGAGAAAGTGATAGGAATCTCCCATACTGAGACAAGAGACCCGACCGGGCCCGACTCAACCTGATCCCATACATCGCAGAGCATAGAGCAGCCATTTCGGATAAAATAAAGCCAACTTGGTAACACTTCCAAGGTGTTGGATTCAACGAGAAAGAGTTGCTCGTCTTCCCTTTCTGCTGCGAACGAGTATATCACAAGGAGGTGGGAAAATGCAAAAACCGCATCGCAATTATCCTTATTTGGATTTTCAATCGCAGATCGGAAGAGGGGCATTGCTCGGTCTTGGTGTACTCTTCCTCTGATCATAAGCTCCCTCCCTTGGCTAGGATCGAGATAAGCAAGATGCAACGCGGCGCAGGCCAAAATTCCGTGAAATAAAAATGGAAATTGGCTAGCAATATGCGGCACTGTAACTTGCCACACGGTTTTCGTTCTGGCATCGGTAGCTAGACTTAATGATGTGGACGTAATATAGTGATGTAGAAGGGTGGAATCACTCTCATCGAGCTGGCTTTGCAGAAGTAGCCTACTGATCGACGGGGGATCAGTGTCATCGACTTCACCTCCGTTCCAATTTAACTTCTCAGTATATCTGTCGCAGGTATTTATGGGGATGTTACTCCGCGTAGAGTCAGTAGCGGGGTACCCATGGGAATTCGTAAAGTATCGCAGAAGATTGCCTCTAAAGAAAGTCTGCAGAGCGACTGGATGCCAGTCAAAATCGATCTGGCCGGAGCGGCCGTGGACAGAAAGCCAGTGGCCCTTCATGCGCTTCGCAGACACACAGAGATGCATACATCCTTCGTGCATGCATTGCAGCCCATCATGCACAGGAAGGAGCGGCACAGGGGATTCGGTATTGCGGATTTCCCTTACTTTATCTGGTAAGTTGAGGTCGAGTTTTGAGATATACTGCATGAATGGGCGGCGATGGTCACGACGGAATTTATGCAGTTCTTTTAGGTGGCGTTCAATAGCATTTGGCTGGATCGCATAGCGGCAAGTCGCACAGATCACCACCTTGTAGGCAGGCAGGTACTGCAGTAGTTCGGCGGTGTTGGTAGCGGGACTGAGTACGGCCATTTAAAGCGATCCCAATAGGAAGCGTGTCGATGGTCAATCTGAACACAAGGTGCCGGACAGTTTGTGTGGCGTGCTTTATGTGTGGTGTGTAGGACGGAGCACTCATCCCAACACAGCAACGGATTGATTACACACCAGCAATCGCGTCACCCGAAAATATCCAGGACCGTGCCTCGACCACCAATCGTGGGGCAACAATAAGGTAAGTAAAGCGTTTTAATTATTGTAGTTTCATGTGTTTTATAATATATGAGATAATTTCTAATAGATTTAACAAAGCTAAGAAATACTAATAGCCATTATTAGGAGAATGGAATCTGTTGTAGTTCTAAGAATGCAGAGTATTGTAGCAAGATATTGATTCTGATACGCGACGGGATAATTTATATAAATTAAAATCTATTATTACACGCAAATACTCATAAATAATCAGTTCATGAGCTCAAACTCTCTTCGGTCACCCTCGCTAGTTGCAGTAGCCTTAATTGTCCACTCCCATAGGTCTTCTTGCTTACTCTCATCATAGCTATCCTTGCTCGACTTGATAATCTCCTTTCCCTCAAAATAGACACCACTCTTGCCCTCAACGTCGGCACCAACTGCAAGGCGTGTCAAGTTTGCACCAGACTCTTGCGGGGTGTGGATATTCGGACTGATGATAAAGCGCAGAAGTGGAAGAATGCGAGGCAGCAATCGAAACCATAGAAACTTCTCCAGGGAATTACCATCTCGAGCAAGACCTGTGCCAGGCATAAGACCTGGATCGAATGCAACAACAGTCAAGTTTCTTTTCGGCATAGCTGAAAGCCGTCGGTGAAGAGCGTATGTCCACATGACGTTGGCTAGCTTGCTGCTTGCGTAGCGTTGACGGCCAGCGCTTTTGGCAGAGTCTGGTGTCGGATGGGCTAACTGTTCGGCAGTGACATATTCAGCATCTGGAAGGCCAGTCTTCTGAGCCGGGTCGTGGGTGCCACTTGAAGTGATTGCGATGCGGGCTTTGTCGGCGAGGTGGGGAAAGAGCAGATGAAATAAGAGCGCATGGCCAACGTGGTTGATTGCAAACGTTGACTCTATTCCATCGCCCGACATTTGAACTTCGCCCGGGAACTGTAGCCCGGCATTGAGAACAAGGGCAATGATGGTAGGGAATTGCTTGGCTTTCCAAGATTCAGCGAAAGCCCGAACATTTGCGAGGCTAGAAAGGTCTATTGGGAGAAATATGACGTTCTTCTGGTGGGTAGTTTCGTTTATCGATGCCGCAGCGGAGTCGGGGTCAGAACGTGAACAAATCACGACGAGGTACTCGGGGTGTTGTTGAGCTATACCGAGGGCACATTGGAAGCCCAAATTGGCAGTTCCGCCAGTGATGAGAGCCGTATGGGTGAAGGACATGATGGTTAACGAGGGACTATGAGTAGAATCCAAAGCAGCGCGAACCTACTCGAGTCTCCGGGAGGTAGGGCACCCCTTATATAAATTTACGTTCAGAAACAACAGAGGTGCACTCGAGTTGTGAGCCAATAGTTTTAGGAATGGGAAGTCATCATGATCAGTCACATAACTAGGCAAGCATGTTGACGCGTCATTTGAGTAGGCACAATCCATATTAATCGTCTAGTAGAGGTCGAGTTGAACGGCGCCATTGACCATTGTTGATATTCCGTGGGAACGGCACCGTCGATTTCTTGTGCTACTTGCGCTTGCAACCGACGGTGCCGTTCTGCGCTAGGACAAGAATGGATGTCGCACCCCCCCACCAAGATATATTTCCCGCGACATAGCGGACCTCCCTGGATATATACGGACTGGACAAATACACGAGGGACTCCCCTTAGCTTAATCTTACTCCTTTGTCTAGCTGGGATGCTTCAAGACGGGGTAATGAGAGAGATAGCGAGATTCGCAATTCGTAATGGTGTCGGTTGGTCGTAATTTGAAGTCGTGGGCACTTATAATGCCCCACTTCTCATTCTCGCTTTCATTCTGACAACTAACCTGGGCTGGTAGAGTCTTCGGAAGGATGGACTTAGTACAGTACTATACTAACTTATTGAAAAGTACAGATGTAACTTCTCTTTTCACAATATTTGGCTGCAAGTATCACTTCAAAGCGGCTCGTAAAATCGTTTATCCGCAGCCGAATAGCTTCAAAGTCAACCTCTCCATGCTCAATTCAAATACATGCCCCTCCATATAGCGCATCTTGGATATGCGTCGTGCAGCTAGACCTCCTACCCGCGTCAGCAAGGCCTGCGATAGGTGTAGGAACCAGAAAAAACGCGTGAGTACAGTAATAACGTCGTAAAAAGTTCATGACGATTGATTGTAGCCACACAGTGCGACTTCGAACGCCCCTGCCAACATTGTATACATGCGCGGACGGAATGTGTCACGAATACGGCACCAGTCACAAAGTATAAAACCCCTTTTCAAGGTAACCCAAGCTCCAAGCTGAACTCGCACTAGAAAGCCGCGACTATGTAGACATATCGACGCAGAGGTGCCCAGCCAGACCGTGGGCGGCCGGAAGACCTCGTCTCACCCCCACGTATCTGAACAGCAAAGTGCATCAAGCTATCGTAGCAGCGTCTCAACTCACGACGAGCCCGAGGAGATGGGCCAAGCTGAACTGACCTGGGATACGCCGAACGCCTTGGATGCGGGCGACAACTACGCGCCTCCGAACCAAAATCCACGGAAACGAGGGAATTCCCATTTGTCCGACTTCGATGCTGATTCCGCGTTGGCAATAACTCGAAAGGTACAGTTTTCTCCCGGAGTGGTAAAGGCTAGTTGCAATTGCTGACGGTGAACAGATCTTTGGGTCTCAGAAATCGCGGGCTTTCATTCACAGAGCTACCTCTGCGATTCCTGGAGGGGGATGTCGGGATACCAGCGGCACAAGGACCTTAAACAATGTGTTGTCTCCGCTGGTCCCCGTTTTCGAGATAATTGGAATTGAGCTACCAACATACGAAGTTTGCAACAAGCTCTTGGAAACGTACTTCTCCGCTGTTCACTGGTTCTCTCTGGTGGTCTATGAGCCGAAGTTTAGAGGTCGATATAATGCAATTGTGCAGACAGGATTGGCCAGCCGCAGCGACCATGGGTTTTTGTTACTACTGCTCATGGTTCTAACCATGGGTTGTTGGTATACCCCCAAGAACAAGTCCAGTGACCTTGGTCTCTCTGTAAATGACATGGAGGGTATGCGAAGCCAGTTTTTAAAAGTTGTACAACGGGATTTCATGGAACTTATGGACGAGGATTGCCTAGAGTTTGTGCAGCTCTGCGCACTCCTCGGGTCATTCTACCTCTACCATGGCCGGCCACGATCGTCTTTCTCCATATTGGGCGCTGCAACAAAAACTGCACAGGCGATGGACTTGCATCGCGATTCTGAAATAAGATGGAACTTCGAGGACAGAGAAGAGCGAAAACGAGTCTGGTGGACAGTGTATACGTGGGATAGGTATATCTGCATTGTCCTTGAGTCTAGCACGGATCTAACCTTCATATAGATTTGCTACTATAACTTACGGAAGACCTCTCGGCATCAATGATAGAGATTGCAACGTTCAAACACCATCTGAAATTTTAGAGAATGTCCATTTTTACCCACCCTTACAAGCAACACAGATATGTCTATCAACGTATCAATGCCAGCTCAATTTAGTATACAAGATTGCATCTCCGCTTCTAGAAGACATATATGGGATGCGCACTTCGCACAATATGGATCGCTGTTCCCAGCAGAAAATGGTGGCAGAAGCGAACCAAGCCTTGTTGAAGTGGCAGCAAGATTTGCCACCTCATCTCTCATTTGACAGACTTAGCGATCTGACGACTTATTCTTCGACGGAAGAAAAGATGCACAGCCTACAGGCTTTATCATTACAGTTGACATATGACAATATCATGGTAGTATTACATCGCCCACTGCTGGCTGGCCGTGGATCCCTCGAACGATCGGTAGCACCGGAGACGATGTCTCCAATCTCTCCATTTTCAGATGATATGCGGGATATCAGCTTCAAACGATGCTTGAGATCCGCCCTTCGAATCTCAAACCTTCAACAAAAGCCGAACCTGCTCTCGCTCGCCCGTACGACGCACCTAGTGTCGTTTTTGGGCATGAATTTGTTCACTGCCTCCGTCGTCTTATTTATATGCGCCCTGTCGGACACCCTTTCTGATACAGCGCAGGAGGCGAAACGTGGCTTAAAAAGGACATTGCAGATGCAGAAGTCTCTCTCGAACCATGCATCTTTATCCATGCAGTGCACCACGATCTTGGAGGACTTGGTGCAACTCATCTTGAGAAAGGAGATGGAGGAAATGCTGCTCGACAATTCCACGAGCGACGACAATGCCCCCACTGGCTCCGCGACCCGGAATGAGGAGCTTCATAATGCGGGGATGAATGATAGAATGAATGAGGAGATGGCGCCGAACAGATCGGAATCTCACACTGCAATACACTCAACCGAGTTCGACATTACTAGCCAAGAGGCGGCACCTGCTGAAGGCTCTAATTTTAACCAGAGCTTGAGAACTCTACAGAAAGGTATGCATTTGTACCAGACTGCGAAGCTCATGCTACTCATGGGATACTGACTATTTTAAGTTTTCTACGATAGCAGTCTCCTACGACACCAGGGTGATGCGGATGTTGATCTAGGTGCCCGCAAGGACTACGAGAATTACGTGGCAACTGAACATAGTTCCAATCCGGAAGGGATGATCGGCTCACAGGACATTGGATTCAATGACGGCGGCTTCACTGGCGTTGAGGACCTTGGCCAATTCTGGTTGTGGAATCTTGAAGACTTTAATTATTGAGATTAATCACATCTCCAGCTTCTACAGCGCATGCGTCCACCCCAGCCTGCGGATTCATTTACGAGGACCATATATAATGCTCTTTATTCCTTCCTGCCTCCCTGCTCCTACAAACGCTTGCTCAGCACAGTCGAACTCGAACGAGTGAGTTATCAGCTCCTTCAGACTGATTTTCCTAGACTTGAGAAGCTCGATTGCAAGCTCGTAGTCTCCTGGACCATATCGGAAACTTGTCTTGTATACTCCTTCCTTGGCACATAATTCACCCACTGGAAAGATAATGTTCGAATTTCCAAGCCCGGCTTGAATGAATGTACCGCCTTTCTTCATCGCAAATATTCCACTACTAATGCAACTCTCTACCCCCGTGGCGTCGATGATGACGTCTGCACCAGCTGGGATGTCGCATCTTGACATGATGGTCTTTGCGTTCTGTTCCGGTGCTAGTTGTTGCATCTTGTAGGTATGAGTTGCCGCGTATGTTTGAGCAAATTCTAGTCGAGAATCTACGATGTCTGTTGCGACGACGGTGGATGCGCCGAACGCTTTAGCCACAGCACAACATAAGAGACCGATCGGGCCTGCTCCCATCACCACCACCGTCTGCCCGATGGTGATGGATGCGAGTTTCGTGCAGTGCACAGCAATGCTTAGCGGCTCAACTAGCGCTCCCTCCTCTATCGAGATATGTGGTGGAAGGATGAAGCAGAAATCTTCAGGCACGGTGTAGTACGTCGCCAAGGTCCCGTCGATTGGGGGGGTTGCTGCGAATCGCATCTCGTCGCAGAGATTGTACTTTCCAACGCGACAGAATCCGCAGGTCCGGCATGGGACGCCTGGTTCCAAGGCTACGCGATCGCCTACTTGGACAGTCTTGACGTCTGTCCCGCATCTGATGATAATACCGGCGGATTCGTGGCCGAGCACAAGTGGTTCGCGCACCACAAATGGGCCAACCTCGCCATGCTTCCAGTAATGGATCTATGAGAACGTTTAGCATCAGCTAGAGCCCCGTCTGTCTTAATTGTATGTTACGTACATCGCTTCCACATATTCCAGTTGCCATTATCCTCACGAGTACATGTCGGCTTGTAGGTAATTCTGGTGTAGGTCGTGTCTCATAGTGGAACTCGCCTTTACGTCGCAGAACGAAGACTCGATTTTCCTGCAAAGTAAATTGTCAGCTGTGGTGAGCCTTAAAAAATGTGAACTCGTGGATGCACCTCAGAAACATGTAGAGTACTGCCGTCCGTGCTAGAGGTCATTATGGACGGAGATGGTAGTGAGACAGGCATGGTTGCTTTGTGCATGTATCTGTACGAACGACAGAAATACAGACGGAAAAATAGGCCATGAGGATTATGTTCTCTTGCTACAATAATCACAGCTATATCTGAATTTATCAACCCCCATGCCTGGCTAAGGGCCGGATAAGAGATTCCAACAATGATCGGAGCCAGATTCTTGTTGCGGATGCAGATCGGATCTCAGTTGTCGGAACCGACATCGTCGGAACCGATCCTCAAGGCACATTTTTTTCCCGAAAGACGTTCATTTATTGGCCCACAAATATGGGTCTAGTTTTCGCGGGAGGTGTAAGGAGTTATCGGAACCGACAATTTCACCCATCTCAATTTTGATGCTCTACAGCGATGAGTGAATTTCACCCATCGGGATTCACTCATCATACTTCATTGGGTACCGTACGGCGAAAATCGTATTATACGGGCCTATGCACCAGCTACAGCAAAATTAAGCAAGTTTTACGACTGTTTGTACCCAGCCCGTATGGATACTTTCGTGTCGTACTTCTCACCCCATGGGGCGGAGATACTCTCCATACTTTTCCCCGCAGCGGCAGGGTGAAAACGTAGTTCGTCCTATACTGTGATGTGGGGTAGCGTGAATAGGAAGATCTCATAACTTATAAGTATTTCTATGCCCCTCTTGCAAAAATCTCCTTGCCTTCCCTACTCAAGCTTCTACCCTAAATGTAGTCAAGCACTGCTCTCGACTTCTCCATTTACTATATTATCTCCACCATCCCTCTCAACATGGAAAAGGAGGATATCCCCAAAAGCAGCGAGCATGAAACCATGGCGTCTTTGAGCGACAACCAGCGGCCCATTGAATTCCCTTCACCAACCAAACTCACTTTCTTAGAGCGAGCTCTTAAACCAACCGTCTACATCCCCCGTTATCCCAAATGGATGATTGGCAAACGTCTTCTATGGGCAACGTGCTTATTTGGATCATTGGGAGATGCCCTCTTTGGTTATGACCAGGGTGAGATCTATAGTATCTAGACGGGCTGATTGCCTAAGCTAATACGCAATTTCTTAATAGGTATAATGTCAGGGCTTCTCGTGAATGAAGTCTTCGTGAAACGGTTCTTTGGTGCTTACGGAGGGCTCCATGGAAATGCAGGCACGGTCAATCCATCTCTCATTGGTACGTTATAATTATTGCTACTACTGCGGCTTTCACTGATATCACATTAGGAATTACGGTATCCTGCCTTCAACTCGCTGCCGCCATAGGATCACTTCTCGCTGGTGTTCTCGGCGACATTATGGGGAGGAAACGATGTGTTAGAGTCGGTGGTTTTATCTACCTCAGCATGGCTTTTGTTCAAGCATTTGCCCCAAATCTTGCCTGCTTTATTGCAGGACGAACGATTCAAGGCCTTGGTGTTGGGTTTCTTTCCATGACCGTGCCGGTCATCCAGACCGAGATAGCTGCTCCTCATAGGGTATGTCCGTTCACTGAACTGATGCATCTTTATAATACTAATCGTCTGCACAGCGTGGCTTGATGGTGGGCGTAGAGTACACGTTTTTGATTGGTGGCTATATGCTCTCCTGCTGGGTGGATTACGGCTTCAACTTTCTGCTTCCAGACAACGTTTCATGGCAAGGCCCCTATTTCGTCCAGATGGGCTTGTCTTTCATCTTATTCGCGATGTCATTTTTCCTTCCAGAGACGCCTCGGTGGTTAGCACGGAATGGATTTACACAAGAAGCCTTAAGAACCGTTGCGGATCTCCATTCAGGGGGTGACACCAGTGATAAAGACGTCCAGCATGTCTTTTTGGAGATACAGGAAGCCGTACGCTATGAAGCGACGCTAGGCAAAGTTACATTCCGGGTAAGCTGACTTTACCCCCCTTCCCTTATGTATCCTGTATTAACCCTTGGTGGTAGGAAATGTTCACCACATATCGGAAGCGGACAATTGTCGGTATTACTGCTCAGATGTTTGCACAGTTAAATGGAATTAACGTCATCTCATTCTATCTGCCAAGCTCTCTTGCTGCAGCCGGGTTTGATAACCGGCGGTCACTGCTTTTCACGGCTGCGAATGCCGTCATCTATACTTCTGCTACAGTTCCAGTCTGGTGGCTTGCAGATAGATGGGGGAGACGCCCACTTTTGATATTTGGAGGTAAGTGCCGCTCGCTATCTCCACGAGGGAGAGAGAACATTAGATACTGACAGGTGTCGCTTCCAGGAATTGCCATGGCGGTGGCTCTCAGCATCGTTTGCGTTTTCAATCAAGTGCCGGGACTCGACGTGCATGTTCGAGCCAACGGTATCTACAGTTTTGTTGTCATATATAATTCCCTGTACGGTGCTACCTGGGGTCCTATGCCTTGGCTGCTGCCAGCTGAGATTTTCCCCCTTCGAGCAAGAAGCAAGGGCATGGCTCTTTCGACATGTTCCAACTGGTACGGAATAACATGGCACCCACGGTTGTCTTCCTCCTAATGACGTATGCTAACTGAAAGTTCAGGATATTCAACTTCATCATCGGCATGTCGTCCCCAGATGCATTTGCGGGCATTCATGGTTACTACTACGTTGTCATTGCGGGATTCTGCCTATGCTCTGTTGCCCTGGTAAAATTCTACTACGTGGAGACCGCCAACCATACCTTGGAGGAAGTGGCTGTGGCATTTGGGGACAAGGCTTTCTTACGCCAAGACGACCACGTTATGGCCTCTGCTCAATTATCCCGGCGCGTTTCTGTAAAAGACGGCGTTGACGTATAGATAGGATTAGAGTAGCCGTTATGGAAACTAGGATTTCGTAACAAGTAGGATCAGAATGCTAATTATGGCTATTTTAAAACGAACAAGTTGGTTGGAGATGTGGAGTTATGTAGGTGCGGGAAGATCAACGGGGTTAATTTTCCCACTGTCGCACATAGGGGATGTTGGATTGGCTAGATAGAGGCACAGACCGACGACCCGGACCAATGATACGCATCATTCACCTCTGTCAAAGCTGCGACATGCTGCGGCCCGTTCCCATACCTTTGATTCTTTTTCCGTCGAAGTTTCAAAACTACTACGGGAGGTGCCTAATTACCGTACACGGTATGATTTGGGATTCAAAGTGAGGTGGTCAGCGGTTATCGAGTGGTTGGTTGAGTATGCACACAGTCCTGACGTTTCATCTCAATTGGGACATAGTTGCAAGGGTACGATGTTGGATTCATATGATTTTGGCTCAACCAACAATCACGGAGCCTTTCCATGGAGTGCACAGCCACCTCTAGTTTCATTGACAACAACGCTCTTATACCATTATAAGGCCATCATAATGCGTCCTTACACATAGTTCTTGACGTGCACATTAACCTTTGTCTACTATTGAATTATTTTCGACTTCTACAGCACTACATCGACATACTATAGTGTAATAACCATGACACAACACACTGAGGGTGGCGGCCCCTCTAATGCTACAAACGGAAGCTTATCTCTCAGGCAAAGAGGCCAAGAAGCGCTCTTTCCGACTTCACGTCGGGATATTGACCTCTTCATCGAAAATGCCGTATCCACGGGTAGAACCATCAGTGAAACATTGGCCGATGAATTGAGGCACGGCGATTTTGCGAACAATGAAGAGAATAATCTTCGCCCTATTCTAACGCTTGCCGAAGAACTTCGTAACTATCAGTCTCCAGTTGAGTTTACGATAGGCGTGGTTGGTGATTCCGGCGTTGGTAAGTGTCTCTCTCTTACATGGTTGCCAATTCTAATCGTTTTGTAGGGAAAAGTAGCTTGATTAATTCGCTACTTAATGTACAGCGTCTAGCAAAAGCAGTAAGATTATGGGTTTGTGATTTCTATGCAACCTTTTAACAGTAATAGGGTGCGGATGGGACGGCTTGCACATCAGCTGCAACAGAATATAGGAAAAAACGCACGAGTGATCCTGACGCCTACAACGTCGAAATCGAATGTATGGATGACGGAGAGATTGACGGTTTGTTACGACAGTGCGTCGTGGATTACAGGCAGTACCATCTTCGAGACCTAGATCATCCTCTCGCCAACTCGGAGGAAGAGGTACTTCAAAAAAAAGCCAAGGTTGCTTGGGATACTCTCATGGCCGCATTTGGAAACACTCCTGGCTGTACCGAAGTGAGATTCCAAGATCAGGCCATCTCCATTGATTACATACAGCGAGAAGTTCGTGCATGGAAAGATGGCATTCAGTGGCCAGTTGGATTCAACGCTCCAGGAGTTCTCATCCACTCCGCAGTTCCTGAAGACTGCGTCAGCGGGATTGATACCTTTTTAAGGGGGCGTATCTGGCCATTTGTGAAAGTAGTACGGTAAGAAGCGATGGCTATTATTATATACGATCCACTGACACTGGTTAAAAGAATCTATCTTGATGCAGAGGTATTGAACAGCGGCCTTGTACTTGTTGATTTGCCTGGCAAGTTTTTGTGACATATATTTGGCATACCGACTAACTTTAACAGGTTTCCATGACGCTAACTCAGCCCGCGTCAGCATAGCGGAAACGAGGCTATACCGGTGTGACAACATATTTGTAGTCACTGATATTGGTCGTGCTTCTGCTAACCAGGGCGTCAATCAACTTGTTCGACAACTAGGGGCAAAGTTCAACAGTCTTAGGCGATCCCAAGGGATTGCTATTGTTTGCACCAAATCCGAGGTACGACAGAAATTGCGGGTTCGTTTCTCGATTCGATTAACATATAAATAGGTTTCTAGAACACAGGAGGCGGAGATTCTTCGGGATGTTCCAAGCACTGCAGAATTTAATACACAGATCACAGACCGTCTCTGGAATGATATAGCGGATGAAAGGGATGATAATAGACCAACTTTGCACCTTGAAGCCAGGTATTCGCCCCAAGGCATCTAAATTACTTCAATATCTGACGAATGGTAGACGCACAAATCTATTTATATTTGCACGCAACCAGCATGTACGCAGACTACTCAGAACCACCTATGAGACCAGAACACAAACTCGTCGAATTGAGATTTTTTGTGTATCCAATAATCTTTACGGTGAAGCTCAGGCTGAGGGTCGGGAGCTCGACGCTCGGATCAAGCGACCAGGCCGGCGTACTACAAACGCTACAGAACAGAACCAAGCCATACAAGCCAAGCTAGATGGGTCAGGGATTGACCAACTGCGGGACTTTTGCCAAGGTATTCCGTCGAGGTCTCAAATCGCAGAGACGAGGCACTTTCTAAACACAAGAGTGCTAGACCTTTTACAAAAGGTTGAGCTCTGGTGTAATGCGCGGAGCGCTTCTGAGGATCATCGACAGGCCCCAGTTGAGCTACTGCGTGCACTTCAAGCAAAGCTTAGAAACGTAAGTTTTCTGTGTCTTACATGGCTTGAGACTAAACAGAATTAGGATTTTGATGCCTCGTTAGCAACAACCTATGACGAGTTATATGATGCTAAAGTAGAGATGCTCAGACGACCCTTTTGTTAGTTTTGCCATTGTACACATATTAGAGAAATGAGCTGATTGAAGTGTAGCTCAAGGTGTTAACAGCAGACTTTGGGAGCTGAAGGCAATTTCCTTCACTGAAACTTTATCAGGAGTTCGTCTTTAAGGGTTCTATATGGAAAATGTATGGCTAATGATTGTGTAGTGGGCCGTTCGTATGTGAATTGATACATACCGTTAGATAATTTCAACTAACAGACATACAGCGACCTTAGATGCATTCTGGAGGCAAGATGGTGCTTATCGAACTCAAGCTTCTCAGGGGTATGTCGACTGGAACGCAAACTTTATACAGGCAATGGTAGAGCGCTTTGAACCAACTGAGGCCTCATTCCAGTCCCGGAGCAACGAAATATTTGAAGACTTGGAGATATTAGTTCGCAGCAATCTGTCAGAACTAGAGGTTGGTCTACGGGGTATGTTACAGTAACAGAGCCGTCATCATTCAACAATTAACCACATTATAGGACTTGAAGGGGTGGAGTTCTTCATGCAAACTTTTCGCCGTCGACGCCGAAATCTTGCCTATGAGATAGAGCAAGTAACGACAGTATTCTGCAGCCAGCTACAGTATATATAGTCCCCATCGTTGTAATCAAATCCGCTAACCTCCATTTCCCAGACTTGTCTTCCACGATCTCCTTAAGACTCATGGAACATCGTATGTGCGGCGTCACATGCTCCCAATGTATCAGTCAGTTGTTGAACCAGGGAGCGGCAAAAGAATTCGAATCATCCAGAAGCTGCGCACTACAATCAGGGGTAATCGCGAAGACCGAAAACTCTTTAGTGTGATGAGTGATTTATTCCTCACAGAAATGGACAATCTACTCAATGAGACCAACGAGAAGATTAGAGCAGCTACGGATAGGTGCTGTGAGGACATTCGGATTGATCTTAGACTGTTGGATGTGGCTGCTCCGGCCGTTGATCAGGGATTCTTTATTCGAACATTGTCCAGTTTATTAGAGCGATCAAAGACCGATAGAGATCAAGCTCAGAGCGAGTTTGATTCTCAATTCCCAGAGCCTGCATCGTCTGTTTGAACAAATATAGATGGTAGAATGAGGTCGATTACATGGGTCCCGCTAGCTAGTTGTGAATTTTATTTTGTGGTTGTTCCTTTCAGATGCCAAGGGTCTGGTGACACGAACGCATTCCAAACCTGTTGGGACTGTTCGGATCAGTGACACCATGATTGATGATATCCACCGAATATACTATCACGCCAAAAAAAAGGGGGGGGGGGGGAGGGAGGAGGGTGGGGGGTAACCTGTACAACTCTATTCCCGACTGACGTAGCTACGGACATCACAATTACAAGCGTGAGAAAGCATCACTATAGAATTAAGCTTCTATGGAGAGACGAATATTTACAGCCCATGACCGCTATCTAATCCGTAGAAAAAATTTAAGCCCTCATCGTCAAGGTTTGGCCATTGATACAGTGGCACCCCCTCCCCTGTGTTGCTCATCAACGCGCACCACGCGTCATATCCATTCATTACCGAGGCTGCCTCGCCATCCGCCAGACTAGGAAGAAACGCCGTGTCGTCGTTGTAGAACTGGGTTCCTTCCTCTTGCAAGTGCGGCCAGCAGAGCTTCAGGCTGATTTCTCGACATTTAGAGCTGTTGGGGCTTAGTTCTGACATGGCGTCCATGACAGCTAACGAAGCTCGTATTTGAGAGCGCCAGTCAGGGGCCAGTGGATGCCGTGGGTTGTGTCTTAAACAATGGATGGGGACCAAAGTGGCGTGGAACAAGAAGTACCTGTAGACGATTGTTAGTTTGGCTCAAGCGTCCGTTTACCTGAAGATGATGACAACTTACAAGACATACCACGCCGCGAGTCTGAAGTGTGACCGAGACATCCAATACTCTTCGACGGACAAGATAGTCTCCTTTGCTGCGTCAAGACATCTGAAAACAGCTAAACTTTCGGTGCTTGATGAGGCTTGCTGATCGTATAGTGACGAGCTTAGGGCCCATCTAACTAGGAATGGGCGATACATAACAATTCTGAGATTTCGGTATCGCCACTTCGAAATTCCAACGCCGAGCGCATGTTTTGATCCCGCTGGAGGAAAGTCGACGTAGTAGTGTGGCCATTGTGCGAGCCAGGCGCCAATGTTTTCATCGTCCAGAGTGATCAGTTCCGCAGCATTTGGGAAAGATCCGGTAATAAGGCGATTATAGATGCCCATCGTCCTAAGATGGTACGACGACTGGATCCGAAGATACGTATATAAAGTCAGGCCGTCGGCCTCTGGCGGGTATGGTGCTGAGTCCGAAACCAGATCCTACGAGGCATTAGTGTTAAAAGACTATTAGAATTCATCAATTTCCACTGACCTCTTCATGTATGCTCATCGGGAGGGCCGTCTCAACTCCGGCCTGAGGCCAGTTCAGGGGCCGCCCATAGGTTACGGTGGCACCAACATCAAGAACACAGAGGGTCCACCATACCCTGCGGCGAATTTCCATCTGCAGCGGGGGGAGATTTCCCTGTTCAAACTCTTTATGAAGACCCAGCCCGATGCCCAGACGGAGGGCTACTCCACCATAGTTGTAGCCCGTGTTCGGCTTGTTCCTTTTTTGAAGGTAGGTAGCTGACAGGCCGAATGCCTGGACAAGAGTTAGGTTCCCAACCTCGAGATTGTCAGCGAACAAGCTTTTCTGTGCCGCTTGGAATATGGGCAGGTCCGTGGCATCGGAGCAGTTGCTGCTGGCAAACGAACCAAGCGCAGCAAGAATATTGGCGAGGGTGTTCCAATTCTCCTTATCAGGGCGAGGCAGGGTGCCATCATATTGCGCCCGGAAAGTCGGCTCGTGTACGATTGGGAAGGTAGGATGATAAAATGAGAAGAAGGCGTCGATGAGATTTCCAACTACTACCCGGGTTAGTATGGATTGCGAACGATACCACTGGGTCTGGTCCGTCTGCTGCTGGAATAGGGACTCTAAATGCTGTGGTTGAACTCCAGCCTCAGCCCCTTCCCCATCCTTACGGGCTGATAATATCTGGCGCAGGAGAGCAGCTCCGGAAACAGCACCTAGGTAGCCTCTGTGGTCGCCCACAGACAGCGAAGCCATGCCATCCACAATATCTTGTGGAGCCTCGCTGTCCCCAGCATCCATAGCTGGCCCATACGCGGACCATGACGACTCATTCCACTCGAAGTCGTTAGCTAGGGAGGGTGCAAGCTCATAAGATCCGGCCGAGTGTCCAGCTCCAGAGAGCGGCTCTACCCCCAGTTCAATACCGTGTACGAGCTGTGAGGTCCCGGCTAAATATGACGATGAAGTCGCCTCACTTGATCCGGAGGGAAGAGCTTCAGGTGCGGGGATGTTGTTGTGGGACGACGGCGTCGCAGAACTGCTGCTGGGATACAGAGGTAAGCTGCCTAGGGCTGGCCTTACAGCAGCTGCTCCGTCCATCATTTCTGCAAGCTGCGCCTCCGTAAAGTGGCTCCTTAAGAGGGCTTCTGCTTTTTCAAGTCGCTCCTCTAGGATCGTGAGTTGCCTACAGTTATCCATATCAGCAGGCGGAGCTTTGGGTCCAGAAGCTGACAACACATGTCGCCAGAAGGATTGCCTACTTTCTTGTCAAGCGGGTTTTACTATGCTTGTCGTATAGACAATGGCGTCTATACTTCTGGCATACTGCGCAGACAGGCATAGTGCCGTCGCACTCGACTCTCCGCCGACGGCATTCTCGACACGAAGTTGGCGCCTCCGCCACGGATCCTCTTGCTACGCTTGCTCCTGGAGGAGAGAATACAGGAGGTTTGGTGTCCATAATTCACGTAGATCAAACATGAAGAGTCTTTTCACTGGGTTTCTTTTGTCATGTGCCGAGTTTTCATAACTCGTTCCATGTAGGCATCTTAAAAAAACCGCCTCCGCAATCCCCGATATTAACCCCACAACATCTAGAGCCGATGGGTGGGGCAAATCAGGAGTTGTGTGGAGGGCTTTGAGTGGCGCACCAATGTAAGTGGCGCAGTCAACACCATTCATCCACATTAGGTCTAGGCAGTCTCCGCACTCTTTACAATATTTGGGTTACTTTCAACGATCCGGTTCATGGTTTAGCCGTGGTCGAAAGCAAAGGGCGTTCGCGAGGCGATGTGGAAGCAAGATGTGTTCGCGACCACCAAATATTATAGGTACATTTACATAGTAAATTGTATATAACGTGACTTATGGTAACAAAAAGAGAAATGTAGTAGAATTGTTCTAATAAAAACATATATTTATAATTTTGTATTCCATACTATTGTGCTTACTCTAGAGTCTAGATTTGTAACTCCAAGGGTGACCATTGGCCTACAACATACTGGATGGCTATGGTATAGCGTCCGCGGGTATCATCGGTGTCGATGGTCTTGAACAATTTAACTCCACCAGGCCATAGTATTGCCTAGCAACCCATTCTAGGCTTATACCAGGTATCTAAATCCCCTCTGCATCCTCATAGACTCGTCAGGCTGGTTCATCACCTCCTTAACAAAGTCAGGCTCGGTATCCAAGGCCCTCTCCTGCTCCTCGAGCTTCTTGTTGAGGTTGGTAAGGACAAAACGGAAGATGAAGCAGCCGACGATGGTAATGCCAAACATGGCCGTCACGATACCGTAGCTCTTGCGGAACCCATTCGCCGGGAGATTCCAGACGTACGAGCCGGCAACATTACCAAGCTGACTAAATGCGTTGACCATTGCGATTGCAACGGCGCGCTTAGCAGGTGGGCGCGGGAACGATGAGCTGATCCAAGAGTACAAAACAATAAACCTAGTGATTTATCCTCGTTAGTACTTCGTAGACAGTTTCTGGTTTCCACCGGGAAAAGATGAAAAGGGGGGGTTGTGGTATTTCTGACGGGAAAGGACTAACCCTGCGTAAGAAGATGCTTGCAAGAAGAGAGCGACATATCGAGCAGCGACATTCAATGTACTCATGCTGATCACGAAACCAACTAATCCAACACAGATCGGTCCGACAATGTGCCAGAACTAGACAAGTCTGTTAGTTACCCATGGGTAAATCTTTAGGATAATTTTCGACTAACCTTCTCTTGATGCCTATCGGAGCTCCAGGCAACGATCAGAGAGAAAATACAAGAACACACCCACGGTGGCGCACTCATGAGTAGAGTTGGCACATAGCCGAAGCCGAGTGTTTTGGTAAGAGTAGGCTGCAACAGAGTTAGAACCATGGGGTACTGGAGGCGAGCGAGAAGGAGATACTTACGAAGAAAGCGTTGAAGGAAAGGCCAACAACGTAGGCGGTTAAAGTCAACATCAGAATGTACATCTTAGTGTCTTTCAAAGCCATGAGCAGTCCACCGAAGGCCCCTTGGTCCTCGGAATCTGTGTCAGCCTCGCCAACATCCTCGGTCATCCGCAGTTGGGCTAGTTCAAGCTCCTCCTTCGTGAAGCCACGAGTGTTGTGGGGCAGGTCAGGGAGAATAAAGGCAGCAGAAAGGGCGATGCCCATAGTGATGGCTCCCTCGACTAAAAAGATAAAACGGTCAGCAATTGGTCTAGCGACGACTAAATCAAGGTGGCAATAGACTTACTCCAGAACAGCCAACGCCAAGCAGCATGACCCAGCACACCTTGCATGTTTGAGAGCACTCCAGCACCGATAAGAGCCGAAAAGGCATTTGAGATGAGATTTCCACAGAAAAGGATGGCATTCCTTGTCGTCAGCTCTCGGCGGGTATACCACTTCGACAGGATGAGTAAAGCTCCCGGAAGGAAAGCAGCCTCAATAAAACCGAGGAAGAAACGGATCAACACCATGCCGGCAAAGTTGTTCACCACACCCGATAGGGTTGATACAAGGCCCCAGACAATCATTACTGCGGAGATGTAGAGCGAGGGGCGCTGGATTTTGTTCATGAACATGTTGGAGGGGACCTGCATGAGAATGTACCCAACGTAGAGGATACTGAGGCAGGTTGCGTATTGGTTGTTATCCAAGTGAAGATCATCTTGAAGACCCTTTAGTCGCGCAGCAGCAATGTTGTTGCGATCAAGGTAGTTCATAATGTAGATGAGGACGAAGAGCGCGCATCGAGAATCGAGTTTCCGCTTCAGGCTCTTCTCAACACGCGCGCGATGCTCAGGGTCGGCGAGCGAGGATAGCCCGACAGCATTCTCGTTGGGCGCCGTCTTCTGGAAGTTTTCGATTCCTTCAGAAGTCGGCTTGTCGACCTGGGCCGCATGTGCGCCCTCTTTAGATAATTGGTCTGCCATTGTGTCGTTTCTCAGCTTGACCGGCAGCTTAAGAGAGGCGACAACGAGTGATTGGGATGAAAGAGCAAGAGAAAAGCATTCAACAGAAACTCTCAAAAGATCCCCACGAATCTGGGGTATGGGGTAATTATAGTTATAGTTTTCTGTACATCACCTGGTGAAATTATTTGCCGGTGACTTCAATGGAGAACTCACTTCCATGTCGATCTCAAATCTCAACGGAGGCTCAACTAACTGGCCCCTCTGGGGTCCATTACGCCTTGCTAGTTGGAGTCTAGTTGGTAAAAATTCATGTGGGTAGGCTGACTGTCAGCCACCTATCAACGTGCCCGATCGTGCAGAACTCGCCCCAAGACGAAAGCGCGAGCTTAACATGACGTTTCGTTCCAGGGGCCTGCAACTGCTGTGGGACCAAAGGGACCACTAATTCAGATCATCAGATGGCAAGTAAAAGTCTCGGCCAAATTGTTTCAAATATTTATATAATATTTCACCGAAATCCCCACGATCGAACCATGCTGTTCCCCGTATTCAAGTAGACAGTCGACCTCACACGTGGGGTAAAATGAGGGGTGATCTTAGGATTGGGGAAACCCCAGCTCGAAAAAGCGAAGTGGTCGAGGAATTCCAGGTGTTTTCTGTGGTCGCCACCCTTTAAATGCGCGAGCAGGGGCAACTGGCCAATCAAATACGCGACTACATAATTCTAGGTACATCGGCCTCGTTGCCAAGCCCATCGTGGCTTTTTAACGTATGTTGCCCCTGTATAACTATGTAGGCTTGGCATATATTATAGCGGCATTCTCTATATAACACCCACAGTAGCAATAATTAGTTTATCAGCGCCGTTAGTTTATTAAGACGTTGTATAGAGGCTGGGGAGGTTGACCGGGAGGCTGACTGGGAGGCGGTCAGGGCGGGGAGAGCGGTGAGGCGGGGATGTAGGATATTGTGCTGGGAGTGCAGAAATATTATGTCTGTGGATTGAAGGCCCACTCAAGGGGTATCTAGAGGGGATTGTAGTGAATGACTATATCTGCAGTCTTAAACGATCTATTTGTGAACAATGTAATAGGTGCGGGGGTGAGATGAGATGAAATGGCGTGGCGTGGCATTTCCTGTGCTGTTCGCGAAGTGATGTCGTTATAATTGATTCCTAGTGAACAATCGCTGTTAGTCAAATTTTAGCATGTTATCTTTCATGTACCCAAAGGCTTATATAGTAACTGCTCATGATTCAATATCTCCGAGGAGGCAGGTGCCACGTTTCATCTAGGGTGCCCCATGGGGAATCGGTGGTCCCAGACCGCCGGTTCGGAGGATTTCCAACCCAGGCCGCGGTCTGGGTTGGAACTCCAGGGCAAGCCGTCCAGACCACTGTGGTCCCCCACCGGTTTCTTGGCAGACCGGTGGGGGACCGTGAGTTATTGGCTTCAAACCGGCCATGGGTCGGTCTGGGTCGGTCTGGGTCGGTCCCCCGCTGGGGTCGGTTCCCCGCTGGGGTCGGCTCCCCATGACACACCCTAGTCTCATCGCCGAACGCGTACCTCGCCAGGTGACCTATCTGTTGCTCGATATTTCTTTGCGCTCTACGAAAATAGAATGGATTCAATCTCTAGTGGGGATGTGTATTGCCCTCCACTGCGTCAATACTTAAAAATATCCTGCCAGGGGACTGTGGCTTCTCGTCGAACATTAAATGAAACAGCAAAAGCCTGATCACTCTCGACGAGCTGATCTTCGTATTGTCACAACTATCCATGGACCCCTTATAAAGTACTTACTGCTGGCGAATGTACCATGGCTATGTGCTTCGCAACAAACTTATAGATACGAATGGTTTAAATGAAACCCCTCCAAACGGGCCGCAAGGCAATGTGAGCAATCGTATGTGGACTACGATGCGTCTCATGGTGCGCCATATAGTCTCAAGTATAAGTAAATTTATTCTCATGATATCCCTAGGGAAACCCCCAATACCTCGTATTTTCTTCTCTGCGCTCAATGAGGAACGATATCTCTCAATATTACTTGTAATCCAATCGACCGGTAAAAATACCTCCGCACCCTCGACAATCTCTTTCTGGATACAGTAGCTCCCGCAACTTTCAAAGTCACTCCAAGTGATCTTGCTTCAAATAAGAGAAGAGGTGTTGACCTGCTTCGGCGCATAAAATATATTAAATAGAAGATGGATAAACGAGTCGAAACTTTTAAATTAAGGTTATATTATAATAAGGTCGTAATATGACATGACGTGGCATAACAAGCGAGGCGAACACAGCAACCTAGTTCCCCCTTAAATCAACCATACTCTCCGACTTGCTCTCCGGGGTGCCGGTGCCCATGACAGTCCGCCTAGGTAGATCCGTGAGGGCGATGAAGCTGCGCCGAGGCGGGGAGATGAGGGCCTTGAACGCGGGGATGGAGGTGGATATGTAGATTACGGCGTTCCAGAAGCCCTGGAGGGGCAGGAAGATCGACTCGATAAAGTTAAGGGGGAAGCTAACGAGCTCGGGGTTCACGAGGGTGGCGACTCGATTAATGGTTGCCGGAACCTAAGGGGGAAAGATGTTAGCTTGGGCGGGGGAGATTTAGATGAAGGAGACAGCTCACCCAAGTTATTAGCAACGCGAAGAAGAACAGTAAGGCACACTTGAGGTAGGCCCAGGCAGCCCGGTCGGCGGTCGACGTGGTGCGCCGCTGCGGCGCCTGGCCATCATTCCTTGCCGTGGGCTCGATGGAGGATTCGATATTAACCGCGTAGCGGGGGTATTTCTCGGCGCTGGGGCGGGCCTTAAAGTTGTCGCGGTCGCTGTCAAAGGCAGTGTCAAAGCCAGATTCGAGCACGGACTCGCTGGTGATGTGCACCTCAGTCGTCTTGGAATTGACGGGCGCGTCACCGCTGTCGGCGCCGTCGTTAGGGATGGCGGTCGTGGTCGCGTTATCGGTCGTTGTGTGGAGGTTGCGGAATTGGCGGTGGTTCTTATAGACGACCTTGCCGACGAAGGCGTAGATGGTCATGGTGATGAGGAGGACGACCCTGGAACGATTAGAATCCTGCTTGGTGAGAAGGGTGTAAGGATGCACATACCAGACGGGCCCATAGAAGATCGCAATGCGCAGAGCGTTCCACTCAACGGTGATCCAGCACCAGAGCTACGCGGAACAGTTAACAGCCGAATGAAGCACAGGAACATGCCAGACTCACTGTCGCGGATCCGAAAATCCTTCCCTTGTCCTCAGTCCCAGCGAATACGAAGGCGATGGCAGGAACGAAGGGGACGCCATAGCAAAACAACAGATATTTCAACTCTAGGGAGCGAAGTTGACTTGCTGAGTAGCGGTGAAAAAATGTGAGGTAGACGTTGAATGCCATAGCCAACGTCCAGAGGGAATCAGCGGGCATGAACCTTTAGAGAGTCAGCAGGTAGATTAAAAAGGCGGAAAGGCAACAGAGAAGCCCACTCACATCTGGATAATAAAGGCCTGAAGCTGGCATAGGGGGGAAGTGACGCCTGCAGCTATGCCTGACCGAGATATGAGAGTAGCAACGTTGGTGGCCATGTTGCCCCATGATGCATAGAAGACGAGGCGGTTGATAGGCTTGTGGAAGGCCTCTGAGTAGAGGTAAGTGCTAATAACGAAGACGCTCCCAACTACTGAAAAAACAGAGGAGACACGCTCTGCGGTCTGAAGGGCCCCAAGCTGGTAATTGGTGAGCGACATGATGGCTGGTGATATAGGCCGCAACGAGTATTATACAAATACTGTGCCGGAGGTCGTCTGGGGGAAATACTGCTGTTACAACTCAAACATGAAGCTTAGCTGGCAAGAAAAGGCGCGCCAGGGAGATATACGTCGATGACAATGTTTGCGAGGTGAGGAGGTGGTCGGCGCGAAGGTTCTCCTCGGGCATTGGAGCGCTCGGTCAGTCGCCGACGAGACACTATTGGAAGCAGACGATCGTGGAGAAGAGATAGATGGAGCTAGTGGCTTGCTAATGCGATAGATGCCGGTTAGATGCACGGCACGGCAGTTAAGAAACGGATAGTACGAGCTAGTATCTCGGTCTCCTACTCGGCGGTGGCATGTCGGACGGAGATGCGCTCGGAGGGGCAACGAGAAAGGAGAGAAATCATGGCGATGATGTCTGCGTTGAGTTCGCGGGATGAAAAATCGCATAGCGGACATGCTTTGCAGGGTTGATAAGGGTGTGTGTGGCGCGCGGGGGGTTCAGACAGCGGAGTTGAGACAGTGGTCGTGTGTGTGGGCGTCGCATGAATCAAAACACCAGGGTCCCTTGAGGCCGCTTGCTCGGTGATGCTCGCTCACATTGGTTACGGTGGCTGATGTTCAGGAGAGGGTGGATACAGTAAGTGGGCTCGAGTCAGAGATCTCCGTTGGATGATGGGGGTCGAGCTGAGGAGCGTGAGGGGTTAAAGGGAGGTCGGCGATGCTACTCCAGTACAACGTACACAACATATGGCGGGTGTACTGTAGAATAAGCTGACGTGGGACGGCTGGTGCGTGCCTGGCCGAAGATAGCGCCGTAAACCACATGCAAACCAACACCAACGCGCAAACCAACGCGCGCGCAAACCCACATGCAAGCCCACACGCAGGCCGCCCTGTCCCGTCCCTCTGTCAATCGACGCCTCCCGGCGTTTTCTGTGTAAAATCTTACTTCGGACCGCATCTTATAGGCTGCCAAAGGACCTCTTATACCTGTTGTTGCAGTCCTTCCCATCCCTCTCCCCCGCCTTAAATCACGAATTGCTTGTGTAGAATGCAACTAATATACTATACTCTGCACTATAGCAATTGGCAAAGCTTGTTGTCAAATCTCATCGTGCCGTCTCCTCCGCCGATCCGTCTGTCGATCCCTCGATTTATTGACCGATTATTGATATCGATTCTCCCGGCTTACACATAAAGCCCACTTATTCCGCCACTGCAAATTAGCGACCGTTAATAGCCATCCTCGCCACTCCCCAAAGTGGCTAAACTAGAAACCGCCCTCCCAAAGTAGTCCACATCCCCGGATTCTACACATCAGCCTAAACACCTGCTAAATTGTAACAGAAGACGCCACCTCCTGATTTGAGGGCGACTCGTCCCCCCTGTAGAACTAATCCTACGCCCCTAGTTCCCCTGTGGAACTAATCCTACCCCTAATTCCCGAGCCCACCCACGATTCTTACACTATAATTCCCGCGGCTACAACTCGTGCAATTCCTACGCAAGCACCTAGATTACGATTCTCACGCCTTCAATTCACATCCCTATAATTTTTGCCCCTTCGCGTTCTCGCCTTTGTAAGTTATTAGGTCCCACAGATCGACCACGGGCTTAGTTGGTCCTGAAACGAGAACGAGTACCAGGTCAATGGCACCACACCCATCTCATCTTCACCCTGCCACGTTCTCTCGATTCCCCTCCATCACCTCCCGTCAATGCTCGCCATCCCCACCTACCAATATCAAATTCTCTATTTTCCAGCGAGATCCTAACAATACTATCATCCCCACAATTTACAGTCAGGTGAAGCCTTGTCCGCTGCTCGTCCTATACATATTGGCGTTCGCTCCGTATTCAAGTAACCTCACCTTGCTTGACGAGTATATCCTAATTACAATGTGAAGAAGGGTCCACACATCGGTATTTTGAGCATTGGGCTCCAACCCTCTTTCGAGCAAAACTCTCCGCACCTCATCCTCTAATCGTGGGGGGAAGCAATATGCGCCACCTCAAAGCGAGAGGAAAGTAGCAGGAGGGTTTGGGCTCAAAACCTAGTGCGTCGGCGTTCTGAGGTAACCGGCTCACGCTAAGCACCAATTGGGGAGCCCGACGGTAACACTGGGAAAAGCCGTCATTTTAGGGCCAAAATGCTACCGTATCTCACTCTGCCAGTCCTCTTTTCCCCAACACAACACATGCGATGTGGTGAGGGCCCGTGCGTGATATCATCCGTGTTAGCTTTGACGCCGATGACCGGTGGCGCGGAAGGAATCATGCTATTGTACGACTCTGTTGTACGCAGACGTAGACCGGACTTGTATTATTGAAGTTATCCCACTGAGTTAACTACTAACGTTACCCTTCAAGTCCAAGCGTGCACTGCCTTGAGGCTAAGGAACATTTATAATTGAGCTCTCCACGTCAGGTACCTCGATTCGAAGTCTTCTCAGTCTAACTTGAGTAGCATCAGCAATTAGAACTTCAAGAAGATTAGAACGATCCTCTCTCTATCGGCCTTTATCTCCAGTTGACACATAGTAGTCCACCCTGACGAAACTTACTTGACTATCGAGAATGTAACTGCAATGAACTTCACCTGCGTCAATTTCTCACCGAGGGAACATGCAGCGACGACGGCGCTACCGAGAACACCGAGCAGACAGACTTGGTGAAGTAAAAACAGTCATATCGTAGTCACTTTGATCAGTTCGTCCACTATCAGGCAAATAACAGCTGTAACAGACTGTTTTGTTGCATTCTACCGTTTAACTTAGAGCACTTTTGTGACGTTATATCTATATCCTCCTATGAGTTTATTCATACCACAACCTTTTCGTTAGGAACGTCACTCTTATCGTTCTCTAATTGAACAGCTTTCCCGCTATGCTTCGCCTTTAGATCAATGCTGCTCGTGCAGGCACTAGCAATAATTGCCATCACACCAAACGCGATGGCCACCAAGTATGTTGTGCTGAACGCGCTAACATACGCCTGCTTCACAGCCAAACCAGACGCATCGATTATACTCTGGGTGATTCCTGGAATGTTCTTGTATGCTGCTGCGGTGTTGAGCTCTGCAGCCTTGAGAAAGGCTGGCCAAGTGCTCGAAGCTGGCGTGATCCCGAATACCTCGAGATTGGATTCAAGGTCTCCTGCAATCGCAGAGGAAAATCCGTTGTTGATGACTGCGGTATAGACTGCCGTTGCGATAGCGCCACCCAGAAGGCGGAAGGTACCAGCAAGGCCCACGGCGATACCGCTAGGAGGTTTGTCAGCTGCTGACCGCTGTATACAAAAACAGAGGAGTACTTACATGTCAGTTTGATCGTCGATACCTAAACTCAACATGGTGAAGCTCATAAGCTGTGGTGGAGTTACCGTGCTGGAAAGACAGATTATGGTAGCGATGGCTTGCTTCTTGCTATCCAACCCAACCGTGGAGAGAGATCCGATCAGGGCAGTCTGGATAATGGTAAATGCAACAAGTTGCCAGCGTTCATGGCCAACGTTTGCGCAGATAAATATAGTGATGAATGCGGATATCGTTGTGCCCAGAGGAATCATCTCGGCGTAGAGACCCTTCTGGATTGGATCTGGACCAGTGTATAACAGCTGAGATTGACGAGGCCACAGGACATTCATCGAATAGTACAGCATACCACCGACGAAGCAGACAATGAGAACCATGGTGAACCTAACGAGCAAAAGTCAGCACCATTGCATAGCGAATGAGAGGGGAAAAAGAGAATGAGCACCTACTGTCTCCATCTTTTGAACAGTCTCGGTGGCATGAGTGGATATGCGAGATCTGCATAAGCCTCCCAGAAACCCAGAGCAACCAGGGAAAGCACACCAGTGACGATCGGTGCAATCACATGTGCATCCTTCCATGGATACTGTTTCCCGCCGTAGTTGATACCAAGGAGAAAAAGAATGCAGCCCCCAGCAAATAGGAACAACCCAACGAAGTCCATCTCCTTGACCAACTGAAGCTTCGTTTTGCCATCGATGCGATGCTTGGTCTGGAAGGTTGGAGGGTGGTATGCAAAGAAAAGAAGGACAAGGGCTGCGGCGTGGAAACCTGTCATAAAGTAGTACGCGCCGCGCCATCCAACTGAAGTTGTGCCGATAAAACTCCAAGCTATGAGGGGCCCACAGAAAGAGATGATGGCCATGAGATCGAATAAACCTATTGATAAATGATGAGCTTCATATCCATGCAGCAAGTGGTCCACGAAGGAAACATACCTATAGCGTATAATCTCCACGAATTCGGCACAATCTCCTGAATACACGCGTAGGCCATCTCCTGAATACCGCTTCCAGTACCAAGGATGACGCCGCTGGCAATCATCTGATTGATGTTCTGTCCAGTGGCGCCAACGATACATCCAACAAGAGCAATGCATGCTCCACCAAGCATGAAATATCTGCGGCCAAAGATATCACTAAGACGTCCGCTGACTGAGACAGTAATGCTGGCAGCCAGGGTCCAGGAGATGGTGACCCATGAGTAATTTAGGCTAGGACCAATCGACCGATTGATCTCGGCCAGTGTCGTGGATGGAATCAGGAGCGTCAGGATGTAGGCATTGAATTGCATAGTAAGTGCCTATGAAAAGTAAGTATCAAATCCGTATCGATCAGAATGTTGTATTTCAACGTACGATAAAAGCAAGTGCCATCTGCCATGTTAACCTAGGCTTTATTTCATCCTCATAGTCTGGCAGCGCATCAGAGGGACTGTCCGAGGTCGAATTGGCAGACTCCTTCTGTACAACCTCAATCTTCTCGCTGGCCAACTCATCATTGCTAGAGGCTGTCTTCATCGTTTCGCCTTAATAGTATAACTGATGGGCGATTCTATGCTATAACGATTTAACACAACCCACTAGGCTACTATCACTATATATATTGTTTTCATAGCGACCTTGGAGCTCGCAAGTCTCTTAAGTAAAGGCAAGGTGCAAGAATACTGCGGAGTATCTTAGTGATTCGTGGTCCAGAACTTGCGACAGTCGAGTGACATCCATGCACGATCCCCCCCGTATTTCCGTGTACATACAATGCATGTATCAGATATCTATGTAGTATACAGCAAAAATCGTGCCTATCTCCAGGCTCTTGGGACTTCAGAAGCATCCGTACGTCAACGGGCAGGACTGAAAACCTGGGTTTCGTTATCCGGGGTAAGGAGAAGGTTTTGCGGATAAGTACGTATCGTTATATGGTTGGTTTACACAGAAAACATTGGTTGTGCGGGGAAGTGGGTCTAGGGAGATGCCGAGAAAAGAATAATGGGGGGAAGGGCTGTCCGAGGAATAATCCGGGGTTAATACCCCACTATCTAACTGACTTTACATAGAAATGCGGTGCTGTTGACAGTCGTTCTCCGTTCTCCGTAGCCATCCCATTTTAAAAAGCATTTTTTGTTATTAAGTGGCGTTGTATACGAGTTTGTTGAGGTGTTGCAAAAGCGATGTTGAGGCCTAACCACGGTACCTGTGACCACCGCCACAACAGTCCACTTCGGCCAGATGCTGTCCTGCCATCTTCCGTCCCGTATATTTCCAAGCTCACCTCTACAGCTCTTGAGCTTTACTTGAGTTTTTTGGCCATTACATAGCTATCATTACCCTTAGCAATTCTCGGGAACCTTTTATTTCGTTCAAGTACGGAGATCCACGGTTATAGCACGGTAGTTGGTTAGGGTGGTAACTCCCTGCATACAGCTCGCTCTCCATAATATCTTAAGGAGTAGTAACGTTAATTATCATATCCGCATTACAAGACTGTCTAAGCGGCAGAACTGTCAGTGTTAGCCCACCTAAGAGACGCGGTCATTTAAGCTGTAGTTATAATTAAATAGGGCAAAAACTCCATATACCTAGTAAAACAGTAAATAAATTCTATGTACCTAGTTCCATCCTACGTGACCCAAACCCTAAGTATTTTATGTCTTTTCCCTCTTAATGTTATAAATTACATAAGTTCTGTTAAAAATAGGACCTTTACACTAACGAAAAAGCTCCATAAATAAAAGCTGTGTTTTTTAAGGTTTAATGTAACGTATTTCACATATGAGTTGGCTACACGGACTAGTTGGCCACCAAAACACTAGAATTGACAATTACTACTACTACACTACCACCACCCTACATAATGACCCTTATTCAATTGTAATTGATTCCTCGTGCCTCTGGCACGTACGGGAATTATGGCCTATAATACCACATAAGCCACAGCGCTTCTGTCGGCCTGTAGAACCCACCCGCCGACTACTTTCACTTACCACCTCTGTACGGAGTTGAGCATCAACCTCAGCACTCTGAAGGATATCCTCTCCCTCTCATACGGAGAGACTACCCCCTTGCATTATACGCCTCTTACGCTTCCTTTCCCTCCTCTTTTTCTGTTCATTTGCCGCTTGTAGAGCCTTAACTTCTGCCTTAAGTAGAATAGTAGAATGCATCATAACTTAAGCCCCCTTAACAAGGCAGCTAATAGCATCATTAATTAAGGTAGGAGAGCTATTCTGATGTTGTACGACACGGTTCTTAATATGCTCTGTTTGAAAATTAAGCTCCCTTATAGTTTGGGGAGTCTTTGAAGTCTAATTGTTACTCTTAACTATAGGAGGAGTTAGAGTCCTCAACTGTAGATTTAAGTGAGAGAGGACACTCTATGGCTCGTACGGAACTAGCCCTATAGCTCGGAAGCCGCTCTTAATGTTCTGCTCTGTAAATGTAGCTTTAAATGCTTCTTTAAATGTAGAGAGAAACTCGAGTTTCGTAATATGGTTTAGCCTATTCCGTACGAAGGTTTCAATCTAACGTCTATACGAAAGCTTTAGTAGAGTAAAGTAGCTAACGTTAAGTAGTTAAAGAATGTGCAAGGAGTGTAGTAGTATATAGAGGGTGATTATCTTCCGTTCTATGTAGTAGTGTTGAAATTAAGCAGAGAGGTGACTCTTATGCCCGTTAAGAATAAGAAGGCGATAGGATCTAATCGTACGAGTGCTTATATGTCGATCGAAGTGTTAAATCTACTCGTACCCAATTAAATTTAAAGTCTACCCATTCTCACTTAATGTAATCACCTAATCGTCTAGTAATCCTAAGTCCTTGTACTAAGCAGAGAGGTGAATCTACGCCTTAAAAATGATAAATGGCGGAAGTGCCTATCCGTACGAATTAACACCTTAGATAATTAACACCCACTCTCTATTTCCTAGCTGTATAGTCTTTAGACGACTCTTTGCTTCTAAGCTTGTAACTACCTTTGCAGTAGCAATAACTCCCATTAAAAACCCTACTTCATCAAAGTTGTAGATGTCCTGCTCTAAGATTCTGTATTTTACAACTATGTTTCGTACGAGAGAGAACTACTCTTGAATTATCTTTAGATCTTCGCATTTTGCGCGTTTATAGTCATACTTCTAACTAAACTTTGCTTTGATTTCCGTACGACGCTTAATGAAGGTAGTAGTCCAGTTCTTTCTAATAGGACTCTTACCTCGTTCGGAAAGTAGAAGGTCTGCCATTTCTCGTACAGCTTGTGGCCAGGGTGGAAATCCACGTGAATCTAGGTCGAGGATATACTGAACAAGAGCTGACTCTTCGTATAGAGTCAACTTCTGTAAGCTAGGGGTAGAATCGCGTCGGGAAGGCATTCCATTCATTCTGTTGCTAAGGGTTGACCGTGTTACATCGTACAATTCTGCAGCTTGGCGGACACTCTTAAAGTGTCCATTTTTAATTGCTTGGATAGCCTTTAGTATTCTATCCTCTTTATTAGAGTCTTGGGCTTGTGTTGGTCGCAGCATTGTCAATTGTAGTCTAGTCGACGCGTTTTGGTGTTTTTAGTGTTTTGGTGGCCAACTGGTCCGTGTGGCCAACTCATATGTGAAATACGTTAATAGAAAAATTAAAACTTAAACTATCAACTAGGAACAAGGAAAGAGAGGAAATTAACCTTAGCTTAGTGTTCTGTATCGCCTTCTAATTTGCTATTGAGTCTAGATTTCGAATGCAAATTATTCGCAACCTATTCATACTCTGCTTCAGCAACCAGTTTACCCTCCATGTCCGCATTGCGTAATCTAGTCTATAAAAATTGCCTGGGTTTCCAGTGGCTCATCTCTTTCGCCGCGTGTCTATGTATTTTACGCCAGGGTTTTACTCGGAGAAGCTTGTATCCTTTCTTTCCGTGGTGACATGGCTTCGAGAAGAGAATATTTTGCTTCGTAATCCATAGGCGTGAAATCCGTTACATAGAATAATCCAAATCAATGTGCGTAATCAGTTGACGTTCAAAATTCAAGTGATTGATCTCCCGCGATTTTCAGTTTCAATGTTCACTCAACCCAGACAAACGTCTCACATTACTTTTATTAAATTCTGATATGTATGGTGAACCCAAGTGCGAAAGCATCCACTGACAACCCAGCAGAGTAAATCACAGCACCCCACCCCTCACCTTTTCACAGGCACAACCTTGACATTCAAATCCGGCTTCTCCCACGTCATATACGCGCGCGCCCTGCCCATCTCCCCCGCAGGATTCCAATTCGGCGCCCCGTCCACGCTGACAAGGTCGAAGTTCCAGAGAAGCCGAGCTAGGATAATGCGCATTTCCATGTACGACAAGCTGCAAAGAAAAAATGTTTTAGCATCGCGCTGTTGTTTTGGGAATTAAATGTTAAGTGTTGGAATGGAACTTACTTCCTACCGATGCATCCACGCGGTCCTAGCGAGAATGGCTGCGCGGCTTTTTTGAGATCGCTGTCGTACTCGTTCCCGATCCAGCGCTCGGGGATGAAGGTGTCGCAGTCGCGGAAGTTGGCTTCGTTGTGGCAGGCTGCCCAGCTGCCGACGGAGACGGCGGTCTAAAGTTGTGACAGTTAGAAATGTATTCGGATAAACGATAACGTTGCGGAAGTGAAGATTTAACTTACTCCACCGGGGATCCAGAGCCCGTCTACCGTGTCGCCATCCTTTGGAACCGTGCGTAACAGTCCGGTTGGCACTGGAGGATGGATGCGGAGACCCTCTTCCAGGACCGCATTCAGATAAGTCAAGTCGCTCAGTGTCGAGAAGTTCATATCCTTTTCGTCGGCAAAGGTTGACCTGATTTCATGCACGAGTTTCTGATACTTCTCTTTATTGTAGACGAGGCGTGCAAGGATCCCAGATAGAGCGTTGGCGGTGGTTTCCGAACCAGCGACGATGAAGAGCGCAGAGTTGACAATGATCTCGTCCTGTGCAAGCGAGTACTTCTCAGCCTGTTTCAAGATGTACCAGATGAAATCCCTATGCTCCGTCTTCGTCGCCAATCTTCGCATGACCTTCTCCCTCGAGAACTCAAGATGCTGTCTCCGCATCTTGCGGATCCTATCCGGGATCATGCTCAGCAAGAAATTCTGCGCCGTCGTCCCCGCAGTCGCCATCCTGCGCGTCGCCTGCTCGATCGCGCCTGCCTTGACAGTCTCGAAGATGAGGGACACCCAGAAGTGGAATTCCCCGTCCTCGAGGCACCCAAAGGGCTCGCCGAAGGCCAGGTCGCCGATGATGTCAAACGTCGTAAAGTTGAGCCAGTCAACCATGTTGAACTTTTCATCCCTTGCAGACATCTTGCCCAGCTGCGCGATGAATGTGCTGACGTAGCCCTGGATGATGTGTTCCTGCTCCGACAGCGCCTTCAGCGAGAACGAATGCGCCAGAGCTCGTCGCTGGCGAGCATGGTTCTCGTCGTCGGACATGGTGAGCGTGGAAACGCCGATGACGGGCTCGACGGAGCCAACGTGAATGGGATCCTTGTGGAAGTTGACATGGCCATTGCGGTGTCCGTAGATATCCTGCCAGGACTGCGCGGTGTTGAAGTGCAACTCGTTGGGCGAGACACGGACGACGGGGCCATATTTGTCGTGCATGAGCTTGGTGTCGAAGGGACCGCGGCCGCTGAGCAGAGATATGATGGACGGGATTGGAGAGATGGCATTGAGCTTGGGGCCGGGGAACTTTGAGAGAGGGCTGAAGTAGAGGCGGTATACCGACTGTGTTTGTATCAGCATAACGTTATTGCAGGAATGGCTCAGAATTTCACATACCAATACAACAAAATACGTGACTGTCTGTAAATATGATATTGTCAGTGTAAGCGTTCTCAACAAAGTCAGTCGCAAGCCAAAATTACTTACAAGACCTGCGGAGAGAACACAAAACATCCCTAGCGCGCCTAGAAGGGGTTTTGGCTGTATGGCGGGGTCCATGATTATTGTCTGTCTAATATGGCTTTAATTGTTATAGCAAAACGAAGGTGGTTGCGAGTGATAACTTTAATGCTATTCATGCCTTCAAGAAAGAAGATTGCTATATATGACAAATCGAGATTCCAGAAGGATTAACGTTACTATCGTGCCATCTGCTATCTAGAATGACGATATGGATGCGATAAGCATCAGAGTAACTCATAGGTAAGGTAGTTAGTCGTGAAGCAAGCTCAAAGATGGGAGTCAAATGGTGGATGCATCCATGTGTGTGCATGCGTATCGCGCGGGTATCGTTTCCCGCATCCTGCTAACATCGGTTTTCCCCGCTAAGTCGAAAAAGTACATCTCTTTCCCCGCTCCCCAGATGGTTTCAGGGACATAAAAAGTGGGAGAGGCTCCACTTAGAATGCTTACAGGGACTACATGGTCGTGTAAACCTTTAGTAGCACTAGCAATAAGAGATTGCTCAGTCTAGCTTAATTGCTTTTGTCGATCAGGTGTAGTCTACGCAGAAAAGCCTCGCTTCTGTGCTAGAGCAAGCTAATCTTCATTAGTAAGGGTTTTCCGTCCCATTATAGCAGATATTGAAAAAATAGACCCAGTTGCAGACAGAGGACCTTGAAATGTGAAGGCGGGAGACTGGCCCTTTATACCATTTTCCTAGCTCAGCCGTACTCACCTTCCTCACCCATCTAGCTCACCCTACTTACCTTGCTCACCCTGCTCACCTTGCTCACCAACTCACCTAGCTCACCGGCGTGCATCCAATGTCGCGGTGCAATGCGTCGTCAAAATTAACCCACTTTTAGATGGTCGAGGTGGTCGAGATGGTAACGATCACAAAATAAGGGGCAAGGGCGGCGAGGCTCACCTACTAGGCCGGATAGCACCGATTTAAGTATTATCCATA
The DNA here is from genome assembly GCF_001662655.1 of Pseudogymnoascus verrucosus. Taxonomy (NCBI): domain Eukaryota; kingdom Fungi; phylum Ascomycota; class Leotiomycetes; order Thelebolales; family Thelebolaceae; genus Pseudogymnoascus; species Pseudogymnoascus verrucosus. The sequence goes on from NW_017263656.1 coordinate 246,228, forward strand.
TGTTTGCTGGAGATCGGTGGATTAGTAGTTAGGTGGGTGACCACCAGCGAATACCCACTGTTGTATGTTTTTTTTTTTGCCGTTTTTATATGGTAAATTTTGGCCCCCGACCAATATAATCTAGTTCTATGGTTCATAGTGTTTTTGTTCTCTCTTCATGGAGAGAACAGAACAAATGCCATGGCTTTTTGATTCGGATATACGTTATATTGTCAATTAGCTAGCACCTTGGCAGCCTCGAACGTCTGCCCAAGAAACCATTGCTTCAGCTCACCCTGCTCGCACCCCGCATCACCCAAAGACCACCCTTGAGATGGCAAGAAGCACAGATTCTATCAGAGGCCTGTTGTCACGATTGAAAGTATTAAGCATAAATTACAAACGTGTGTATGACAGAGCGGACGGGATGCACAATTTTTTAGAGTCAGTGGCCGGACGTGATAGTAACTCTCATGTTTCGGTAAAACTAATAGTTGAATCCAAACTGCTAGGATTGGTTCACTTTCACGGAAAAACTTTCCTTTAGACTAACATTGGCATATGGTTGGATATACTTCCACGAATCTACAAGTGGCATTCCTGCACCCTTGCTGACATTTTGACATCCCCGCATAAGCTTCGATTTAGCCTAAGAGAAGCATACAGTAGGTATCACGAATCACGAACAGCATTCACCAAGGTGGTATGAGTAGGTGGGACAATAATACATCAATGAGATGTGAATTAGTAATAGTTGGATAGCTAGTTCATTCAAAACATATATGGGAAAGGAATGCCCATCTTCGAGGAGAATTCTGTAAGCTCAACACACTGACTCGTTCTCCAATACAGCAATTCACTGTCTCATAATACATTATACTTCCAGTCGCCATATCTTATAATTGCACCTTCCTAATGGAGCATACAACACAACCCGTTTCCGATGGTCTTAATCCCGAAAAGCCTCGTGATGCACAAGTCGAAAATTCTGAACCATTACAAGCCTATGCCAACACCAAGGCTCTAAAGCAAGATGCCAAACAGGCCACGGCTGCGGAACACAGCCTTAGTTTCTGGAAAGCTATAGTTACCTACCGCAAGGCCGTGTTCTGGTCTGTCATGGTATCCACGTCAATCATAATGGAGGGTTACGACGTGACACTTATTGGCAGCTTCTACGCCTATCCCACCTTCCGAAAGAAATACGGACACGATTATGGAGGGGAGGCAGGCTACCAGCTGTCTAGTGCATGGCAGGCTGGCCTTTCAGATATGGGAGAGATTGGAAAAATTATTGGAGCTATATCAAACGGCTATTTCACTGATATCTACGGTCACAGAGCTGTCATGCTCACCAGCCTCACTGCTCTAACTGCTTCCATCTTCATAGTCTTCTTCGCTCCGAACACGCCGGTACTCCTTGTTGGAGAGTTCTTTTGTGGTATTCCATGGGGAGTCTTTGCTACTATGGGCCCTGCATTTGCTGCAGAAGTCTGTCCTTTAGCTCTACGTGGACATCTGGCAGCGTTTGTCAATATATGTTGGGTGATAGGGCAGTTCCTCTCCGCTGCCGTACTAAAAGCATTAGTGAACAATACAACCCAGTGGGGCTATCGGATTCCATTCGCTCTTCAGTGGATGTTTCCGCTTCCACTCGCCATAACATTGTGGTTTTGTCCTGACTCGCCGTGGTGGTTGGTGCGTGCGAATCGTCTAGATGATGCTGAGAAGTCACTGCAGCGTCTGTCTAGCAATGCAGATGCGGATGACATTAGACAGTCGGTTGCGCTGATGGTCCACACTACAAACCTCGAGAAGGATATGCAATCTGGCGCTACTTACAAAGCTTGCTTCCAGGGAACTAATCTTCGCCGCACGGAAATAGCTTGCATGGCCTTCCTGTCACAAGTCACGAATGGGGGTGCGCTGGTGTACAGCGCAGTGTACTTTTTTCAACAGGCGGGTATCAAAACAGATGCATCGTTTGCGATCAATCTCGGCGGAAAAGGTATAGCGTTTGTTGGCACGGTGATATCGTGGTTTTTCATCCCAATATTTGGACGCAGGACGATATATCTAACGGGATTTACTATCCTCGTGTGCGCCTTATGGATAATTGCCATCCTAGCTTGTGTTCCACAATTCGCAGCCATTAAGTTTGTGCAAGCTTCTCTCTGCCTCGTCTGGCTAGGCTCATACTCAATGACTGTCGGGCCCATTGTGTATACGATTGTTGCAGAGATTGGATCCACGCAACTGCGCACCAAAACGGTCGTCTTGGGGCGGACTACGTACTACATTGGAAACATTATAGGACAGGTCTTGGAACCACATATGATGAACCCAACAGGGTGGAATTGGAAGGGCAAAACCGCTTTCTTCTGGGGAGCTCTGGCCCTGTTAACTAACATCTGGGCATACTTTCGACTCCCTGAGACCAAAGACCGCACTTACGAAGAACTCGATATCATGTTCGACAAAGGGATTAAGGCAAGACACTTTAGTAAATACGAGTTCAGGGATGACGAAGATTAATTTATAAGGCCGGAATAAACCCACGAGCAGCACAAGACTGGATACAGCAGTAATACAAACAATATATTGCTTGTAGCAAAGGGAATTTGGATTTGTTTCATGGACGTTAAGGGAGATTCATGGAGTTATTTAGCTGGTGAAGAACCTTTATTGCCATATGATTTCCTTGCGCCCTATTCAAAAGCCCCAAGAGTTAGTAAACATACATATATATTTACAATTGACACCTCTGACAGCCATGCTTTGTTTTATAAGTTTGAACTTTCTATAATAAAGCTAGGGCAAATCATATTCTCGTTGATGTGATCCGCATTTGGCAAATCATTTTCCTCCGCACGCAGGGCTGCCGCTTCTGTGGTTGTTTCTATGCCTGCCTCGAGATGACGCTTGACCAGTCTATCCATTGCGGTTTCACGTGAAATAGAAACAAACCAGCTGCATATGGTGTTAGCATGGCCCAAATCGGTTGGTTGGCTACGGGGTGAGAAGAATGGGGATACGGACGATTCGTCGACTAAATGCTGGATTTGATCCCACGGATGCTCGTTTAAGAGAAGGTAGTTTCCCTCTAGAATCACGATTCGTTGTGATGAGGGAATGTAGATGTCGTTCTCGATCGGATCTTTGACGGCGTGGTCGAAGCTGGGTGCGTGGAAGGATTGAGCGGGGTCGTCCACTTCTGTGACTGGATTCTCTCGCAGGGCCTTCACTAGCTCCACAAAGGCTTCGCCATCAAATGTGAAGGGGGCTCCTCGCCGTCGGAACGCGCACTCAGGGTCTTGAAACGTTCTAAGGGTGGATTTGGGGTAATGGAACCCATCCTGTGTGTTTTGTACATGGTTAGTGGGTGTCGTGACTGAAGGAAGGAAACAGTTCTATAAATGACCTGCGACGGAAAATATATGAGAAGAGTTGGACGTACCATGGGAAGAACAGTTATACTGGAATTGGGAGTACATTTCGCATTCCATATTTTGGTTAAAGCAGCTGATATCGTCGTCTTCCCAGACCCGGGAGTTCCGGCAAAAGCTACCAGAATTCGTCGATGTGATGAGGCAGGATTCTTTTCTAGGAGCACTCTTAACCTCTCGCATAATGTGGTAATAGTTTCGTCCATATTTGTTTTAGCAAGGATAGATGTCGTCGAAAAAAAGGTCGGTCGCTCTATTATCAGGGGAAGATCAACTAGAATATTGCACCATACTCTGGTACCCCCAACTAATATACAATCTCTTCACGTAGTGGATACAGAAAATGGCCTCAATAGTTATCGTTTTGATATTGGAGGCAGTTTTATTTGTAGCAACACCAAGAAACTCCACTTGGGTCGCTGTCGCCATTAGCCGCCTATGATTGGTCGGAAAACAGTCTCCCGCCACCAACAGCGACGGATGTCGTCGCTAACTAGACTAATCAAGAAACCAGCGACAATCACTTCCGCATACTATATAGCACCTTGGTTTGTCAATATGATTCCCGGACAACAGTCGCCCGATCCACAGAATGTTAAGCCGCAAACGTGACACGAAGGCGTGGTTATGGGGTCTGCATCTCCCCGCAGTACCCAGCGACGGTTGATGGCGGGGAAAAGGTGGGCACCAAAGTTTTCTCCCAGTGTATAAAGTGTGGAGAAATTCCCTTCAATCTATCGCATCTTGATGATCATCACCAATATCTTGCCTGCACTCTGGGTTTACAAACTCTCTCTGGGTATAGACTTTTAATACGCAGAAGATGGAGAATACTGAGCAACTTTCCAGCCATGAATTGGCAGTCGAGCCTCCGCAGAAGAAGGGGTTCACTCTTCTCTTTGAGAACCCATACCTTTTCGGAGTTGCCTTGGTAGGCCACCGCACCCAAAAAAGAATTCAAAATTACTTGGCTAACGAGTCGATATGATAGTTCTCGTCACTGGGAGGCTTCCTCTTCGGTTACGACCAAGGTGTTGTCTCCGGTGTTTTAACTATGGAATCATTCGGGGCAGCATTTCCACGTGTATTCATGGACAGCGGCTTTAAGGGGTGGTTTGTTTCCACCATCCTGCTCAGTAAGTGACTTAAATTATTATGGCGTCTCATGACCAGCGTCTCCCAATAGTCAGTGCGAAATGCTCATATAAATCTAGCTGCTTGGTTTGGCTCCCTTGCCAATGGTTTGATTGCGGACCGTCTCGGAAGAAAACTCGATATCATGGTTGCTGTAGTTATTTTTGTAGCAGGCTCTGCGATCCAGGCAGGCGCCGTCAATGTCCCAATGCTATTCGCAGGCCGGGCAATTGCCGGTCTCGCCGTAGGGATGCTAACAATGGTTGTCCCTCTTTACATTTCGGAAGTCTCGCTTCCTAATATCAGAGGTGGCCTTGTCGTTCTCCAGCAGCTTTCGGTCACCATTGGTATCTTGTTCAGCTTCTGGATCGACTACGGCACTCACTATATCGGAGGCGTCCGCTGCGCTCCAGACATTCCATATTCCGGAGGCACTTCGGCCAACCCTACCTTCGATGCTTACAACGATGTCGGTCCCGATGGCTGCACGGGCCAGTCAGATGCATCATGGAGAATCCCTCTCAGCCTGCAGATCCTCCCTGCCTTCATCTTAGGTATTGGAATGCTTTTCTACCCCGACTCTCCCCGCTGGCTCTTGATGCAAGACCGCGAGGAGGAGGGGATAGCCACTCTCGCTCGCCTTCGCCGCAAGCCCGCTGATCACCCATCCGTTATCGCTGAGTCCTTGGAGATCAAAGCAACCATCCTGCTTGAAAACACCTACATCCGCGAAAACTATGCCGGTCTTTCTGGCCTACGCCTCGATGCCGCACAGTACATATCAATGGTAACGAAATTTGCCCGATTCAAGCGCCTCGCCATCGGCTGCTGTGTCATGTTCTTCCAGCAGTTCATGGGCTGCAACGCAATGATATACTACTCGCCGACTATGTTCAAATCATTGGGACTCGATGGCAACACGACTTCTCTCCTCGCCACAGGCGTGTACGGCATCGTCAACTGTCTGTCCACACTCCCCGCCCTCTTCTTCATCGATCGCGTTGGCCGCAGGCCTCTGCTTATGTGCGGCGCGGCTGGCACATTCATCTCGCTTGTGATCGTTGGTTCGATTGTCGGTGCCTATGGTGAAGGCCTCTCTGAGAATAAGGCTGCCGGGTGGGTAGGAATCGCGTTCATCTACGTAAGTCAACATCCTGTCCCTTACAAAGTGAGGGAGAGAATCTAACATCACACCACCGTAGATCTACGATATCAACTTCTCATACTCGTTCGCCCCAATCGGCTGGGTCCTTCCGTCCGAGATCTACCCACTCTCCATTCGCTCCAAGGCAATTTCTATCACCACCTCTTGTACCTGGATGTCGAATTTTATTATCGGCCTTGTGACCCCAGACATGCTAACCACCATAACCTGGGGGACGTACATCTTCTTCGCTGCCTTCTGTTTACTCGCCTTCGCCTTCACCTACTTCTTCATCCCTGAGACACGCGGAAAGACTCTCGAAGATATGGATTTGGTGTTCGGTGACACTGAAGCACACGAGGAGAAGGAGAGGATCCGGGGGATCGAAGCGCAGCTTCGGGGCGTGCATATTGACGGGACGGAAAATGAGAAGGATGCGGCGATGGCGGAACATAGAGAGGTATAACTCAACCTTGCCATGATGGATAATATATCGTGATTCCGTGTTTAGATGACTGTCTTTTGAGATCAACGATATGATGATTATGTGTCTCCTGGCGGAAGCGGCATTAGGCTCCCCGGTTGCAATCCAAAGCTGCTCCAGTCTAGAAAGTCCATCCCATCCCCGTATTCGCCTACGAACATGGAATGGACATCGTCAAAGAGGCCTGGGTCTTGCAGCATGGCCTCGGGTTGCTCAGCATCGAAGAGCATTGCGCAGAAGCGGTTGATGACTTCAAGACAACGACCCGCTAGCTGATTGGTAATTGCGGCGTACGAGAGGAGATCTTTAGTGACGCGAAGGTCGTCGAGCCAGGATGGTGCCGAGGGTGACGTGGATGTAGTGATCAAGAAGATAATTGGAATTAGTCCAGCCTGGAAGAGGAAGTAGCTATAATGCACAAGTCAATAACTGTCACGTTATATACGGCAGAAGCGAATGAGCAGGTATAACTGACAGCATGTACCAACTACCTAGCCTCGACGGAATGTTTGTTGTCATATATTGCGATATGCTCGCGATTGTCTCCCTCGCGCTCTGGAGGCACAATTGCCTACACTGTGCCTCTTCCGGATCTTCAGCGTCGGAAATATCTTGAGCAGTCCAGCGTCTTGCCGCCCAACGTAAGACGATTGGGCGAAAAAGAATGATGCGTAGATTTGCAGCGCGCCATGTCAGGCGATATCTAGCTAAGATTAAAGCGTCGTGTTGGTGTACATCAGGGTTATCAAGTTGAAAATAAGGAGGGATTGAAGCCTCCCAGTCGTCGATAGGCTGCTGGAGACTGAGTAGTTCGTGTGCAACTGGCGGGGGGTTGGATATTAGCCGGTGATAGACTGGGTTTGTAGCTTGGTGGAGCTTAGATTGCACGATGAGGCTCGAGTAGACTGTAGGTGAGTCAATCTCATCTGGCAGGGAAGTGGTAGTTGGAGTTAGATGCTAGGTTGTTATGTTAGTCGGGTTTCTTGCCTTGGTATCAGAAGATATATAGCTTACCTCTTCATGGATATTCAGAACTTGATTGGCATCCATGATACTGATTTCAGGTAAAAGCACCGGGCGTCCGAAGGTAATCGACGCCCCGGAGTCAAAGATGTAAACCCCCCACCAAACACGTCTTCTCATCTCGCGTTCTAAATCACTTATCTTCCATCCAGGGAACTCTTTATGTAGGCCAAGACTCAATGCCATCCTCACAGCAAGGCCTAGATAGTTCCAACCGGTATTAGGTTTGTTGCGTTTTTGGGTATAATTGCTCAACAAGAGAAGGGCCTGCACAAGCGCTAAGTTGCCGACTTCAAAGACAGAAGTGTCTTGCGAGTGCCTGTTCACTGCATGGTAAAATGTGTCGTCCAGTGTGGAATCTTCCTCACCAATACTCCAAGCCCCCAGAGCAAGGACTGTATTGAGGAGTATCGGCCAGGTTTCACCTCTAGGCCGCGGGGACTGACCCCCATATTGAGCTCTAAACGTTTGTTCATGGAGGAAGGGATATGTTGTGTGATAATACCGGAAATAGGCGTCAATGAAGAAATTCTCCGAGTATCCAGGTAGGGGTGCTGTAGGTCCTGGGAATGTGGCAGTGACAATGGCAGAGTTATTCATCGGCACCTGGTTCAAGGATTCGAGCCCTAAATCACCAACCAACAAGGCACGTAGAGGCATCACACTCGATGTAGAGCCTTTCATAGGTTAGTATATTAACAGGGGACTTTTTTACACGGGTTGAAAACACTCACCGAGATATCCTGTGCCCTCTGGTTTCATCGATAAGGCCGCCATGCCATCTGAGAGACTGCTGAATGTGGTTTCTTCCACCCAGTCGAAGCCGTCTGGCTTCTGAGGCAAAGATTCCTCGGCCCCTGGGGATGCACTGTCTCTTAGACTGGCACGACCTGCGGACATTCCGCCCCCTGGCCTTGACACTGGTGCCGGATTTCGCTGAGGCGGTGCATGGTGGGTTCCATTCTCCGTTGGGCTTAGGATTTCATCGATATTAGCGTCGGGTAACAATTCTGAGAAGGCTTCTTCAAGTCTTCGTATCCTGTCTTCAGCAGCCGTGAGATTCCTACATATAAAGTAGTGAGTAATAGCCCACGTCTAAGATATAACAAAAGCAAACAAGTATCTAGCTAAATGGCATGGAGTAATCGAAACGGTCATCTTACTGTCGCGTTAAAGGGGTTCGCTCAGCTCTTGGGCTGTATGTGCATTCTTTGCCCTGCTGGGAACAGACAGCGCATGAAGGCCGCTCTTTTGAACACTGCATTATGTTACTATCAAACCATACTCATTTGGAGTGAGAGAGATACTTTGAATTTCCTTGCTCTACATTCATCACACTGGAATACCTGCGTCAGCACGAGACCTTAGGAACGAGGTAGCCAGGGCGTCATTACCGCCGCAAAATTAGCTAAAGAAGCTTGAGGAGGCATTTCCTATGCCTTTTTTCATCGCCCTGTCGATTATTATATAATTTCCATTTCAAGTACGAGTAGGATGGTAATCAGTGTATAGTTGAAGCTACAACGAGAATCAGAAAGAAATCCGCAGGCGACTTGCTCACGTGCCGCCTAAAAGTCTGTACAGGGACCGTGCGTTCTTGCAAGCAACTGCGTACAATGCAATTCCTCCTACTTGATTAAATTTTAAATAGTATATCCCTATGATTGAAAATAAGAACATGCATTACTATGTCTACAGTCTATAATGCTAGTAATTTATTTTAACACCATCGTTGGGAGAAATTGTTGAAATTGTCGTCGCTGATAATGACTGAAAACATGGTCCTTGTTCTGTACAGACTTTCCCGCGGCACGGGTATCGTGATTAATAAGCTAAAGTGTGGAGTGTGGGGAAAGGCGGCTTCTGGCACGAACAAAGGGGGACTACCCCTCCTTTTAGACCATCTCCTCTGTAGCTCTACTACAATGTATAATGATAGGTTCAAGCAAGTTGGCGAACTCGAAATTTTGAAATGTACGGTTAAGCTCCGAAAATTTTCACTGAACTTCGAAGAGTAGGCTGTTAGCTTTCCGACTTTGGCACATGAACCAAAAAAATAATCTATGACGTCTCCCACTGTGATAGCTAACCGCATATATTTACTACGGATCTTCGGAGTTTCATCGAAAATGTTCATCTCTCAATGGTAACCCCACTATCACCATCGAGACTAATATCTTGTGGGACACTCGCTTTGAACTATCATTCTTATCCAAGGCCATTTCCTACAACACGGAGAAGATCCCAGATCGCCCAGCTTTCCCAAGATCTTTAGACACTAGCTAGCTACCTAAGTTAATGCGGCTCTCGGATTTAAGAGTGAACGGTAACAGCGGAACTTTAACTGTGGTTCACTAAATCCGAGACTCTCTCTGTGGCGCGGAGTTAATTGGACTTTAGATTCACGTCTATTACTACCGTTTATTAGTGCCGGTAAAGAATCTTGGTGCATTGCTCACTTCGATGCTTTGATTTCATAATATTGACGTAAACCTCGGAGCGCCATGTGGCGCGCTGCCCTTCGAATATAAAAGTAGTGAAGGGCCCCTTTCACTTTAGGAAATAAGAAACTTGTTTATTTGAGCATTTGAAGGCATTCAACTCTACGATAGCCCATCTAGTCCATTACACAGCACCCGCCTGATCCAATCCCCAGCAATATGTCCGACTTGTGGAAACCCGCCCCGGAGCCGGAGACTGAGCTCGGTCGGTATCGTATCCTGTCTCCCACGGCGGGTATCCGCGTCTCGCCCCTCCAGCTCGGAGCCATGTCGATCGGCGATTCCTGGTCCAGTTTCATGGGAAGCATGGACAAGAACGCCTCTTTCAAACTGCTTGACGCTTTCGCTGAAGCCGGTGGCAACTTCATCGACACGGCTTGCAACTATCAGAATGAGCAATCCGAGGCTTGGATCGGCGAGTGGATGACAGCTAGGAAAAACCGGGACCAGATGGTCATCGCGACTAAATACACAACGGATTACAAGTCCCATGCGCTCGGGAAGGGACATGCTCCAAACCACTGCGGGAACCACAAGCGGAGTCTACACATGAGCGTGAGAGATTCGTTGAAGAAGTTACAGACGGATTGGATTGATATCTTGTACCTGCACTGGTGGGACCACACCACCTCGATTGAGGAAATCATGGACAGCCTGCACATCTTAGTTCAACAAGGCAAGGTGCTATACCTCGGTGTTTCCGACACTCCTGCGTGGATAGTTAGCGCAGCGAACACCTACGCCAAAGCGCATGGGAAGACACCGTTTAGCATCTACCAGGGAAGATGGAACGTTTTAATCCGTGACTTTGAGAGAGAAATTATCCCAATGGCGCGACATTTTGGTATGGCTCTCGCACCGTGGGACGCCATGGGGGGTGGGAAGCTCCAGACAAAGAAGGCACTCGAAGAGCGCAAGAAGGCAGGAGAGGGACTGAGGAGCTTGCTTGGCAGCGGCGAACAAACCGAGGAGGAGGTGAAGATGAGTGAGGCACTGGCGAAAGTAGCAGCAGAGCACGGGATTGAATCCGTTACAGCCATTGCGCTCGCGTACGTCATGTCCAAAGCGCCATACGTGTTCCCTTTGGTTGGCGGGAGGAAGGTTGAGCATCTGAAGGATAACATTCAGGCACTCAAGATCCGGTTGACACCGGAACAGATTGCATACCTTGAAAGTATAAAGCCATTTGAAGTTGGCTTCCCACATAACTTTCTTGGCGAAGACCCGCATGTCACAGGTAAGACTTCAGGGCTTCTTGCAGGCAATGCCAGTTTGAGTTGGGTTAGGTCGCCTGCGGCTATTGGGGCTGAGGGAAAGTGATAGCAATGAAACGATCATAGTATTAGTAACCAATCAATCAACTGTATCAAGTCTCTTTTACTAAGAAGTATAAATTTGGCTCATTTAAATCATGGAAATTCGGGCCCCTGGTCTTAGGCTTGCTTGCTCCAAATCCACTCGCCATACCTCGCCCTTGTCTTCTCGATGAGTGCTTCAAACTCTAAAATCTCCTGCTCGGACGGCTTAGTCTGATCTCCCTTCAGAGCATGCATCGGTGTATTGGTACGTTCGCGAAAATAATCCACTGCTGTCTGACCCTGCTCGTCCTTCAAATTCGGGTCGACGCATATTTCTGCCTTCTGTAGCTCTACGATGATCTCAAGATTGGAGTACATCCCTGCCAGGTGGAGAACGGATTGGCCATGCAAGTCAATCAGGTCGAGGCCTGCGCCATTCAGCCATAGGGCTCTGAACATCCCAGGCTTATTCGCCCGGATGGTCTTCATGATTGGGGTTCTCCCGTCGTTATTAGGAAAATCCATATCGCCGCCAGCGCTGACGAGTTCGGCATACATCTTCACCAGAACGGTGTTTTCTACCACGCTCCGAGCGTAGATTGGGGAGCTGAGAGCTGTGTCTTTATCATCATCCATCGCTTGCGGGTTGGCTCCATTGCTCAGCAATAGCTTCACCATCTCCACAGACTGCTCGCGAGTAGCTAGGAACAACGGTGTCCAGTTCCACTTATCCTTAGCGTTAACATCTGTCCCAGCTTCTATCAGTATTTCAGCACACTGCAGCTTTGTGGCGGCGACAGCAATTGACAGGGCAGTCCTGCCTTCGAAGTCTCTCAGGTCTAGGTCGGCTTTCCAAGAGAGAAGGAGACGAACAGCGCTGATGTCGTTTTTCCAGGCAGCCCAGTGCAACGGAGTGCATCCGCAGTCGTCGATCATGTTAATAGATGAGGGGTCAAGCTCAAGAGCTGTTGTTAGGCTCATGTTTTGATATCCAAGTACCGCATCGTGCAGAACTGTTGTATGTGAATACTCCTCGCTCTGGTCGATTATTCGATGATAGATGTGTGCGGCATCTTCGTGGAGATCCTTTTCATCCACTACAAGTCGCCACTTAGCCATAGCATGGGGAGAACTAAGGGTTGTTAGGTACAAATAAATTAGTGGTGAGACTACACTTACGATCCAGTGTCATCAAGATGTATGGAGTCGTGAGGAAAATCAATAAGAAACCGTGCCGTTGGCCAACATTTGTAATATCTTAACGCAGCCTGCCAATATTGTTAGCGGACTAATATGGCATACTACAGGAATTTGCACCGTACCAAGAGTAAAGACTCTCCCCTCTGAGAGATATCTGTGGGCAATACTTCCTTCTGCGCGAACAAGTACTGCAAGCGCGATATGTTGTTGTTGGTAATGGCTGCCCAGACATCATGAGTCTCTGGTATCACCCTTGGAACCTTGAGGTGCATTGACGCTCCTTGGCTATCTAAGCTGTTTTTCCAGGAGACGGAGAAAGATACAGCCCTTCGGATGATCCATTGTGGAAAAATATAGTTTAGACGAATCGAGCTTTGTGAGTGATTTAAGCAGCTTGGGTGGCTGCAAACGCGAGGAAACCAGATGGGGTAGGAGTTATAGCTAATGAGAAACTGTCCGACGATGCTAGAAACAAGTCCTGGGGTTTTCATATTGCCCATTTTGTGGCAGTCGCATCTACAAGTCTTTGGACAGAGTCTATTAAGTGTTGCTTGAACTTGCAGAAGCGTTGTTTCAGGATTACGTGACAAGTTCGCCATCCTGTCATCGTGCTTAGGTTTTTCCCGCGGCGAGATTTCTTCGTCCTCATTCGAAGAACTGGTAACTTGGCCAAGTCCTAGAGACTGTGCTGTCGTCGGGCTTGATACCGCAGCTAATGATAGATGGGGTGGTTTTTGGATGGACAGATGATCAACTGCCTCCTGTAGTCTAGCTGCGTCGTATTCGTACTCTTTGAGTATCGACTGTATATTCGTGTGAATCTCAGTGTCTCCAAACGTGGTTTGGGACGGCTGGAGTTCTTCAAGTTGCTCTAGCTTCTGAGACATTATATGCTTTATTGAACTAAGCCGGGAAATGCATTTTTGCGTAATAAGTGAGTAGTCGCCAACATGGCTCGGGACGTTTGTAGTTGGGTTAATTGCCTCCAAACGGCTTCTGACTCCATGATTAGCTTGCGATGCCTCTTTGAGGACCTGCAAGACTGCTATAGAAGATTCCGTATGCTGCCTCACGGAAATATTTGTCTGTGATATTGCAGGTCCTTCAGCAACTTGCTGCGAAATTTTATTGATAGCCTCTTGGAAACTCTTTGTGGCTTGGTCGAGGAGTTTGTTGATCTTATCAAACCCCAGTTCAGAAACCTCTTTAATCTCCAACACGAGCGCTGCTTGCTGCAGACTATCTATAACTTAGCAAAGTATACATCACAATAGCAACCACTTCACCTTTGATCTGGTTGTAGAAGCATCACTGCCTCAGCTAGAGCCGTTCTTATTTGACGCACTTTATCCCGCCGTCGAATTATGTCCCGCCGGTGATGGCGCCACTTAAGAGCGGGCATGATCTTGCGGCGTCTTGAGTCTGCACTCAGCATCTGCCGTACTACCGCCTCAATCATCCTAGCCAGCTCCCCAACTTCACCCTCGAGGCTTTTGACCACTGAATGAACATGGCTCAAGTCGGGAGATGGCAGGGCAGATTTAGAGCTTGCTAGAGATTCCAACACTGCCCGAGTCCTCTCCAAGTATCCATGAACGGTTTCGAGCTGGGAAACTGTCAGTAGTGGCCTGGGGAGAGCTACTGTTTGTAAGCAAATACTTCACCCACCTCATTATGTAGATCCGATATCTCGTCTGGAGCTGCTATAATGGTAGCGACCTCACGAATCCCGGCAGTGATGGCAGTCACGGCCTGACAAAGGGCAATTATACTTGCGCATATGGACAACGGATCCATTTTACAAGTGGCACGGTGCCACCCGTATCTGGACACCCACGAGGATAAAGTGGCCATCGTAGGATTATATGAGGCAGCAGTGTAGGGCGAGCAACCAGGTTAGTTGCCCGAGACAAGGGTCTGGGACCAATAATAATAGCAACACGTGAATTCAGCGTGAAGCCCTGATGTTTGCCCAACACATCACAAACTATGGCTGTAGACTTGTTTGCGATGGCACCCTGTGCTAAGCTTCCACTCTAGGGCGGTCGGTGGTCATTATTTCCCTCGTTAACTGATCGTGTGAAGGGGGGCGGTAGACGCGGTTCGGGACGATGGGCGGGTGGGGTTTTGATCGAACTTCTTGATTGCCCCGCTATGCTATGCTATGCTATGCTATGTGCTGTAAATGCTCCATCCACTACCAAACCAGTGGTCCGTCATGCAAATGCCCGCCCATCCACCAAAAGTAGCCAGCCAGTAAACCCCAGCACCGAATCATATATATAGCTTATTCAGCAGATCTGATATCCACATCTCAACCTCATCACCTTACCGACTCAACAGTTCCCTCTCTCGACCACACCATGTCCTCTGCCTCACTACCACCACTAACAAGATCACCCCACCCCTCACCCCCCGTCCGTTCTACTTCCCCCACTCCAACCCCCTCAAACCACCACTCCCTCCTCACTCTCCTCTCTCCACCCCACAGCGCCGCCATAGCCGCCCTCGTTGTCCGTGGTCTCTTCCCTCTCCCCCCTTCACTCACCAGATTGCCCGCCTTAACTCGTTCCCGCGCCGCCCTCGCATCGCACGCCACAATACCGCGCACATACGGCGCGATATCCGTAGCGAGTAGCGCCATGGGGCGGTCCACGCACGACGCTTCGAGGTGCGGCGGCGGGAAGAGCGGTTTCTCGGGGATTCCGAGGGGGTCAAACGCTAGGCTGTAGTGAGCGCGTGAGATGCCGCCTGGAGGGGAAGAGCGAGACTGGGTGATGTGGGTGAGAAGTTGGGGCTCGGTGACTGGGGACAAGCCAGTGCGAATAGGGCGGGGGAGGGAGTTGTTGGCGTAGGAGCGGGCAAGGGATTTGAGGGTGCCTGATAGGACGAGTGGAAGGGGAGGTGGGGAGAGAGGAGTGGCGGCAAGGAAGGTGGAGCCAATGGGGAGGTCGGCGAGGGTTTTGGCACTAATTGGAGGGTCGGTGGTGTCGAGGAGGATCTATCGGGCGTTAGTAATGGAATGTACAGGTGGGTAAAGGAGGATGGCTCACGTAGTTTGATGAGTCTAGTGTGCCAGTAGCACAGAGGTCGGCGGCGCTCATGGCGTCGGTGAAGATGTCATATGATTGAAGGGCCTTGAGACGTTTTTTCTTTGAGAGCTCGACGGGTTTGCTGGCGTAGGAGCTAAGGTCAAGCGTCGTATGCCAGTCTCCAGCGTCGAGTTCCCATCCATTCCACGTTTGCTTGATGATCTCCTCCTCGATATCATTGATGCCGGACGGATCGCACAACGAATCTCGTCCTAACCAGCCCATACCATTCCTATAAGTGTCCTCGCTCACAACCCTGACAGTGTTGCCATGAGAATCTTTATCTATGCCAGCCGGCAGACGGGGGTAAAACCAATCAAATCCACCCCTTTGGTCACCTACACCAATCTGGCACCAAAATTCGAGATCTGTCATTGTAGCTCGAAGATCGAACTTCTGCGCTTTATACAAGGCTGTGACTGCTGGCCGCTTCAGGGCATGGCCTTCGTTTGCAGCCACCAGTAGCATGTAATCAACTGCAAGATCAACTGAGGGTGGTGCGAACCGAATTATGGCGTGCAATGGCAAAAGTTGGTTCAAAACAAGAGACTCGTCGTTGCAAGTCATGATAATTGGTCGCTTGGACTGTGATATTAAGGTCAGGACTGTCGCCCAGAACTGCTTATCTTCCTCAAAAAGAATATCGACCTCTTCAAGGAGAATCAGCGACTGCTTCTGTTGCTTTGGCTTTTTTGCTGGAGTTGGATCTGTTGAATGCGAAGCAGTCTCTGAGTCTGGCTTTCCTTTTTTTGCTTTTGGCTCTTTTGCTTTTCTTGCAGTAGATTTGAAAAAGGTCTTCATTGTCACTTGCCGGCCGCTCTTCAGATCAGCATCAAGAGCATCCGAAGCGCGTTGGAGGTCTTCACAATCGTCCAATTTCTGCTCTTGCGTTTGCTGCACTAAGTGGTTCCTTGTCATATCTCCAACCTTCTCAAGGATATCTTTGCCGCTTCTTCGACTGCTAGAGTTGATCTCAAATACTTCGAAACCAAGTTCCTTCGCCACAGCGTAAACAGCGGCAGTCTTGCCACACCCATTTGGTCCGCTTATCACAACTGCGTTTAAGAGCTTGTTGGGCTGCTTTGAGTTCATCGACTTCAGATCACCGTGCCGAATAACAGTTTTCTTCGGCCTACCAAGGCCACCTCGTGGAGATTCCTCGTCGGACTCGGATACTTCATCCATATCGTTGGCTTCATCGTCGCTAGACACAATGAAATCTTCCAGCTTCTTTGACTTCCGCTTCTTCTTGCCTCCACCGTCTTTTTCCGCCTTTACAGGTCCAGGCGAGGCTCGAGTATTGCTAGAGTCAGCTACTTTCGTATCAACAGCAATAACAGTCAGAGATTGTAGCCATTCTTTCAGTATGAAAGCCTCTCTTCCATTTTGCAAAACCTCTGCTGCTGAATGTGGCGCATATTTGTGTATCCATGACTGAGTCTGATATTGTGATTTGTCAAAGGCGCTTAGAGTTGTGGGTATGCTGCCAAATAGCTTATTTATCACTGGGTGAGGAGAAGAGCCCAGGCTGTCCCTGCTAAGTTCATCCTCACTATAATCGTCTGTGAAGCGTCCTGATGTCACAGCAGATTTTAACTGCGGCCTGATACGTCGCTGAAGTTTGTACCCCGATTCGAAGTGGCGTTCCGGCACACGAAGGCATCTATCCGGTGCATTGAAGTGATTGGCGCTAAGGTCCTTCAGCTCTTTTCGCACAGCGTTTATTTCGAGCTTGGCGGCTATAACATTCAGAATATCTTCGTTGGCGGTGGCCTCACTAGCCGTATATTTAGATTTGTGGTTTTCGGATTTGAGCAACGTCGACGGTTCTCCCATTGGAGTCGGCGAAGGGTCATTCTCTAGACCTCTGATATGGGTCATCCCGCTAGGTGGCCATATCGGTTCGACTGCCCCTGGGAACTTCATGAGACTATTGGAGTTTCCGAACGCGGCGAAAGAACTGGAGTTGGGAGGTGGGCCGCTGGGAGTGGGAAGTAGTCGGCCTGTGGCTGGCGCTCGAAACAAGGCTGCTTGCTGGGGAGCAGATGCAGCAGGTTCGGCAGAAGTATTGTTGCTACCGCTCCTATTGGGCTTCATGGCGGTTTTGCCGAGGAAAAACGGGTGTGGGGATTTGGTTGTGTTGGCTTTCACAGGACGAGTTTCGACCTCAAGTTTCTGTTTCGGGGGTCCCTGTACTGGTTTGGTAGTGCTCAATATGTGGTCGATCTTGTTCCCTACGCTCAACCGGCTGCCTGTATCCGATCCGTATTTCAATGTAATAACTAGCGATTTGCGGTTTTTGCGGCCCTTTGAAGGGGCCTGGTCCTTGATGGATCGCTTGGGTGGAGAGCCAATTGTGCCTGTTTTTATGTTGAAATGAAGTATTTTCTTCGGCTTTTCGTTGCATAAAATAGGATCCATTGGCTTTCCGACCGGCTCCAAAGTGGCTTGCTCTCCTTTCGACATGGTGTTTATAGTATTGGGCCTAACAGCCTCCAATGTATTCAGGTTGTAATCCGCCCGGCCCTCAAAACCATGGGTCAGAAATGGTGCTCCATGAGCGTTTTCGAAGCCCAATCCCCTAGGAACGTTGCCATTATTCTCAACCGCCCCTCCCAGCACTCCATAATATGGTGGGAGGATGCCGCCGTTCAAATCTCTTGGGGTCGCTGAGTTTTCGAGCTTGGGATAATAATTCCGGTCACTATTGTCCTCTGGCGGTGTCGTCTTCCGTCTCTTCCGACGTGATTCGTTTAGATCTGTCTCCATACCTTCACTATTTTGATGTACGGTGGTTGGTAAAACAGCCCCTTCAGACTGCCTTGGGCGAGGTTCAAGGGGTGTAGGCCACACATTGTCGTGCACATGGTCTAATGATGCTGACGGTGGAGTATGTGTGCTTGGTTCGGCGGTGCCTGGTCGTGCAGTATGTGGCAGGTCGCTCGGCGGAGTTGAAGCTGGATTTGAAGCTGCGAACCCGAAACGTTAACACGCCAGTCGACCAAATGCATGGCTCGGAAGTCAGAAGTAAACATACAGTTCGATTTGCCAAAAAAGGGATGAATAGTTTTCTTCCTTTCATTAGTATCCACCATTGTTCTGGCAGTCACCGCTGCCATTTCACGACCTGAGTCCGCCCATTCACTTCCCTCTATACGCGAACTTCGCGTCACTCAAAATTAAGATATGGTGATGGATATGACGTAAATGGTGATTTTATGAATATAACGGCAATCAGAAATGACAGGCAATGGGCATGTCTCGGCTGACTTTGGCAAAGGTGTTTTTCTGAGAGTATTGTCCTTCTATGGCCGACAATGTTCGAAATTCAACCAAAGTGGTTCCTCTTGAAGACCGCGTCTTGTCGCGAGATGTCCGAGCTTCACGATCAGCCCCACTAAAATTAAAGTTTGACCTGAAATATTAGGTGTCAATTATCTCGGGTCAAACTTTCTCCAAAAAGTTTTGGGAAGTTCGTGATAACGAAAGTCACCGCTCTGGAAGACTTCACCTGTATATATATTTGCGCACTTCAAGCGTAGCGCCAATATGTCGTCCACCTTTACGATTGAGAAGCCACTTGTAGTGGCCTCACTTCCCCGACCTGTCGACCATTCCACCGGTCGTTATTTTGTTTCTGATGTTCATGGTGGGACACCAGGCTCGAGAAAGCGTAAGAGAGCAGAGTTAGCTGTGGGAATTAGTGGTGAAGGTGTGAATTTGTACGATGTAAGTAACCTTCAAAGAACCACCGTTATTGACAATCTGCTAACTTCAATCAAGATTCAATCGTCAAAACTCGTCACTTCATACGCTCTCCCTCCACAGGCTTTGATCACTTGCGCACCATACTCTCTAAGATTGAAGCAGGGCAAAGGGCTTGCTGAGAGAAGGACATACGCATCTACAACAGAAAATACTCCTCGAATCACAGTCTTCCGTGAGACGACAACAGCAGAAGGGCAAGCCGATTCGTCAAGTGCGATCCACCTTGTCAAAGGTTCAACCAAACCAGTTGTTTTCCTCGGCGTTGCCCCAGAACAAATTGGTTCGTCCAGTGACAACCTACTTCTCGTAAAGTCCGATGGAGAGATACAATGCTTGGATGGGGATGATCTGAAGTTGAAATGGACATCTCCGTCTGCCGCCGTGAGTAAAAACTCTGCCATGCCCAACGTTGCGCACAAGATTGAGCTCGTCAACCTCACCGATGCGCATACCGCCAGCAAGGGGCTCCTCAAGGGACAGCCTGAGGCATTTTCAATCTTTTCAGAAGATGTGGATGCCAATGGGTTTAACCCAACCCTTCTTGTCCTCATTTCGAGCCCAGTCGATGCCACTGGGTCCGACAACCGCACGCTTCATGTTCTGGCTCTTCCTCGGGCTGGAGACAGTGCGTCTACCACCCAGGTACACTCGGTCCAGACCTTACTCTCTGTGCCAATTCCATGGCTTCACTCGCAGCCGCCGTCGAATTTCGGCAAATTACAATATGATATCCATGTTTCATCCGGATTTTTGTACGAGCTTGGTACCAGATCACTCACAATCTACGACTTGGTGGATGGTACGATCAAGATCAAATCGCAACTTAATATCGACAATGTAGCATCATTCTTACGACTCAGCGGTACATCTGTAATGACAGCCACGAACGAGACCGTCGATATCTACAACCCTACATACCATTCTATCCAAGCATCCACCAACCTAGACAGCATCCAGGGAGAGACTGCCTCGCGAAAGCGGAAGTTAGATGACGCCGAGGATTCAAGTTCGAAACAGTGCGAGCTGGTGGCATATTCCACAAAGCACAACCTTGTGCACGCGATCCTTGGTAGCCAACTGGTAGCATTTTCGATAGAGGCACGAAAGGATATTCCAAGCCGCCGTCGCGAACTTGGTTTGCTCATAGATTCGGTGGGTTGCGGCAGACGCCAAGCAACAGATGGGAGTTCCGGAAAGCTGCACCGGGTCCCACTGAGCTCACTTTCATCATATATCCCTGGGTCGAACCCGGCTGTCGACAGTACCATGCAGGAGCAATTCTCAAAGCTCGATCGATGTGTTGCCGAGCAAGACATTGACGGGTTCGAAGAAATAATGGCACCAGAGCTGAAGATGTACCGTCGGAAGATCGCGCCTTTTGTGAATGGACTAGCGGTCACTAATGGCGTCAAGTCCAGTGATGGAACAGCTGTGCCTGAATGGATATGGCCATCCACACGAAGTGGGTATCTTGAGGTCGACCCACGTTGGGTGCAGTACGCATTAAGCAGGGTTTTCAGTTGGTCCAGCCAGAACGGCGAGCAGAAGCTTCTTGTCGTATTTTATCCTCACAATGTTGTCAACTGGCTCCTGGAAACCGGCAACCTCAACAAAGTCAATATCGAGACTGCGTTGAAGCATGAGGCTCGCAGTACTGAGTCCTATGTTGTCCCTGCAGGGCAACTAGTATCATCTCTCGTCGATATCGATCCTGAGATGAAAGTCCTCCTCTCTCTCATTTCAAACAACTACCTCGATGCGCCCGAGCTTGTGCACGCCATTCGCGTACTCATGCAGAGCCTCGAGATTCTTGACGATGGTACCAAGGCGGACAAGCCACTGCTTCTCACAGAAAACGAAACCCCTGCCAATAATGGCGATATGGAGACTGAAAACGAAATAGAAGAAGCAGATGCAGCCTTGCGCCTGGCGGAATATCAACTTGGAGACGGAGCCAGCATTCGGGGCCAAGCGTTGAGTTTGGCATTGGCTAAGTTACATTCTTGCCCCTCGGCAGCAGTCGTGCATGCTCTACAGTCAAACTTGACATCGAGCGAAATTGTGTCTCTCATCTACTTGCTGCGCTTTGAGCTTGCGCGCGGGGCGTGGACCTCGAAGTACCTGGACGTTGTGGATAGCATTGACGAGGACACCGGCTCACAAGACAGCACCATTGTCCTCATTTCCAGTCTAGTAAATAGCTGCATTGATGCCATCGGCTCGGGCGGTTGGCTTTCTGGGGACGCAATATTGGCCGGAGGGGATCGTTTCCAGTCAGAGGAATTAATCTCCAGCTTAAAGCTCGAGGTCAGTGCGGCGTTGGAAGGCATTGAGGAAGCGACCTACCTCAAGGGCCTCACCTCGGAAATGGTTCGCTACGGCGAAGCTGTGCAAAAAGCCCTACCCGCAAGTGCAAAGAAGCAGAAGGTGGACAGTTCTCAGAAGGGGGGCAACGTGCGAAAGAACCAACCAATTACCGTTGCCCAGGTTGGGAAGGACGCGACCATACTTCCCTTCGGATTGAAGGCGGACCAACTGATCTCGCTGATTAAGATTGGGGCAGGTGGGGAACTACAGCGCCGAACTGCGCGGGATATTGGAAGGCTGAAGAGCAAGAAGGTTGGAAAGTACTCGCAGGAGAGGATTGTGATCTAGAACCCCCGGTTCAGGTACTTTGTGCTCAGTGATGTCGGGCATTGTTGGTTTCAGGCTTACGGACGGGTGCAGCCGCCGTCGGTCCATGCACATGCATGTATATTGCGAAGAGGGGCGTATAGGCGCCAGCGATCCAGTAGTAAATGAGAAATTGTTGGTGATAATGCGATGAGGAAGGCTTGTTTCACGGGCGACGGGGGCGGAGCTGAGGCTGGCGCACATATTGGGGGGAGCTTGTTGGTTGTGTCCCGATTCAGTTCGATTCAAATGGTGGAAGTACTCAGCCACAGCCTGATCAGACGAACCAGGGAGGGTGTTTGTGCCACACGATACATACCAGTGCGGGCGAGGCAACAGCTTGGGCAACCGAGTATGAGCCATCATCTCTCTCATTCAATCATTCAATACATTATAAATTATTCCATGCACATTGTTGATGCACATTGTTGGGCATTAGAGAGACTATTTGTTATTTGTTGTGAATATGAAACCATGAGGTATGCATACCTTATCACCAACATCGAGTCAGTCAGTTAGTGTACATAATTACAGTACAGGGCATTTTATACAGCCTTGTTTTTGAATCACCTTCTAGCTCGCCCGGCTTGGATCATCCGTAGCCCGTGGGGGGTTCCAACTGTCCAATCCTGTATCTCCGTGCTTTCCCAGTGTTCCCCACATCCCTTCCACAAAGAACCCAAAAGACAGGACCCCGCGGCTTCGACGTCACAATCCCGTCCAGCGCGCGTGCAAATGTCCCTTATCCCTCTGTAGCCGCTCAAACAACGTGGACTTTATATGGGAAGTGGATGCATCCTTTACTCAACTTGTGTACTTGTACTTCGCTTCTCCATATCACGAATACTACGAATACTACGAATCCTTCAATAATCTATTCATCTACATATCATCATTACTTTATTGCATTATAGCGACTCTCTTCACATGAATACAACCACTTAATATCGGCTTCTGGAATCCTTTGATGTGATGACTTTCGGTTCTAATCCGGCGGATATAATTATTGTACTGGAGTTCACCCGCCGGCTGTACCGACAGTGCAAGAACGCCGACGATGCCTACTTCGAGATCGGCCGCGAGATTCGCGCACTCCATACGGTGCTGCGACATCTCAAGTACGAAGTGCAGGCGCCGGAGTCGATACTCAACCGCGACCGGGCGCTTTATGCGCGAGACCTCGCGCCGCTGATCTCCGACTGTCGCTTTACGCTGGAGGACCTGGAGGAACTTCTGCGGAAGTATGGCGACATTAAAAACAATGATAGGGGTGGGAGCACGACTGGACGGCTGTGGAATCAGTTCAAGTTTGGCAGTATAGAGATGGACCAGCTGGGCACTGTGAGGGTGAAGCTTATAAATCACAAAACGAATATCACGGCGCTGCTCGACACGATACAACTTCACGAATCGAGTAGGGTAGCGATGACACTGGATAATCATGGGGGACAACTGGATATCATTTTGGATAAAGTGGACAATATTGCGTCGCGGATGGGTCAGCGGGCGGCCTCGTTAATGACTACATATGAGGATGACGATAAAGAAGTGTGGAAAAGCTTTCGGCGAGAACTGGTCGCGGAGGGGTTCTCTAGCGACGTTTTAACTCGACATAAAGTGAGTACAAATGTTCTCACTTTGATTTATGATTCGTGAGCTGACATTTATCTAGGATGTATTACGAGCCTATATTCGGCAAATCGATCAGAACGGACTGCTCGAAGATATCCCAGTCGCTGCGAAGGCGAGACAGCCAGTGCTATCAGTAAATACCCAGGAATGGCTCGAACAAGTTCAATCACCCGCATCTGCTTCCGGCCCACCTTCGTTCAACACTACCAGTTCTGATTCCTCGATAAAGGAGCTTAGAGTCGGGGAGGATAACAGCAAATTCCTACAGACAATGAAGAATGAGCGACCAAAGCCAGAATCTATAACGACGGGTTGGAAGGAAGGTATAGGCGATACAAAGGCTCCACCAGTCCAACCTCTACCACCCCAGGTTCCAATACTTTATGCCCCGCCAGTCCAACCTCCGCCAGTTCCAGCTCTTCAACGTTCAGGCTCTTCAAACAGTAGAAACGGTTACGGCTATGCCGTCGCCGCAAGTCCTCCAACATCCGTGCAGCTCAGGTCACCAATACCAGAACCAGAGATCTGCACCACAGAGTCCATCCTCGCCGACGACTCCGCGAACGAAAGCAGAATTCGAATGCTCGAAGCACCGCGAGCAGACGGGAGACCTCGACGACAATCAGACCAGAACGACAGAGACCAGGGCAACTCCCCACAAGGCTCCCCCGCCAGCTCCAAAAGCGCATCATCCTTCACCGATGCAAACGCCATGGCTTACCGGCCTCGTCCCCAACAGCTACCTGTCCCAGTTCCAGAAGGGTCACTATATAGTGCCTCACCGCGTGGCTCGGGTGCCTTGCCCATACCGGTGAGAGCCGCATCCCACCATCCCACAGACCGGTACGGACACAGCCCGCGAAACATCACCACATCCGTACCCGCCGGCCTGGCACCAGACTCGCAGGGCCGCGAGATCCCTCGGGACGCAAAGTGGACCAAGATTCGCCGCCGTCTAGTCAGCACTGAAATCCTCGAAGAGGACCGACTCAGATATGAAGCGTATGTACCCCATCTCGACCCCACCCACTCCTATATACAAGAACATAACTAACCCCACCTCAGTCGTCCCGAGTACGTCGCAATCCTCGGCGTCTTCTCCCGCTCCCAAATTCAAGACCTCGCCATCCGCACTGCCGCCCTCCGCGAATCCCGCCGTCTCCGCTCCCAAAGCACACGCGCTCCCCGCCCCGCCGACCCCATCCCCGCTCCCGCACCACCCAAGAAATCGGTCCACTTCCCCGATGAAGATACCAGGATCTCGGATACGAGCGATGAGTCGTCGTCGACTAGGAGCTCGGCTGATAGACGGTATAGTCGTGATCGGGCTAGAAGGAGGGAGGAGGATGGAGATAGGGATAGGGATAGGCCCCAGTTTGCGCCGAGGAAGCAGGGGCAGTATAGGATGCCGCAGTCGTGGATGGAGAGTTCGAGTGGAGCTGTGAGTTCGGAGGGGCGAGAGAGGAAGGGAAGGGAGAGGGAGGGGAGGGAGATTGGGGGCGCGGTGAAGGGGGGTGCGGCGAAGGGGAGTAGAGGGTCGCAGAATAAACGGTGGTCGGAACGGTTTACGGCTGCGAGTATTGGGGGTGCGGCGGGGAGTTTGCTGAGTGTGTTGAGTGAGGCAGCACAGGATATATCGCTGTGAGGTGAGACTGATGGCGCATTTATGGGTTTGAGGGAAGGGGTTTGTATGTTTATTGGGATGTGTTATGATTATGGCAATGAGTATATGACTGGGATGACTTTATGGGATGATTGTTTAGGGTACGGGAGTTTTGGATTTTATGCGGGGATATTATTATACCACCTGGGCAACAAATAGCAAATAGAAACTCATTTTGGGGTCGTTAAATGATTCATTCTCGAGAGCAGAAGCTATACGCCAGTGCCTCGTCCATTTCCTTGGTCGCATAATAATTTACAGTACAGTTCTTTCAACGCCCTTCATCACACCTTAAACTCATCCCACCATCTCGCCTTATCCATCAACATCCCCTTCTCATCAAACTCCACCCCCTCCCCCTTCAACAACTCAATCTTCTTCTCCTGATTAATCCCACTGGGCGCTTTATTCCAATCCCCCATAAACCCGCCCACAAACCCCGTTGAAGCAATACACCTATGGCACGGCTACAGATACTATCAGCTCTCATCCTCTGACTTGGGCAGAAACTTGGAGCATAGGCATAGTCGGTTGACAAATGGATGGGAAAGGAGAGACTTACGACTTCGGGCGCAAAGGGGTTATTCCTCAATGCTCCCCCGATGGCGCGTGGACTCGAGTTCAGGGCGTCGGAGAGGGATTTGTAGGATGTGATGCGGCCGGAGGGGATTTGGACGAGGAGGGCGTAGACGCGCTGTGATGTTAGCTCCCCGTCTTCTCAAAATTAGAGGTGATAGATACCTCTTGATACGGCGTAACTTTCGCTGCCATCTTGCCTGTGGTTGCCTGGAGGCGCGGTATGGAACTGAGATAGTCTTTTGGTGGTGATCAAAGTGAGAATATTGTCAGTTCTCTGATGTCGATAACGCGTTCGGTTACGAACAGTAGTAGTGGACGACCTTTATTACCACCTTAGAGCAGGTAAAAGCAGATTCTCTTATGTCCACTTCTGTGGACGCGATAAGTTTATTTATATGAGCAACGTCCACAGTTGAGGCTCATGGGAACTTGGTTGCCCCACCACGCTAGAGTCCGGTTGCTCCCAATGTAACCAATCAGCGCGCCAGGCGGCACGGGAACGCTAGAGGTCTCTTTAAACACCTTGAGAGTCTGGAGCCGCTGCTTGACTCTTATTTCTGGCGGGGGTGGGGGGTATATGATATCATACTATTGAAGCTTTATAGGTAATCTTACAAATCTTATGTTGTTGGGGGGGGGATTAGACAGGATCAGATATTCGCCACTTTCAACACTGCTTGACTCATACGGGGGATCGTTCTCGACTCCAACATCAAGGGGTCTCGCGTTTGGTTTGCTATAGAGCTCAGCTCTACTACTCTAGGAATAAACTGCTGTTGCACCACCGACATTTGCCATGCCCATATCACATCTTGAGCCACCAGTGGCAGTTTCTAACTGAAACTGCTCAACTGCCAAAATAACCGTGCCCATATTAGACCTCCCTTATAAGAGCCTTCCCCTTTTGCGTCCGACATTCCAG
Organism: Pseudogymnoascus verrucosus; assembly: GCF_001662655.1. Taxonomy (NCBI): domain Eukaryota; kingdom Fungi; phylum Ascomycota; class Leotiomycetes; order Thelebolales; family Thelebolaceae; genus Pseudogymnoascus; species Pseudogymnoascus verrucosus. The sequence goes on from NW_017263656.1 coordinate 272,766, forward strand.
ATGCCGTGAAAAAAAAATCAATGCAAATCAAAAGGAATGTCTAAAATTTTCCCCGTAGGATTAACCAGAGCGTTCATAATATTCTCGAAGATGGCCTCCTGGGAGTTCTGATGGCCCTTGGGGCCCACAGATGACCTTGAGGGAGACCATGACGATAGTGCCAAGTGGGCGTCCGGAAACCGCGTAGATAAAATGTTCAAAAGAGCGTCGCTCGAATCCTCAATATCCATTAAACACATCCCATTAGGGCTCGTGGCTATCAGGACGAAGCTCGATTTCCAGGGCTGGATGGTGTAGAAGATCTCCTTTGGCCTTGGCTTTGGCACTGCCACTCGGCTGGGCAATCCCGAGGCCACGGAGTAGAGGTCATCGATCAGATCGGTTTCATTCATACCCACAGCTCTGGATTGAGGCCTAATAGGCGACATGTGGCTGGATACCGAGCCCTTGGCAGCTGGGCCTTCTGGGACTGATGGGAGCTGATGTAGCACGGGCGTCGCAGGGCCTTCACTGGCGGTTTTACTCGCCAGATACCCAAGGGATGGTGTTTCTGAAGCAATCGACCGTGGCGACTTCAATTCAGCGTTTCCATCCTTCGCCAAGCCCTCGGCGTAAACCCGTGGTGTGACACCTGTAATCTTCTTGAAGACCCGATGGAAGTGGCTCTTCGTCAACCCGGCTTCTTCAGCCAGGTTTGCAAGCGACGGGATGGAGCCCTTCTCAGCCTGGATCTTCTCGATTGTGTGCCGCGCTCTGGCCACGAGGGTAGCTTGTGGGTCGTGCTTGTCAAGATCCGGTTTGCACCGCTTGCAGGCCCGAAACCCGGCCTCTTGTGCAGCAGAGGCGTCGTCTTGGAAGACCACGTTTGCTCGGCGCGCGAGTCGAGCACCACATGTCGGGCGACAATATATTCCCGTCGTCCTAACGCAATACACGAAGCTGCCGTCGGCCAGGGGATCATGTGCTTCCAGAGCAGCCCAACGAGAGGACTCGGTCAGATAAGAGGCCATCGCAACGATTGAAGTCCAATCAGTCTTTTTCCTGCGCGTCTAGGGCGGTAATACAAGAAAATATAATTAATGTTCAGCTCATGGCCTGCGGGGTAAGCAGTGGACGGACGCTGCAAGATGACACTTTTTGCGCAGGATCCGTGACAGGTCAAATGTCACTGGGATAGCTCAACAGGTGTCCTCAGTTCGCAGAGTTTATGCAGGTTCCTTCAAACAGTTCATACACCGAATATCAGGGCCCACATGCGATGAACAGTCAGAGAAACAGATCGAATGTTTCATCCCGACTTCGCTGTGGAAGAGCGAAAGAAGAAATATGTATGAGTGATGAAGAGTTTGATTGTGCTTGAGCATATGCAGCATGAAGCAGCATGGAACCAGAGAGATTATGTTGAACCAAGATGAACCAACAGTAGTAGTGCGTATGGTGTGGTATATTAGAGATGAGTCACGTGCTACAGGGGCCAATGATACTCGGGATCCTACCGTGGTACTAGAGGTAGTATAGCGTAGTATACGCGTATTATAGCGAATTATAGCAAATTATAGCAAATTATAGCGAATTATACCGTACTATAAGATACCAATCGCGTGGCTGTATTGTGGCATTTCTGTCATTTCTGGTATTTCTGGTATTTCTGGTATTCCTGGTATTCCTGGTATTCCTGGTATTATTGCGGCGCCACTTGGTGTAATTAACTCGTGCACCTCGTGTAACTGGATAGCTCCGATCCATGTGCGCCCCTCTAATCTACTATAATCCTTACTTACTCGACTAATTCCGATACTACAATACTACAATAGAACTACTAATAGTTATCGCTCACCGCTAACAGTACCGGAGCTAGACCGACCGGCAGAATATCCACCACCTTGGGGAACCTCTAGTCATAGATTGTCCAATCGATGGCCCATTCTCCCATTCAATTGCATATAGAACAGAGATAAATAATTCATACTGTAACCTTTATTACTAAATAAGGGAATTCACCTTCACATATAGAGCACCTGTATCATTTCTGCCCATCCACTTTGCCCCACAAGTATTGGGCTGGGAATGTCCACTGAGGCGCAAAGCTGGTCAAACTCAAAAAGATTTCAATCTGAGCCGTCCAAGCAGAAATCCGCTAGCGAACAACCACTCGTCCCTCAAATACCAGAGGTATTCCTCACGCATTCTCTCTTTATTCCTACAACTCTCCAGCAAACAATAGATCTCGAGATATTGGCGACCCTCTCGACTCGTAAGCCCTTATCTGGGGAGTCCACTCTTTGCCAAGTTCATAGCGGTCCCGCTAAGAGCCAAGATCCTCGGTTTTCTGCGCTCAACATTGGCGCCACTGGACCTGAATGCACCCTTTACAAATACGACGCTCGCTGAGGAGGAATCTGTAGCTTAGGTCTATACAAGCATACCTAAGCTTCAGGATACTGTTCGAAACGCGCGCGACAAGAAGTTCTCCAAAGGACTTGGCGAGCCCATAAGCAAGGTGCCACTCCGCGGCACAAGCCGACAAATTCGAGACATCGAAGCTTTCGGAGCCGCGACCTTGACTCAGTATGGCGTGGGAGCATCTGTCGATCAACAAGCCTCATTTGGTGTATCTCATCTTAGGCGGCTTCACCTCTCTGTTTATGTTATGTTCGTCCTTTATCAAGGAAAGACTATACATCGGCGAGGCGACTGTCGCCACCATCTGCGGCATCATCTTTGGCCCGCATGCCGCCAACCTCATTGACCCCAGCACATGGGGAAATGTCGATCAAATAACCCTCGAATTCTCACGAATCGTCCTCGTGGTCCAATGTTTCGCCGTCGGCGTCGAATTGCCGAAATATTACATGGAGAAGCATTGGAGGTCCGTCACCTTCCTCCTCATACCTGTTATGACCTTTGGATGGCTCGTTACGAGTCTGTTCATTTGGTGGATGGTTCCTACGCTGAACTGGCTCGAGAGTTTGGTTGTGGCCTCCTGTGTCACTGCCACGGATCCCGTCCTGGCCTCTTCGGTCGTTGGTAAGGGAAAGTTTGCCAAGCGCGTACCTAAGCATTTGCGTGATCTTCTGTCCGCTGAATCGGGATGTAACGATGGCATGGCCTTCCCTTTCGTCTACCTGGGTCTTTATATCATCCATTACAAGTCCCAGCCCTCACAAGTGGCGTTCCATTGGATTGTCGTCTCAATCCTGTACGAATGTGTGTTCGGTGCCATATATGGCTTTGTCATCGGATACATTGGCAGACGAGGCATCCGATGGGCCGAGAAGAACGATTTGGTTGATAGAGAGTCATTCCTTGTGTTTTATTTTGTCCTGGCACTCTTCTGTGCTGGATCGGGTAGTCTGTTAGGTGTGGACGACTTGCTTGTTGGCTTCGCCGCTGGTGTAGGCTTCTCCAACGATGGATGGTTTACACAGAAGACAGAAGAGTCCCATGTTTCCAACGTCATTGATTTGCTTATCAATTTGGCGTATTTTGTCTATTTCGGCACCATCATCCCTTGGGATCAGTTCAACTCACCTGAGCTGGGAACTTCCGCGTGGAAGCTGGTTATTATTGCGTTATTTGTCGTTTTCTTCCGGCGCATACCGATCATGTTAGCTCTCAAACCATTTATACCCGACATAAAAAGTTGGCGAGAAGCACTGTTTGCGGGTCACTTTGGCCCTATTGGAGTTGGAGCTATTTTCATTGCCATCCTCGCGCGAGCAGATTTGGAGACGGGTTCCACGACGCCTTTAGCAGTGCTCCCAGCAGAGGGCACGCCGCATTATCATCTCATCGCGTTGATATGGCCGATTGTAACGTTTCTCGTTATCACCTCTATTATCATCCACGGATCCTCGATTGCTGTTTTCACGCTCGGAAAACACATCAATACGTTAACACTGACGATGTCATACACGACTGCCAATGAAGAAGGACCCTCTTGGATGAACAGACTGCCCCGAATTTCATCACAGTCCAAGTCAATGTCCAAAATGTCGGATACTGACGCCGACGACATCAAGATGGAGGATCTCCCACCAGGAGCGCTTCCACCTGTTGGCGTTCCAGGAGCTTTCCTTAGAAGGCAAAAGGAAGAAGATACGGGCAAACCAAATGCTCGCAGTTCATCTATCATACCTAGGCGAAGGAAGAAGTCCAAATGGGACGGATATGGACCAGGAGGACCTGTCAGCCAGTCGGCTATCGCGCCGCAGCCTCGCAACCAAAGCCAAAACACATCTGCAACCTTGACGCCAGAGTCTACAAGCCATGAAGGCGAAGGAGAGGGCGAGGAGGAGAGGGGCGAAAGAGTAATTGGAAAGGTTCAGCACGATGAGGAAATGGAAGAGATTATGCACCATGGCGAGGAAGAAGAACGCCCAGAACACCACAAGTCCAACGCCGAACGTCATCCCCACACATATGAAGCTTATCAAGAGGGCGATCACGTTATCATCGAAAATGAAGATGGCGATGTCCTCTCGGTCGAACAATCTCCTCCCGAGGAGGGTAAGGAAGAGAAGCTTGGCGAAGTCGGGGCGAAAGCAAAGGAAGCTATGGAGCACCCCGAGACTGGCTACAAGCAGTTCAGGAAGAAAATCGGCGAGTGGAGGCACCGTGATGAGGGCGAGGAGCAGAAGCCCAAGCAGAAATCCAAACGTGGCCCAGCACTGGCTTACCAGTTCGGTAACACTGTAAGTTTATGACGCATATTCGATATAAATATTGTCACTAACTCTCGCAGATTATTGTCGAAGATGAAGACGGCGAAGTCGTTAAGAAGTATGATCTTCCATCTCACAGGGACACTAAGAAGGCCGAAGCAGGCGCCGCCAAACCAAAAACCCCACGTAAGGACAAGGCAGGAGAAGAGGCAGGCGCACAAGAGGGCGAGAGCTCCGAGGCCCAACAGACTGGTCAAAGCAAGCTGATCCAAGGTCTCAACAAGTGGAGTGGCTTCAACGCAATCAAGGAAACCCAAATCTTCGACTCCTTCAAGGAGAACAAGGATGACTACAAGGACGACGAACACATCCGCTTCACCATCGGCAGCGCCGGCCGCCGCCTCACCAAGGAAGACTTCCTCAACGAGATCCGCTCCCTAGACCCTAAGGGCCGCGCAGCCGTACTCGAGAGGTCCGACGCACCCCCCGCCATGAAAGATCTCGCGCGCAGAGACGCAGACGCCAGCATCCCCGGCTCAAACCGCCTCTTCAGCGCAAAGAACGTGCAATCCGGCGCCTCCGCAGCCGCTGCAAAGGTCGTCGGTGCCGCGATGGCAGGTGCCCACGCGCCGAAACCCGAAGAGCTGGACGGAGCAGCCAGTAGCAGCAGCAGCCGTAGCAGCGAGGACGCCGAGGAGCACCGCGCGGTGGCTAGGAAGCACAGAGCGCTGTTCGCGCACGCGCAGGACTCGGAGGACCGCGGGGCTGGCTCGCCGGGTCGCACTGGTGTCATCGCGTCGACTGGGTCGCCTTCGGGTGAAGTCCCCGAGTCGGCTGCGGAGCGAAGGCGCCGCGAGCAAGCACTCAAGGGGGTCGATGATGATGATGTTCCCGCCACGAAGCGCGTAGCTACCCCTGCTGATAGGCGCAGAGAGTCTGCTACTACGGCGAGGAGAAACTTGGTCTCTGGAGCGACGAGAGATGATTCCGAGACGCCTGCTGAGTGGAGACGTCGTATCGCAGCGCTAGGACACAGCGAGGAGCAAGAAGGCGATGAGGATGAGGCGTCCCCGACTGTGCCGACGCTACAGAGCCAGTCGTCGACTGTGAGCGGGAAGAGTCGCGGGATCCGGTTTGCAGAGGACCCGGTGCGAGGACGCAAGTGAGTGAGTGGGTGGAGACGACGTACACAATACCAACAATAGATTTGAAATTTTCGCGGAAGCGTCGTTTTCTAATTACGATTTTCTTGGGGATCTAAGGAATTCGAGCGGTTTGCTTTGTTTTTTGGGGCTGGGGAGGCTTTTGTTTTTGGGAAATTTTGGGAGAGCCCCAGAATGGATGCTGGTTTGTTAATAGACTTGTGGTTTTTCAAACGGATTCTCATGGTTCTTATGGGATGGTACTGCGGATGCAGAGGTAATGGTTGTATGGGAACGTGCGGGTTATGACTATATGGGAGCGGCTCTTTGGTCGGGGGGGTTTTCGGGATTCTTGGGACTGGTTTGGGGGGAACTACCTCTGACAGTTTTGGCAAGATGGGCGAGAAAGGATCTCGATGGGCTGAGAGAGGGCCTAATAGTTAATGTCTTTCTACTGAATCATAAGGAAACAGATACCAATTTCAAAGGATTACCTCGAATCTTCAATGCCCCCTAGCTTGTTCGTGACCGCGCACATCTCACAATCACAATATAGTAGTAGATACCCATCAGTCGTTGTAAAGAGATCTATTAATGGTATCATGAGTCCTTAGTCGAAAAAGCTATGCCAAAGGCACTACAAATACATTGTCCCTCCCCCCCCCCTCAAGTTCTACAGCCGCAAACGCCGAGTCTCGGATGCTTGTATCAGCACCCTCGTTTCCCTCCCGCAGCCTGCTTGTTCCGACACCTGCGCCATGCTAATGAGCCTGTTTCCTTCTCTCGCAACACACAATCATCAGCATCATGAAATCTGCCGCCCCACTACATCCTCCTTCTCGGGTTTTTCCCCATGGGTTCATTCATACATGAGCATCAACCCCTTGCATCATACTCCAAGGCGAATCAAGGACTCGCCCACCCTCCTGCAACATCGACCCACTCAGCCATGCAACTTCCCTCCTTCCCTTCCACATCAACAATATCCGTATCGCAGCGGCATCGGCACCCGACGCCATTCTCCTTCGGGTCATCCCAGCTGTCCCAGTACTCGTCTTCCTCGCGCCTCTTGCGCGGGTTGGTAGTCGTCATCTCGGGCCACGGGTCGCGCTTCAGCTGTCGCGCTGGCGCATTGGCAGGGCAATGCTGGATGGTTGTGTGGCGGTATCCGAAGTCGCGGAAATAGTGGACTTGGCTCGGGGAAAGGAGGGCGCCAGCGGCCAGGGAGTGGATAGGTGCGTCACCCCACTGTATCTTGTTAGCAAATACTCTGTTACAAAATCAGGGAAAGGGGAAACGTACCCTCTCCATCCAGAAACCGCCACTGCGGTCCATCATCTGAAAGAAGTCCTCGTACTCCTTGCTCCTGAACCAGCTGAGGCTTGCAATCTCGAAATTCGACCAGAAATGGCACATGTTGTATTTCTCGCCTTCCATGGCTTCTGGGTCGACATCAGGTAGTGATGAGCCCTTGCGGAGAATCGGCTCTGGGATAGGAGGCTTGTAGCCTGGCGTGTCTTCTGGGCGTTTCTTCTTCGGTCCCTCTGGGTCAGGCTCGACGAACATCTCCCAGAGCCCCTTGGACTTGATGTTGTTGGTTCTCATATACGCAGATGCATATCGGAAGATATTGGGGACTGTCTCCTTCAATTCCTTCACGGCGATGGTAAACCCGTATGTCTTGTTATTTTCGATCATCTTTTGGAACGGATCACTGCAGTCGTTAGTTTGGCCCAGCAACTATGGTATAGAACGCTTACTAAGTGATATCACAGAAGTACTTGATCTCTGGCTCGAGGCGCCAGTACCACTCGTACTTTTGCAACAATTCATGCTTGTAGAAGAATCTATTTTCATTAGCGACGTTCCATTTCAAAGGGTCCTGTTGTCCGGACATACCCAGAGTAGAATCTGCACATGGAATGGTAGCTCTCCATGCCACCATACATAATTGCGGCGTCGCCTTGCTTTGCAATTCCCTCCTTCGCAACCCGTGGATCGATCCAATCTGGAAAGCCCCACATGCTCGGGTCGATTTTCCCAAACTCCACCGACGAACTGGTATAGTTTTGGACCGTCTCCTTGAAAGTCGAGTTGAAGTCGCCGTCATTGAGAAAGACGTATGGGTAATGATACCATCTGTTGAAATGGCGCTCAATAGACTTGATCGATTGGATAACCCCCTCCAACTCCTTATTTCTTGCCAAAACAACAAACGCGGCATTAGCCCTTGGCTTCGTGGTATCCGGAACGTCGCATCCTGTCACAAACACCTTGTCGTACTTCTCGCTAATTTTCCTGTAAATCCATTAGTTACGATCCTGAGCCATCCGTTCACGAGCCATACCTTATAGCTGGAGGACTCCCCCCCGGCGTTAATAACCCCCTTCCCGGTGACGACGGGTGCCGCACAAACAAAACCAAGATGCAAACAACGACCATAAAGGGAAACAAAAGCACGACGCCGAGAGGTACGGAAACGGCCGAATTGCCTTTTAACCGCAGGGGGCGTCTGAAAAATGCCCATCTAGAGGTCTTGTTTTTGCTCCCTGCCTCCTTCATCGTGGGCAAATCTGTCACCGTTGGCAACCGCTTCATAGCGCGCCGCACAACCTCCATAGCTGCGAAGGTATTTCGATATCGTGGTTACTGTATTATTCGCATGTGGACTTCCGCACCAGCTGTATTATAATCGTCGCAATCATGAATAAAATCGCACGCGCAATTGAGGGTAACTGTAGAGTAGCAAGATCCAACTTGGGCCCTGTAGAGTTAACAAGGTCCAAATTGGGCCAAGGACCCAGAGACGGGAAGGAGACACCACAATTAGTTGCACACCGCCCTGTACATCAACAATTCTGCCGTAATTTAGCCCCTCGAAACACCAAATAAATGTAATCACGTGCACTACTTTTTACCAACAGCACGGTTTCTATATTCAGCCTCGACGACCCCGCCTTGGCACTATCACAGCCAATTAACAATCCTCTGTCGACATGTCCCCCAAAATCACCTCCAAAAGTCTCTCATACGATTCGGCTCTCCCCCCCTTCCTCCAACGCCTCCGTGCCGAGAACACTGGAGGCTCCACAGCCGCGCCACGCGCCAGACGCGCCCCGAATCCTGACGCCGACGAGGAGGATGAGCCGGTCTATGTGGATGAAGAGGGGGCAGCTCTCGACGATGATGAGCTACACAGTTTAGGTGTGACGAAGAAGGGCGGAAAGAAAGGCGAGCAAGCTGCAGAGGAGGCCAAGCCAGAGGCAGTGGAGCCAGAAAGGAAAGAGGAGAAGATTGCGGCAATTGGGGCAGCGAGGAAACGAAAGGTTGGGAAAGTTGTGGGAGCCTCGGAGGAGGAAGAAGGGAAGGGCAGTGATAAAGCGGCAGTCACCCCCGGGAAAGATAAACAGGCGCCGCCACAGAAGAAAAAGAAGGTCAAGAAGGTGAAGCTGAGCTTTGGGGATGATGAGTGAGGATCAGATGGGCTGTGCTTGGAGTTCATTTGAAGGCAGGGGGGTGATGCATTGGGTGGTCGGAATACTGTGCATTGGCTATAGGGAACAGGGATTGTTACGGGTGGCGTTCGGGAGTGCCTAGAGATACCCATTGATTATATAAAACGCGTTTATTTCACGCCATGGAAGCTGTCAACACCTAGATATAGCGCCCATACTATGCGGTCCCTTTAATAAGAATTGACCATGTTGCATCAGAGGCACAGCAACTGTGGCCCTTGGCAGTTAGGTAAGATACTAGACGGGTTTCCCACGCCCCATGGCGCTCAACAGTAAGGTTTTGCATTGAAGATGTGTGTTATGCGAAGCTATATCCCACCAATTCCTAACCCCTTCCAAATACGCCCCTGAAGACCAGGCCCCAGCCACCGAATCTAGCCTCAATCGACGGCATCAAAACGAAGCAAAACACGAAAGGCCGCCCCGCCGCCTACCTCGCCCAGGCATAAAAAATGCTCATATAACTTTGGCGAGTGATTCTTGTGGACGGAAGGAGGAGGATCCAAGTCGAATCGAGCTCATTTCAAAATGAAAGAAGAACAAAGAAAATCGTATAATCGCATTGCTGTTTGCTGGTCCACCACCGGGATTTCCATATTTCCTGCCAACGCCGTGTGATAATCTGGATGGATAATGTAGGAAAATTGAGACTGCTGGGTAAGTATTGTGCAGGATGTGCTGTTGGTGTGTTAAAAGTGTGATTGGGAATCTTGCTGAATTAGATGTATATGTCCGAGTTGCTGCAGCTCTCCATTGAAATCATCAGATACCAGCACGGTGGGTCGCTCATGCCTTCGATTGCACGAAATCCCAGAGCATTCGCACGAGAGCGTCCGGGAGCGTGTAAAGGTCGACGTGGAATTCGCCTTCTACAGTATCATCAGTGACTGGAGACTTGGGGCGCCAGAGGCGTGGAGGGGGTTTGGGAAAGCAACGGAGCCTGACCCAGGGGGTCTTGGGAGGGACAGTATTCTCGGGTCCGGGGGTTTGGGGCTTGACAAAAAGTATGGGCCGAGGTGGCGACTTACGGTCAACGTCGTTTTTCGTGTATGTCTCGTCGGACTTGTTGTCGTGGATCATCTGTACCACTTGGAGTAGATCATCCTCCTGCAACTTCACAAGCCCGTCGGCAAGCCTGTCCATGTCCACCTGTCCTGTCTTCTTCTTCTTTCTCGCGTCGGCGTCGCCACCCTTCTTGCGCGCGCCGTTCGCGTCGTCTGGCACGGGTCCCGACTTGCGCAGCACGTCGAGGAGGTTGGGGTTTGGGTTCTTGAAGTTGATCACATGCTTGGCCTCGTATCGGGGCTGCGCAAAGTTGAGATCGTGCGCAATTGTGTGCTTTCCGCCCTTCTCAACTGCGTGGAGGTCGATAGTCAAATCAAACTCTCCCCAGCCCTCATTCTGGCAGCGGAACGGTGGCTTTTCGAATGCTGTAGGATATAGATTAGCTCCCATCTTTGACAATTCCATGTAGGGGTCATACTTTGAGTTGGATTCGCGAAAGACGCATGTAAATTGTAGGTTGCCTTTGAGAAGATGTTCGCCTCGATCTGGTTGCCGGCCTCATCCAAAAGGAAGATCTCAATGCTCCATAGCTTCATTGGAAAGCCCTCAACTTCTGGGGCACGGCCACTGTGTCGCAGACAGTCAGTAAATCTGCCTTCCGCCGGATATGAGCACGAATGCGCGTTCACTCACGGAATTGTTGACTGCTCAGTCACCACCTTCACCGTACGTTTGACCTATATGAATCAGCGATTGTAGGTGATAAATGCAGAACCTGTTCACAAGAACTTACTTCAACCATTATAGCGATTTGTTTGTGTTAATGCGACCAGATAGATGGCAGTTCGTGCGAGGCAAATATACGCTGGTGAATGTTGAATGAGCTGTTGCGATTTTGGAGCTCACGCCGGAATGGGTAGTGATATCGGTGGACGCGGGGAGCTCAATGGCGGTAACCTTAATTAACCGAGTTTGTGTTTCGTGTGACCGCGTTTGTCACGTGTTGAACTCGTTATGACTTCACCTAACAGAGCAAAGAAATCAAGGTGCCACAAATGAATTTGACAACAAATTTCACTTTGAAGAGTGATATTGTAACTCTGGTATGTGTGGAAACCCTTTGACGGTGATCTGGGTTTCACGCGACCCGTAAGCGATATATATCCAGTGAGATGGTAAAGCTAAATTCACATATGGATATTAAATACTCACATTAAATATTCCTAGAAATTCCTATTGATTCCACCCAAAGCCTATCAATAAAAAGACATCACGCAACATTTTCTTTTACTACGCTACAGAAATGCTAGCAACTACATGTTAGTATCACGGAACAGTTTTGTTCGTCGGATGTTCGTAAAATCCCGAGAATTATATTGCTGTGCCAAATGACTGGAGGAGAATAAAGCATCGTAATCTAACTTAAGTATCTAAACCATTGGATAATAATCTATGGCTGATTAACCTTCATGCATTGCGCTTCCAATATCCTCCCAGCTGACATATCAGTTGGACCGCTTCGACCGCTTCAAAGTCCAGGCCAATCTGAGTGCCACCATAATGTATGGACACGTACTACGGGTAACTGCTTGCATCTGAGGTATATGCAAGCCGGGGGAGGGGTGATGACGGGGAATATAGAGTTCATGCCAAGAGTTTCATGAGGTTCGTAATTGCAATGTGAAAGTTCTTTGTTGAGATTCGAATTGACTCCACAGCTTAGGAAAGCAGGCTAAGTTCAAGCAGAAGCCTCGGTGGAAGCCTCAGCAGCAGCGGCAGGCTTGTTGAACAGGGCCTCGTTCTCTTGCTGGGCCTTGATGAAAGCCTCCTTGAAAAGGTTGGCGTCTGCGAGATATTTGTTAGCCCCTGATTCGATTCAACACGTTGTGGTTTGGGATATTTCTTACTCTCGGAGTTGGCGAAACGGATGGCAAAAGTAACGGCCTCGGCCTCTCCCTCGCTGACATCAGCAGCGGCGTTCCACACCCAGCTCCTGTCGCTGCCAACGTTTGGCGAGAGCTTCATCTCAGGGACAACTAGCGGTGAATCAGTACTTTATTCAAATCGGCGGGTTATCGTCTCCACATACCGTAGTGGTTGGCGCAAACCTTGAGGGTCTTATCTCTGCGCATAACCAGACGTGTCTTGCTGTTCTCCCTGTGCTTGAGGAGCCTCACATCACCGGTACCACGCTCCTTCCACTCGTTGGAGTCGCGGATGAACTTGAAGAGCTTCGCGCGCATCTTGAAAGTCTGCTCCTCAACCTCCTCGCCAGTCTTGACGTCGACTTTGTCGGTGAGATGGATGACGGGCTCGAAGTGGACATCCTCAGACTCTGGTGCCTCGTCCTGTTGAAATCCGGTAAGCTCGTGCCACTGGTGCGGGGTAGGTGAGTTCTTCTTACCTCTGGGTTCTCCCCGGCGGCGGCGGCCTTCTGTGCCTTGGCTGAGCCAGAGTTATCGCCACGGTCCTCATCCTCGACCTTCTCCTTCTTGGCTCCTCCGCCGAACATGGAGAAGACGCTGTCCTGCATGTTGGTGGCGGCGGCGGTCACGGTCGAAGCGGCGGTGGCGGCAGCATCGGTGGCGCTCTCTACTACGGACTAATAAAATCAGCGTGCGCCCAAAGTGAATCGATGAGGTTGGAAAGGGTTTCGGAGTTACTTACAGTAGGTGCCACTGTAGGGGTCTCGACCTTTGCCTCCTCGGTGGTGGTCGCCTCAGTGGTTGGCTCGACGGTCTTCTTCTCCTCAGAGGAGACAACAGCCTCTGGGGCAATGTCGACCTTTTCTTCAGCAGTAGACATGATGAAAGTTGTATGTAATAGCTATTTCAGATAGTTGTTTTTGTGTTGGGGTAGAGCTGTTGGTCGCAAACAAAGGTTATACCAACTGGATGGTGGGGTTGACGGTGTTTGTCAACACTGAATTTCTTAGATAACTCGCTTGTGCGCCGCTAGTCATTTCGCGGGCAAAATTGTGTCTGAGAGGCTACCCCTGATTATGGAGTGATGGCACCCTTGAACAACTCATGAACCCAACGTCAAATGTCGGCCTGCCACATGTCGTGGACGTGTCAGAAGCAAGTTAAATAATAATATACCCTGGACAATAGAACTTATTACATTAATCACTCAAAGATTCTTCAGATATTGCTTATGATAAGTTGTTATTCCGTGAAAGCGTGACTGGTACATTCTGCCTGGTCTCACTACCCCTCAATTTCCGAGCCAGAATGCAAGGCAGACGTGCACGTATTGCAAGGAAAACAACTAAGGGACTGATATTCGCTGGAAATAAACTGGATGCTTAAAAGCAACTGAGTATTACTACCACATCAGTTTTCGCAGTTTGTCCATTTCATCATCACCACCAAATATCGTCTCAATCCCACTTCGAGCGAGCTCATAGACCTCCTTGGGCTCCAAGCCAAAGTGCTCAGCAGTCAGGGCATATTCATTCGACAAAGCACTGCCAACAACCCCAACATCATCGGTCTGTATACCAGGTCAGCTTTTGGTCATAATAAATCCCACTGATTCTCTTACGCAAAGTGTTATTGGGCACCCCGTGCCTTTCCAATACATGAAATGGTGATCCGCGAAGCTCCCCGATATCATTCCAAACTTGACATTACAGCTCAAGCATAGCTCCAGGCCCAGTTTCCGCTCAATGATAACCTCCTTGATATCATCCGGGACGTGAATAACATGCCCGATGCGATCTGGTCCGAAGGAAAGCAAAGTACGGAGCTCGTGCTCAGTGGAAGATTGGGGAGCTTCTGCGAAGTGGATAGTGGTTTTGAGGCCATTTTCTTTGGCCCTTGCGAAGGCAGACCGGAATATCTCGACATTGCCCTTTGCGGGATCACCGCAGAGATCAACGCCAACGACTCCTTGGTCTCTGTACCGGAGAGCTAGGTCAACGACCTCAGATGCTTCTTCTTCGGAGTTCCGGCGGTCGATGGATAGTATTAGTTTGGTAACCATCGTTGGCGATTCAAAGCTTGAGATGGTCGAAAGCACGAGTTGCACATAAGCTTCCTTGGTAATTCCCGCTTGCTTGATGAGACGTGGCGTTGTTCGCAGCTCAAGGTAGACCACGCCATCGTCCTGGAAGTCTTGAAGGACAGATTTGGTAGAATATGATATGCTTTCCGCATCGTTGCATAGCTCGTAGATATACTTCGAGAACAGAGGGAAGAAGCTGCTCAAGCAATGAGCGAAATTAAACACGGCAGGGGAATCACATTTATGAGAATAGTAATAATAATAAATACTCAAAACTTACGTTACCAAGTCGAAGGCTTTGCTCGGATCCAGCACCTGAAGAGGGTCAGAGATACCCGCGGCTCCGTCTGCATCACGTTGCTTTTTGGATAGCCATATTTCGTGAAGGCAAGTCGGGCTGATACTGCCACTTAAATGGGCGTGTAGCTGAGCCGGTTGTTAGTTATGGTTACCAAAGCTTTGCTGGTTGGACACAGCTGTGATAATATCTCAGGGTGCGGGAGGCTGAGCTCTAATATATGGGCCATACTTCAATCTTTGGCATGGACTTGGCGTCCAAGCCATGTAAAGGATCCATGTCTAGAGAGTACAACAGCCTCACTGGCCACTACCGACTATGTATAGACTGGGTAAAGGCGATGTGATAAGGGGCAATGCCTCGGCTGGCTCTGGGTGGCAAAAGTGTTGGATGGGAGAGAATCGCATAAACCGCTACATACCCATGCGCTGGATAATACGAATTCGGCAACCAGCGACGGGAGACTGAGATGTACTAGGGTCATGCAAGTGACTGCAGTATCCTATAACTGTTCTGGAATAACAACCCCCTGAGGAACAAAAAAGCACTAATAAGGCCAGATTATGTGGATTTGATCAGTCAGTTCGTCTCTTCTTGTGGGGATGGTTGGTTTAGTAGCTGCAGTTAATTGTGGGGTAGGGAACGATGCATCGAGTCTCCTGCTACCATTTCGACGTGGTAGGATGAGAGGACAGGATCGGTCTGAGACAGAAAGGCACCGTACAAATCGTGCATTTGGATTCTGCACTGTTGCCGCGCGACTATTTAATGTTTTTTCCCCCCATACTCTCAGCACAGGACAGTACATTGCCGATCTGGACGAGGTGAGACCCCAGGGTTAAGTGCGGAGGATACAGTTTGCTGAGATGTGGATCAAATGTCTCCCATCAGCAGTTAGTAGTGGGGCACACATATGCGGCACGGAAGAATATTGAATTTGTAGCAAAAAAGGTGAAAGACAAGGTGTGTTACTGCAACGAGAGTGCTGTGCGTCTGCATCAGCATCTCTTCCTTCCGGGCCGATGCGAGAATCGTCCCCATTGAATGCAACAGCTCTAAATTCTCCGTGCCCCTGGCTCAGTTTCGCTGTTAACCGATATGGTGCATGCATGCGTACATACATACATAACAATACCGGTTTTGTATGCAAGGTAGCTTACCAATGGGATTGCCTTGGAGAGGCATCCATCGCAGCTTTCTCCCTTCTGGGACATATGGACGTTATTCGCGTTTTCGTTGTATCTGTCCGCGATGGCCATCGTCGATGAGAGGGAGGAGCCCCATGCGGTTCTGTACACCCAGGACCTGGGCTGAGCCGTTCGTGCGTATTCACGTGCACACACTCAATGGATGCTCAGCTCCAGCTCAACGCCACTGAAGAAACTTGGCCGCGATCGAGAATCAGCCTATGGCCCATGTCTTCTATTATAGTACCGCAGTACTATATTACTGGAATTAGTCGCAGTAGTTGTAGTACTCTAGTTGTCAAAAACAACAGTACAAGACACGATAGTTGACTCCTTTTGACCCCTTTGGGACTGCGCTGTTCCTAACTCCGTTTGGTCTCTGGAGACATCTGCCTGTATGTAACTGTCCGTGCCCCTTGGTGAGATTGCGCCAAGACGTGTACTGTGCGTGCAGGCTACAGGCTACAGGGCCCCTCGCTCCCGTTGACATCTGATTTGCAGCTCTTGGGTGCGCGTGTCTGGTAGTTGGTTACTGGACCACTGTGGGAAAAAGCTTTGATAAGAAGGAGCTGGGTGGTGGTGGTGGTGCCTTCCTACCTAGGGGTTTAAAATGGGGGTTTATGGCCTCGTCAGCCCCCACTACACCACGACTATAGCGCTCTCGTACCCAGAGAGCCTAGAGTACGAGTACGCATAAGTTATCGTTAGTCAATATTTGTCCCATCGGTCGCTCGGTGGTGCCCTCAAAAATGGCTCATAAGGGGTAAAAGATCACCAAGCGGCACTTTTGTCCCACCTCTGCTTTCTGTCGCTGGCTGCCGCCGTCAATCAAGCGGCAGACTGCACTAACAAATTGTCCCGTTGTTGCCGCTATGAAGGTAATCAGCATTATTTCAGCATTCCGCAAAACGGTTCGGCGCAGGGCAGTGTGCAAGGCAGCGCAAGACAATGCAGGATCAGTTTCTGTACTGTTACCTCCGCTTTTTTTTGTATTCCCTCGAATTGATCCGGTGGATGACCCTATGAGCTGGGACATGTTCGCGCCCTTACGTGACCCTCTCATGACATGTTGGACCAAAGCGCATCATAGAACACTAGAGTACTCTGTAGCTCAGATGTAGCTCAGAAAATAGTGCCATACCAACAAAAACCAATTTTGTGCATATAGCGTATGTAGCGTATGCACTGTATGTACTTCTATACCCTACTGAGCATAGTTACCGTCCTATAGCACACAGGGAAAGGGAAAAAAGGCGAGAAAGGCCCGTCTCCGAGGCTGGAGTAGCTGGATGGAGAAACATTGGGGCATCCCTAGAGGCATCCTAGAGGCATCCTAGAGCATCCTGGAGCAACCGCAGATGCCGTAGTGCGGAGTTGTGGTGGACTGTGTGGTGGACTGTGTGGATTTCTCTGCAACTTGTATGGTCGATTGGTGGTATTTAGTGGTATTTCGTAGTATTCTCTGGTATTAGTGGTGAACTGTCGCTTTTAATCCAACTTGGGTCTTGGTCAGCCCCCCCCCCCGTCCGTTCACCTCCCTCCGCCGTCCACTCTCCTCTCCACTTTTAGCGTGATTTCGCTTCACAACGGCGGCGCTCCGCTTTGCCAATCCGAGCCCCGTCAAAACCCCAAAGTCACTCATCTACCACTATTACCACTACTGACACTACTGACACTACTACCCTCACCTACCACACTGCTGCCACTGGGCCCTCATTCTCTACTCTGATCCTACCTCCCTTCCACCCCCAACTACCTCAACGACCTCAACGACCTGTTCAATTGACCACAACCCATCGTCCTCCTCGTCGATCTCCAATCGAGTGTATAAGTCCTCTATATCGGCAATAGGGTGAATTGTTCTCAAACCTCCTCATTCGCTTCCGGCGCGTCCCATTCTGCGCACCAAACACGAAGCTCATTATTCTTCCCACCCCCCAACTTCCGAACCCGAACAGAGCTCCTGATCCACCAACAACAACCCCAACACCATGTCGAACGAGGTCTCCCCAGAGGCGATGCAATCGCGCATCCAGCAGGCTCGTCGCGAGGCAGAGACATTGAAGGATAGAATAAAGCGAAAGAAGGATGAGTTAGCAGACACTACCCGTGAGTTGTCCACACCCCCATGAGACTGCTTAGCCAAGCTAGAATCGCGATTCGAATTGCTGCTAACGCCGATACTGCAGTCCGAGCAGTGGCTCAACAACAGCAGGAGCCGATTCCGAGGAACCACATGATGAAGGCTAAGAAGACGCTGAAGGGCCATCTTGCCAAGATCTACGCGATGCACTGGTCAACTGATAGGAGGCATCTCGTATCTGCTTCTCAAGACGGGAAGCTCATCATCTGGGACGCATACAGCACAAACAAAGTCCATGCCATTCCACTCCGATCGTCGTGGGTCATGACCTGCGCATACGCGCCGAGCGGAAACTTTGTCGCTTGCGGTGGATTGGACAACATCTGCTCAATCTACAACCTTAACTCCAATAGAGAGGGACCTACTCGGGTTGCGAGGGAATTATCGGGCCACTCCGGATACCTCTCCTGCTGTCGCTTCATCAACGACCGCAGTATCCTCACTTCATCCGGCGACATGACTTGCATGAAATGGGATGTCGAGACCGGAACAAAGGTCACGGAATTCGCGGATCACTTAGGAGATGTCATGAGCATCAGCATCAACCCCACCAACCAGAATACCTTCATTTCCGGCGCATGCGATGCTTTTGCCAAGCTTTGGGATATCCGAGCAGGAAAGGCCGTACAAACATTTGCAGGCCACGAATCCGACATCAACGCAATCCAGTTCTTCCCAGACGGCCATTCTTTCGTTACTGGGTCCGACGATGCTACCTGCCGTTTATTCGATATTCGCGCGGACAGAGAGCTCAACCAATACGGGGTAAGTTGAGCCGCTCATAACTGCGATTGACTTTTGCTAACATTTATTTAGTCTGATGCTATTCTTTGCGGAATTACTTCCGTGGCGACATCTGTATCCGGAAGGTTGCTATTTGCTGGTTACGACGATTTCGAGTGCAAGGTGGGTAATTCAGCGCGTGCTAGTTGGACGGGTGCTAATATAAATTTCAGGTCTGGGATGTTACTCGCGGGGAGAAGGTTGGCGCATTGGTTGGCCACGGCAACCGTGTCAGCTGTCTGGGTGTTAGCAACGATGGCATGAGCTTGTGCACAGGTTCATGGGACTCTCTGGTAAGAATCATGAGCCTCATTATCATTGAGCACGTACTGACCAATTCCAACAGCTCAAAGTCTGGGCAATCTAATGGATACCACAAATTCAACATCGAGATTCATCTGTCTCCCTAAATTTACGGCGAGAGCCATGTCATGAATTTCCGACAACGATATCAATCAAACTTCCCTTGAAACAGTCACCTCTACGAACACCACCATTTCCATCACCTTCTCGCGGCGTACTCGAGCAATGATATCCGGATAGCTCTCCCATTTTAGCGAAGGAGAGCTTTAAAAGACGCAGCAAGCCACCAAGATCTGGCTGAGACGGTCTGCAGTTTACGCATTTTTTATTCTTGCATCATAATTCCCTTTATTTTGTTCAGCTTTTTTTTGTTTGTATGGGTGGCTAAGTCGAGCTGCGCTCTCTGCCCTCCATTTTGCTGGGTTTGCAAAGATAATTCGCCAGTCTACCGACCGCCATGGAGTCGCCTCTACTACGATCTTCGATTTTGTCTAGTCTATTATGGAGGAGGGGGGAGGAGGGGGGAGGAGACGCAGGCAGGAATGCAGTGGATGGCACCCCCTTGAGGGTCGAAGCTTGGTGCCTTTACGGGGCGTCAGGTGTTTCTCGGTCACAACGTTATTTGGCTTTTGAAGCTCCAGCCATTTTTTCCTATGCCGTTGGATGTGGTGCGAAACTGCTTGTAAAAAAATACTTCAGAGCGCACGATTTCTTGTGAGAGGCTTTCCTTTGCTTTAGTGGGAGATCTGGGGTGGAGGAGTGTTCTAGTATTAGAGAAAATGGGAACCACGATAACTCTATAAGTGTCACGCATGATTTTGAAGGAAAGCTTCGTATTCTTATTATCTTACGACCCATTTAGTAGTGAATCTTTGACCCCATATTCCACAATATAGAAGTTCCCCTTGTTGTGATTAATGCTGACGTACCTATTGCCGTTGTGGGTAATTGCAGGAGTAGGATCGGCGTAACAGATGGCTAGAAACAGCATCACATGAAAAACTACACTATGATCCACCGCGACACTTCCAATCTTGACAGCTCTAGAACGCGAATGTCTCAAAAAGAACAATCGGACGTTTCCCGACGAACCGGAAGAGAATATGCGCGGAATTAGTGTTTTTAAACGGATAACTGTCACCGTACTTGACATCCCTCGGCATTTTGCCTTCGAAGTCGTTGCCGAGAGGCTGGAGATGGCTACCCACATACTACAGTTCCCAGGGTCAGTTTTAAGTAAGAGAACTGTCATCACAGTTGTCTATGACAGTTTTTTTGTCTGAAGTGACAGAGCGACAGGTCGTATAATATTGCCATCTTCGGGGACAGCCGTCAGAACATGTTCAACCCAGTGCCTTGTCTCATCTGTCGTCAGCACCTCCTGAAACCGACGAGATCCTTTCAAACATAAGAAGCTTTATTCCATCCCATATTCTAGACAGGGCGCCGTGGCGTTTTGTATTTGTGTTTCTATTCCCCCCCCTGTGCTCCGCAACCTTGTAATCCTCTACCCCTCCATATCCCCTTACCTCGAGAATTTATAATTTTCGGGCCGCAGCCAAAAGACCACAAAAACAAATACGTAGCCCACAAGAACCCACGATCCTAGCAGTATCAGCCTGAGACCTGACGAATGTAGCACGAGGGCGCTCCGCGAAGGAGAGACACGACGTGACTCGGGCTTCCTTCCCTCCTACCGGACATTTACCCACTACCATACAGGGACCCTGCAATTGGCGATCTTGGACGGTGCGGGACACCGCCCGCCACAGCGGTTTCACAAAAGTCGGCAACCAACAAGTCACCTCACCTTCCCCAAACGCTATAAGGCACAATCCCCGCCAAACACGAAAGAGTGGAAAATAAAACAATTCCCATATCTGTGATCCAACAGACCAGCTCTCCTCACACACACAAACGCCATTCCCTCGACCGCAGCGCAACATCGTCCGACTGCTGCACACACCCCGCGCCCGCCCGCTCCGCTACTCCAACAACGCCGCGCGCACTAGCACGTCTCGGCTCACCGCAGCAGCACCGCCGCCCAAGATGGCAGCACAGACCCCCGCACAAGAGGAGTTCCAGGCGATACTCGACAAAGCCTCGCGAGGTGGCGCGCCGACCGACCGCCACCCCGAGGACGCGAATGGTGGCGCCGACGAGATCGACGAGGCGGACGAGGAGGCGCGGTACCGCGCGCGCCAGATGGAGGAGGCGATGCGGGCGCCGAGTGGGGGAGGGGGAGGGGGGAGACTGAATCTGCCGCCGCCTAGCTTTGATAGTGGGAGGACGACGGGGGTGAAGGGGGTTATTGCTGATGCGAGGAGTTTTGAGCAGGCGAGGAGGGAGGGGTCGAGGAAGGTGGGGGGGAAGGAGGGGAGGGTTAATGGAGGGGGGGAGGAGGAGGCGATGGACGCGTTGGATGCGCTGGAGGAGGATGAGGAGTTTTTGGAGAAGTGGAGGGAGGAGAGGAGGAGGGAGTTGGAGAGGGAGGGGAGTGATATTAGGAATAGGAGGACGAGTCCTAGTGTGAGGCGGTTTGGACGGTTTGATGAGGTTGATGCGCTGGGGTACTTGGATGCGATTGAGAAGGTGGGAAGGGAGACGGTGGTGGTGGTTTTTGTATATGATATCGAGGTATGTGTCCCCTTTCTCCTGACGCGGTTCCTCTCGTGTTTTTGCAAGCATATACTGACCCCCTTTTGCAGTGCGGAGTCTCGCAGGTTATCGAAGAAGCTCTTACCCCGCTCGTCGCGACACATCCCGAAATCCACTTCGTCAAGGTGCACTACGACGACATAGAGTTTGATAATGCAGGCGTGCCGGCCATCCTGGCGTATAAACAACAGGGAGAGCTGTTTGCGAATCTCACATACATCATCGACCAGATACCCGAGGATACGAACTTTGATACCCAAGCTTTGAAGAATGTGCTGAGGAAGCACAAGGTCTTATAATCGCATTTTTCTTTTTGGCTGGGCTCTGTAGGGTACAGACTACGAGGCTATTGCTGCTATATTTGAAGCCTTGGAAGGCATTGTATTATACCTAAGGCGTTTTTGAAACTTTGGGAGATAGAGGATGGGAGGATAGTAAAGGGGCCGGGAAAGGGGCATAGTTAGACACAACACAATAAACAACATACAGCGCCTATATTCATGCTTTTTACTATTGTTCGATGGAATAGTAATATTATCCTGTGCCCGCACAGGAAGCACAACCTTGATGACTATCAAGCCAGCCCAAAAGTGCATCTCAGACCTGAATGATCGCTCCAAGGTAGTATCCTCCCACCTCCCTGTCCCACGTCCCGCCCGCCTGGCTCCACAACAGTTCCCGAATCCATAACCTCAATATCCCGCACCACAAGCCCAAGCAGCGCAACCTTATCCATCCTATTTGGTGGGTACGATGCTTTTCCATCTATGCCCCACGTAAATCCATCCTCCCCCTTTCTCAGCTCGTGCCACGCATCGACAAGTCCATTCTCCTCGACTAGCGTTTTATCCTCTGGCAACACCGGGTTGAAGTCCCCAGCGATGATCCCGCGCTCTGCACTGCGGAGACTAGATGCCATAGTGGCGAGTTGATGCGGGCGACAAGAAGGTACTATCGCCAGGGAGTCGAGATGCACGTTAACCAGTCGAACGCACTTCTCATCCCCCTCTTCTCCAGAAGCTGATCCCGGATCTGGCAGGAAAATATCGCAACACAACGCATCTCTTCCAAACTTACTCTGGAATTTAACTCTCCACACAGGCCCCATCCTCGCTCTCCCCGAGAACCGCGCTTTGGAAAGAAGCGTCATCGTTGCGAATATCTGCCCGCCCCAGTTTTTCGAGTCCGGCTCGCTTGAAAACCATGATTCGCGGATCCTCTCGTCGCCTAAGAGTAATTCGAGCGAGGGCCGTGAGACTTCTTGTAGGAAGATGATGTCAGGTGATGGGGTGAGGTTGCTGAGGTGAGAGAGGATGGCTGAAGTGCGGGGTTGGGGCAGGGCTTCGCCGGCGTCTATATTCCATGTCGCGAGGACAAGGTTTGTGTCATGGTCAGTAGCCTGGGGAGTGGATGATGCGTGATAAGAGGATGTTGCATCTATACAGCTCCATCTTTGGGTGGATGGGTTGAATTCATGCCAGTTTTGATACTTGGGCGTGAGATCAGGTTCTTTGCTGAAGTGTGAGATATTCGGGGACTGCAACGAGGTAGCGCTACGAGAATCACTATTTTTATAGCGGCCAAGAAGGCGTGAGATTGTGTTGCTAGCCATGGGAGTAGTGCTGGTCTGATTGAAATTAGCCTTGAGCTCCATATTGTGACATAAACGGGAGAACCTTTGTGATAGCGAAGCGCGTGAATTTTCGACAAGCGTCAAATTCTGCTGCTTTCAGTGCAGGTGTTATGCGAGATGCCATATAATATAATATGACGAACGCAATAATTCTTTGTGAATATTAGTTGAAGTATGGAAGATAAAGAGAACATATGGTGGCATTGCTAGCGAGGTTAGTTATCACTTTTGACGTGGACAGACCGTCAGTCCGTCTGTCATAGTACGGGTACTAAAATAGTCACCCAGAAACTTAAGAACAGGCTGATGGAAACCCACGTCGCCGCTCTAAATGTTCACCACAACAATAAATGAAAATAAAATGAACTTTAGAACAATAATTATGATATCAAAGTCTTTCAGCAAGCTAGCTATAGTTATAGTTGCAGTTGTAGTTCAGGTGCACGGACCTTGGGCACCACTAATCGTACCCGTCTATGTCAACTGACAGCGACTTCACCCTTGGCGTTATCGTTATCGCCACACGGCTGATTACCCCACCTTAACCAGCCAGGCATCCCTCCTTCACCAAGATATCCTCGTCCGCGTCACCAATAAACCACGAAACATACAACGTGTTATATTCATTTCAGGTGTTTGTCTCATACGGTTTGATATATGAAGAGAGCAGGAACTACTTATTTGACGAAATTTGGGCAACTTCAAAGGAGCTATAACTCGGCCGAAACACTATTCGCTGGTAGGTCAGCCTGTCAAAGTCGACATCGTTGGCTAGTTTCAACCCACTTTCTGCTGCGCTGGACCGGACCTGATAGTTTTAAACCGACCCAAACAACCTCAGCTCATAAAATCTTGTAGTCAGGCCATCCGTGTAGGTCCTTCCTTCACTTGCATGTTGACAGAAAAACCTCCCGGTCGTCGCTTCTCACTACTCGTTTCTCGATATTACTCAGGCGTCATCAGACACCACGGCTAACGTCATGCCACTACCCAGTGCCCATCCAGGTTCGAATCACACAACAAACACTTTACACAGGCCCATATACTCACAACTTGGTTATCCAGTTCCCGACGGTGCGGTTCCTGAAGGAGTCGATGAAAGAGTAGCCAACTGGCTTGAGGACCATCCCGACTCGGCCGAAGACATGGCTACCAATACCCCGCCACGAGAGGCAGACGCAGGCAGTCTCACAGATTCTACATACGAGTTTGTCGACGACGATACCGAGAGCAGAGATGGGAACGCAACTGAATCTGTAGCCTCAGCTGACTACTGCCGCCCAGATGATGTTACGAGCCTTGCCGACACAGAGAACAGCTTCGACGACACCGAATCCGAGAAGAGCCATGCCACAGGTGATACACCCGGTCTTGATAGCAATAACGAGGAAGCAGAAGCGCAAGAGATCGGCCAGAGTGCAGAGAGCTTTCTCCAGACTACCACAGGAACTTCAGACCAGCCGATCATATTTGAGGAGCCACAAGCCCACCGTGGTCCGATAATCGCCAGCCTTCCTATCAAAGATCTCTCCGAGGATGAGATTAAAGCGATAACTCCATACTTGAAACTCCGTGGTAACCGGGTGCCAGATCGGATATCAGCTAGCCTCAGCCAGACTATGATGAGCACGCGAATATTGACAACTGTTGTGCCCTTGAGAATCTTGTATGTAGGCAGCCGTGGCGCGATGCATGATATTATTCGCAAGATTGGAAGTGCTGTTGCCGCCTACATGGACAGCGACCCGTCATCAAGCAGCTCCTCGGCGACATTTTATAACGTCATACCAGTGAGTGACTTTGGATCGCACCATGCACCAGAGATCGAGTTGATGCCTTCCTCTGGCTGGAACTTCCAGGTTGAGGAATGCTTGAAAGCAGTTAACTTCCCTGCTGAAAGTACACAAGGAAAGGAAGGTATTCTGGAGTTGACGCTTGATAAAAACACATACCGCTCTGTGCCTCAAAACGGGGAATTCCATGTTCAGCCAAAATGGGAGCTACCTCACCTCTCGATCTTCTACTGCTCGGAAAATGATACGGAAGAAATGCGTCAGACACGGATGGCAGCTAGCGAATTTACCAGCAGGCACAACATTGCACAGATTTTCATCACTCACAAACCAATGCTTGAGAAGCCACTCGAGTGGGAAATCCCACTTGGGCACCACCCCATTCACTTGTCACTGGAAGCCATGTTCTCATCAAGCATGCCAAGAGGAACTGTCCATCTCAGAATGCCAATTGATTTGGCATCTTTCATGAGCATTGATGCTCGTCAGATGAACAAGAACTTGGCTTATATCACATTCCGGGCTATGACGGAGCAAGGAGAGACGTCTGAAGCCGCTGGCTCCTCTGGATCCAAAGTTGTCCGCCAGATCCCTAAGACTACTCCCGCGGTCAAAGGACTTACCAACGTAAAGGCCACTAACTCACGAAATGTCTCCCGATTCCTGACGGGGCTTGGATGGAGAGACTTGGTACCACTCGGCTTACTGATTACCGGGATTCTGGCATCCATTTTTGCAAACTTCTACAGCTTCAAACCGATGCCTGCAAATCTGGTGTCGATCAATGGAAATCTGACTTCCACACATCCGTCGCCAGTTACCGTCATTACCTCCACAACCACCACGGAATCGGCAGTAATTAGCGGTAGCGCATCATATACTGCTCGAGTTCAGACAAAGACCATTATCAAAACGATTGATGTGGAGGAGGTTCGCTCCAGCTCAACAAGCATATCCCTTGTCCAATCTAAGGACGTTAGTGCCGTCGCCGAACCCTACGATGGCCATACGATGGTATGCACTGCTGAACGTCTCGATGATCAGGAAGTCCTCATACGCATCCCATCTGCCACGAAGCTGAGTTGGCTTGCAAAAGAGGCCATGCTTGTCAACGTCACACGCAACAACGAAACCGTCGACATAGAGCGCGTATACAGCTCACACTACGGAATTATCCTCCATTTTGCCCGCCACGAGGCCCACGGAAATCTCCAGATCTCAGTCATCACAACCAAGCACCCCAAGATTAACAGGATCCTCCACGTTGATCTTGGGTCATCGTGGACCCGTGGCTTCCACGAGACCCTAGACAAGCTTTGCCAGCGCGTCTATGACGACGTTCTCCCTAAAGACTTCAACCTTGATGAGACGCTCACACGTATCGATGAGTGGCGCAACCAAGCCGTCCTCCACGCTCAGTTCCTTGCTCACATTGGCCGCCAACAGGCCGAGGTGCAAGGAGCGAGAGCTGCGGAGGCGGGGCGCGAACTAGCAACGCAAGCTATAACCACTGGGGTAGAGCTTGCAGATCGTGTGCGTGAGCCGCTTGGAGCTGCGCTGCTGAAGGCACAGGTGGATAGCAGAGCACAGTGGCTGCGCTTGACAGGACGAGTTGACGAGGCCAAGGAGTACCAGCGAAAGGCCAGCGAGGCAGGGGTTACTACTGGAAAGTGCTCTCAGAATACCTGTGGGTGGTTGGGACGGAAGGTGACGAAGGAAGCAGTGAAGGAGAAGGAGAAGCCGAAAGACAAGGCTAAGCCATTGAGGGATTCGCTAAAGGAGCAGAAGGAACAGAAGGAGACGGAGGCACGAAAGGTTGTGTTCAAGGCGCGTATCGCGGAGAAGAAGAAGGAGACTAAAGCTCGGAGGGACGTGTTGAAGGAGCGCAAGGCAAGCCGGAAGACTTGTAGTAAGAAGCGGAAGGCATGCAGGTCGAAGCGTTAGAGGACGGATGGAAGCGACTAGTGTCGCTGATGTTGCTGGAGATTCGTGAGCTTTGATTTTTATTTTTTTGCCAGATTAAGGGGGGATGAGAGTCTCTGCTTCTTACTCGAGAGATGGCGTAGGTAGGACGTACGTACTCAGTCAGGTACTTTGTTATAGTTACGTGCAGTGCTAGGAATTAACAAGATAAATATTGCGAATATAATTCTAATATAATATTTTCTGAGAAATGAAAAAGGACGCCTCCTTATCATGGTAAATCAGTAGAGTATGGGCTTCAGCACCCCCATGCTCCCGCACCTGCCCCACGTGGATATTGTTCTGCCCCGACCTACCGCCCAACCCGCACCTTCCCCAACGAACTCTTGGCACTATTTCCAACAACTTCTCAGCTATCTCACCCTCCTCCTTCCCTCCTCCGTTCCACACACGACCAAATCCAAAATGTCTGACGCCGCCACATCCTCCTCCGCAGCCGCGGCGCGCCCGGCCTCCAACTCCCTGAAGGCGAACTACCTCCTCGGCTACAATGCCGTGTCCATGTTCTCATGGCTCTCGCTTCTATGGCATGCCGGGCTGAGCCTCAAGGTCGAGGGCCTCGAGTATGTGCACCCGCAGGTCGACACCTTCTGGAAGGTTACGCAGTCGCTCGCCGTGCTTGAGATTGTGCACTCTGCTTTCGGTAGGTCTCTCTTGTCTTGTCTTGTCTTGTGTGTTTGGGCGTGATCTCGCGTGCGGTGATGTGGATTTGTTGAGCTGACAAGCTGGATAGGCATTGTCCGCTCGCCCTTCATGACGACACTGATTCAAGTTGCGTCGCGCTTCCTGATCGTCTGGGGAACCGTCACTCCGTTCCCGGAGGTCGCGAAGAGCTGGGTGTTCATCAGCCTGCTAATTGCGCATGGTGTCACGGAGGTGATTCGCTACGGATACTTTGCCATGGCGCTCAGCGGGGAGACGATTGAGTTCCTGGGGTGGCTGAGATATAATACGTTTATTGTGCTGTACCCGCTCGGCATTGCGAGTGAGTGCTGGCTCATGTACCTTGCGATCCCGTACGCGAACGAGGTGTCGGAGCTGTGGGGATACTTCTACTACGCGATGCTGGCGATTTACATCCCGGGCACGTACGTGCTGTATTCGTACATGATGAAGCAAAGGCGGAAGGCTATGAGGGGCAAGGCGGTGGAGAAGAAGAACCAGTGAGGTTGAGGGCGAGGAAGGCTGAGACGAAGGGGTAAAAATGATGTGGGATATTTAAGTATGAATAGATGATGGCTTACTGTATATTATAATGGAAATGAAAGGCGCGAGTAGCGCTGCGTTTGCTCGAAGATTCGTATATTGTAACATGGCTGCATAGATCACTTCAACGCCGTCATGAAAACGGTTGACGGAAGCATGATATTCGTGTCGTGCAACTAGTGTGTGGACACGTGCCGGGCAAGGGAATGAACGCCTGTTAAGGAAGGAGCAATGGATGCGCCTTCCCATGTTATTATTTTGAGGGATGGGTCGTTTTTTCCCTCTTTTTCAGTTTTTGGGCGGCATCGTTCCTTCCCGCCCTTTCGGGTTTGGGACAGCATCGTTCCTTCCATCCCTTCAGTACTGGTATGGTTCTGAGTTCTTAGCTCTTGCCATCCCAAAAACAAGACAGTCTGTCATAGTTCTCGGAAACCAGCAAAATAGAATCATGTATCATAACGTCTTCATTAAATCTCTAACCGCCTTTGCGGCAAACTTCTTCCTCTCGGCTTCTGGCATACCAGCACCTAGATCTACTCCGTGTTAGCCTGCACCTACGTATCTGGACGACCGCGGATAAAAACTTACCTCGCATAGCCTGCATCTTCAACATTAACGCCTCCAACCCCTCAACACTCTCCTCTTCCTCCTCGACATCCTTCCCAAAAATCGGCCTCCTCATCCCCTCCACGTCCTCCTCTCCAATCTCAAACCCGCCCTCCAAGTCCCCTTCAAACCCCAACCCCAACTCCTTCTCCAATCCCTCTACCCCCCCATCCCCGCCACTCCACTCATTGGCCTCCAATGCCTCTCTAACCCTGTCCACACCCACCACCTCACCGGACTCATCCTTTCCCGTCGCAGCCCCATCAACGACCTCCCAGCCCTCTGCCCAACCCTTGTCATCTTCCCCAGCGGTGGCATCAAGGAGAACACCGAGACGAACAACCTCCCCCGCGTCTCCTTCAGAAACACTGGCCACTCTATCTACTTCCTTCAATACCCTCTCCAACTCATTCCATCCTGCCCTTCCTTTCCCACGGTTAAGGAGAACCACGTACCCTCCAACCGCGGCAAGGACCTCTGCCGCCTCTTTCTTGCAAAACATGTCCGCCCACACATTGATCCCATCAGGATTGATGATGTCAATCCATATCTGGACGTCTGCTACGTAATATGTGGTCTTTAGACTGAGCGGGTGGGATGAACCTGCGAGGGTCCCCACTTCTGCACTGGGGGGCGGTGGCGCGGTGCCTGTTAGATCTGTGGGGTGTTAGTTCGGTATTTCTGAAGGAATGGAAGGGAAGACCTTTGAGGAATGTGCTGGCGGTTGCGTCAGAGGGGGCGATGAGGAGGATGCGCCGGGGGTCTTTGACCTGTGGCGCTGTTGACGGGGTCATTTTGATATTGAGTTCCGAGCTTGTTTTTTTCAGTGGCGAGGGCGTATCTTTTACTCTCCTCTCTCGATTCGTTCTTTTCCTGCTTTATTCAATAAAATCTCCGTTTGCCCTTTTTAATGCGCCGCGTAATCTATAACAGTTTACAGCGTCCTCAGTGACATTGGATATAAATCGAAGGCCAACACGTGAACTCCCATACGCCAAGCCCCACCAACCACTACCCCACCATTACCAAAAAATCGCTCACACAATGCCGTAAAATCCAACCTACGTCTTCGTTGCCAACAATAACCGGCTTCTGTGGTCCAATGGTTAGGATTCCACCCTTCCAAGGTGGAGGTTCGTGTTCGATTCACGGCAGTTGCAAACATCTGATTTTTTTTGGCGTTTCTCTTGCCTCGTGGAGGGGTGAAATGTTCCCCTCTGTATTTTCTTTTGAATTTTTTATGTACTTTTTACGATGGGGTCCTTCATTCTTGCTGCGGTTCTACGTCGTTCCTGCCACCAATAACCAGCTTCTGTGGTCCAATGGTTAGGATTCCACCCTTCCAAGGTGGAGGTTCGTGTTCGATTCACGGCAGTTGCAAAACATTCATTATTTTTTGGCATTTCTTTTCCTTCGCTCGATTCACTTTTTGGGTGTTAGGTGGGTGAAAGGCTTTCCTTTTTATTTTATTCGCTTTATTTGCTTTTTATGATAGGGTCTTTCATTCTTGCCAACTTCTGCTTCGGTACAGTGTAAATGCATCATTCCTACCACCACGCTGATTTTCACGCCCAGAGAACGGGGAAGTAGCGACCCGCAAAATAACAACGAACGAACGACTTCTTGTCAGGAATCGAATGACTAGCTCTCAGAGAGGCCTGCGAAGGAGTCCATTACGAGGACGACATCCTTATTGTGTGAAACAAGCTCGGCGGCTCCATCCGCGAAGCCATGGTCTAGTGGCGTGGCATCAGAGGGCGGAGGGGTAGGGGGAAGGCTGATAGCGGGGTAGGCGTGGTTGACGAGCGAGTCAACAACGTCTTCGAAGATGTCGAGCTGGGATGTGCCAGACGCCAGGGGCCAGAACGTATGTGATAGGTGTTTCATACCGCACCATTACTATCGTTTTCATGCAGCAAAAATTGGGAGGCAGCAAACTATGCAGAGAAACACATACAACACGACGTCTGTCTCGCTCTGGAGCCTGCTATAGGCAGAGGTGCCAAGTCACCGTGCTGAAGCGCTTACAACCTTGTAATATTCTCAGGCCAACGACTCCCTAGAGGCAACATCCTCAATTGCGTTGTGATCCCAAACGACTCAATGGAGTTGCTAGCCCTTTTTTGTGGATGAACAGCAACCAAAGCTGATACGACGTCCAGTAAAGTTGCGGTGTTTGAGTGCATATATGAACTGCATATTAAGCGCCCACGACACATTACTCCCTTGGCGTTTGCAATAGGCTTCAAATATACTGTTAAATTGGGCCCTAATAGCCATACCTTGGATATCAACAGAAAAGCTCTGCAATACAACTATGCTTTCTATGTCAGCATGTCTACAGCCATTGTTCCAAGCGGTGGCAGCGACAACTCAAATGTCTTCACTCAACAAGGCACAGTCGATTGGACATTATTATCAGGGTCAACCGTGAACTTCACTATTGAAATCCTTGCGCGGTTGTCGAAGGCTGGCGTTGAACCGATTACAGCTGCGATGGGCCAGGCAATTTTTGCTGGGTTCAATCTTGACCCAGATGGACAAATAAGATTCTCTAGTACTATATCACGCTTGAAAGCATTTTCGTCGTATGGAAATGTTATGTGGTTTGGATTTGGAGTGAAGCACATTATCCGCACATTGTCCGAGACGGAGCAAGGCGCAACATGTGCTGCCATCTGTGCTTGTCTATCGGTCTCATACGACAAGTTCTTTTGCAGCAAAGTTCTAAAGGCTCTTGCCGACCAACAAAAAGCCCCGAACACTTTAGTGCCATCTCTTTCTCAATGGGCGGCTCTCGCCAACATATGTGCTGGGGCGGTATCAGGCTCACGATTCCCTCAGTTAGTAGAAGTATATTCACGCATAATGCAGTCATATGATGGCGATAGCAGAAATGCATTACAAGAGACAACATCTCCTGACAAACTTGCAAGAGCTATTTTAGAGCTTGGAAAGGTTTCCTCTGGAACTGTTCAAAGTGTCACATTTATTGGCGGTGTAGATTGCGGCTGGCTTGCGGCTCTTGCACAATGGCTTCTATCTCTTAAGGTGGATATTGTGGCCGCGGATGGCTCAGTCTTATACTCTAGTAGGACATCGGTTGACCCGTCCTATTATCCCCAGGTCTCAATTGTGCAGGGATTGGGCCATAATGGCCGGGGCAGTTCAACACTCTTTAAGAGATCTGTTTTCGTTATGCCAGGGAAACTGTTTTTTGGTGCCAAATGGGATTTAGTCGACCGCCAACGACATTTTTTCTCGGCGGGGAGATCGGAATGGCGAACCATTTTGCATGATACATTTGGTGCGGATTTTGATACACTTCTACATCCGGAGATAATACAGGATTTTGCGGAGCTTCTCTGTTGCGGATTTTCTGTTTCTGATTCAGATAACGGCCAGCGCCATGTCGATCCCTGGAGAGGCCTTTCTACGACCAGTACAGAGAGTCGACTCCTGCAACTTTCTTTTGCCGCACAACGCTTGCCTGAGCTTATACCCGTATGTCAGATTGCAAAACAGAAAGTCTATTTTCAAGAGAGAAGTTATGGCGAACATAATACCTTTCCAAGAGTACTTGCGCGCCACTGCTCGTGCGACCAATGCAAGTTTCATCGAGAACATCTGGCTGGAAAGAGTGGTCATTTCCCTCTAATCTCGAAAAAAATCTGTTTAGAAAAAGTCGCCTTAGCTATTTTTGAGTATATTTGGACCCTTTCTTGGCTGGATATAGATGAGAATGTTTACCCATCTGTTCGTGGCTTGCTTCTGACGTATAGAGGCCAGAAAACAGACCGATATGACGACAGTTTCCGAACAGATACCATAAAAGACAAGCTTTTCCAAAAACCGTTGATGTCTAAAGCCATAGAATTATTTACTGGCCTCCCCGAAACTGACCATCAATGGGCCTGGGGGTTGTCGGCCGGATGCAAAGCTGGTGTTTGCGCCTATCTTCCGTCGCTAAAAAACCCAACAACTTCGCCGCCGGAACAGCTTCGCGTCATTGTAGTTGCAGGCCACATTGAGTGGAATAGTAAAACATTTTCAATGGTCAAAGACGGACGGAGTGAAATGGTCGAGGTATCATTGGGAGACCTCGCCTCAACTTTCGTCCAGACTTATGGCCTCAATGTGGACCTTAAGCTACGTGTGCAAGAGACCTTTACGTCGGATGTTTTAGAGGCAGATCTCTGGGTTTCAAGCAAACCAATAGAGCCGTTGCAGCGCATTTCATACCACGATGGCCATATAGTCGACCCCCCGCCTGCGTCTAGCTCACCTACCCGCATACAAACTTTTGGCGCTGCGAAAATAAGAGCAGCCATTATATCTAGCAGATTTACATCTAGCTGCCACTCCGAGTCAGTAGAGACGAATGCTCTCTCTATTGATGGACCGATCTGCTGGTCCGGCCCTTGTTCTGATGCCGCCAAATATCTGTGGGTTGATGGCTACAATAACAAAAGTTATAGCCCTACAAATGAAGAGTGGGCGCTGATATCTCAAAGCGAATGTTGCCAAGAGATAGTCCGGGGACCATATCAGCTGCTATATTCAGTCATCTGCAGAATGAAGGGAAAGGCCAAAATCCGCTTAGGCTCTGCTACTTGTTTGATGTGCTTATTGGGAACACATCGGAATCTACGAGGTGTAGAGCATATCAGGATTGTTATTGGTCGTGGCAATCACGGCCACAGCAGGTGGTCCTATTCTCATATTCGCAATCTAGAGCGTGTTACTGTACATTCATTCCTGGGTAGTAGACCTTCATCGCAGGTCCTTCTCACTTCCGCAAAATTTCCCTCTGGGATGCCAACTAAACAGCCGCCCTTAGGGCCAGACAGTGCAGTTTCTGGGATTAATCAAGAATCGAATTCTGGTGTCGTCCCAGGTCGGCCAATGCTTCTCGCTACGCCGCAAACTGCACAATCGCCCTCTGAGCCAGAGAATACAATCTCCAGTAACAATCAACAATCGGATTCCAGTGTCGCCCCAAGCCCGGCGACACTCCCTCCTACGTCACGACCTGCACAGCCGCCCTCAGAGTTAGGCCATACAACTCCCGGCATTGATCAAAAAGAATCGGATTCTAGTGTCATCCCAAGCCAGGAAATAAAGGGCGGAATACCTCACCGAGGACGGGACTTTAAGAGTCCCAATCCAAGAGAAATCCAAAGGGCTAGGAGTCTGTAATCAAATTCCCGAAGGGCGTGGCTGGGGGTTTAGGGGCGCGAGAGGGACTATATATCCCGAGACGGAACGGCTCTAGGAGCAATGCGGTTGGAGATCGACCAGGACAATAACTGGAAGGGGCGAGAGTAGAGTACTATGACTAGGGATATATATTTTCTTTATAGCTATGAGCATTACTTGAGCGGTCTCGAGGGCGGAGTTAAGGGATTTCTGCGAATTTAAGAATTTGATAATTACAATTTAAACTTTTATAATGGGATTTTAACATTTAAAGGCCTATAATATGATGAGCACAGTCTGGAGATCGAGCCTGCACGCTCTATCAACTCTTGCTATACAAACTCACATTAGACAACGGCTCTATAAACCATTCATTCTACTTACTTCCTAGAGTTACTAGAACCTATAATCCCGCTCGAAATTTTAACCGCACACACACCGTCGCCGCAGGGATTATCACGATTTAACAGATTTTATAGGCCGCTATGAATCTAAACAGACCTGCAAAAACACCCATATTCATATAATACCTACAATAACTTACCACCATCATACCCTCACCTCACCCCAAAAACACAACCCCCTTACCCCTCCCTCCCCGCCCCTTTACAAACCCCGCACCACCAACCCCCCTCACCACACACCTCCCACCACCACCCACGCACAAAACCCCCAAACCCCTCCCCAAACCAACTTTTCCAACAACAACCAAACTTCCCTCTAAAAAAAATCAAATATATATAAATAGCAACCCCTATCCCATAATTTTCCCACCTTCTCAAACATTCTAGCACACCCGCTCCCACCCACGGTTCCGAGCAATCGCATTCCACCGCCCGCCTTGGTCCCGACCGCACTGATACTTGGCTGTTGTGTCCCAGCATCACGTAATCCCCCCCCACAAGCGACTCCATCGGTACCTGGCGCTAAACCTGTTCCTGTCGCGGGTCCACATAGGACTGTGATGCGCTGCGGGACCTCGCTGGCTGTATCACCGGTGCTGCACTGCAGGTTGGAAAGGGCCCTGTGTGAGGGACGGAGGGTTTGTGGGATCTACGAGACAGGAGGGAGGATACGATTGTTTTTGGAACGGCAAAAGGGGCTTCAACTTACGTGTGTACTGTGTAGTTACGGTTACGAGTAGACTCCTCGTATCATCCATCTACCCTTCGTATCCCCATCCCCATCCCCCAAGTCCTCTGTCCCCCCATGCATAATCCTCCTCCCCATCGGCGCACACACACACACATTTTCGGAGCACGATACGCCGGAGCGGAGGGAACGCATGCGGCCGGGTGGGTGCAATTGTTTCTCCGTCTCGGCCCTGGGTGAGGCGTGCGTGCGGGCGGCTAGTATCGCGAGTTTGCTTGTTGTGTGTGTGTGTGCCGTGTGGGATGGTGGGGTGGGACACGGGAGGGGAGGTTGTGCGATTGTGGCGAAGGCGGGAGGGAGGGTGATTGACGCGACGGGATGGAATGGGATGGAGGTGCAGGTAGGGAGGTGGGTGGGTGTGTTTGTTTAAAGGGGTTCGGGGGTTTGGATTTTGATGGGTGATGGATGATGGGATAGGAGGTGGGTGGTGGGATACGATGGAGTACTCGATACGATGCCAGCACTGTCGAGGTGAAGATGCAGGTACAGTACAAACGTGCTTTGTAAGGCTGTCTGTCACCGCCACCGTGCCGGGTTGGTCGGCTGTTTGATGTTTACCCATCCATCCCCGTTCTCGAGCATCGTGTCGCGACGCCATTATGCACGCAACTAAGTAAGTAAAGTAAAGTAAAGTAAAGTAAGCCCCCCCCTTAACCTAGCATACGAGGGGGGTGTAAGTCCGCAACCATGTCAGAGAGCAGCCTTGTCAGATTGTTGTCAGATGCGTGGCTTGTTTTAGTCTTGGCGCGATGGAAGGAAGGAGTGGTATGGTATCGGTATGGACGCGATTTCCCTGGTCCTGTTTACGCCCACCCATCCTCCCTCACTCCCTCCCTCCACCGCCTCTCCCTCCTCCCCCCCCAGCGCATCGTCGCATGGTGGAACTGGGAATATGCGACTGGCAGCTAGCACCCAGACCAGACCCCCCCAATCGATCGACTAAACTAACTGGCTCGCCAGACAGGGAACAGACGACTGAGACCACACCACACCCCACCCCCTGTCACAGAAAAAGGTGCGACGATGGGGGGGGGTTGCGTCTGGCCTGTGACGCTCGCGTGTGGACCAATCGGGGGGGGGGGGGGGGGGGGGGGGGGGGGGGGGTGGGGGGAGGTAGGTGTTGGAATGGTTTTGGGAGACCCTTCTTTTTTTTGGCGCGCAGTGGTGATGGGGGGTTTTGAGGGTTGGATGGATGGACCCTAGGGGTTGGGTGAGGGTTTTTGGTTTTACGGTCGGTGAGAAGGGGGGATGTTTAAAGGGTGTGGTGTTTAAAGGGTTGGCGTTGAAGGGTGTCAAAGGGTGTCGGGGGATGTGAACACGGCGGCGGTGATGGGGCGGGTGGGTGAGGCCGGAGGGGGTGAAACGGTCTCAGTGGTTGGCCGTCGGTGAGGGAGTGAGGGAGTGAGTGAGTGTGTTGGGGATGGGGATGATGAGTGGGATTGAGTAGTTTGTATGGGATGTGTGTTTGGGATACGTGTAGTTTTGTATGTGTTGGTAGGTTAGAGGGTTGGGGTTAGACAGTTAGAGGGTTCGATGTTAGAGAGTTGGACGGTTAGAGGGTTAGAGAGGGCAACTACATCCTCACCACTCGTCTCCTTTTCTTGGCTGTATTGTGAGATTCACTGGGTGTATGTGTTTGTATGCGTGTGTGCTTGTATGTGTGTATTCTTGTTACTCCTCGGCGTGATGGATGTTGTGTGCTGTGTTTCCGTGCTTCGTACAACACCCCGTACTCGTACTGTACGTGTCTGTCTATACTGTACGTGTCTCTCAGTACTGGACCTGTCTCTCAACGAGTATCATCCATAGGAGTACTCTATATACTTAGTTACTCTATCTATATACACCCACATACTCTATACTTACTCTATCTATACACACACCCACATACTCTATACACTTACTATATTTACATACACTGCATTTATGGTACAGTGCATATACACACTACATACACACTGCATACACTCTGCATACACACCTACAGTACCTGCATTGGCCTGTTTCTGCCACTCCTCGCTATAATTCCCATACTCGTCTCTATTGGCCCGTGCTGCGTCTCAAGTCGCCCGTTCGGTCCATTCTGCCCTTTCTTCCTTCTTCCTTCGTCCTTCCGCCCACATCCGCCGCCCACACAGACCCAGTATACCCAGCCAGCTAGACGCACACTACGGCGCTACTCTAGACTCTACACCCACTCTACACACCCACTCTACACACACCCTCTACACACACCCAGGCCAAGAGTTTGAACACGCCCACCTAACACCCTACGCCCACCCACGCCCATGCCTGCACCCACACCCACACCACCTAAACCACGCCTAGCCATACTCACCACCACCACCACAATCCACACCCACTCCCACCACCCACACACTTCTCTCCTTCCCCCCATCCCCCCGTCCGTCCCCCATCCCTCACACCCCCATCCTCAACCCTCACACCCCCCCTCCCCTCCCCTCCCCTTCCCCCTTCTACCGCCCTTCCCTTTCCCCTTCCATCCAGCTGCTACCTAACCTAAACCCACCACCCACCGCCCACTGCCCACTGCCCACCACCCACCACCCACCACCCACCAACACCAACCTAACTACATCCACCCACTAAATCTACCCACACTCCACCAAACTTACTACCACCACCCACCAAAACCTACACGCCCACCTACCCACCTACCCTACTACCCTACCTACACTCCTCCTCCTACTCCTACTCCTCCTCCTTGACTCTCCCTCCTCCCATCATCGTCGTCTTCACGTCGTCGCTGCTGCTGAACGAAAAATCTTCTTTTCCTCCTCGTTCTTCTATTTTCTTTTCATCGTTCAGCCATTACGGATACCTGTCACTCCTTTCAGGTCCGATACTTTCATTCGGCTCAACAACCAGCTATTCCAATCTCGACTTTACAACTTCGAGACCACACTCATTTTCTGACCAACGACAAACGACAACAACACACACAATCACACACCGGATCTTCATCCAACGCTAGTCCAACAACAACACGACAACCCCGCGCCTCGAGCACGATCCTACTTTCTATTTCCTGCCAGTTACAGCGAACCATTATATACCGAGTCGACACGCTCCTCTCATTCTCGACGTTCCTTACACACGATCCCGCCCGACCGGATCTCTCGATCGACACACACCGCCGCTCTCCGAACTTCGGCAAGTGCTCGACCACGACAACCACCACAACACGAACCCGCGAGTAAACCCGTGACCCTTTGTTTACCTGGCAGGCTGCATCCACGACCCGGTCACCACCCGCTTCCCGGCGAGCTCAGACACCATGTCGGAACATGGGGACAACGAGCCGAAAAAGATGGCCACGCCGTCCCCGTCTCCCTCCGCCTCCGCCTCAAACAGCAACTCTGCCTCGCGACGCCCGCCGCGGAAGAGCACTTTAACGCAGCAGCAGAAGAACCAGAAGAGACAGCGCGCGACACAGGACCAGCTGGCCACACTCGAGCAGGAGTTCCTCAAGAACCCGACGCCGACTGCGTCGGTGAGGGAACGGATCGCGGATGAAATCAACATGACGGAGCGCTCGGTGCAGATTTGGTTCCAGAACAGGTATGCTGAGAGCTAGACTCTTGACGCGACCGGTGTACTAATGAAGACGTGTAGACGTGCCAAGATCAAGTTGCTGGCCAAGAAGGGCATCGAGGGCGGTGAGGATATTGATAACATTCCGGAAGGCATGCGTCAGTACCTTGGCCTACAAACCATGGAGTCTGGCAGGCCTATGGGCGCAAACTTCATGGGGCGCGACGGACTTGTGTCTTATCGCGCAGGAGGCATGATGGGTGCTGACCAAGGCCCTCAGGGCAAAGTTCGTAAGTAAAACCCCTTCAATGTACGCGGTCCCCTTGCTAAGACCCTGAAGTCATCCACCATTTCCACTGTAGGTCCCTGCAAATTGGAACCTGGAAACGAATTGGCCAAACTATGATGGACCTTATCATTTTCTACTCGCCCAAGAAGGAGTGCATGACGTACTATATCAACAACGACCAGGCTGGTTACAAGATCGAATACCCTTTCGCATACATCAAGAACATCTACCTGGAAAATGGCGATATCGACGGAGGAAGTCAAGGAGGACTAGTCGTGGAGCTTAACCGCCCCCCGCTGTTCTTCATGGATTGCTCTGGATCAGGAGGGTTTGTTGATGTTGGGGATTTCACAGAGGAGCACCAAGCTTCGCAAGTTTTAATACACAGGCTTGGAGGACACCCGAAGGTCTTGAGTGGACAACTAGCTAAGCTTGCCAACCTGGATTCTTTCATCAACCGCCACAACCCATTCGAGTCGCAGCACCAGTTGGCCGTTTCGGCGCCCAACTCTCCAATCGGACACCGCCCCGCATCCCAACCAAACTACAACGCGCAGGCACACGTCGGCATGTTCCAGGAGCAGTGGGGTATTGGCGTCCACCCCGGCGCGCGCGGACCAGGTCACAAACGCCAGA
Organism: Pseudogymnoascus verrucosus; assembly: GCF_001662655.1. NCBI lineage: Eukaryota > Fungi > Ascomycota > Leotiomycetes > Thelebolales > Thelebolaceae > Pseudogymnoascus > Pseudogymnoascus verrucosus. The sequence continues at coordinate 312,524 of NW_017263656.1, forward strand.
GGAGTAGATCCGTACCAACTGCGATCGATTTCTCCATGTTCAGCGCGCCCATGCCGTCCTTCCTCATCCAACACCCTGCCGAGCACCAGTCTCACCACAACCCCAACATCTTCGCGCCCATCCCGCAACAGCCAAACAACCTTACCCCGATGGGCTCGAACTTACGGATCGATACTTCGACGGGCTATGGCATGGATTTCAGACAATACCCCATGTCTGCCGCTACTACGACCCCGCCATCCGACTATGCAAGCCCGTCCTTCTACTCCCAAGGTCCCGAGACCGGTCCCCTCCCAGCATCCAGCTACAACACGCCCTACACCGTTCCATTCCTCTCCCCTATGGTCGACCCCTCCTCTATGGTGCCACCCTCTGTCTCGCCTCTCTCCTTCATGAGCCACGGCGACCCCGCCATCGTCGACCAATCACCCCCACTGTCCATGATGCACCGCTCCGGCTCCGCAGACGCCTACAACATGAACCACGCCAGCCTCTCCGACGACGGTTCGGGTCTCAACGAGATGTACTCCAAACACTCCCTCACCCTTCCCATGCACCAGAACTCCCCGTCACCCGCCTACCTCGAGCAATCACAAGCGGATATGGAGATGAGCCAGCTCGTCGAGTTCGAACCCATGGACCCGGCCGGCCTATCCCCGGAACCGAACTCGGGTCACAGATGATGCCTTATGACACCCCACTGACGGCCTTGGGTTTCGCGGGTTGGTTACGATGCGGTGTTTTTTTCATACTTCTGGGGTCGGGATCGGAGTGCATAAGATTGGAACGGGAGCGGATTTTCGTTGGCGTTTTGAAACGTTGGGTTTTGTGGGATTTAGGTCTTTAATGGGAGGGTTGTCGGAACGGGGACTTGGGGCTGTTGATACTCTTTTGCTTTTACGGCCGATGTTGTTGTTGTGTTTTTTTGCCGCGTTGTTGTGAGGGGTTGTTGTGTTCCCTCCACTCACGCACTTTTGTCGTTGTTGTTCTTGAATGAATCTCCTTGCTGTTGTTGTTTTGTGGTTACATTTTTTGCGCGTCGCGAGCTTTATACTGCGGTATTTCACGCGTCGTTGCTACTCTTTTACCTTTTACTTTAACACCCCCTTTTTTGTTCTGTCTGGCACAGCGTTTTTTATCTATCATATCATCATTTGTCCTTTTTTCTCAAAAACCCTACTCACCAACATCTTGTTTTGCGGTATGGGAATCTTCGAGCTTACGTTTTGTATTCTTGCTTGTTCTTTTGTTTTTTTTGTTCCCTTTGTTCAACACTAGTTTTTCTTGCGAGTTGCGTTGGTATGGCATTGTTTTGTTTTTTTCGAGCAGTACAGTGCGGTTGTGCAGTTGTGCAGTCTTCGAGCAATACGCGGAGAGAGTGCATTTATATATACCCTTTCTGTATGGAAGACCGCGGGGATGGGAGTGGGGGTGGTGGTGGTGGATGATTTTACTGAAGTTGGCGAAGTGGAGGAAGTGATCAACCACTTTGAGAGAGAGAGAGAGAGAGGAGAGCTGGGACCGCAAGGGTCGCGGTGGACGGACGGATGGTGATCGTAAAGACGCCGGATGTCTCGCCCGTCGCGGGCCCCCTGTGGTGCCTAGGGGAGATATTAACGTGGACGGGTGATCTTTTATCTTTGAAACCGACTTTTTTTTTTGTTCACCTTTTTTTTTTGGGCAAGGGAGGTCTTATGTATGTCCTTTTAGGTGGAGCAGTCCATCCACGGAGTGTGACTGGGGAAGGCTGGAGGCTGAGGAATGGGACGAGTGGAGGGATAGGGGGAAGGAAAGGACGACGGACGGACCGACGGACGGTGGGGTAGTGTTCGTAATTAACGTACTTGTATATCGGTCGGCTGAGCCGATGGATGGGAATTCATACACATCTACACCCGATTTGTGCCTTAACTCTTGTGTGCTGTGAGATGATACCTTGCTTAGTGATATGTCTGCACGTACTATATATAAAGTTGAGGGAGTTAAACTCTTTCCCCCCTCCGCCTATACTGTCCACTACATCATATAAAACCTAGGCATTTCGCCCCTATAAGGAAGGAACGAAAAATAAAGAATATGGCTACCCACGGTCGTTCCTTCCCTATATAGTCGATCGCCCCTTCCTCGCATAGTCGGTCGTTCCTTCCCTTAGTAAACGTAAAACCCAAGAGCAGGAAAGACCGTTCCTTCTCTCTGGAGTCGGTCGTTCCTTCCCTTATAACTATAAAGCCCAAGGTTAAGAAGGAACGGTCCTTCCACCTGACGCTGGTCGTTCCTTCCACCTGACGCTGGTCGTTCCTTCCTCTCTGGAGCCGGTCGCCCCTGCCTTTTAAATGAAAACCCCTCTAGGAAGGAAGGACCGGTCCTTCCATCTTGAGTCGATTGCTCTTTCCTTTGAAGTGGGTCGTTCTTTTCGTTCTTTCCCTTATAACTATAAAACACCTGGGAAGAAAGGAGCGCTCCTTCCTTCTAGAGCTGGTCGTTCTTTCCCTAAAAACTGTAAAAATCTAGGAGGGAAAGAGCGTTCCTTCGCTCTAGAGTCGATCGTTCCTTTCTTTCCTTTGGAGTCAATCGCTCCTTCCTTATAAATGTAAAGCCCCCCAAGAAGGAAAGAACGCTCCTTCCCTCTTGAGTCAATCGCTCTTTCCTTCTGGAGTCGGTCGTTCCTTCCCTATTTAAAGGGTCGTTCCTTCCTTCAAAAGTTTGTCGTTCCTTCCTATATTAACAGATCGTGCCTCGCCGCCCATAACTTGCCTGCAACTCAGGAGCTATGGTGGATACCACATAGAGGTGCGGCATCTTCCCATCAGCCATACATAAATGATATGAATCTTCAGTGTATGCAGCCAGTCTACGTATCTGATTAGCATGGAGGACCGGACGCGGTTCACGGCTGCGCTGTCGGAGTTTATGATTCAGGCGACACAGAAAATGGAGCCGGGTGCGTTTGATGTTGTGGAGAGGTGTGAGGGGGCGAGGCATTGTGTGATGGTTGGTGAGTCGGAGTGGTCGGCGGGGGCGTTGAGGAGGGCGGCGGGAGAGGTGGTGTAGGGTGTGGTGTGTGCGTGGTTGCTGTTGAGGAGGTGCACGGCGTGACAGTAGGTGGTATATAGCTCATATAACTCACATATAGTGTGTTCGAATTTTTGTAGAAGCCGAGTAAGTCCTACACATCACTATAGAGGATGAGTTTCCCCTCACTCCCATCCCAAACTTCCATCCAGACCCAGGCCCTACCCGCCTCTCCCCAGAGCAATCCAAATGGGTCCGCATCCTTCTCAAATACCCCATCCGAAACGCCCTGCGCGACCTTCTCAGGCGTTGCAAGACGAAGGAAGTGCTCCTTCTGCGGTGCCTCAAGAACCAAGGCATTGCCTGTGATACCGTGACAGATATTGGGCTCTTTCGTCAGGAGACCCCTCTCCCACGTCACCTTCCTCCCAAGCGCAATGGCCTTATCAATCTTCTCATGCAGTGCCGGAAAATACTGTCTAATAGGCAAGAGCGAGATGAGGACGCCCGGCGCACCGTGGCAGAACTGCACAAGCCCTATCTCTTTCCCTTCAATAACTGGCCAGTTGCCCTCGTCTCCCTGTAGCTCCAGGATTTCTAGGAGATTGCTTTCCAGCTTAGGTGCGTAGGACGGGTCACTCAGTACGATCTGGGTCAGGATTCCAATATCGCCGTGCACTGCCCCTATATATTTCCTATCGCTCCAGCTCCACGGCTGCTGGGGGAGGATCTCGTCGATTAGCAACGTTATAACCTCGTTCACGGCTGTGGCTAGATTAGGAAGCCACTTTCGAATTATGCGCAGAATATAGAGCGCCCCTGCGCGGCCCTTCATCCACTCGCAGTAAGTTGGATCTGTTTCCAGACTGCGGAGAGCAGATATCACTTCCATTGCACGACTCTCATCTTGGTAGAGACACGCCTTGATAGCATTTGAAGTTAGAAACTCGTTAGTAATCCCACAGCTTTCCTCCAGCAGGGGAGGCACAGAGTCCTGTCCTAGCTCGATGTAGGCCTTGCACCAATCCACCGGTAGCTTGCCCTCAATCTCCAAATCGGGGTGTTTGGTGGAGAGGGTCCAGAAGAAGTAGGCTATGGCTGTGGGACCGACAAATAAGCCGCGGTGGACGTGGCCGCGGAAGAGCGATGCCCAGGGCAGCTTGGGTGGACAGTCTCGAATTATCCGGGATGCTGACTGGATGAGATATACCTTTGGGTCTCCCAATCGGAGCAGTGTCGTTGCATCATTCTCGAAGAACCGCTTGTTTTCTGAGAGTATTGCGGATGGATCAATAGCCATGGTGGTTTTAGTAGCAAAGTGTCAATGGGATAAGCTTTTTAGATTCACGGCACTAAGATGTATATTGCTATGATGAACCTACAATATAGGGTCCAACGATGGTCATATGAGGGGTCGATCGTATGTTGGGATCATCTTAGCGTTGTGTTACGAAGATGTGAGTGTTATGTAAGCAGTAAGCAAGATGACTTCCCAGATATCCAAAGGCACTGTCGCATCGTTGATTAGAATATTTAGTCTTTCAAATGCGCTTTGCCAATAGGCATAGCATGGTCATATTTTACATCCAGATAGATATACATTATGAAGACCCATATATTACACGTCCCCGAACCGGAGTTTGAAAACCCCTGCCCCATAATCTATCCCCGTAACGCCCCATAGCACCCACACGTCGAACCGATGATCATCTATCCAAGATAGGACGCAATGTGTCCATGACGAGGCATCAGATGAACGCCAACTGGTTCAAGTTGTGTAGTTCTGCGGCAACGATCATGTGCTGCATGTGCGATATCTATATTGTACAATTCTTTGCTGCTGGTTGTGCTTTAGTGGCGGGAAGCAACTATATTTCGTGTAATCATTAATATGCCGTCGTTGGGAAGGTAGACGACGGCTTTCTCGAGGTAGCTCTAGAAGGGCGATTCTGTCCGGCCGGATATTCGACGAGGAAGTTGCGCAGAACGCTCCTTCCAGTCTGATCGAATACTCGACGAGGAAGTTATGTAGAACGACCCTTCCATATCTGGCCGAGCACTTGACGAGGAAGTTACGCAGCAACGCTCCTTCCCTGTCTGCCCGAGAACTCGGCGAGGAAGTTACGAAGAACGCTCCTTCCCTGTCCGATCAAGACTCAACCACGAGACCTCAGCAGGCAGGCTAAGCACTCTCGTAGCCCCTCACAACAACCGCACTCATCCAAGCTGTCCCGAAACCTTCATATGCTCAAACTTCAACGCCTCGCTATCATGCAATTCGAATCCAAAATTCCACAACCCCCTCGCAGCTCCAATGCTGTACCTCTCACTGGGTTTATCCGGCTCACCGAACACCTGCTTCATCGTCTTCCTCCCAATATGCTGAATAACACTCGGCGTCAGCGCCCACCTCTCAAAATCCTCTTCGATCGCCCACGTCTCAACCGCCACATCCGCCGGACCGGGCGGCACGGACTCCAACCTCGCCACGAGCTTCGGCATGATGTCCTGCGAGAACACGAGGCCCTGCGCGCAGCAGCCGTAGTTGTTCATGAGGCTCACTCCTGGTGGTAGCGGTTGCATGCTGACGCGCCCAGCGAGGAAGTAGAGTATGATGCTGGCGGGGACGAAGCCGAGGCAGATCGTCGCGATGAAGGAGTTTGTGAGGTTCTTGCGCGCGGAGGGGGCGCGGTTGCGGATGATAAGGGCGAGGAGCGCGGGGATCGTCGCGAAGAAGATGCTCCATGCCAGGTATGTGGGCCACTCTTCCGAGTTCCATCCCAGGAACTTCTCGGTGTAGAAGAGGCGCAGGTAGACCCATGTCTTGTTCTCATCGTGCTTCTCCTTCACCTCCTCGAGGGCGCGGAGCGTGTGGTGGTACCACCCGTCTTGTGCCAGGACATCGTCTTCGACCATGGCGATCCAGGTTGCTCCAGTTTGGCGGCAGTGGTCGATCAGGTAGAGGAAGTCGAACATGAGTTTTTCGTTGAACTTGCGCTCCTTCTCCAGTTCCTTCAGGTGAGCCATCTGGGAATCAGAGACATTGTAGCTGAGCGGCGCGTCGAGCAGTCCAGACAGCCACGGCGCATTGAATAAGGGGTGGTCGGAGGGATTCGTGTGTGCGAACAAGACCGCGAAGTGAATGCTGTTCCGCTCCTCTGGTGTCAGATCCCGCACCAGCGATCCGACGGCTACCTGTACATATTGGTCTTCGGGCCTCTTCACACTCGACATGCCAATGCAGAGGGTGGGTTTATGGGCGGCATCGGTGCCGCCAAGGGTGTTTCGTGGCGGGCTCGGCGAGGTCGCCTCGGCAATGAGGAACTCGTTCACCTGCGATTGGCGCACGACGCTGTAGAAAGGGCGGTATCCCTCTATGGGGTCGAAGAAGAAGGAGCCAGGGTCGCGGTAGAATGTCTGGTGGCAGTAGACGATGGCGGCGAGGAAGAGCAGCGACAGGGCAGTGAAGGCGTTGATGTGCCACCGCGTGAAGGGGGAGTGATGCCTCACCGTCAGCCCGCCATTGGCGACGCGTGAGTACCCGCCGGATAAGAGCCCGCGGCCCCAGAACATAGCTGCGAAAGAGTTGATGTCTGGTTCTGGGATCTGGATATAATATCTTAGGGGCAAGGCAAGATTACTGAGGCCAAGAATTTAAAGGTGTCGCGCGCGGCCCAGCGTATACGAGTAGGTAAGCAGCGACACTAATCAACTACCTACCACCACCCCTTGGGTTGGTGCAACAGCCTTGTCTTTCATTTGGAACAGCGCCGAGCTACTTCCAAGGTAATTCCCCCAAAGAGGCAAATAAGAGTACTTGGCATGACTCTTTGGCACTCTTCCATTCGCTCACACCCCAGCATAGCTACGATTAAGTGGGCCTGGCTAATTATACACTGGTTATACATAATATAGCTCATTTTTGGCCGAATCTGGTAATTCTGTAAATTGAGAAGAGAGACATTTCTAATCTGTCACGTCTCGTCCCGACTTCAGTGTTCAAGATACCCATCATTTTTGTTGATCACCGACGGTCGGCCCCCGCAGTTTTCTGCTTTGTCAGGTGCAGATCCTGATTTGGGGGTTAAGGGGTCCATCACGGGACCACGCCGTTGACGGGCCAGGCACAGATTACACAGATGATGGTATCCAGAATGAACTCATTCGCATTCCAGCGTCCGTCCCTATATCTATAACTATATAAATTTCGCAATCATGGATATCATAAATCTCGACAAAACGCCCCTCCTCCATCCAGCCCACGCTAGTAATCAATCACTCATAGATCCTTTCATCCTCGTACATCCTGTCCCATCGAGGCCATTTTTCAGAAATACACACTGCGCTTCTTCTTGACCTTCTGCCTCCCTCCCTCCCCTTCAATTCCTATCCCAAGCAGTCTGCTCACACTCCCACTGCTACTCCCATGCGTCTGCGGATGGGACGTCCCCGAAGTGCTTCTTTTATTCTTCGTCGGCGGCGGAGCGGGAGCATTTGGACCAGACCACCACTAATCTCATTAGTTCCCGTCACCACGTAGTTTCATAAGAAAACGAGATGCCCTTACGTTATTCAAGGTCTGTGATGAAAACGGCCCCGTCTGCGCCGCATTAGCGCTCACTGGGCGCTGCACGGGCGAAGGCTGGGAGTGCGGCGCTGAGAAGTGCTGTGGGAGCTGCTGCATCGGTTGCGCTTGGTTATACAGATTCTGTCGATTCTGTTGCCCGCTGGTATAGCCCTGCGGCCGTGGAGGCATCGCAGGCCCCTGTATATATGAAACCGGGCGTGCTGGAAGCGGAGGTGCGAAGTGAACACTCGGCCTAGGACCGCCTTCGTCGCGCACGGGAGCAACGCCGTATTGCTTGCGCAAGCGCTCAGTCTCTTTTGCGACCTCTGCATCTCGGCGCGCCTGCTCTTTAGCTTCAACCTCGAGCATCTTCTTGATGCGCTTCTGCTCCTCGCGGTCGCGGCGGTCTCGCTCCTTCTGCTCGTCTCTGCTGCGGCGGTCGCGATCGCGCTCTTCAGACTCGACTTGTGCGCGTAGGCGGGCGGTTTCTTGGTCGATTTGCCATTGATCCAGAGGGCTCATGGAGGGGTTGTTGGAGGGAGGTGCGGCTTGAGTGCGTTGCGGGGGTGGGGCGTTGGATATTGGTGGTGGGAGGGAGTATGCGCCGAGGGCGGGGATGGGTGCTGCGGTTTGCCTTGCGCCGCTCATCACGGGTCCGGGTGCGGGTCCGCTGAATTTGCGGACTGGGGCGGCGACGGCTGGGGCGGCGACAGTGCCGATGTTGAACATTTCCTTTGAGGCTTCGAAGAAGATATCTTTTATGACAGTTGCGCCCAGTAGAATCACAACCTCGAGACCCTTCGTATCTTCGACATCCACGCGGTGCATGTTCGGCTCGTACATCGTCATCTCCTTGCCCTTCCTGAACATTGCAATAGTGATATCCGGCTCCTTGCTCTTCTTCCCATTTGTCGACTTCCCCGCCATGAAACAAGTAATATCCCTCGACAACTTCCCATCCTTCTTCCACTTAAACGTCACCTTAGGCGTCGCAATCGACGCCGCAGGATCATCCTGCTCCCTATCCAGCGACGACGCCGACGGCAACCTAAACGTCTGCTGCGGCATCTCAAACTCCCAATACGCCGACGAATTCCACGACCCCGCGATCTGCTTCACAGCCACCTGCTGATCGGGGTTATACAACTGTATCGTGAAGCTATTAGGCACGATCGGCACCGGCGGCGGGGTGAGCCCGTTATTCGCGCGGATCTCGGCCTGCGAGAGCGTCGGCTGCGTCCATTCTGGCTGCACGAGGACTTCGGCGTACAGCACGTCCGGGTTGTGCGAGTCGTAGAGGGCGACGGCGTAGCAGTTTCGCGCTTCGGGGGTTTGCTTGGGGTCGGGGCGGCGGAGGGTGTATTCGGGACTGAGTTCCTGGCCGCCTTGGCCTAGGTAGATTGTGCTTCGGAGGGGGTCGTCGGGGTTGGGCTTCATGAAGAAGGCGGGGAGGTTTTCGTCGAGCATCTTGGATGTTATGCTGCCTTGCAGCTAGTGCCGTGGGGGAGCTGTGGATGGTGTGGTGAGCTTCAACGAAGACATGCAATGTATGCAGAGATGATGGCCCTAGGTTATAAGCTTATATGGCCTATGTAAGCCCTTGAGAAATGCGATTTTGACTTGGTTGAAGAGTGGGGGGCGAGTACGTTGCAATTACGACGCCTCCGCGAGGCTCAGGACAAGGTGTATTGCTTATCAGCCTCACGGGTTGAGGCTGAGCCTTTTGAGTCCCGCAATTTTGTACCTCGGATTTATTTTTAGCAACACATTTGGTACAAAATGAGAGGGGCAACTGACGACGACACGTGAGGAACGTCAACAATGAGACAGAGACCACGAGGCACTGAGAAATGCAGCATGAATGTGGGGGAACGAAAAAATATAAACAGAATAATAGATCCTAAAAAAAGCCGCCAAGGTTGAATCCACCCATTAACCAGTGGGTTGGCAGCCATCTACCGGCTTTATAAGTTGCAATTTTCTCATCCTCCAAGAAGCGGATTTCTTGATCGACAAGTGATGAGCAGTTGTTACATAATACATATTTAATAAACTTAACTACATATACTTATCAAAATCTAATTCACTCTCAAGATTTAACGCTGTGCATCCGCTATGAGTAGTCCCCAGGAGCTACCCCATAGACAGATACTATGCTATATTCCCCCTCCACATCCCACCCTTCAATACACCACGTGTGTTATTACACTACTAGCCATAGCCCCATCCTCCACCCCTCAAAGCCTCAACTTCCTCGTCAACAACGTGCTCGGAATCCTCGAACTCTCCTTAATCTCGACCTCATCCCCCGGATGCGCCCTGAACACCACATCCGTCTCCGCACTCGGCATTCTCTGATGCTTCCCTCCCCCATACGCCTCAGGAACGGCCGGTACGTCCGGGACGCTGCTCCTCTCCTGGCTAGAGACACTAGAAGCGCCGCTATCTCCTTGGTTCTTCATCACTCGGTTCGTCTGCTGATTCACCCAGCTTGTTACGGTGCGGAACCTGGGCTCTGAGTCACGCGAAGTGGTCGTCGTGGCAGTATTGACAGTGTCTCTGTTTCTGTGGGTGCCGAGCGTTCGGGGCGTAGGTACGTTGGCCCATGAGAACCGTGGGCCTAGGTCCAGCCCGAGCGTTTGGTTGTTAGGCTTGGGTAAAACTTGGGCGGACTTGTTGCTAAGGTATGTTGTTGTTGGTCCTGATTCGGGGATATCAATTACAGCATCTCCAAATCCAGATGAGAGACTGGAGACCTCTGACATCCGGGGGTTCTTTCCATTGGCTTGACGGTACGCTGGTGGAAGGACGGGCATTGGAGGGGGATCATCCCTAGATGGCATGGGCTGTTGGCTCACAGCGATAGGCGCCGCATTTTGTATCAACGAGTTGCGCGAGTACGGTTGGCCCAGGCTTGGGTCTTTTTCATACTCGGCGGCTCTTAACTGGATCATGGGGTTGAAAAATGCCGAGAAGCCTCGCGAGTGGGTTTGAGTTTCAGAGGGGGCAGCTGTGCCAAAAACGCCGCTAGCATGATAAAGGGACTTTGAGGCATTACTCTGAGACTTGCGTTTGCTTCCGCAACAGTTGAAGCAGCCGAAGGCATCGGTCTTGCGGAGACGAAGCAGGATGTATACTACAAAGCTGAGTAAAAGCACGCCGCCTATAACATATTAGCTGGTGTTATGAATTGGATTGCGTCATCCTTACCGACAGCACCAAAAGCGATCAGGCCATTTGAGGCTTCAGGAGTAAGTGGTGATGGTTTGTTGTTGGCAGCGGCTGAAGCTATCGTAGTTTGGCCACCAGTCTGAGAGACTGGGGTGACGTTGCTTGGCAAGTTCCGCACAGCAGTAGGATCCAAGACGGCTGATAACGTCGAGAGAGGGGTGCCAGAGATTGTTGTGAAGGCGACCAACCGAGACTCGGTAGCGTCATCTTCATAATCTGAATCGAGATCATCGTCGGACTCTACGCCGGAGTCAATGCCATCGTCGGAGTCTGAATCGGAGCCAGGATCAGATGAGACAATAGAGTCAACAGCCTGACCCTGGGCCTTCTGCCCGGCAGCACCTGTGGCTTGGCTGTTACCGAGACTGACGCGGTCTGCACTCTGCAATTGTGCTGTAGGTGTTGGAAAGGCCATGGTAAATTCTGGGTTAAACCTTGTCAGTTGTCCTGCATTACTAGGTGTAGGAGTAGCAGCGGCTTCTGCTGAAAGTACTCCGGTAGTTCCTGCCACTGCCACTACTGGCGGAGCTGATGATGCTGGTGCGTCAGGCGATTTACTAGTATGTTCCGTTGGCGTTGTGGTAATGATAGCTGGCCTACTCGTTTCAACGGCGTCAGGCGATGGTTTGTTCGACGTAATAGCACCGGCCTCTGGTTCGCTCGCCGTGGTGGCGACAGGAGTCGACTTGCTTTCTACCTCGGCGGCATTGGTTTTCTCGGGAGCTGCAACGGCGGTAGAACTCTGGCCACCACCAAGGATTGGATCGAGGGCACTGTCAATCACAGAACTAACCCCAGCTATCGCATCGCCTAGTATCCCTCTCTCCGTCGCTGCGGGAGCATTGTCACTATTCGAACCGCTGATCGCTCCAGCAGCACTGCCAACCGCAGAACCAACTCCAGCTATCGCATCACCTAATATCCCTCTCTCCGTTGCTGCGGGAGCACTGCCACTGTCCGAGGCGCTGCTCACTTCACCAGTGCTGGCACTATCCAAATCGACCACAGCAGGTTCCTGTCGAGGCGATAGTCGTCGACCTCGCCTTAATTTCGAGTCTCTAGATGTGTTCGGAGCCCTCTCTGGCTGAAAATCCCGCAGTGCCCTTCGTTCTGCCCTTTGTTCCCTCACGCCCCGTTTGGTCGATGGCGGAGAAACCGGGGGTAGCGGTGTCGAGAAAACAGCACCGAAATGGTTGAATGGAGCCATGGCTTATGCCTTCTACCGAGCTTGATAGACAATCGCTTCAAAGTCGTAACATAGAATATACTGATTCGGAAAGAGAGGCAGGTCGAAGGTCGGACGTAGAGTATTCGTAAACAAACAAAAGAACCAATTGAGAATTGAAAAAATGTCGAATGAACCAGCCAAACTACAGAAAATGAAAAGAAATGAAAGTGTCGTATGTGCCAGCCATACTACGAAAGGATGAAGAACTTGAGATCATGAGGATATCAACAAGATATGGATGGGCATCGGGTAGACACATGATTCCGCGATCTTGGCATGACAGGAAACCCCAGACTTCAGGAGCAAACTGCCGCACAAATGCAACGGGATCCTTCCCTTTGACGCTGAGATCAAGAAGCCATAGAACTGAGTGGAGATCAGGAGCTGTGATCAACCCCGAGAACGCCTCGTGTGCCCAAGCTTGCGACAGCGATATACATGCGAACTCACCAGAAACACGGCGGGGAGGAAGTAACGCTTGAGAGAATCCACACAAGCTGATGCATTATCAAGCGGACCTTACTGGGATATTGGGCTATGCCAATGCGCCTAGGAGGTATCTTGACTGCAATTGGAAGAGATCGCAATGCGGTTGTGTTGCGCGCTCGTCCTGAGGCGTTTCAGTTCCGTCTCAAGCGGATGAATTGTCGTAGTTCGTGTTTTGAAGTCGGCAGGCGGGTCTTGGCGTTTTGCGGGCCGAGAACCGATGCCAGCTACCAGCCAACCTACCACTTGTGCACATCCTGGCATTCCCATCCTATCCTGGCATAGACCAATAAGTTAGGGTAATATAGCCAGAGAGAGTCTATCAAAAGCCATCATGCCGGTTGTTGTGAGTCCCATGAGAGAGGAGGATATCGATGGCGGTATAAGGACGATTCAAGAAGCGTTCGCAAATGACCCATATAATTTATGGATTTTTAACGATCGATCCAAGGTAAGTTGCGTTTGCCCTTGTTTCATGAGGAACACACGGTATAAAGAGTAAACCGGAGAAGTTTCAATTTTAATTACACGTCCCAAACAAAAATCCGAGTTCTATTCTAAGCATCTATTTGGCAAACGAGTTCGTTGTTGGCGCCGCTAACAACCAAACAGATTGATTTGAATCGCAACCGTGTATCTCTTCGCATCCGCTGTCTATGGGGTCTACGTAATGCCTTGTTCCATGTGGCCAAGGAGGAGGGCTCAGATAAAGTCCTTGGGATTGCTATGTGGATGCCGCCCAGGGCGACTAACAAGCCATTGACGTGGGGCGAGTGGTTCTGGAATGGCTTCGAGGATTGGCGGCTCTGGGGAAACCAGGTGGCGATGAACCTGCAGTATGGGCGAGGAGGGTTGAACGTCAAGGTAAGAACGATGGCTCCACCATGTGAGAATGTAATTGACTCTGTTAGCGATACTATATCTGGAAAGCACGTCAAGCGGAAGCCCATAAGGAGGTTTGGACGGACCCGAAAGGCTACTATTTTCTGAACATCATCAGCGTTCTACCCGAAGCACAAGGAAAGGGTGTCGGAAGGGCCTTGTTCAACGAGGTCACCAAGAAGGCAGATGCGGAAGGTATCAAATGCTATTTGGAAAGTAGTCGGGACGAGCCGAATACCAAGATCTACGAGGCGATGGGGTTCAAGTTCGTCAGGGGTATGGACTGCGACGATGACGGGGAGGTTTGCAAGCTCTACTGCATGGTTCGGGAACCGAAGGTGATAGCATGAGCCAGGCAGCTGAGACTGCCCAACGAGAATCCCGAGATGGTGTGGTTGCAAAGCCCGAAGCTTGCATCACTCGATGATGGCTGCTGATGCCTGAGATGGAGGACAAAGTAGCTTCAATACTGGTCAGCATTCAAGCATTTGAGAAAGCGTCTTGGCTATCGGAACCGTGTATTCCCATAGCCAAGACGCTTTCTCAAATGCTTGAAGAACCATCTATTCCTGGTGAAAGGTGGGATTGTGAGAATCTTAGGAATCTGAGTCACGCTGGTAGAGACATGATAGTACACCAAGCAAGGGAACAATAAGAAATGAATAATGAGACGGTTCTAACACGTGTGACAGCTTGAGCTCTGAAGTCTCACTTGTGTCCCATTTCACATGGGAAGCACGAGGCTTGATTGATATAAACGCGTGAAACCGGCTTAGGCGTCAAGAATTCTCCGATATCATCCGCATTCTGCGTGCCTCGGTCTCGGTGCCGTGACAGCCATGTCAAATGTCCACAAGGCTGAACTAAAAGATCCCTGTGGGGCGGGACGAGAGGGGGTCGGCGACAGGAATATGGTTGTTGCCCCTATTTATCATTGTATGCTCCTATTGCGAGAGCTCTGTTTGTGACCTCAGAATGAAGCTGAAGAGGAATTCGAACACGGCCGCACGTGGGTACTGTACCGTATACCGCAAGATAGACAAAGCCAATGCCCCCACATGGCTCTCGGACTAGAGTAAAGGAGAGAGAATCGTAGCTGCCGCTCCTCCGAAATCGCCGTCGCGTCATGTACAGTGTACTGTACATCAATCCTGACACTAGTTTTGCTAGTTTGCTAGCTCCCACATCTATAATAGGGCCGGCGAAACCTCTGTGAATACGGTATGAATAATTGAAAAGGGACCAAGCCTTGGTCTCCCATTATTATAAGTCATATAAGTCACGAAATGCCTCTTGAGGAGCTGAAGATGGTAAGTGACAAGCAGATAAACTCGACAAAAATATTGGCATTATATATTTCCCCCCTTGCAACCGGCCGCAAAAAAGAAAAAAATCTTATTATCAGTTGTGACTCGCAAAAAAGTGAGATATCTTATCAGTTGAAAATCGCAAAAGATCCCTGCACCTAAATTTAAAAACCGCGCTATGTCATCACCTTTGCTCATCCATTCACAAAGCGGCCGCCTCGCATAAGGTTCCAGGCGCAAAAACAAAAATTGCTGAGAATTCCCCATAGGCCCCCCCTCCCTCTCCGACTCCGCCCTTTCTCTCTGACTCTCACCTTTCCTCTGGCACGCATTGCCAACTCTCGAAGCAATGGCTTCATCAATCAGAGCTTCAACGATGCTTCAGTCGCCCTCAATTGGGCTCCAGAGCGTTGCTCGTCGCTCATTCGCCACTCTGCCACGTGCGAGACCAAGCACCAGCTTCGTCAATGCGAGCAGACTGCAGCAGTCGTCGCGCAGAGGCTATGCGGACATCAAGCCTGTTGAGCCGGTGAAGCCTCGCCGCAAGTTCAGAACCCTCAGGTGGATGTGGAGAGCGACCTACCTCTCTCTCATCGGAGGTGTAGCTTACATGGGATACGGCATCTACGAACTGCGTCATCCTATGGAGCAGCCAATTCCCGATCCAAACAAGCAGAACCTCGTTATCCTAGGTAAGACCTGAAGCCCTCCGTACCCACGATAGCTTCCATCGATCGAGAATCTAATCAATTGCTGCAGGTACCGGATGGGGCGCGGTGTCGCTGCTCAAGAAGCTCAACACTGAGAACTACAACGTCATTGTAGTCTCTCCTCGCAACTACTTCCTCTTCACACCCCTTCTGCCATCATGCACGACCGGCACCATCGAGCACAGGTCCATCATGGAGCCGATCCGTTCCATTCTGAGACACAAGAAGGCCGCCGTTACTTTCTACGAAGCTGAGGCCTCGCACATCGACCCAGTCCGCAAGACCGTCAGCATCGCCGATAACTCTGAGATCAAGGGCACCTCTGCTAAGACCGAGGTCTCCTACGACAAGCTCGTCATCGCCGTTGGCGCCGAGAATGCCACCTTCGGCATCCAGGGTGTCACTGAGCACTCCTGCTTCCTAAAGGAGGTCGGTGATGCCCAGCGCATCCGCACCAAGATCATGGATTGCATCGAGACCGCTACATTCAAGGACCAATCGCCCGAAGAAATCAAGCGTCTCCTCCACATGGTCGTCGTCGGCGGTGGCCCAACCGGTGTCGAATTCGCCGGCGAGCTCCAAGACTTCTTCGACCAAGACATCCGCAAATGGGTCCCCGAGATCAGCGACAAGTTCAAGGTCACTCTTATCGAGGCCCTCCCCAACGTTCTCCCTTCCTTCTCCAAGCAGCTGATCGAGTACACGGAATCGACCTTCAAGGAGGAGAAAATCACCATCATGACCAAGACCGCCGTCAAGAAAGTCACCGAGAACACCGTCGAAGCCGAAGAGACCGGCCCCGACGGCAAGAAGACCACCACCATCCTCCCCTACGGCCTCCTCGTCTGGGCCACCGGTAACGCCGTCCGCCCCATCGTCCGCGACCTCATGTCCCAGATCCCCGCGCAGAAGGACTCCCGCCGCGGCCTCGCCGTCAACGAGTACCTCGCCGTCCAGGGAACCTCCGACATCTGGGCCACCGGCGACTGCGCCGTCGCGGGTTACGCCCCCACTGCGCAGGTTGCCGCGCAGGAGGGCGCTTTCCTCGCGCGTCTGTTCAATACCATGGCTAAGACTGAGCACCTCGAGAATCGCATTGATGAGCTCTCCACCTCGTTGAATGTTACTCGCACCGATGCGCCGGTTGTTGCTACCGAGCTCGAGGACCTCCAGAAGAGTCTCCGTCGTATCAAGGATATCAAGCCGTTCCACTACTCGCACCAGGGATCGTTGGCGTATATTGGAAGTGATCGCGCGGTCGCGGATGTGACGTGGTTTAATGGAAACTTTGCCTCGGGTGGAAGCCTCACGTATCTCTTCTGGCGCAGCGCGTATCTGAGTATGTGCTTTAGCAGTGAGTAACCCCCCTCCCCTTACATATCTCGCAGACAGAAATCTAACATCCATCCTCTAGCACGTAACCGCGTCCTCGTCGTCGTAGACTGGCTCAAATCGAAGGCCTTCGGCCGCGACGTGTCTCGCGAGTAAATCAAACAAATCCGCCGCATGTAAAACAATTTAACAGGCTGGATCCGGGACCGGTGGGTATAGACTGGGGATGGTGAACGGGCGACAATTTTTCTTTTCCTAATTACGACTCTTGGGATAGACGGGGTTTTTGTTTTTGTTTTGGACTTGCGGTTTTGAGTAATCTTGTACGATGGTGGGAGGAGGAAGGGGGGGTTGTGTGCGGGGGAATAGAGCCCGAAGCTACGCTTTCGGACCCAGTGGTGTGAAGAAGGGCGGGGACCGGGGTGGTGAGGGAAGGGGGATTCGGGGTATGTGATGAGGGTGCACATACGGAGCACGCGTGATAGAGAGAGGGGGTGAAGGGCAGACGCAGTGGTTATATAGTTGGACTATCTAGAACAGCGCGGCAGCAATGTATACCTCTGAACCAAACACACATACATGAAGCAATCATCACACAATCTGACCATCTCATGGTTTCAGAGACAGAGAGGGAAGCCAAAAAGGGTTTGACAATCACACAATCTGACCATCCCATGCATTCACAAACACGACGAGACACCCCAAACCAGTGTTGAGTAGCAAAAATAATCCAAGTGCAAAGATCCTCAGATTCGCATCTTCTTATCTATTTTCGCCCTGCACCAAACACACCATTCTTCCTCCCCCCTTTCCCCATCGTTATTCCCCCCCGTCGGGTTGAGGTCCCCCCCCATCCTCTCTCCCTCTGCCATTCTGGTAAAAAGCCCACACACGCACGCAAAAGCAAACCCCTCCAGGTCTCGTTCCTTATTTACATGCCTAAAAGCAGAGAAAGAAACAAAGCCTACGCCTTCGGTCTCCAGCATATCCCCGTTCCAGTCGTACCAAATATATGTACCCAAAACCCCCCCTCCATCGCCCACGCTCCAGACCAGTCCAGTCTCCCAGACACAGCACACAAGTAGAAAATTAAACCTCCTCAAAAGAACCACCAGTCCTAATAATTATGTCTTTTTAATAGAGAAAAAAAACCGCACGGAGAACAATTTGGGTAGAAAAGGAACAGAAAAGGCAAATGTGCAGGTCGCAAAACCCCGTTATAGCTCAGATAGCAAAGGAGGAAGGGGGCTGGGAAACGGCCAAACATGTACAAATCCCCTCGGCCCAAGTGAAGAAAGGCAAATAGAGCACGCCGTCGCAAAACAAACACGCTTGATGCTGAAATGACTCAGAAGGAACTCAAGAAGAAGAAGAAGAAGACGGTGCGAATTTCAACTTTTATAGTATGAAAAAGCCCAAAAGCACAAACAGAAAATGAGGTGAGGGCGAAAAGCAAAACAAGGGACACAAAAAAGTAGGGGCCGCCGTTTGAATGAGTAGGGCGAGACGAAAGAGTAATTAAGGCGACCCCAGTAAAGTTAATTAAGGGTGTGAGGAATAATGCGTGTTCGCTGATGCTCGATTTCCGTAGAAGAAGAGCGTGTTGTTTTTGCCGTGACATTCGTTAATGTTGCGCTGCAGGACGTTTTATGCGTCATTCGGAAAGAAAGGAAGTGGGTGTCGAGGGGTGTGTGGGAGTGAGCGAGTGTCCCTCTCGGTGTTGTGTTGTGGGTTTGGCTCATGTGAGCTATCGACATTGAGGACGATGGGAGAAAACGAGCGATTGACTCCGACCCAACCACCAAAGCCACGCAGCCGTGGTGGTAGACGAAGCTTGCCCTGTCTTCGTCAAACGTATAACCCCCTCAAGGAGGCGACCCCGGCGGAATCCCATCATGCGTACTCCTCCTCACCAAAAACGCCTCCCCCCTAAACGGCCCCCTAATCCGTTCCGTCGCCGCCGCCGCCCCCCCAAGCAGGGGTCTCCCCTCCTCCACATCAGCCTCAGTCTCCGCCTCCGCCCCCTCATGCGCCGTATCATTATCCGACGTCTCCTCGCTGCCTAGACCATCACAGCTCCCCGGTCTCGCGAGGGCCTGTTCACGCAGCACCGCAGCGCGATCGCTCAGTAGACGCGCTTCCTCTGCTGCACGCTCGGCGCGGATCTGTTTGCGCCACATGTTGTAGTAGCGGCCCTTTTTGGCGAGGAGTTGGTCGTGGGTGCCGCGCTCGTAGACGGAACCTTCGTGGAGGACGAGGATTTGGTCTGCGCTTGTGATGGTGGAGAGGCGGTGACTATATCAAATATCAAATTAGTAAGGGTGCTCATGTGGACAATAATGGGGAGGGATTATGGTGGTGCTTACGCTATGACAAGCATTGTGCGACCGACGGATAGGCGCTTGAGTGCTTCCTGGATGTGTTGTTCGGTCTCTGAATCCAGCGCTGCTGTTGCCTCGTCGAGCATGATGATGCGGGGGTTCTTGAGGATGGTGCGGGCGATGGCGACGCGCTGCTTTTCGCCGCCGCTGAGACGGAGGCCGCGCTCGCCGACTTTGGTGTCGTAGGCGTCGGGGAAGGAGAGGATCTTGTCGTGGATACTGGCTGCTCGGCAGGCATTGAAGATGTCCTCGTCGGTGGCGTTTTGGTTCGCGTAGCGCAGGTTGTACATGATTGTCTCGTTGAAGAGGACTGTATCTTGCGGCACGACTCCGATGTGGCTTCGTAGAGACTTGATGGTCAGGTTTTGGACGTCGTGGTTGTCGAGTAGAATTCTACCGGCCTGTTCGTTGTAAAAGCGGAACAGAAGGCGGAAAATTGTCGATTTCCCACCACCAGACTCACCGACCAGTGCAGTTGTCGTACCCGGCGGACAATCAAAGGTAAGGTCCTGCAATGCGGGTTTCCGCTGGTCGTAAGAGAATTTGACGCCCTCAAAGGTAATCCGTCCCTCGCACTTGTTCAGATCGCGTGCACCAGGGTGGTCCGTAACAGTCGGCTGCTCTTTGAAGAGCTCCAAAAGGCGCTCTCCATTGATCATGGCGCTCTGCACATTCTTGTAAAACGTGCCGAAGAAGTTCAACGGCTGCTGCAGCTGGGCCATGTAGGTGATAAGCGAGACGAACTCTCCGACGCGACGAAGTCCTGAAGTGACTTGGTACGCAGCGATGAGGGACACAACCAGTAATCCGAGCATGAAGATCATGTTCTGGACGATATTCATGACGCTCAAAGAGAGAGTAACCTGATATTCCTCGTTCTGGAAGTTTTGGACAGCCTTTCTGTACCTGTTCGACTCGTACTCCTCAGCACCAAAGTATTTCACCGTCTCATATGACTGGATCGAATCGTTCTTAACTGCATCCTCCTCTCTGTCCGCATTGATCATCCGTCTCCGCTGCTCCGCACGCAGCTGCGCGAGGCGAACAGTCGCGTAGAGGTACCAGAAGGTGACGACGCTGAGAGTGAGAGAGTAGTAAATATCGAATTTGATCGAAAAGTAGATGATGGCAAGTACCAAGTCGATGAGCATCGGCAGAACCTGGAAAGTGATCTGCTCCAGGAACGTGTTAATCGCAGCACCCTTGCTGAGCGCCGATAGGACCTCTCCAGTGCGCTTCCCCAGGTGAAAGTCCAAGCTTAGTCCATGGACGTGCTCAAACGAGGAAGTAGACAGCGCTTGGTAAGAGTACTGGGAGACTGGAATCCAGAGCACAGCTCTCCCGGCCGCAAGGAGTCCAGACGTCCCCTGGAAAACCTTGTACACGATGAGCAGAGAAATGGCCAACCACGGCATTGACGGGCCTGTAGGTCCGCCCTTCAGCATCTGGAGAATACCCTCCTCTTCCGGCTCATCTTCGGACAGCAAGTCTGTCACATTGCCCATCTGTATTGGGACCAGGACATTGACCAGGCGCTGTAGCAGCACCAGGACAAAACAGACAACCACTGTGATCTGGAGCCTCAATGACTTGTTCGGCCACAGATATGGGAAGAATAGCGAGTATCCACGCAGGTATTCCCACCAGCTCCTCGAGGGCGCAGTCGTGGGTCTGTAAAATGCCGCCGAATCGGTAGGACCTGCCGGGCCCTGACCATGTCCATTCATAGCAGCGTCACCGTTTACAGCAGCGTGCCCATTCATGGTAGTAGCACCATACGCCGACTCCCCGGGCGAATGCCCTCCGTTCTCGTGTTCCGTGTTTCCATTCTCTACGTGAACATCACCGCTGACGGTGTGTCCATTGAGCAAGGGCGTTCGCTCGTCCCGCGCCGCAGCGCGCTCGCGAGAGGTCCTTCTTTTACTGGGCGAGGATGACTGCTGATACGAGAAGAACGCGTAGAAAGCCACGCAGAGCACCAGGAAGAGGACCCTAGCCGCATCACAGAGGACCTCGACAATCTCCCATTGATTTGGAACCTCTAATATAGGCGTATCTGGGTTCAAAGAATTTATTTCGCGGTGCGGCGACGTGATATACACCATTGTAGCCCCAATGAGCACAAGCTCCCCGACCAACGCAACACTCCATGTTATCAAATGAACGACACTCGGAGACGGATGTGTATCGACCAGCGAAATGAGAAAGAGCGAGTAGAGAAACGCCGCGCCGATCACGTATGCCTGCGAACCCCCCAAATTAGCCCGAGTTCACCACACGGCAGAGTTAAGGAGAGGAGAGAGGAGAGAGGTCGTGTGAACATACCGCAGGCGCCTCACCACACCACCAGCCCTCCTTGCGCTCTGAGACGGCGTGCACCACGATATTAACAATATTCCCGACAAAGGTGCCAATCAGGCCCACGGACAGCCAGCAGAAGAGCAGGCTGCGGGTCTTGCCAAACCCATCGTTCGTCGGCACCGGGGGGCTATTGCTGGGCGGTCTCGAGGTTGGCGGTAGGGGCTTGCCTCCTGGGCCCGTGAGGGTAGATCGAGAAGTGACAGACTGGTTGCTGGGCGAGGAAATGATGCTGTGCGCAACGAATGCAGTCAGGAAGACCACCAGCAGCACCAATGGGTATGCGTATTGGACGTAGTGAAGGATCCAATAGGCGGTGCCAGGTGAAGAGGGGGAGCTCGCCATGGCGGGAATTGGCTCTGAAGAAGAATCCATGGCGGGTATATTTTTGTTGGGTTTCCTCCCGAGATCGAACTCCCTCCGCTTGCGATCCGAATTATGATTATTACCGGTTCTGGTATTCACTCATGCCTGCCTGCGGGTGCGGGCGGTTGGACTGGAGTTATATGGGAATTGTTTTCCAGGTAGTAGGGTAGGTAGGGTAGGTAGGGTATACCGTGTGGACGGGTGGCGAAGCTGTCGTATGTATGTATGTATGTACGGAGTATGTACGGAGTAGTATGTACGTGGGGTTGCCACTACGGCGGCAAAATTGGTCTTAGTCGAGCGGCCCAGATCGCACAACTCGAGTCAGGTGCTTCGGTATCTGACAGTTTTGAGGAGGGACTATGATCAAAAATAGAAGTTGGTGCGTAGAAAATTCGGGGGAAAGTGCGAAAGACCGTAATTATCTGGTCGTGCAGAAAAAGGGCAGCGACAGGTATTGTATGTATGATAACGAGTTTCCCGAAGTTCGGATTAGTTGTGATTGGTATTTGGGGGGGAGGGGGGAGATGGATGGGGAATTTGACGTGGGAAGAGAGACCCCAAAAAAATCCCCGGGGATGGCGTAACTCTTCGTGGGGTTTATTTATTTAGTATAGGCCAGTATGGACCAGTATGAGCCCAGTAATGGATCAATAATAGAGTAGTAGGTAAGTCCTGAATGCGGAGCAGTTTTTGTTGTGTTTTTGATAGGGTCTGTCTGATACGCAAGAAGGTCTCTTATTCCACCGCCAGAGAGAGAGAGAGAGAGAGAGGGGGGGAGGGTGGAGAAGAGTGATGCAATGGCTGGCTGGCACCGGCAATGGAATGGGTTATTGACTGTTTCTTTTTAATTGACCTGTTGAAAAAGAATGCGGTTATTGTGGTGGTGGTATAGTGGTATAGTAGTTGGTCTTGATGGCTTGGATAGCTTGGGATGGGCTTGGACAGTTTTGTGAACTCCCATGCTAACCAAATTAACTAACTACTGGCTGCATATGCGGCATCGCATTTTTTGATGCAGCTACTCACGCACCACAGTACCACCCACTTCTAACTAAGCATTCTCCGGGGGGGCGGTCTAGAGCAGCAAAAATTGGACTGGAGGCTGTCTGGGAGTCCTATTCGCTGCTAACATTTCTTAGCTGGTGTAGGTGGTTTAGCTGGTGTAGCTGGCGAGACACTTTGATGTTTACTGTTGATGCATTCGCCGCTGCATTCTGGTACTCTACGGCTGGTGCTGGCTTGCATGCTGGCTTGCATGTAAAGTACATACAAATACGTACGAACGGTGTAGTGCAGTGCAGTATACAACAGTTGGGTAACTGTGTCTGGATCTCTATCTGTATCCCCGGCCGGGAGGATTAATCTAATATCCGTCGTCGCCTCGTCTTGTCGCATTGATGGGCACAGTCGCACCTATTATACTGTTACTCTACTACTACCCTACCAACAAATTATTATCCCGAGCAACCTCCTGTCAGCTGTAGACGTCGTCTGAGCCTTCATTATTCCCATTATTCCCATTAATCCCATCAAGTATACACATACATCATACATACATAATATACACATACACACATACACACATACACACACACACACATACACACATCCTTACCTAACCAACTACAACCACACACCATCAACTCCCCTCCATACGAGCTCCTCTACGAGTAAGGTAAGTAAGTCCCTCCATCCCCTTCCATCCGGCCTAGTCCAGCCCATCCCAACATCTCAAAGAGGCAAGCATCCCCCTCCTATATTGACAGACCAAAAAAAGCCGTAATCATAGTGTGAGCCCAGTGTGAGCCCAGTATGAGCCATTCGTCCCTACCATTCGTCCCTGCCATCCACGATCGCCAACCCCAAGAACAGGCAAGACAGACCGTCCCATCACCCCATCCCCCTCACCCTCACTCACAGGTCACCCGGTCACCCCCCGCCGTGTTTCCAAGCCGCTTGGTGTGAGATGCGCTGGGCACAAGACAAGATGTCGGTAACCAACGCCCGGATTCTACCCTCCCCTATGAATGACCAGCCAAGCTGTTTTTACCACCAGCCACTTACTAGTCCCGTTACTCACTCACTCCTCCCTTGAGATCGACGCCTCTCGACGCTCTAGGAGGAGGAGGGGGGGGAGGGTGCAAGCTAAATCCGCCCGGGTCGTCCCTTCCAAGGCCCCGCGGTACCATTCGATTCAGCTTCAAGGGATGGATGGGTGGGCTGGTTCAGTTGGTCAGGGTATATGTGGGAGTGGGCGGGCGGGCAGCCTGTGTAGAGACCACTCACTCACTACCGAACCCATCTTATTCGAGCCAACGTGATGGATGGGGATCTTCCTTTCCCAATCCTTTTCGATTATTCAACTAATCTAGCCTCCGCGGAGTACATACTACAGTATGTACCCCAGCTCAGTCGGGTATGTCAATATAGATGGTCTGAAAATGATTAAGACTGCCGTATCGCACTATCCTACTCTGCCATAGTAGTCTACAGCAGTAGTGGACGGTAAGTGCGTACGCGTGGAGTGCTTCTAATGCTCTAGTACCGTACCGTACCGTGCTGTGCTGCTCTGATGTGTGATGATGATGCTCCTTCCCTCACGCCTTCGTCGCATATCTCCAGTCGCGCACAATCGAGGCTCCCTCCCACGCACCATCGCGCATCCTGTCCGTACGCCGTACGCAGATGTACAGTGCAGGTTAATGAACGCCTCTGACACCATCACCCAAACTTCCCGCATCGCATCACCTCGGCCTGATGCACAGTCTGCAGTCCGTCTAGCTGCAGTCTCACATTCGAAGCACCGCACGCGGCCCAAACTCCTCCCACATGCTCAGTTTTTCTCAAACACTCACCGTCTTTTCTCTCGATCGGTGTAGGTAGGGGCCGCGGAACAATATACCGCCCGCCCCCCCTGCTACTCCGACTCCCGCTCCGGCGTGCATATGGGAGGATGAGATAACTCCGCAGTAGTGAGGAACCTAACTTAGGTCATGTCTACCATCTTACCACCCTGTTGGGGAGGATGTATTACCAAAGGTACAGGAGAGTGCGTGTGTGCGTGTGCGTCCATACAAGTAACATGCCTGTCAGCTTGCAGCTACTTACTTACCTTACTTTGCTATTACCAGAGAGCCAACGGGGTTAGTGAGAGTATCAGCCTGCATTGTCCGGGGCTAGACTGGCTCAGGTTCCGGCCGTTTACAAGGGTTTCATCTCCGCTTCATCCCCGGACCTATGCCATGCCATCTCACAGAACCTCGAAGCTTTGTCAAACCACGGAAGAGGATATATTGACCATCCCAACGGACGTCGTCTGATGATCAAACTCCTCTCGGAATTGTAACTCGAAAGTCGACGGTAAGCTGCTCATGCCATCAGCCTTTCCCCCTTCCCCGAGCACCAATTCCTCAGCAGCGGCTTCCAATGTTTGCCTTTCCGCCAATGGATGCCGCTGCTGTAGTGTGCCCTTGACTCTCTCCCTCTTACCTTCCCGTGGCCGCTCTCGCACCACGTATCTCATATTTCCGCGAGAGCGTGTCCACAGTTGATCACACCGGTAAGTTACAGCAGCTGAGCAAATACCGGCTGCACGTCCTTCCCTTCCGCCTGAGCCACAAAGAATACGTGTTCGATTGACAGACGATGACCGTGGCCAGGAACATGGATTTCGGGCCGTACCGTTGGCAACTGGGCGCTTGAGACGAAAGCAGCAGCTCGGTTCCCCCCCCAGCCCCAGGGAAGGTCCACGGTCGTCTACCAGACTTTTCGATCACTCACCGCCACCAACCTCCCCCCCTCTCCGGCTTTTTGTGGTAGGCCAAGGGATGCAGGACAAATAGGCGGGAGCGGGTAGGAGGGAGAGACGTGTTCGATTCCCGAGGTGATAGGATGGGCGGGGTTTGTATTTGGAAAAGTGACAGAGTGTTCATTTTCTCGTTGTCCGGCGTTGTCTCGCCCGAGCTTCGACCGACGTCGTGCGTGCGAGCGCCGATGATGAATAATCTGGGGATGCCGTTCAGGGCCGCTGAGATGGAGGGCTGCTGGGACGACTGCTCGGTGACGACACTGGGTCTGTCTCTATATATATAGCTATGTGCGACCGGTTTATGGGACCTGTAGAAGCGTACGGCCACGTGGGGGGAGAGCTGCAACAGTCCCAGAAGAGTGGAAGGTGCATTGATGGGCGCAAAAAGATTCGTTCTGGTGATGGAAGCTTATCATTATGGAAGGGTTATCCCAAGGCTCGTGGGGGCTCAGCCTTGTGTGTCACGTGATGTCGATTTGGGGGTATATTGCAATCGGAGGTCAACCTTCTGTGTAAGGTCTATTGATCATTCTTGAACTAAGATCGGGGCTCGTATACTTTGTAGTAGTAGATGCTACCTTCTGTTATGCAGTACTTTGAAAATTCTCTTTGAGGTTTTATTTTAAACTCATATGGTTGGCGAATATGAATCGATTATATTTCCGGTAATGAAATAATAAAATAATTATTTCCCTCCCACATTATCGAATCAATTACCATTCTTCAATATCCAATCCTTCAATATCTAAACCATCACATGGATATTCATATCCATCTCAACATAACCTCAGTCCTTACTACGGCTCCTCGCTCCTCGCACCTTCCCCCCATCTCCCACACCTCCGCGGATCTTCCCGCCCCCATCAATCGCCACTGCCAACCAACTCACCCAACGCCGCAGCCTAACGGCAAGGCTGAAGAACTTCCCAAATTTAACCCATCTCTCAACCTACCCACTCAGTCCCCCCCAATTCCAAAGCGACAATGCTGCGACGATAACACCCATAAATACTGGCAAACCGCTGTTTTACGTTGATATTATAATTGCAGTTTGCATAGCGAGGAGATATTGAGTTTGGTATGTAAGTCACCCGGCCGCTGTAACTGTGGGTGAATTGGAAGAGTGAGATACTGACGCCTTCGCAGCTACTTCCCCTCACCAAGCCGAATATACAATTGCCCAGCCAGCCTCCTCAGAATCCGAATACCCCCCAAAAAGACACTGGAGTTCGGAGATTTTGCTATACACGAAGAGTCGAAAGCGGGGGCTTGTAATAGCTCGTTTTTTATACACGATGTCACAACCGTCACCAACAGGCGTGGTGATCCCAAAGACGCCCGCTGCTGCTGACGCTGCAAACTCAGAGTTGAGGTCGGAGATTAACGCTCAGCTTATTAAGGATGGGCATATTGAACGGTACGTCTCGCTCCCCCTTCCCCCCCCCCCCCCCCCAACCGACCCCCAATGACATAACCCCCCCCGCGCACCCTCCCCAACTACCACCCACCCACTAACACCCAACAGCATCCACAACCACCTAAAACACATCCTCTCCTCCGACGCCTCCGACTGGCCCACCCGCATCCAACAACACGCTCTCGCGCTGCTCCGCTCCCCAGACTCAGAATGCGACACCTTCCCAAGGCTGATGGAGCGGGTGATGGCGGATATTAGGGAGGATACTAATGCGGCGCGACGGGAGGCGGGGGCGAGGAAGAGGGCCGAGGAGAGGGGGGAGGTTTATACTGGGAGAGGGGAAGGGGGGGATATGAGGGATACGAGGGATAGGAGGGGGGAGAGGGAGACAGGGGGGTTGGAGATTCCGGGGGTGGTGATGCAGGAGGGGGTGAGGATTACGAGGGAGTGTTTGGAGATGGTTGTTGAGGTTAGGCCTTGATTTTGGGAGGGTTGACGAGGGAGGATTAATTGGGGAGATGGGGACAGGAAGGATAATTGAAGATGGGAGAAAGAGGTTAAAAGAGAGCTGATGGAGAGGGGAAGGAGGCATGGGGGCCGGATAGAAGTATGCATTTGGGAAATCGGCGTTTTTGGATATCGATTACTACTACTACTACTACTACTACTACTGATGGGAGGGGCGTTTCGGATACGCAGCATTATCATCACTTTCCTGGCGGAACGCATAGGTTTCGCTGGATGTTAAATAAATAAATACACAGGACGGGTGCAAAACATATATTTTTTCGGGAAGGGCGTGTGAGTGTTATGAATGTGATTGTGGGGAGGTCGGAAGGGAATTTTTGGGAGATGATTGGACTTGATTGTGGTGTTATGGAGAGGAAGGGGGAAATTTATATTTGATTGTAGCTGATGATGATACCGGCTTTTTGAAGTGAATCTGCCTGGACTTGGTAATTTAGAGGGAGCAAGCTGGAGTTTTTGGTTCTCTATTGAGGGCCTTCGAATCTTCGTAGCTCTTTAACCTTTTTTATATCCCTTGGGAAGTCTGTATGTAAACCATAGCTCGCACAGTATAGAAAAAATAGTCTGCAGTTCCCTACATCCTTCATATAGATGTCGAAGTTGAGCACGTATATACTGTGACGCTGAGGATGATTCTTGAACTTATGGAATCGTACTTTGTTTTCGAGAGGAATTGGCTGATGAAGTGAGGATGGACAAGAAGAGTCTATGATATACCATACCATGCCATGCTGGATACCTTATATGGGACTCTTGATGTATTAGTTGCAATTTACAATCTCGACCTGTAGCTCCCCTTCACACATCACAGCCTCAAAGAGACAGAACAAATAACAAACCACCCATAGATTTTCTATACTACAACAAATCCGCTCTCTCCCCCCCCCACCAATCTATCTATCAAATCTCACATCCCCCATTCCGTACAGTCAAGTCGCAAACACACATTTATCTGTACTCCGGCTTCACGAAATCGGCAAACGTCTTCGGCTCCTCGAGCAGCGGGTGCGCGTAGCCGTGGTCGTGTCCATCATCGTGGTGGTGGTGGTCGTGGTGTCCGTCGTCCTGGGGTCCGACGTACTCCATCTTGTAGACGGAGCCGCACTCGGGGCAACGCTCGACGGGGCGCTCGCGGGACATCTGTTGGGGGGGATGTAGTGTTAGTTGAAGTTACGGATATGGTGGGAAGAGGTGGAGATGGGACGTACGGTGAGCCAGATGGTGACGTGGGAGTCGGCAGGGGAGCCGGTGCAGCCAGCGTACTGCTCCTCGCCGAAGGACTTGACCATGATGGGGTCGGCGATGGTTCCTATTTATAATTAGCATTCCCATTCCCCTTTCCGCATCTCGAGTATGTCTCCAAGATTGTATGCGCGGGCCGGAATTCCTCTCTTACCGGTACGGCTGGAATCCAGAGGCCTCATGTCGAAGATATCAATCCCCTCCATTTTCCCCAAAATCTCAACACGCTCGAGACCAGTCGCCTGCTCGAGATCGGTGGAGATGGTACCGGGCTGGGCACCCTGGGGGAGGAGATCATCGTGATCCTTGATCTCTGCATCTCTATTAGCACCTATCCGTCACCCAAAAAGATTGTTGGCGTTTTAGCGGGCCGTAGGACATACCAGAGAAAGGCTTCGCCTTCGCAGCGACGCTGTACTTGTTGGCCTCCTCTACACACACGAATTAGCTTTCAATCCCTCAATCCCCATCTCCACGAGCGGCGATGAATGCGATTGACCCCTCTATCCCCCTTCCTCCCTCTTCCCTCCTAAACCGCATTCGCCCGACACCACCTCGGGAAAGCCTTCCTCGGAGAAACTTACGGCGAACAATTGCGCTGGAGAAGCTGCGCCTGATGGCTGGGTTGACGGCCGCGCGGCGGGCCGCGATCACGGTGCGTTGGAGGAACATTGTTGGGCTGGCAATTGAGGTGTTGGAGGAGGTGCTGGAGAGCTGGTTGGGCTTGGTGGTAGTGGTGTTATTTGATGACCGTGAAGCCGAGCGGAGCTAGTGGGATAGGCACGTGACTTTGGTATGAATTTTTGGGTCAGCGCCGAGGAAATGGCTAACGAGAGATTGGATCCCCGTTCCTGGGTAGGCGATGACGACAAAACTTTTATGGCTGAACTCGGATTTATTCAGTTGGTTGTATTTACGTAGGAAATGGTATGGTCACATATGTCACGATTTAGAATTTCAGTATTTAGATAGAGCATGCTATTAAACAATCTATGGCGATACGACCAAGTAGCAAGAGAAAGCAACGACTCCCATCCGTCTTATCTAACCCTCCCTTCACTCCCAACGCTGTCCTGTAACTCATCGAATATTCATATCCCAAACCATATCGCTGCTAGATGTGTAGGTCGGCCGACCCGGAAACTCGAGTCGACCTTGCTAACCTCTAGAGATACTTGCTGCAGAGGAGCGAAACTCCTGGAGAAGCAAGCCCGATCATGCCCTGTGACACCCACCAGACTGAGATGCAAATAAGAGAAAAATAGAAACGTATAGAGTACATGGTTAACTAATCGTAAAGGCTGTCATCGTTGCCGGCCTCGCCGAAGCCACCGCTTCCCGCACCGGCACCCTGAGCTTCTGGGTCACCTCCCTCGGGGAACTTGAAGAAGGCACCACCGCCGGAGCTCTTCATCGACTGGGCGAAGGCCTCGTAACGGCGGATCTCGACGTCGGTAACGGAGCGGCGGGCAGATGCCATGGCCTCCTCGAAATGTGCCTTGGTCAGCTCTGGAACTGGGTCCTCGGCATCCTCATCCTCCATATCGACATCCTCACCAGCCTCCTCGCGAGCCTTGCGGCGCTCGATATCGAGAGAGATGGCCTCCTTAATGGCGAGCTTGACGGCACGCTGAGTGATGAAACCCAAATCGGCACCGGAGAAGCCCTCGGTCTTGGACGCAATGTAGGCGATGTCCACATCAGGAGCGACAGGGGTCTTGCGGAGCTGGGCCTTAAGGATACCAGCACGGGATGTCTCATCTGGAAGCGGGACGTAGACGAGGGTATCGAGACGTCCGGGACGGCACAGAGCGTTATCGAGTTGCTCAGGTCTGTTGGTAGCACCGATAACGAAGACGTTCTTCTTGGAGGTCATTCCGTCCATTTCTGGGATTTGTTAGTTTGTGATAATCTGGGGAAAGAGGGGAATTAACTTACCAGTAAGAAGCTGGTTAACAACACGGTCAGATGCACCGCCAGCATCACCAACAGATCCACCACGCGACTTGGCAATGGAATCCAACTCATCGAGGAAGACAACACAAGGAGCAGCAGCTCTGGCCTTGTCGAAAATATCACGGATGTTGCTCTCAGACTCACCGAACCACATGCTCAGAAGCTCGGGTCCCTTGACGGAGATGAAGTTGGCAGAGCACTCGTTGGCAACAGCCTTGGCGAGCAGTGTCTTACCAGTACCTGGAGGACCGTAGAAGAGAACACCACGAGATGGCGAAAGACCAAACTTGAGGAACTTCTCGGGGTGGTCGACTGGGTACTGCACGCTCTCGATGAGCTCGCGCTTGACGTTCTCCAGTCCTCCAATGTCGTCCCAGCGAACGTTGGGTACCTCGACAACGGCAACCTCGCGAAGAGCGGATGGGTTGGAGACACCAAGGGCGAAGCGGAAGTTGTCCATGGTGACTCCGAGGGAGTCGAGAACCTCGGCATCGATGGTCTCCTCATCGAGATCGATGAGATCCATCTTCTCACGAATCTGCTGCATGGCAGCCTCAGAGCAGAGAGACGCAATATCGGAACCGACATATCCGTGGGTCTCGGATGCGATCTGCTCAAGATCAACGTCATCACCCAACTTCATGTTCTTGGTGTGAATCTGAAGAATCTCGAGACGGCCAGTTGGGTCAGGAATACCAATATCAACCTCGCGATCGAAGCGACCGAAACGACGGAGAGCAGGATCAATGGAGTTAGGCCTGTTGGTTGCGGCCATGACAACGACATTGGATCTAGCCTTCATGCCATCCATCAAGGTGAGAAGCTGGGAAACGACACGGCGCTCAACCTCTCCGTTGGTCTTGTCACGCTTTGGTGCAATAGAATCGATCTCGTCGATGAAGATGATTGCGGGGGAGTTCTTCTCGGCCTCCTCGAATGCCTTACGTAAATTCGACTCAGACTCTCCGGCCATCTTGGACATAATCTCGGGACCGTTGATCAGGAAGAAGAATGCACCAGTCTCGTTGGCAACTGCTCTCGCCATGAGGGTCTTACCAGTACCGGGGGGACCGAACATGAGAACACCACGGGGTGGCTTGATACCGATCGACTTGAACAGCTGTGGATGTCTGAGAGGAAGCTCAACCATCTCACGGATCTGTGCCATTTGCTTTCTGCATCCACCAATATCATCGTAGCCGACCTCGTTGAGGTTACCCTCCTCGTCCTCACGTTGAATTGGCTCGCCCTCGCAGTGAATGACTGTATCCTGTGCAACAACTCCGTACTCCGGTGGGTCTACCTCGACTACCTTAAATTCGACTTGTCTCATGCCACCTCGGACCATGAAGAGATCGCCTTGGCGTACCGGCCTGTATGATTCGCGGAAGTATGGTGCAAGGAAAACATCGAAGAGGGAGCCAGTAAGGCCCTCGACGGTATCGGCAATCGGAAGAACCGCAATGCGCTTGGCCTAAGAAACTGTTAGCACAATCGTATGATCCTGTGAGCTTTCCTGACGTACGTATTTGATGTCCGGACACGGGTGTACGGTAATCATATCTCCGTGCTTTACGCGGAGGTTATGCCTCACAACACGGTTGATACGTGCACTTCCGTCATCCAGCTCGTCATCGGCCAGAACGATAAGAACGGTATCCTTGCGCTTCTTTCCCTTGACCAAGACGGTGTCACCACGGAATAATCCTAATACCTCCATGGTGTTGTTGGAGAGGGCGATAATAGAGTTGTCATCGTTGACGGCATCGGTAACCCTGTTTGCAACAACCATCAGTATTTGTACACCATTGAATTCACAGAGATAGGCTTACATTAACGAGTTTGGCTTCTTCTTCTTCTTGAGAATAGCGGTGGCAGTATCGTCGGCCTGGGAACTGTCAGTATCCGATATGGGCCGGCCAGATCGTACGGTGGCGTTATATGCTTACATCTTTGTGTTCTGCGCCAGAAGCGTCGCTGCGAAGCCAGTCAGTAAACCTATTGCCATGAAGCTCGACCTCACAAGTAAACTCACTGCAAGTTAACCTTCTTCTTGCTGACATGGTCCGGTTCGGCAGACATGGTGATGATGTGAGCTCAGATCTGGCGATAGACAAGTGGTATGAGTAGGATGTCCTCGCGGAGCTGTGAATGTATTGCTCTAGTGAAGCAAGTAAGATATTGGGTCTGTGACTGCACGGAACAGTTGTGATGATATGTCACAGACAATAGAAAGTGTGATGGTTGAAGTGAGGAAGATGGGGTTTGGAGTTGTGAAGTGTCCAAGTATGATGATGTTGATCAAGGTACAGAAGCAGCCCAAGCTTCGGTGATAGGTACCGTAGCCTACTAGCCTCGCTTAAGTGAACTGACTCTTGTTGCTTGTCGCCGCTATCCTCCGGATTCGACAGAGTTCCAGGGCGATTATGAGAGCTGGCCAGTGCGGATTGTTAGCGGTGAAATGTGGCCCAAGGTTGGCGAAACCAGGCAACGAGAGGGTGCGTGGCTACTTTTTGAAAATGGGCGCAGAACCTGATGATTGTTCACTTTATTTTATTTCTTCTGAATCACGCTTTGTACTTTATGGCCTTTTTCTGCTTTGAAATAGGGCTCTGTGTCACTTGATATGCAGATAGACTTTTTTAATCGCTAATATTTCCACTACAGTACTTTTTAAGACGTTTCTAGAAGCTCACCCGTCCAAAGTCGCCTTCTTGCTTCTGAGGTGATTCCAACCTAGATTCACCAGACCAAAATCACGTGATAACAAGACACGTGACATGATTTTATAAAACACTTTTTGAGAACAACCAAATGGTTGTCTGAAAACAACAACAACAATACTCCATGCAACCAGAAAATGCTCGAAACTAGGCTTAGACAACGGGGGAATAAATACAGAAACGGATGTTATAGTATGACAGGTAATAGAGGACGCCTAGAAGATCCTCTACGGCGGAAAAGATAGCGACTGAGAGAAACAAGCTTCCAATCCAGACTATGTGCCTTGAGAAACGGATAACGACTGAAAGAAACAGGCTTCAAACAATTCCTATGACTTGAGCAACAGAGGAAGAAAAACGCTACATCTTCACCAGAAAAGATAACGAGTGTGAGAGACGAGCTTCGAACAATCCTGACTCGTGTGCCTTAGGTAATGGAGGATGCCAAAGGCTTCATCACCACCGTAAAGGAGAACATGTGTGAGAGACCCTGCCACGTCTGCCTCATCTCTATCAATGGCCGCGTGCATCCTTTGACAAAAAAATAACGAATGTAAGAGACGAGCTTCAACAACCATGCTTCATGCGCTTCACCTATGTCGATGCCGGCGTGAATCTCAGGAGAAACGGTTGTGATACTACCAACTTATGTTGGGTGATATTTGGCCGCATCGACCAAGCCGAAATGCTACCACGTACTCGACCTGCTCAACGCCGCTTCGCAGGTATCCATCTCTGCATCCGCCTGGCTCCTGGACACTTCTGGCCATGAATTCAACCTCATTCTCCAGTCGATGATGCGTAACGTTGGGGATGCAGGCACACGCGAGTAACGCTCTGCAGCCAATGCCATGGCCGATACTGGATATGGGTTGCGACCTCTATTGTAGAGGAGTCCCCCCGAAAGCATCAAAGACAGGAACTCACGGCTCTGGCCGAATGAACGGGGTGATCCTGGAGTCGGGATGGTCGAGTAAGGCATACCAGACGACGATATGGTCGAAGATGGCATGTCAGAAGACGGTATGGTTGAAGACGGCATGCCAGAAGACGGTACGGTAGAACAAGGCAAGCCAGAAGACGGTATGGTCGAACAAGGCAAGCCAGAAGACAGTATAGTAGAACAAGGCAAGCCGGGAGTCGGCAGAGTCGGTCGAAGCGAGCTAGGGATTGGTGTAGTCCAGCTTCTAACCGGAGAGCGAGGGACGAAAGAGGAAGTTGTTGGGTGCCCCGGAGGACTGGCGGCAGACGCCATATGGTTGCCAACGCCGTTGAGCCGTGGCTCGTATGGGTTATATGTGCATCTTCGTTTCGGGCTTCGCTCTGGGCTAGAGTTTTGGTCTTCGGA
Source organism: Pseudogymnoascus verrucosus (assembly GCF_001662655.1). NCBI lineage: Eukaryota > Fungi > Ascomycota > Leotiomycetes > Thelebolales > Thelebolaceae > Pseudogymnoascus > Pseudogymnoascus verrucosus. The sequence continues at coordinate 347,409 of NW_017263656.1, forward strand.
GCTGCAGGCAGAACCCTGCATCGAGCGAGTTTCACTGGGTTGGTTAGCAAGTGGCCAGTCTGATCTGCCTCCCGTGATATGAAGCTCACCTCAGGCCTGGGGTGAGGGGTCTTGGTCGTCCCATTGACTCGTCGCTGTCGTACCCCGACATATTTGAAGTCGAAACCGGTGGCGGATAGAATGGATGAACAGGCTCAGGTCCCGTGCCGGTATTTGGAGTCGATGGCGGGACTTATGCTGCAAGGCTAGACTTGAAGCTTCAACGATGTGGCGATTTGCTTCGGGGTTTATTTGGTGAGTGGTTAGCAGCTAGAAATGGTTGGATAGCAACTGAGGGGGCAAAATTAAAAGAAATGGGGGGATGCAGGTGGTATTTATTTAATCAAAGCTCCGAATCACCCCAAAGCTGCCTGCACCAGCAGCATATCAGATCTGGTCTCTGAAAGGCTGGCAAGGCTGCGCCGCGTCCGGCGGCTGGTATTGGAAATCCTTCGGCATGAAACCTTGAAACGACGCCCACGTAATTAAAGCGACTGAATGGTTCGACCGGACGGCCAAACCAGGTCTGCATCCCATTTGTTGGGCGTGACCATTGCAAAATTTGCATCCCCAAGGTGGTGTTGACTGAAATGATGACGCTGAGGTGGGGGAACCTGAGGTGTGGGGAGGCTGTGCGGGTAGCAAGGCTAGGCCCGACGACAACTTTCCCTATCCCCAATAACAATATCCATGGAAAAGGAGATGAAAAATGACGATTCTAGGCCTCCGACAGTGCACTAGCAGCGAGCTGAAGCCTGATCCTTCTCAATGTTGAAGTTTAAACCTTCCATCCTTCATCCGGCGTCAAACGCGATTGGCTGTGGTTGTTGTTGTTGGGGATGCTGGTGCGCCCAGTGCCCAGCCTCAGCACCAGCCACAGTAAGCCCCCGTCTTGCTCCTGCCATATCACGATAATCGAACTATTGATCCAGTACGTACAGTATAATGGCGTCTTGAAAGAGGCCAAGTTCCAAGAAATACTCTTATCCCCCTCGGTCCTACTGGAAACTCCGTGGGGCCGGCTAATTGCTGAATCTGCTGCTTTTGAGGATGTCGAGATGACCTCTCATTTACCCGGACCGTTTTGATGCTCACGAGAACCTGAATTCTCGTGCTGAAGAAACGCAAAAGACCTGCCCTCCAATCATTCCAGCAGCCTTACCTTCGGTCAAGCTTGATGACCGTTCCTTGTTCCTGCATTTACAGTTTCCTCCAGTCTCGTGCTCCCGGTATGTGTCAGCGAATTGCTCCCCGCATGAGAATCTCAACGGCAAAGAAAGCGTATGGCAGGCAACAGCCGGGCCAGAGATTACGGCACGGGAATCAAGCATTTGCCGTGGAATTAAATCCCTCTGGTAATGCTGGGAAACCCATGAAGCAGCACAGCCTTATCGCTGGATGAGTTCTGCAGGAGGCCCGAAAAAGAGTGCTTACGACATGGTCACTTTGATAGGCCTGGTAGTGCATTGCAAGTCTCGCGGTGGCGGGACGGGACGTTAGTGTCAGCGACCTCGAGCCAACAAGGACGACACCGACGATGCCATGTAAGCAATGCCCAAGGAGCAGCTCCAGACCCGCCCATCCGTCAGCCGCGCAGCTCGCGCAAGTCGCGCGTAACTCATATCTCGGTGGCAAACTTTGGGGAGACACAGGGATGCCAAGCGCTAAGCCCATGTCAAAGGATCCTTCAACACGGCCACGGAGTAAGAGGATGGTGGCAAACCCGATCGGTGCTGATGAAAATGGAATGCGAATATGCTTTCCGCCATGTTAATGCGCCTGGGCTCTTCCTGTCATCCACTTTCCGAATACGGTTCGGACTTAAGCTCATGGGGTGAATCCTGTGATGTCCGTGTATTTCGTATACCCTCATGCATTGTGGCGTTTTGGACACCCCACTTCTGCTGTTATGGGATTCGAGGTATGGACTACAGGCCAAAGCGTCAGCCTGAAGCATTCCTGCAGTGGTGGCCTTGGGACAGAGATCAAGCTCTTATTTAGCCTGAATCGTCGTGGTATGGCTGGTAGGTGGCGACAAATGGCACAGCAGACTCGCTGAGGTCGGAATCACTCCACACCAGATGGCACCGGACATTGCTTCACTGGTCTATTCCATTGACAGCCGGAGATTGCAAATTTGAATTCCGTGAACTGATTTTCTAAATTCATAAAATGGTATTCGAACGCTAATATATCATTATTAAGCTACTCCTTTAGTGCTCCATATCACCGCCGCCGGATGCGTTGGATAGGCATCCCCAGGTATAAGTCCCCCACTACGTGACCAGTGTCGCTGCTGCCGGGTGCGTTTTATAAGATTTACTAATCAGAAGCCCCCCCTCCGTGCTATCCTTGAAGAAGCAATTATGCCCTATGGCTAGGTTCAACACCGAGTCCCAAACGACACCCACGCATGGAGCCCCGAGTTCTATCAGGTTGATACAGCCCTGGACGCAGCCGTCGAGGCTGGTAGCGTTTATTCCCCCAGTGTCCTTGCCGGGGGCGAAGTTGGTTTCGCAGTAGAGGTCGAAGTTGAAGGCAGTCCCGGTGTTGGAGCTTTTGATGGCGCGGGAGGTGCCGTTTATGGCGGGGCAATCTAGAGGCAAAGCGGTGGTTGGGACGGGGCCAGTGGAAGAGGTAGTCGTTGAATGAGGTTGTGTTGTTGTTGTGTGGGAAGCTGACGAGGGTTTTGGTCAACGGGGATGCTTCGATAGCTGGCCTGGGAGAGCCAATGCCTGATGGGATAAATACCTGTCTTTGTGGGAGAAGTGCCACTGCTTGATGATCCGGAGACGGCAGGGTTGTCGACACTATGTGCGTGTTAAAACCGTTGATTTCTTGCCGGCGGGGGGCGATAGCAATATGGCTAGCTGGGAGGCTTTCGGAATTGGAGGCACTCACTTCTTGTTGCTTGTCGAATGTTTCGACCCAACAACTCCGCCAACGACCGCGGCCACAATGACAGCCACCAGTATGATGCCAGCAGCGATAGCGAACGTGCGCTTCCTCAACCCGCAGTATGTTGCGGTTCCTTTACGATGAGCCGGCTGGGCGCTCTCTAATCCACCACCAGGAGCAACCTCGATGCCTTGGTATGCCGGATCTCCTCCCTTTTCTAATTTTTCTACCCCACTGCTGTGCGCAACCTCTAGACCTGGTTGCGGCGGCACCACCTGAAGCCCTTCGTGCGCGGGGACGACCTGCAGGCCTTCGCTTTCGGGGTATTCATTCCGGGCCATGGCGACTTCTCATATACGGATTCCTGGCGTGTAATCGCACGGTCACGCTTTGGATAATGGCTGATGGATTCTCATATGGGGAGAGTGGCTGTAGGGCGACGTTTGAGAAATGAGGCGAAAAGAGAGAAGAGTTCCGATGGAGGAGATAGCCAAGGTAGAGATGTCTATCACTGACAGGAAAGCTCGACCAAGGCCAAATAGACCCCCACTTGGGTCTCCTGGGGTAGAAGCCGCTGGTGGTGGCGGCCCATCGAGCTATTCAGGGGGACGGCATGGTTTGAAATCCTTCATTACTGCCCTCGCGGTGCCGATAGGCACAGAGACACAAGTCTTGCATTCAGCTCATTTTTATACCCACAAAAGTTTACTCACTGAGGAAGTGAATCGCAATAACCCCTGCTAGATCTGACAAGACCCTTGGAAGGTGGGTGTGGCGCATGCCTGTACGTGAGATTAAGCAATCATGGCATTGGTCCGTGGTTTTACTACTTCCCAAAATGTCTAGAATACCCCACTAAGCGCCTGGAAGGATGATGATGATCAATTGCTCGCCATCACCACTGTGTTAAAGCTTCTATTATTATTCTCACCGAGACTTCATAATCCTACGAATCTGCTACTACGTTATTCTACCATATCCTCTGCCGACCTCAATCCAGCCCCATAATCGCCCGCGTTCGGCGTGCGCAAAATTGTGTGAACATGAAATTTCTCGGGCTCGGTATTTGATAAGAAGACGCCCGAGTGATGGTCGAACTCCATAATGATAACCGAGCTCTGGATGCGGTAATAGAATGCATCGTCGTTGCCCCACCTGCCAATCCAGCAAAAATACGTCTCGTTGAGATGGTCGGCAACTTGCTCCAACCGGATTTTCCGTGCCGCATCAGGTAAATATAGCACAAAGTGATAGGCGATGTCGAGGATTAGCTGCTTCTGCTTGGCCGTGAAGGTAGCCGCAGATACTCCTTCGAGAGGCACAATGCGGTTGTCGCGGAACGCGCCGCAGACGTGGCGCTGGTCGTCTGGGTTCCAGCGATCTTTCGCCAAGTCGCCTGATTGGAGCATTGCGGGGTCCCGGAGGAGTTTGAAGATCTGTGCTTTCTCCTGGGACGGGCCGGGGAGGCTCTGCATGAGCTCAAGGCCGAGGTTTCCCTCGTCATGAAGGATCTCTGTTCCTGCGAATGGGCCGGCATCTATTAGATTTGGCTCGGCGCCGGTGAAGGTTGGGGAGATGACGATTTGGCGGCCATGGAGGAAGACGTTCAGACAGAGGTGATGTCCGTATAGGGACCAGCCCCATGGCTTATCTTTGGACGGGGTGCCAAAGACGAGGAAGTTGTAGGAGAGTTCGTTCATGATCTTGGGAAGTTCGCATATTTGCCCAAGATACTGGTTAATGCGCATAGCTGCAAGAGCCTTTTCATACCCCTCTTTGGAAAAGGTCGCCTTGAGGACATCGAGGACAGAAGCCGCGGCTTTGGCATCTACCTCCTCGAGCCGGAGCCCAAGTGGTCGTAGGAGTATCTCTGGGTTTGACCATGCTCGCCATTCTTTGGCGTTTAGAGGAAATGAAACCTTCTCTTTCTGCTCTGGGTTGATCTGATCGAAGACTTTGTCTACTGCTGTTACGATAGACTCAATTGGCACGCCTTCATCTTGTGGCTGGAACAAATTCGGGATGACATTTCCTGCCTTCTGGTCAATATCAGACTCCCAAGTGGAGATTGGGAGGGAGGCAAACCATCCGTTGTCAGTCCCTTATATGGTTCTCGTAACAGCTCCTGCCATGTCTGGGTCAGATCGTAAAGCCAAGGTGGGTTGTGCGACTTCTGGAAGTTCTCCGCGTATTCGTAACAATCCTGAACCTTTGCGGTTTGAAAACGCAGAGTGTTAAGGTCTGGAATGTACTTTCGAAATCCCGCGGACTCCTTACCCTGTTCTATGCTGTCCTTTGAGCCCATAGTAGTTGGGGATAGATTATTTTAAGAAATGAAGGCGTGCAAGAACGATCAGGCAGGCATTTAACAGGTATTAGACATCGACCAACTTAGCATAGGCGCTTCTGGTATTTTCCCACCCGTCTATATAACAATAACCTTACAATCTCCTTTGGAGTTATGGCCTATTATGAGATCTGGGCATGTGGTATAGCTGTCGGGCCCTGGCCAGCCGTATCCGACTAAGCCAAGGGAGTTGACGGCAAACGTGGGGTTTGAAGGTACCATCCCCACACCCACTTGCAAGATATCCCACAGGCCACATTAGTAAAAGTTAGACGCGGATACTTCCCCGCGCAATATATCCGGCCTCAAGATGTACAAAAACGGTCAAGTTGTGGGGATGACGACCTCGGCACGCATTGATCCTTCCCCGAGTACTGTATTCGTGGACATTGTGGCACTGGTGGATGACGGGAAATCCATTACCCGCGACCCCTCCACACCTTCCGCTGCCCCTCAACCTCACTATCCCACAAGGTATGCCGCCGACTTACTGGAGCTCTCATTGATCTGCGGATGGGGAAAGGTGTCGGAACCGGAATGGGGATAAACGTGAATGCGATAGCGGTACTTTGAACTTTTTTACTTCTGCGTCCTCAAAGCTGTATTTATTTTAACTAATGCCACACAAGCCTCGAATTAATTTACTCTCATCTGATATATCCTTGACCTTCAATTGTTGAAAGCATTGTCAAGTATCATAGTTCTCAGTTCTAAATACGACTCGTACATTAACCATAGTAGATCAGTGTCAAAATGGCGGACGAAGTGAAGAAGTTGAAGATATGCATCATCGGCGCCGGTATGGAACCTATTCTTTGCTGAACGGCTTTGCATGTGGGCATTGGCTGACCGATCTATCTTTACAGGCATGGGCGGGCTGGCTTGCGCCCTAGCATTGGCCAAGAAGGGATTCCAGGATATTGAAGTGTTTGAGACAGCCTCAAACCTCGGTTTTGTTGGCGCCGGTATCCAACTCGCTCCTAATATGGTGCGAATTCTCGATAGGCTTGGTGTCTGGGGGGAAGTGGAGAAAGAAGCTGTTATTCTCAAGGAAACAAGCATTAGGCGTGGGTGCCACGCATCCCCCCATGCAATGCCTTGAGCTGACCTTAATAGAGGGCGCAACTGACACCGAGTTGGGACATGTGTCACTGGACCATGTCTACAAGACTTACGGCTATTACCACTCGGTCGGCCACAGAGCTTCCTTAGCAGGTGCTCTGTATAACGGCTGCAAGCGCGAAGAAAGCATCAAATTCCACTTTTCCACAGTCATGGGAGGGGTGACATCTTTCTCTCCAAAGCCAACCTTCACAGCTATACCACGAGACGGAGAGCCTTACACAGTCGAGGCCGACATCCTCCTATCCTCCGACGGAGTCAAGAGCACAACCCGAGTCGAAATGCTCAAACAGATCGGAGCCACCGCAGAGATCATAGACACAAAGCAAGCCGCCTACCGCATCATGCTGACGCGCGACCAAATGAAACACGACCCCGAGCTCCTGGCCCTCATCGACGGCCAGCGCGCCACCCGCTGGGTCGGCGAAAAGAGGCACATCATCGCATACCCCGTCTCCGGGAACAACATCTACAACCTCTCCACCACACAGCCTGATACCAACTTTGCTGCCGCCCCCTCCGAGACCTACACCACCAAGGGCTCGAAATCAGCTATGCTCGGCGTCTTCTCAGACTTCTGCCCGCTCATCCAGCGCATGCTGAATCTCGTCCCCGAAGGCGAGGTTTGCGAGTGGAAACTCCGCGTGCACTCCCCACTTCCGACCTGGGTCCATGGCTCCGTTGGCCTGGTAGGCGACGCGTGCCACCCGACGCTACCACATATGAACCAGGGTGCTGCGCAGGCGATCGAAGATGCGGGCGTACTGGGGGAGGTGCTGGCTCTGCTGCCAGATGGGAGTCCGAAGAGCATCAACAATGCGTTGAGAGTGTACGAGGGGGTGCGAAAGGAGCGGGCGGAAATGCTGGTTGAGCTTGCGGCGGCATCAGGGCGGGCAATGCATTTGGGAGAAGGGAAGGCGAAGGAGGAGCGTGATAGGGCGTTTAAGGAGGGGAAGGCGGTGCCGGATAAGTGGGCGGATGCGCAGGTGCAGAAGACGATTTATGGATTTGATTGTATGGAGGTAGCCAAAGAGGCGTTTAAGGAGGAGTTTGGGAAGATGTAAGAGCGATCGTGTTTAGTTGCCAATATACAAAGCATCAACGTCACGATTTTTGCAGCATAGTATAACTAATACTGTGAATGACTATTCCCATTGCATGATTTAGTCGATATTGGTATGGATTAGAGAGTAAGTTACATAACTTTATTAAACTTGCCACACAGTGCTATATAAAAAATAGGTCTGAGGCATCGACTACTAGCCTTACAAACTAATCATGGACCAAGTTATTGTCTTCCAAAATGCAGGGTATCCGAGCCAAGAAGAACATGAGAGTTGCTTCAAAATAATAGCAAACATCCTTAATCAAAGAAAAACTGTGCCTACAGTCGGCTGAGATATTGCACATATAGAGGTAAAATAAGCAAGCGACCAAGCGACATGGTTCGCCGAGGCACAAGCACTAACTATACTCGCCACCATTAAGCCTTTGAGGTCTCTATTCCCTGTGGCTCAATATCTTCCTCTTGTCTGATCTTCCTAAATGAAGGACCGCGCCAATGAACCACTGCTGTGGGAAATATGCTCACGCCCACAATAAGCGCCACGGCAACACCAGCGCTGGCAGCTACGCCGACGTTTTCGAACATAGCAGGGAACCTAAAGAGATGAAATTAGCTTGGCTCTCTGTTAAATCGAAGCATATAGTAAATTTATGAATATACGAGAAATGTGCTGGGGATAGAAAGGCTGCATACCAGAACGGCCCAATAAACCCCCACATCTGGCGCACAAATGTGATAAACACGCCAATGCTAGCTGACTCCTGTGGATGGCAGTCAACGGCATAGGTGATGAGCACGGTGGTAATGATCTGATTCCCGCCACCGGCAAATGCAATCCCGATGACAGGAGTGATATCCCACTGGAGTTCCGGCGCCTGCGCGGTGCGAACCAAGAAAACTATTATCCCGATGATACCGAGCATAAATCCCGGGTAGCTAAGCCACAATCTGAACTCCGGTGCTGGCGCGCGACCAATCTTCTTCGCGCGGCGGTTCATCCAGGTATCTGATAGAATGCCACCGAGCTGTTCACCAATAACAGAACCAATGATGAGGCCCAGGAATTGAAGGCCGAGCTGTTGGTCGTTGAAGTGGAATTTCTCACCGAAGAGCTGGGGTAGCTCGACAGTGACGAGGACGCTGCAGAAGAGGAAGGTCATGGCGTAGGCGATGGCAGGGAGGAGGATGCAGAGCTTTCGGCTGAGGAAGAGGGGCTGGATGAACTCGTAGGCGCTGATGGGGGAGGGATCGATGCGGCTGAACTGGAGGTATTCTTGCTTGAAGTCCGAGCCGTGATGCGTGACACCGTTGCGAATGTAGCGGGTTTCAGGGCCGAGAAAGAGGTAGAGGATGAATTGGACGCCGTTGATCTGTTGTCAGGGGTTAGAGAGAGGACTTGGAGTGTGAATGGGGGACTTGCAATTGCGAGGATCCAGTAGATCCATCTGTAGCCAACGCGCTCGGCGACGAAGCCGAATATGAAGGGTGAGAGAGGCACACCGATGGTGACCAGCAGAGTCCAGATTCCCATGTACCGGGCACGTTCCTTCTTAAAGAATGTCTCCGTGACAACGGCGCTGCCGATGGCTGCCGGAGGGCTGATGAAGAATGCAACGATGGCTCTGCATACGGACATCGAGTTATAGCCTGGGCTCTCTGCGCAGCCGATATTGCCTACCAAACTGCAGATGAGAGAGAGCAGGAAGACGGGGCGGCGTCCATAACGATGCGAGATTGGCTTCCAGATAAGCGGGGCTACTCCTAGAATGGCGATCTGGAGAGACGTGAGGTATGTGATGTCCTGGAGCGGCCTGCCTAAATCCTTTGCCATGGTTTGATAGGCAGGAATAATGGAAGCCGCAATGAAGGTCGACATGCAAGCGTGGAACGCAACGAGAATGAGATTGATAACTTTCTGCAAAGTGGCACTTGAGTTAGTCAAGCTAGAAGAATCCGTAGAAGTAAGGCAACATACCTTCGACGAGGTCCAGTTATAGGGGTCTGCATCTCCCATTCCTGGAACTGGGTCAAGCTCCAAGGTGCCATGGCGCTGCATCAGGTATTCTCGATGTTCTGGGGAAAGTGCATCAGTAGTTTTGGGATGCACATAGGCGCCGCTCTCTCCCGTAAGTTCTATGTCCTCGCTATGCTCTGCGCTGGGTTTCCCTGGGCCGTTGTTGCCATTACTGGGCAGTCCAGCAAGGGCTTGGCTGAGACCTTTTTCGTCTGTTGAGATCGCCATGACTCGCAGTTCAAAAGAAGCTTAAAATACAAACAAAACACTGGCAATTGCCTCGATTGAGGTTCTCACGGGATCTCCGGGTAGCAAACTGTAGGAATTGTCCTAAGGGGTTATGACGCAAGCCGTGGGAAGCTACAGCCTTTTAGAAAGAATAAAAGGACTGTAGAACAGCATGAGATATGTGTGATGGGTGAACTATCGCAGGTTCCAAGAGCTCCTTTTATGGCTCATCTACCGCGTTTTGTAGCATAGGACCGGAGCTAATATGATAACCATGTCGAAAGCCGGGGACCAGGACAGTTTACGGCCAAAAGGTGGAGTCCCCGCATGCTTCATCGCCGTTTCCCCACGTCAACCCCTCACAATCAATGGACCACAGCCATCTCCACAGTCTTCCCCACAATGCATCTCAATGTAATTCCACGTGGAAAAGTGGGAAAGTGGGAGGAAGTATGGACGCGGAATCTTCCATGTCCTCCGCGGAGAACTCTGTGTTCGACTCTGTATTGTTATCCGTTCCCCCGCAAATGGATTGGTGGGCCACAGCCGCCGTCATAAACGTCTGAATCCACAGTAGAAAGTTAGTTTATCTGGGGAAAGTTAGAGCTCCTGGTATCGAACGACACTTTTCGGCATCTATTTATCTGCGCCGAGACATGGCCGCGCGCCCAGCTCCATCAAACCGGTAGATCCTCGGCGTGCCTGATTCGACCAATGTGGAGGCCTGTGCTGTGTCTGGGCAAGGCTTAATAAAACCAAGAAAGACCAAGTCCGAACGACGCCACTTTCTGCTCCATTATGATGTTAATAAATCGCCCTTAGTTGCTGACTGATGCGGCGGCAGTAGGCGACGGGAACGTCTACCCTTATAGTACCGCGGAACCACCCACTTTTTCACACAAGGAAGGTAGCAAGAACAACGATGGAATGTAGATATTGCCGAAAGACATTCTCCAAGGGAGAGCATTTGAGGGTAAGTTATAACTAGCGCTGCGCCTCGAATCAATTATTAATGGGTCACTTAGAGACATGAACGCTGCCGTAAGAAACCGCCCGTTGTTTCCTTGACAAATGGTCACCAATGCTTAACAATTGGAACATTCCATACCCGATTGCCCACGGCTAACAGTTGGATGCAAAGATACTGGATCTCGCCCCTTCGTTTGCGCCGACTGCAAAAGACCCTTTGCGCGGCAGGATGCCTTGATTCGCCACGAGAGACTGCACACGCGCAAGGAAGGCGCAGAATATGCCTCCCCTGCCTCAAGCGCTGCCACTCAGGCGCCGGCGGTGCCGACATCTATGTCTCAAATCGTCAACACCGGTGTTAGGAGAACTGCGCCCAGTGCTGAGGTTGGAACGCCAGAGCAAACGTGGATGGAGCAGCAGTCCATGAACTCGGATGTGCCAGATATGCTCCAGGCCCCCGACATCGGATCGGATCTGATATGGCCCGATTCGGAAACGTTATTTCAGACAATCATGTCGATGGATTCGACGAACCAGTGGCAGATGCCTCTGGGTACGCTGCCATTCTTGCCTGGTGTTCAGCAGGCGGGTAGCGATATCTGTGACAGCCAGAGCAACAACTTCAAATCTCCGGACTCATTTGACGACCGCGGGCCGGCTATTAGTGCTATCCCATCCGGAGGAAGCCATCGTGCTGTGCACGATGTTAGTAAAATGGTCTCCAACTTAGTAAGCCCCTGAATACCTTGCGCACCATGTTTTATAGCTCACCATATGGTTAGTCTTCAAGTGTGACAGCGGCAATAGAAGCTACTTCTATCACTTCTGTTTTCCTAGACGAATGTCTGCATATGTTTTTCGTCCGTTTCATCCCCACATTCCCCGTCTTGCACCGCGCAACATTTGTATTCCGAGAGAGTACGCAGCCATTACTACTCAATGCTATGGCAATTGGCTCCTTATATCTTGGCCCTAAAGATTCGATTGCGAAGGGCGAGGCCTTATGGCGGCTGGCACATATTGCTGTTGCTACCAACTGGGAAACATTAATTACACACCGTGGACCATATGACTCCTGTAAAGGGGTTCAGCTTGTTCTGACCGCATTATTGGGGCAAGTGTATGGTGCATTATCAAAGGTATTTGACTCGACCCAGCGATATAAGACAGGATGCTCATACATCAACTTTAGAACAGGGACGTCCGAACCACGAGCCAGGCATTCCATGCAATTGGCTTCTTTTGGGCCAGACACTGCGGAATGTTTGATAACCCCCCATACCCAACAACCAACCTACCACCGCTCAATGCGCCAGAGGCGACGATAGACCAAGAATGGAGGATATGGACAGCCAGAGAGATCCAACAACGAGCGCTACTGGGCCATTACGTGCTCGATGGCCTCACAGCTCGCATGTCTGGAAGGCCAACTTCGGTTCGCCACGCCGCCAATTCCCTAAATATTCCCAGCGGCGAAGCAGCTTTCGAAGCGAGCACAGGCGTAGCCTGGCTGAACTGCATGCGCTCTGAAAACCCAAACCCACCAACATTCCGAAGCATATTCTCCTCGCTCTTCTCCCTCCAATCGCCGCCCCCCACAACCCTTACATTCTCCGCCTTCTCCTTCCGCGTTATCCTGGAAGGTCTCCAATCCCTCGTCTCCGACTGCGCCGATGACCATGCCACCGTCGGCGTTCCCGCCAAACCTGAAGTTCGCAACGCCCTCCTTCAGGTCTACACCTGGATCACAGCAAGCACACACCTCCCCAGCGCTGACACCCTGGAGATCTTGCTCCAATGGCACACTACCTGCCTCAACGCATGCATTGACTCCTCTCTCCTATGCCGACACATCTGCGCACGCTACTCCATTCCGCAGCACGTCTGGGGTGGTAGTCAAGCTGCCATCCCTGGCCTCGATCTCGTCAAGTGGGCGAACTCAGAAGATTCCCGTACGGCGCTTTTGCACGCCATCGCGATCCAAGAGATGGTTGAGCAGCTTCCGAGGGGACGGGCGCATGTAATTCACATCCCTAGCTGTCTGTTTTCAGCAGCGACGATATTTAGTGTTTTTGCGCTGGCGGGGATTGCGCAGGTGAACCTGCCGAGCGTGGTGGATTGGAAGTACCTTGTGTCACGAGCTGATGATGCATCGGTGGCGATGACAGCATTGGCGGAGGCGAGTGTGAGTTCGGAGACGAAGAGGTTTGTGATGGGGGAGCATCCGTCGATGTTTGGGGTGGGAGGGGCGACGAGGAATTTGATGTATGAGTTGAATTCGATGCAGAAGCTGTTTAGATGCTTGACATCGCAATGGGGGATTTCGATTGATATGGAGGTTGTTATGGATCAGTGGATTGCGCTTTGTCATTGAGTAGGTTCTGGAATAATCATGGCTGAACAAAGATATCATTTATTATCATATGTGTATTCATAATGTGAAGTGTGTGTGAAGGAAGTGAAAGCCTCGCAGCCGCCTCGAAAGCCTCAAGCAACAAAGCTTCGTCAGGGGCTCGAACGTGCCACCTCCTTCCACCTCCTTCCTCAAAAACAAGCAAAAAAAATATAAAAACATATCCAGACCCAGACTCGAACTGGGGTACTCCGTCGGTTCTCAACCTCAAACTCGGGGTGCTTGCCGAAGGCGAGTTTGGATGCTATCCAAAACCGGTTGATAATTGAGGGACGAACATCTTACCACTAGACCATCCAGCCTTTTGAATTAAAGAGCATGCGTATAAAACGCTATATACACCGGACGTCTTGCATAGGGGTAGGATTAGTAAAGAGGGGGGGGGTGTATGTGTTTGGAGAGTAGCTACACATCACACACCTCGAGGTGTTGGAGCCCCGAGGGGCATGACCCGGTCATAGACCCAGACGAAAAGCACGCCAGCTTAAAGACTCTCGTCCGGATTTTACATCCTATAGCTTGGGATAGTCGCAGCGTAAACATATACAAAATATATATCTGTAATTTAAAGGCCATCTATCCGCCCAAATATCTACAACCAACACCAACCCATATATACACAGCACCGCACCCGTTATACCCATCACTCCGCAACAAGCCCTGGCCACTTCTCAATGATATACTCCACCACAGCATCCGGTCCTTTCTCGACCTGTAATCCTTGTGGCAGCGCCATCGTCTTAATCCCTGGCTTCGTCTCTCGTGCAATTGCCTGGATCCTATCGCTCTCCTCGGGCGTCCACATCGATGCACAGAACTGTTGTAGTTAGCGCCTACTCACTCATTCTCAGCTGGGTTATTCCTAGCGGACTTACCAAAACGTCTGGCTGGTTCTTCTCAACCAAGTCTTTCACTTCATCGATAGCTGCCCATTCGTCAGCAGCTGCGTTTATCACCTAAAAGAAGGAGAGACTGCTGGTGAACAGTAAGGAAAAGCGTACTCTCAGCATTAGCAGCGTGGATAATCGTGTAATCCGCCTTCACATCCTCAACCACGCGCCCAATAAGTCTCTTCGCACGCTCGGGGGCCTTGTTGACCGTGACCAGCTTGAAAGGACCAAGGGGCTTGTTCGTGTCTGCCATATTTGCAGCTGATAATTTCGAGACTTGAAGCACAATAAAAAAAAGCTGTAGTATATTCGTATGTTCGGTTTAATTCGCAGCGGTAATTATAGATTTCTCAAAGTATGTAAAACAACGAGGGGGAAATGGTTATATTGTATTACGCCATCCGTCTAGCTCATGCCGCGGCCCTGTCTACCTGCCTCTCTCTCAAGGAGGGGCTGCGGCATCGGAATCCCATCCCACACACGGCATATCTCCATGTAGAAGATATCTCGGCTGCCTCGCTATACTGTTTGACACGAACTCGCCTCAATTCCTTCCGTCCGTCGTCATCCCCACGCGCCTTCGAAATGTAAGATCACTGCCACCGCGGCCTCTGAATCCCCTAGCTCTCCACAACAGCCACTGTGGGGACCCCTGTCGTACGGAGGTGGGGATGTGTTCGGGGGTCCAGGGGTCGGGTATCTCTTCTCCCGGTGGACCCCTCACTATTAGTCAGCCGATTTAGGGAGGGGGAAATCACGTGCTAGGCTCCGAATCGGGGCCTCTATTGAGAGCTGTTTGTGGATTGATAGCTGTTGATTATAGAAGAAGGGCCAATTTTTTGATTATTTGAGGCTCAAGTGCATATTTAGTCTGGGCATTATTACAGTGAAAGATATAGCAACGCCAAGTTTCCGTTTTTTTGCGATAACAGCAAGCAAGCACCTTGAGACCTCTCCGTCCAGCTTACAAATATAACGCTTCAAGATGGCAGCAGCTTCATTCAATCGCAAGTACTCTAAACAAACCGGAAAGCGCTATCCCTGCATATTTCTAACACTCAGCACAGGTCTAGTACGCTTCATCCCCAAAGCAGACAGCTCAGCGATCCTCCTCGGCCAGCCCGCCGACAGCGCCTTGGACGTCGGTGCAGCTCTGCGCGCTGGGAAGGAAGTCCTCGTTGATATCTTCAGCGGCAAGTCTGTGATTAGCCCCGGGTCGAAGACGGGGAAGACAGAGTCGATAGGGAGGCTTTTGTCGCCGCTTGCGCAGGAGGAGGTTGGCACGATAAGATGTATTGGGCTTAATGTGTGTGATCTTGCGAATTTGTCCTTCGGGGAGCTATGAGGAGTGTCAGCTGACAGGATTTATAGTACGCTCAGCATGCGAAGGAGGTCAAGATGGCGTTGCCGACTCTGCCTACCCTATTTCTGTATGCAATTCATCTCCGCCCTCAGCAAGAGCGTATGATCTAACTTTATTTCCCCTTCACCAGCAAGCCGGAAACTGCCCTAGCAGACCCCTGGCCAACGCCTTTCACGATCCCCAAATCCACGATTGGAGATGACACCACCGACTTCGAGTCTGAGCTCGCTATTGTTATCGGTCGTCCAGCGAAGGATGTTTCGGAGGCTGACGCGCTTGACTACGTCTTGGGCTACACGGCGGCGAACGACATCTCAGCTCGCAATGCCCAGTTCGCACAAACGCAGTGGTGTTTCTCGAAGGGTTTTGATGGCGCGTGTCCGATTGGTACGTTCATAATGAAGGCCATGTTTAGATAGTCAGCTATGGATTGTTACTGACAACGAACATAGGCCCCGTGTTGATCTCCAGCAAGGAGTACGACGTGAGCAAGCTTCGAGTCCGCGGCATCAAGAATGGACGAGTCTTGCAAGACTGTGGGACCGAGTAAGTGATCCCCTATTCTTATTCCCAATCTTCTTACTGTCGGTCATTGATGGCATTTATGAACATGATCGATACTGACATCGTCAAAAGTGACCTGATCTTCTCCGTCGCCAAGATCGTGAGCTTCCTCTCGCAGGGAACGACGTTGAAGCCTGGAACGGTCATCTTGACTGGCACTCCTGCGGGTGTGGGCCACGGTTTCTCGCCGAAGGAGTATCTCCGTGACGGCGACGAGTTCTCTGTTGAGATCTTGCCGGGTATCGGGACATTGACGACGGCGTTTGTCAATGAGAAATAGAGTGACAGAGTTCAGCAATCGATAAGTATTACAGCTTGATTAGATCACTGGACAGATTTTAGGCGGTGATAGTATGATAATCTGTACATAGAATATATTATCATGCCGATTCACGGCTATATTGCGTCTTGCATTGAGCCATTTTACTGCTCCTTTACGGTCTGTCTGGATGATGTCTCGAAGTCAAGCAGGTGCTGGAAAGGGGGGGCCTTCCGCTGCCTTCCACATCTTGAATCTAGACCAAACCTTGAAGGGGCCTTTGACTCACTCTACCTCAGTTGCATTGTTGGAGGGGCGGTCTGCCTTGCTGTACTCACGTGGATGGTTAGACACGAACTTTGCCTCACTCCTGTTGTTCGAGCCCCCCTGAACCAACGAACCGAAGGCATCTATCCGGAGGCGTGTGTGTGAATTGCTTTAATCATGTTTGGTAAGTGTTACTCGTTTCCTTCCGTTCAAAACGTGTCAGTTCCCAACAACAGCCTCGAGGTTCAGATCACCGCCACTATCCCTGAGTTGGATACTCTGTCGTGCCAACAAAGGCATCAACACTCCACCACGGTGTGATGATACCTTTATCGGGCACGGAACAGCACAGCTGTCTTAGTTAGCGCGAGCACAGGGGTCTCGTACCTTACCCATCACAAACGCATTCCCTGAGCCGCGTTGGACTTTGCCGCGAATCTGGGTCTGTGTCGAAGCCCGTGTCTCGAGTTCTCCGCCAAACAATAGTAAGCAGGCGAGAGGAGGTGGCATTGCTCATTCCACATCCCGTCCGAGTGGATGCCTCGTCAGCAACGCATGCGATGTGTGTGTGCCATTTGGGCGGGGAAAATACTTGATAGGAGTTTTATTGCTTGAGGCGTCGGCTGTAGGATTCCGAAGAATGCGCCTCTCATATCAGTTATCTATTTGGTTGATCGGTCAGCTAGCTGGGAGCATTGGCCACTGCTCATTATTCGCGGTGGGGAAATATGTGACTAGCTGAGAGCATCTGCAGATCGTGGTCTGGCTCTGTATCTCACGTGGGTAGGCCTCGGTGAGGGGTGAGTCCAACACACAACAGGGAGAGCAAAGGAAGGTGTGAGACTTGACTTCCCCTCGCATACTATGGTCATAGCCTACTGAGTGACAGGAGGAGAGACTTCTGTCTTGACATTATGAAGCAAGCATAGAGAGATTTGGACCCCAAACAAACAAGCTATGGATCTGCACGGTTGAGGTCGGCACATGAGTGATTTCCCACCTTGCCAGCACGGTAGACAAGGGCATAGACAAGGGAAGCTGTTCAAGGCAGTCAGCGTTACATCTTCCGGCTTCGCATCGCCGTCACCGGTTCGGGAATGTATGCAACTCGATGGGGATGCCCTTGCCGTGACCTGTCTCTCGCGCCTGGCCGATCTAGCCACTGCGAAGCCGTTATGCGTCCCGACAACCTGGTATCCCGATATCAGTTAACCATGTTCTGTTAGTGGCGATCATGTCGATGTCTTTCTAGCGGCGATACGGCGAGGGAGAACAATAGTAAGGAGAGGAACAATACTAAGGGCGGGGCCAGCAGGGGGATAGGGGTCTAACAGGGGGAACAATACTAAGGGGCTAAGCGACTTCCTCTCAACCACAACCACAACCACAGCAACTACAGCCCAACAACAAAAAAACCACTCCTGACGTCCAAAGCAAATGCACCAATGCGATCAATGATGCAGCCTGGCCCTTATTCGATAATCGAAGCGCCTCGATTGATTCTTCTGTTCCTTCTATTCCTTCTTTATCGAGGAACAGTCACATATTGCCTGTGACCTCGGACTTGTCGTTTATTGCAACGACTGTTCAGTTCCAGCCCGCTCACTCCGTTCATGATGCTTTCACGGTAAGTCCTCCTGACCTCTCTTCCCCCACCCTCACTTGCTCTCTCCATTCATTGCAGAACCGTCTGTCATATCTCCTTCTTTCAAGTCTTAAGCATGGGCCCCTTTCACCGTGCCGTCCCTTTCCAATACTGTTCAAGCCTGAACGGTCGGAGGAATGCAGTCTCCATACCCCTCGCCGCTACCTGGCTATCTCGAAGTCGAGTATAAGTATCCCTCGACGATCCGCCCCTTCCTCCTCTATTTTTCTTCACCATTACAAACACATCAGCTTTCCACAGACAATCAAATCAAACCAAACACTTGCCTCTCTCCAAATACATCTTTATCATCCTCCCCCAACAAATCAATCAACATGGGTCCCTCCGCCATCTCCCGTCAGCGTCAAGGCAAGAAGGCCAATGAGTCCTACGGTGCCGGCTGCGTTGTTCAGAAGGCTAATGAGTCTTACGGTGCTGGCTGCGTCGTTCAGAAGGCCAACGAGTCCTACGGCGCGGGATGCATGGTTATGTAAATAACCTACCTACCCTCACCAACCCCGCCATCATCTCGTCACTCTCAGTTCCATCCGAGCAAGCAGCTGCAGCAAATACTCGACCGAAACCAGCAGCTTGTCTCTACAATTTGCGAGCATGGCGCCTCTCTCAAACTACGCAGGATGCCAGGGCCTCGATCTCGATTTCTCTCTATCCACCGACGGGCTCTGATGGCGGGTGTGCCTGGCCGGCAATCAGTTTTGTACCAATCGTGTGCGATAAGTTTGGATATTATCCATGACAGACCTACTTTCACTACACTCTTTTGAGCCCATCATCAACGGCATCGACAGGCACATCAACGACGCGCTCCGCAGCTCCCACGCCCGTCAGAGGGTTTGGAGGGCCGTTTGTTTCTCAATCAATCTGTCTGTTGGTTATGGGACGGGGATTTCTTTTTGGATATTTTTGGAATTAGTTCACAAAAAACAAATGGGGGCTTAATGCTAGGAGTCAGGAACTCGCCCTTGAGTGGATTAGTTGCGGGGATTGGGTGGTTCTCTGCCTTTTATAATATAGCAATCAATATGCTGGTCTCTGTCATTTGAAAAGTCTTCATTTATTACTGCTACTGTACCCGTGAGAAAAAATAGGATACATGTGAAAGCGTAGTCTTCTCATTAACAGCATAACCCTCCTCCCAATTTAAAACCTGGAGAACGGCAACCTATAACAAAATAAATTAGTAAACCCATCCTCTCGTCCCAAAAAACACATGAACACCAGGGCAAAACTTACCACTTCCCCTTCAACGTAATAATCGCCCACGCATTCCCACTCTCATCAACCTCCTTATCAACCTTCGTCTCAAACGCAATAGCACTCATAATCCCATCCCCAAACTTCTCATTCAGCACCGCCTTATACGCATACCCATAATTCTGCACAATCTCATACAACCTATAAATCAGCGGTTCCACGGGCGGCATCGGCCCCGCGCGTCCCCTATCCGGAAAGCCCAGCAACTGGCTCTCCAACGTCGGCAACGGGATCCCGAGGAGGTTGGAAAGCTTCTCGACGTCCTCTTGCGAGGCGGCGGCTTGGCCGTAGAAGAGCGCTGCGACGGCGACTTCGCTGCGGCCGAGCTGCTTGGCGATGGCTTCGAAGGAGAGGGATTGGCCTGCTTTGGCGTCGAAGAGCATTTTGGAGGAGGGGGGGAGGCGGGACTCGAAGGATTTCTGGGGGGGAGGAGGGTGTTAGGGATTTCGGGGTCTGTTATGTGTGGTGTGGGTTGGGGTCTTACGTCGAGGACGGAGATGCGGCGTTCTTGGGCCATCGTTGCGGTTTGTATGTTCTCGAGTGAACTGAAAAATAGATTTGTATTTGGGTTTTGGATAGTATAAATCTTTTAAACTGACTGAACGAGGAAAGAATCAAGAAGTTATGGTTCTTGTAGAGTAGAGAAGTGGTGGTGATACAGTCGACCCAGGGTGTCATCAATCAATAATCACCTTACCCCGCCATCAAGCTGCGGGCGGAACCCCTCTGCACTGACACCCACGTCATAATGTGAGCAGATCCCCGCAGCTGGACCCCCAATCACCATTCAGCGAAACACACCGGGCGGAAGGCAGTTTTAGTCATAATCACACGACCTCCACGGATTTTATTTATTGACTTGTTTGGTGAGGTAACGGCACAGGATTGTGTGCAGCGTATTGCGTACTGTCTGGACTGATTGGGGTGTGTGGGAATGTTGTGTGGGAATCAGTTTGTAGAATAGATGTAGACTGATAACAACTACGCATACATGTCACTTAAATAAGAACACATTTTTGTATACTCAATCCATTGACTCGCATCCCATCTCATCATCAAGATTCTGGTTGCACGTCGAGGCATATCGTAGGCATGACAGCATCCCATCATCTCCCGCAGGCCATCAAAAAAACCCGTGGGCAGGCAGGAGCTTTAAAGCTACCCAGCCTCTCTCCATCCAATATCCCCATCTATCATCACCTTGTACGCACCATCTCTTCCATCCCGCGGGCCGGAGCTTTAAAGCTACCATGCCCATGCCTGATCTGATATATCCATCTCAAAAAACTCTCTCCCCACGCGCAAATGCGGGAACAGCAGCTTTTAAGCCAACTATGCCCCGACTTACATACGAAAAACTTCGTAAAAACGTGAACGCCTGATGTTGATGTGCCGGTGGTTTGGTGGGGTTTGCTGACAAAGGAAATTACATGACGGTGAATCTTTTTCGCTTATCGTGGGTCGCATCGCAAAAACTGTGCGAGGGGGTGAGGGGAAGTCCTCTCATCGAGGGCTTGGTGCTGTGTCGTGTGGGGAGTCGAATTTGTTATGTGCTGTGACTAAAGGGGTTTAGGAGATGCCGGTAAAATTAAGAGGAGTATGTTGGTGGTAAAGTAACCCAAGGCGCGAAGATATATTCGTGGATATGTAGCTGCATTTACATATCCATGGAGTCTCCACCGTTGGCGAAGTTGAAACCACCAGATTGTCCCTGGGTGCCGAAGCCGAAGGTGCCGTTAGCGCCCTGTGCCTGTTGGGCAGCCTCATCATCGACGGCGTTGTCATCCTCGTCGGAGAAGTACTTCTCGATCATGTTGTATGCCTTCATGTAAATCTCCTCGTTGGCGTTGGTCTGGCAGTCGTGGATCTTCTCCATGCCGTTGCACTCCTCAATGAAGAGAGCATATCTGTTGATGCTCTCTGGGCCCTCACCAGAGGACTCCTTGTCCATCTCTCCAACCTTGAGGATGTTCTCTAGGCCATCAAGGGCAACCTGGATGATCTTGTTGTCTGGGCAGGCCAGAAGGTCACACAGTGGCTTAATGCAGCCCTGGGCGACAAGGTAGCGGATCTGCTCAGGCTTCTGGAGACCACCCGAGGTGGCGTTGGAAATGGCCCAGCATGCCTCCTTGCGAGTCTTAAGATCTCCGTTCGACAGGAGGTGGATGAGAGGTGGGATAATGTTGGCATCGATAACAGCCTGGATCTGGGTGGAGTTGCCAGCAGTCACGTTGGAGATGGTCCAGCAAGCCTCCTTGCGAATACCATCCTTGCTGGAGCTCAACAGCGACAGTAAGGCTGGAAGAGCACCGCAGTTGACAATGACCTGGGTCTGGACGTCATCGCCGGTAACAATGTTACCCACGGAGCGGAGAGCAGGAGTCTGGACGGAAGTGGATGCGTGCATCAGGAGCTCTACAAGGCGGCGTGGGATACCGGCCTCGATAACTGCTTGAATCTTGTCGTTGGCTCCATCAGACAGGTATGAAACTGCCCAGCAGGCATCGATTAAGACCTCGTCATCGAGGGAGTAAACAAGCTTCGCCAAGACGGGGAGGGCGGGCAAAATCTACGACGGTTAGTATGATTTCACGGTTCTAAGAAGACTTTGTAAGTGACTTACAGTGTTCCAATCTGGCTGGGGAGTCTTGCCACGGCAGAAGTTGCTCAAAGTCCAGGTGGCGTTGCGGAGCATGCTAAGCTTGCGGCTATCGCCAAGAAGAGACAAAAGAGGCTTGAGAGCGCCACAGCTCAAAACGTAATCACGGCACGAAGGGCTGTCACCAGCAATATTTCCCAACGCCCAAACGGCCTGCTCACGGACATCTGGCTCGTGGCTGGCAAGCAACTCAACGAATATCGGGACGGCACCAGCCTCAATGACGACTTGTGTCTGTTGTGCTGATCCAGAAGCAATGTTGGTCAAAGCCCAGGCAGCTTCGAACTGGACCAAGGTGTGAGGCGAACGAAGGAACTCGACAAAACGGCTAACGACACCGGTCTTGATAACTTCCTCGATAGGTGGGTTTCTCTCCTTTGAAAGGAGCTTTCTAAACTTAGTCGTAGCCTGGATTTGCTTATCGATTTGGTCGGACAGGACACCCTGTACCATTTGTGGGAGGTCCTCATTTAGCTATAATGACAAAGTATGTTAGCATATGTTTCCATAGTTCATCGTTGCTATAACATATATCGTCAAAGCTCTCGTACACCACATGGCCATGACCAAGCGTCGTGCACAGACAAGCGAAGTAAATCCCCACAGCGGGGCAAAATGCGAAAAGTAAACAAAACAGCAGAATAACTGCATTTTGCTTGCAATACTCGGCGGTCTTGTCGTCACAAATGACGGGATAACCATGGGGATATGAAGTAGAGGGAGAGATATGCGTTCACGTACCTGAGACTCCGTGGGAGCAGTATCATCGTCACTATCAGGAGCAGCCCCTAACGATGCGCCCGGCCTGGATCCATCGGCGCTGGCAAGGCCTCTGCGCTTTGCAAGGTTCTCCTCACGCTTAGCTTTGCGAATCTCAACTTGCTGTTCCTCACGACGACGACGGAGCTCCTCAGGCTTGAAGGTACCCTTCGCCTTGAACTGCGTACGACGATGCTCTGGGATGTAGCGTTCAGACATAGCTGTAGTGTACTTGTGTGAGCCTTGTTCTAGACGTTGTCTGTAATGGCTCCACTCGGACGTTCGAAAGTCGTGGAGGTTCTGAAGTGTAGCGGGGTTGAAGGTGAAGTTGGAAGGTTGTGGTGTGGAGGAAGATGATTAGGTATTTCAGAATCAGAGACAAGAAGTTGCAGTTGGACGAACAAACAGGCGCCAATACGGATGCGGTAACTGTCGTGCGGTTGAGCTCCCTAACACGTGAGTTGGTATCTTTCAATGGAAAATCGGATTATGTAAGCAGAACTCAATTAGGCCCGAGGCTTGGCAGTCGCGTCTCCCACCATTACAGCCGCGTCTCACTGTAATTTATATAAATTGCGACGTCAAGCTGCCCTTCATTTATGAAATTCAGCCGCCAGATTTGACTCGTATCACAGAGAGCAGGCAGCTCACAACCTCGAAATGCACAATATAACATACCAGGTCTAGTAATTCATTACTGCCGCGATCTGTCTGCGATACCGACCTCTTTCCCACGACTTCTCCTGCCACATTGGAGCCGCAGAGATGACGGACACCATGGCAACTGAGCTATCTCCAACGATGGCTCTTCCAAAGGATTTCAAATCCATCCGGGAAATCTCTGATATGGACGCTATTTTTGTAGCAAAACAAAAGCCATTTGTCAACGTTGTTGGCTTGATCAGAGACTACCAGCCTCCGAGGCAGACTGGAGGCTCAGGTAGACAATCCTCCCTCTTTGCTGTACTGTAAATGAGCCTGAGACTTATAGATATGTAGATTGGAAAATGACCCTTACAATTGTCGACCAGTCTATCGAGGAATCATATGAGGTGGACATTATGAAGCTTAACGTTTTCTTACCTCGCCCAGACATGCCGGTCATTGCTGGTGTGGCACAGCCTGTCCTGATTAGGAGCTGTAGAGTAGGTCAACCCTTTTATTGAAATAACTGTAGCTTATTCAGTAGGTCCAAATACATTCAGGCGCTATCTCTTTGATTACGAACTTTCGTACCGAAATCCACGTATTTCCAGTGCAAACTCCAACAGACACGGCTCTTCCTCCGCCGACATCAAAACGTGGCAAGGTCAACATAGAAGAGGTCAGATACGTTGCTTGGCTACAAACTCATATTCAAAGAGGTGCATTCCCAGATTCCAGAGAATTCCAGGAAAGGGTAGTCCAAGCAACAAATCTCAAGGTAAAATCTTGCGAGCTCAAGGATGCTCGGCCAGGGATGTTTGGTGACATCGTTGGGGAGGTTATCCACATGTTTGACGTTTCCGATCGAACCACTGTGTATGTTACCGACTACACAAGCAATAAGAACTTCTACAACCACGTCATGCCAGGTGTTCACCCGATTTTTGAAGGGCGGGATGGAGATGATTTCGGGTATTCTAACTCAAAGATGATCCATAAGTCAAAGACGAATGAATGGAAGGGACCATACGGTAAAATGTCCATCCAACTTACAGCGTTTGATGAGCACAGCGAGCGATTCAGAGACTATGTAAAAGTCGGAAACTGGGTGAAACTGTTGAACGTTCATTTTGAGTTCCCCAAAACTGGTGGTCACCTGGAGGCGAAGCTTCGTACTGATCGACGTGCCCACCCAGGCAAGCTCCAAGTGGAAGTTCTTGCCCCTCCTGAGAATAAGGAAGATATGGATTATATGTGGAAAAACGCACTACGCCGCAAAAGAGACTACCAAGAGACAGTCAAGAAGCAAAAGCGCGAGTTCGAACAAGAAATTGAAGAAGTCACCGGAAAGCGCAAGCGTGATGACGATGATGAGCCCGTGAAGATGAACGGAAAGCTTCGGCGGAAGGAGAAGAGAAAGGCAATGCAAGAAAAACTTCAACATAAGTCTAAGATTGAGGCTGGCCAAGGAAAGCCCATCGCCGACACACCTGCAGAGGATAAAGCCGCATTGAATACTGCCGGTATGTTGTTAAGGGCGGATAAAATCGATTTTGCTGACTTTATAAGTGAGATGCCACAAGCAGACATCACCGGCCATTCCTCTGGCGCTTATACTCAACAACCGTCGCCGTGTACCCGCTAGCACAGCCGGTGGGAATGAAACATATGCACCTTTTGTCAATGCCAACTATCGCGCCAACCTTCGCGTCACCGACTTCTTCCCTCACAAACTCGAAGATTTCTCAGTTGGTAGAAAGCCAAACGAATTCGACTGTCTCTCTGACTTCGACCCTACGTCGGATGAAGAGGATGATATTAATACTGTCGGTAAAGACATTAGTGACTTTGTACTCCGTGATAACGACCATCTACAGTGGAGTTGGCGATTCGCATTGCAAGTCGAAGATGCAAGTCCATCCGAAAGCCCAACAAAAGAGCGTGTTTGGGTTTTAATCGATAATGAGTCAGGTCAGTTTCTATTGACTGAAAATGCTGCGAATCTCCGCACGACGCCCGATGTTCTTGCTGCTGTGCGCGAGAGGCTCTTTGTGCTATGGGGCGACCTAGAGGAAAGGAAGGCCGCCTACCTGAACAGCGCCGAAGGAAAGATCCTTCTCCCGCGGTCACTGGAGTCATCCAGCTTGTCAAGAGATGTTTCGCCTCCTCCTAAGATCCCCCAAAAGCTTATATCTCGACCTGGAGAACAGCCACCAGATAGTGACGAAGAAATGCCTGATGACGAATCACCCCCCCAAAAAGCACCCGCCGAGCGAGATCCAAACTCATTGGAAAGTATTAGAAAGGCTACCCCTAAACAAGCAGCTACACGTCTTGCTGCGAAGCTGAGGGAAATTGGAGACCAGGCCCAAAATAAGCCATTTCCGGGATGCATTCGAGAGTATGGCATCAAAGTTAAGGTTGAAGAGCCGGCTTCGGATGAAGAAAATGAGGATGACGAAGATGACGAGGATCAAAGCCAGCGAACAGAAAAGCCTGTGGTAGCGACAAAGTGGGAAAGAAAGTTTGGGCTACATGGGACTATAATTGTATGAATTGTGCCTGGAAATTCAACCCCATGATTTTGGATGATAAGGATCAGAATGGCAATTTGATACAGCATTAACGCCACATAATGTAAGGTTACAATTAATGGGAGACCTCCTTAGGGCAACCCCTACGCCCACAGCACTGCCGAATGGGTATCCCGCCTCATTTGGTACAAGGTAGACTGGACTGGGGGTCAAGAAAAGCAACTGGACCGCCGACCTCTAGTTCAACATCGGACTCAAACGGGGAGAAACAGCAGGACGTTGAGCAGCCTGAGAAACAACACAAGATCCAACTTGATGTACCTTAGTGCATACAAATGGAAAGAGTCACCTCTGACCTTGGTCAATGATTTGGTAGACATTCTGGCATCTGGTGCAACGGCAGCCTTGGAACGGCGGCCTGCATCTGCATAAACTACGATGGAGGGCTGAGCACCTCTAGGTTGGCGTATAGATATTATTGTATAGTATTATCCTAGATGAATCAAATCCCAATGCCATCATATATCATAATTTCATCGAACTAACCTGCTAACTCTCTTCCTGCATAAAATCCACGATCGCCTTAATCCCCGCAGGACCCAGCCCACGCCAAGGATAACACACATAAACCCTATCCAAACTAGCACCGAATTTCTCACGAAACTCAGTTTTATTCGTCAGTTTCAAACGCCCATTGATAATCTCATACGTCTTTTTCAGGAGCTTGAGCTTGCCCTTCCCCATGTTGCGGCCGCCGACAACAGTATCTGTCGCACCAGTGCCATACGTAATGCTGTGCACATCCGGCTCCTGGGCCACGATGGCCGCCATGGCAAACACGCTCAGGGATTCGATGGTACCAGAGGGTGCGCCTGGGAACTCGAGCATGAATTTCACCTGGTAGCCGTTCTCTGGAGCAAGCTGATGCAGAACAAGTATCGCGTGGACACGGCCATCTCGGGAGCCGTCGGTGGCGTAGAAGTAGCGGCGGTGCTCTTCGTCAATCCAGGGCCTGATCTCTGTGAGATGGACCTGAGCGCCGGCTTTGCGCCTTGCCTTCCATTCGCCGATGCGCTCGTTAACTCGTGCTTTAAGCTCTACTGGGACAGGCTTGGTTTTGGGCCATTCGAAGTTCTTCACCCTTTGGTGCTCGGCATGGCGTATCTTTCTGGCGATATCATGGTCTTTAGACGCGATATTGTTGTGTGGATCAACTCTGTTCTCTGCGACTGGGCTCAGGGTGCGCCAATTGCATTTATCACCGAGGAACTCCTCTATCGCTGGGCCCGCCATAAGCCATAAAGGCTTGAGATCTCGTCGCTCTGTCTTAATATAGTTGAGGTATCCAGAAACAACCTGAGGGTATTGTGATTTAGCGCATAGAGGCTCTCCAACGGTGATTGCAAACCCATGATACGGGACAAAACCTTGAACCGCGCCTGTGGAAGGATGTCGCCAGATCTCGTAGCGTTCATCCAGCCAGGACGTATTGGCCGCATCGCCATAGTTTGCAATGAGCTTCTCGAGAGGTTGGTAGTCTTTGGGGACGATTTCTTGGTTCCGGTTTGTCTTGTCGGCCCATGGCGGATTGGTAGTACTTGCCTCTGGGTGCCGTAGGATGGGCCCTCCTAGATGTCTAGGAAGGGATTTTGGATCCCTCGGAAAGAGTGATGCTAGCCGGATATTGCCAAGGTCAAGGAAGAGGAATGTGAGTCTCTCGAGGCCAATACCGGCTCCAGCATGTGGGGGTGCAGCCCATCGGAAGCCCTCTATATAGTCGTTCATTACCTCAGGCTCTACCCCAAGCCTCCTCATGCGCTTTTCTAGGCAGCTAGCATCGTGAATGCGTTGGCCACCGCTAAGTATTTCCTGGCCTCGAATAAAAATATCGAAGGAATTGGTGAAGTTTTCATTGCTAGGATCTGGCATTGTGTAAAATGGCCGCGCAGAGGCGGGGAATTTATCCAGAATATAGTAGTCTGACTGATATTTTTCTCTCACGAGCTGCCCAAGCCTTATTTCGGCTCTTGTGGACAAATCTTCGGTGTCAGATGGCGGGTTTCCCAATTCATCCGTCCATCCATCGGACAGCAATAGCTTGATACCCTCAGAAAATGATAATCGAGGTGTTTCATCGCGCCACAATAGGCTTTCATGAGGATAAAACTGAGATATTATCTCAATTTCTCTGCTATATCTTTCATATAAGCCCTTCCACATACTCTTTAACATTTCATCAATCAAATCCAAGGTTTCGTGGTAGTGCTCCTCAAAGGCCATTTCTACCCGCTGGTCAGCTCGTGCATGGTTGGAGTTTGAAAGTAACTAACCAAGATCTAGCCCAGTATATTCCGTGAGGTGCCGAGGTGTATTGCTGTTTTCGGCTCGGAATACCGCTCCAATTTCATATACTCTCTCAAAATCTGCAGCGATACACATCTGCTTCGCTAGCTGGGGTGACTAATTTTCACATTATTAGAATCAGCCATGATTTTTGAGTATAATTAAATAACATACCTGGGCCAAATATACTGGCCTGCCAAAATAGTTGACTTCGAAGACAGACGCCCCTGACTCGGTTGCGCTACCTTGCAGCTTTGGTGTGTGGATTTCAATAAACCCTTGGGAATCTAAATAAGAACGGAACATATTGCTTATTCCCGATTGGATGCGAAAGATGCCTTGAGAACACGTCGTGCGGAGGTCAACGATCCTATTATTTAGACGGTAAGTCTGAGGCAACGCTTTGCTATGCCTACCACCTTCGGTGCTTCCTGGAAAGGCATAAGCAGATGAGAGTCATTGAACATGGAGGAACTTACCTCGCGAGCCCCTCTCAACGCTAGTTTCACTGCTGTGACCGTCGCCAGCAGTGGTTTGGCTGCCCTGACCATTGGATTCTCCGGATATTTCCTCGTCGGATTCGCCCGAGGCCTCCTCACTTTCTCTCAGACTGAATCTCCCAATATTCTCAGCCTCGTACACAGAAAAAGGCACATGTTCGGATAATTGTGAGATCAGATGTATTTCTTGAACCTCAATCTCTGCATCGTGTATCGTTGCTGTATGGACGGTATCGGGAGGGCTGCGGACCTTCCCTTTAACAAGTACAATACTTTCTAGGGGATAGTGTAGAACGGCCCGCACCATTTGCTCTGATACAATTCCACCTAATTCATTGCCCACGCCATTGGGACGCATATTTTGATGGCTATATCTCCCTCCATCTCCATCTCCATCGTCCGGGTGGCTGGCCTCGAGCACGCCCTGAATTGTGAATGTTTGCTGACGGAAGACGAGGAATATCAATTTAGCGCTCAATCGTCGTATGGTATGTATTCGAGCCCTGAATGTAATAATATGGCCAATTTCGTCTATTCATTATAAGCTAGATTCAATGACCGTTGGACTAAGACCAGTAAAGAATAACGTACCAGAAAAGTCCAGCTCCTCGAACTGATACCTTCCATAATATTCCATCTCTTCGTCGCTTCTCTTCCTAGTCTTGCTCATATTTATGCTCAGGGGCTTATAGAGCTTGGTGAGTTCAGGCGGACCATGATTTAAAAATTTGGCATCTTTCTCGCGGGCGGAGATCCCATATTGCTGCTCCTTGTGTCTTCTTGTTTCCCTCCTTTCGTGCTTTGCTCTTTTGGGCCTTGCTCGCTGGTGCCGGGTCGAATCCTCGCCGGTGACTGCCACACCTTCCGGTACATTTCGGGCAGCAAATACCGGCCTGTGTGCAATTCGTGATGGTTCATTTTCCTCGGGTTTGCCTCCAGTCTTGAGTCGCCTGAGTGGAGCCTTTAACTTCTGCGCGAGCTTGCTTTTAATCCCATTTGGTTTGCGATCCTCGCCATTGGAAGCACCTGGCTCTTTCTTCAGTGCTTTCAACATCTGGGCCATAGCAAGGGTCTCCCAAAATTTACCACCAATGGTCAATCATATGGTTTTGAGGGTCCTGAAGGCAGGTAGCCTGATATCTCACTTTGGATTGTGAACAAAACCACATGCGCAACATGGGCAAACCATCAGAAAGAATACCAGTCAATGGAGTCAAACAATGAAACCCTTAAAAATAATATCAACGGTATAATATGATTTTTAATTGAAGGGTACGATTTGAAATATTGCTAAATAGGCAAATATATGGTACCAAGGGACCTTGTTGGACTGTGACATCATCTTCCATACCTTATTAATCTCGACCCATAACATCGTCAACCATAATTCTTACAACTCGAGCCGAGCAAACTCATACTTGTGCTTAAGCCACATACGACAATGAAAATAACTATTCAACAATAGGGCCGCTGTTATTGAATTGTTTAATGTCGTATTTGTTTCTCAAGGCATCGGCCCCTAACTGGGATTCCCCCATAATAATTTTAACCTTAAAACGATATTCTCAACACTTGCGTTTTGCTAAGAAATACCTCGCTCACTAATATTGCTTTACCGATATGGACTCCAATACTGGGTATCGGTGGCTCCTGTAAGTCGTATTATTTCCTTTTTTACTCGGGTTTTTTTCTGATATGTTAATCATAGACACCTGAAGGCTATAATTTGGAGATATCTAATGTGGATTGGAATGCTCATCCACCATCGCGCCCAGCCTGCCTCCAGGCCCCCTTCCTTCATTGTCAAAGCTCCATCGAGATTATCGGTGCAAAGAGGAGATATTTGCCTTGTCTTCTACGTCCCAGAGAAATACCACACCTCTTCGGATGAGCATCGTTTTCCAGTCATCATTAATTTCCATGGCGGTGGATTTACCTTGGGCACGGGAACTGATGATGCCCGATGGGCGCGCTATGTTGTGGAGAAGACCGAAGCTGTTTTTGTGAGCGTAGAGTATCGACTAGCACCAAAGTACCCCTTCAGCGTCGCTGGTGATGATGGAACTGACGCCTTGATATACCTGGCTGCACATTCCGAGGAGTTACGTCTTGATCCCCAAACGATCATCCTTGGCGGTTTCTCCGCCGGGGGAAATCTCGCCTTAACAATTCCTTTCATCTTCTACGAGTTAAAAAACGGCAGCGAAAAGCGCTTCTTACGGCCCAATGACTCAGATGGAGCCGACCAGAACGATTTGAGCCAGATGAACTCGCCTCCTACTGTCCCGCAAGCCTGCCAAGCTAGTTCACAAAGCACTCCTTTAATTGAATGCCGGGCGACAGCTTTAGAGACAGTGCAAGAAATTCCTCCACTTACGATATGTGCTATTGTCTCATTTTATCCTCCAACAGACTTTCGAATACCCCGCGCAACCAAACGCACGACAAACTCTCGGCCTGAACTCAACTTATCGGCAGCACTCACCAATCTCTTTGACGACTCGTATCTCTCATCGGAATACGCTGAAACATCATTGCATCTAGGAGACCCCTATCTCTCACCTGCTGCGGCCAGCGATGATCTATTGAGAGCTGCTTATCCTCAGTTGATCATACTCTATACCTGCGAGCACGACATGCTCAATGCCGAAGGAGTTACATTCGGGGAGAGGCTGAAGAGTCCAAACATCGGTAAGACCGTGAAAGGTGGGATTATTGAGAATGTTCCACATGCATTTGACAAGATGCCGAATCCAATGAAATACCGAGAGGCTGCCGAAAGAGTATATGGTGAGGCATGCGCGGAGCTAATTGCAGCTGGATTGGGGAGTGGTGCACACCAAACAGAACGGGCACAGCCCAAGCACAGTAAGACGGTAGACAGGTTTTAAGATATGAGCATTGGAGTTGATGACCATTTGATGGCTTACCAGTGGTATGTTAGCAACTCTGTATGCCAGTCGCTCTGACCCGAGCCCCGTTATGGGGCATTACTAGTTGGCCCCCCCCCCTGTCCAACGAGATCGGCAATTGAAGGATCATCACGTGGTATATGTGGAAACAATTCCTCGTCGCCATGCAATCCTTCAGGGCCATATTCGAATCCGAATCCAATTATAGCTAAGGACAGTTCATTTTATGTTATATAACATCTTGCAACCTGTAAATTCTCCATCCTTGCTTATAGATTCCAATTACTGACCAACATATCAGTTTCGGAAGATGACCACCTCTCTTCCAGGAGGATGTAAATGGCCGTGAAAGACGTTGGTCCGAATACATGACCTGATGAGAATCGCAGATCTAGTTTCTGCTCATTCCAGTCGCAGTTAAAATGTCAGACTCAAACGCGTCGCCGGCGGAAGTCCGTGTTTCTGTCATCGCTCTGGTCGTTTCATTGGTTGCACTTGTTGCTACCACCGGGCAATTGCTACAACAGTATTTTGCAACAGCAGATGGCTACCGTCGTTGCCAATCGTCCGTCATGGGCGCTTGGGGTAAGAAGACAAGACTGCGGTGGAGATGGCGTCAGTTTCGATTTGAGACGCTGTATTCGACGCCTGAAATATTCATGACGGATATGTTTTATCCGATCTGTTCGGCCGAATACCTGCTAGGGCTGAATGACATGGAACTCAATAAGCTGTGGAGTGCCCCTGGCCCCAACAACTATGGCAGACTTGCTGGCGAGAGCAGGTCTAATGGAGACCTTGTTGGCTGGCTTGAGTTGCTATCTCAGATGCACCGCTCAACTCATAAGTCATTGTCACCAGCTAAGACTAAAGATGATGTTAACCGTGAAATTAAACTCGTCAACGCACATCAACAATTTCACTCGGATTACCGCCGAATACCGGCAATAGAAGTTGTGGAAAGGTCATGGGACTTTCAGCCACCAGATGTGTCGCGGCCTTTGGCGAAAACTACGCTCAGTACTTTGGCGGTAATGGCTCGGAGGATGGGCATGCGATGGAAGGTCTTCCGCCCTGAAGATGGGATCATGCACGCCGAAGGCGGCGGCCATGTCCTTACATCGACGGTTGTGAGAACGCTTGGTCTTGTTGTTCAATACAATTACCACGGCCAGACCGGCTCTTACTTCCTGAACAATTCATATTCTAAAAAAGCGGGCCTTGGGACAGCACGTAAGAATGAAGAAATATACATCCCCACTCGCGAAGCAGACAGTCTCGGCGCAGGTGTTGTTCGCGGGGATGAAAGACTTGGCCTCTCGGATTTTGTCCTCACAACCCAGGACGATATAGTCGATGCCCTGAACAGCCTAGTATCTAGGAACGGCATGGGTGATTTGCTGAAGGAAATATTGCGATTCGACGCTGGCTTTATGTTCCCCGTGGGAGATTTAATTGCCTTTTCCATGATACCGATGTGCATTCCAAATCAAGGAGAATATATGTCACTGGTCCAGATACCTGCACCGAGCGATAATACAGGTGGAGTTACCGCGTCCAGAGCCGGCCGCCTCTCTTTCCGTGGGAGTCTTCGTGACCATCTTGGAGATGTATACTTACACAATGCCTTGGAAACACAATCCTTTGCCGACGTCTTAGAAACGGAATTATCCGCCGGTATTTCAGAAACAGCCTCCTCTACCGACCCTGCAAGGTTTACAGCATCTTGGGCATTGACAAAGATCGAGCAACTGATAATCGAGGCCGATGACGACGACAATCTCAAGAAGAACCCTCCTAAGAATGCGGAGGATGAAGGGTGGATCGTCCGCCGCAAGACTAGTGTCGTTACGCTGGCGCTCGACATACTTGCACAGTGCAGTGACTACTTCTCAAGCCTAAGTTCTGAGATCCCTCAATTCACATACCCGGCATTCCTAGATTCCCACATCCGTTGCTGCGATTTCGGATTTGAGCTCAAGGATAACTGGGACAACGGGCGAGAGCCAGGAAGCATAGAGCGAAGGATGATGCAGAACTTTACGAGATCTGAATATGATCAAGTCAGGCAGTATTTCGATAGGCTGCCACTTTTAATGGACCATTGGAAAATGTGGGGATGGACAGATAAAGGGCAGATTCTCGATGTGTGGACGGTGATGATGCTGAGGGCGTTTTGCTGGGGAATCTGCCACTTTTTTGTTCCGGGCGAGAGGGTACCTATCAGGTATTATGGGAGCCAGCTGCCGGTCTGGCTGTCTTGAGTTGATGCTGGTTTCTCAGGACGTTGTCAACCGGTTGTTAGAGCTCGAGGCGGCAATACTGGTCCGGTGTCAAAATAGAGGCTGAACCGTCTATCAGTTATAGACTATATATCATGTTGGACATTTGCCAATTATACAATCTTAATCTTTATCTCAATTCTTTATACAAGAGATCTAACCTCGAACTTTATTTACTTCCATCTCGCCAAAAGGTATTATATACAAGTGACGGTACCTTACTCCAGTCCTCTGCTCCTCCGGTTCGCCTTCCAAAGTCCTCTCATATCGCACCAGCTGGCAATATCTTCTTCTCTAGTTTCATCATCCACTTATTCGTCTGCTCGGCGAAAGATAAAGTCAAGATTGTATGTGGGAGAATCCGCGCCAAGTGCGGCAGGTAACCCTTATAGATGGCAAGGAGACCCTCCGTGCGCACAGTCTTCGAGAGACAGTCGTAGACACCCTTGTAGAGGTTTCCGTTCTGGTTGTACATTCGGGACATGATAGTATCTGCGTGTGTCAGTAAGAGTCATTTCACAGGATGGGTTTCTCATCCATAACATACCTGGTGGATGCATTACACAGCATACGACGAACCCACTCGCTGTGCTACTCGCGAGATGCAGAGCGGGTCCCTCTTCCATGCCAAAATGTTTCACTAACCTCCGCTTCGCGAAGAAGTATGTCGGCAGCTGCACGGAGCTGCCAAAGCCCGTCCTCACCATCGCGGCGCCTACACCGCGGTATAAGCCCTTCAACCCTTCGGTGCCATAGATGCTCCTGAACCCATCAAGCGCATTCTTATATTTATGCTGCGTTCCGACAGGTCGCATTGGCGAGAAGCTCTGCAATCTCGTCTTGATAAGGAAAAACGGGCTTCCCGCGGCGGCGCCAAGGATGCCGGAGGATGCGCCAGAGAAGACATTGACCCCGAGGGACTGCACCGTAGAGTCGCCGTAGACAACTTTCGTCGCCGTAGCACGGAGGGGCTCATAAAAACCGAGACGGCAGCCGTTAAGTAGGACTTGGTATATGTAGGCAGCCCCGATACCGCGGTAGATTCCTCTGAGACCCTCATTTCGAACGATGACGGTGACGCCGTGGATCGGACCCTTATATAGTTTAGGTTGTTGCGACTTGCCTTGCAGCTCGCCCTGCAATTGCATGCTTGGAAGAGTCAGCGCGGTGAAAAGGCCAGCGGAGGGGTGTGAACAAACCGGATCTTGACTGTCTCGAAGGGATGGGTTGCTGTCACTGCGCCGCAGGCTGCAACGCCGCCAGCGATGAATGCGCTGGGGGAATTGTTAGCATTCTGCGGTTTAGTCGTTCACCCGGGTGCTCCGGCTCACCCTAACGTGGTCGACATCTTTCACCGATGTCTTCTCGCAACTTCCTCTTCCTCAGCACTCAAGCCGCCTCCGGGCCGTTCTAAGACTCGTCGGACTGAGTAGACAGCCAGTCGGATATATGATAAAAGAGTGGTTATCCGATTGCGCCCCCCAGTGTGCAAACAACAAAGACAAGAAGGAAAAGAAGCCGCTGGAAAAATAGATAATATTTTAAAACCTGAGAGAGTGCGGCTTGCTGACGGATATATTGTGCCCAGAGAGCTTATGCTGGTTGATCACTCGCGTGGCAGCCGTTCGCCGAGACCGCAGTCAGAACCGGGACCCTTGTCCGTCTTAGTCTTAGTGCTTGTTGCGGACTCCGACACTCCGACACTGGAAAGCCGATCCGAACCGCAGCAACCCTTGCGACAAGGCTGAACAAAATTTGGTCACGTGCAGGTGCTACTGTGAAATTGTGGGGCATCCTTGGAGAAGGCTGGGACAAGGCGCTGGCGAGAGCTTCCTCTAATCCAGTAGCCTCACTCCGCGACGACAAGAGAGCAACTCAACAACACAATGAGCGCATAGAGAATCTATAAGCTTCTTAGGCATGATTTTGTTTTGCCATATTGCTGAATACTAGCACATATTTCCCTTTCTCCCTTTCTCCTTCCACCATGAGCTCCACACTCATGGACGTGGACTCCCCGAGGCCGGCGCCCAATGCAAATGGAGGCATTGGCCTCTCCAGGTCAGGCATCAATGTGCCGGCTATTGCGAAAGTCAGCGATATAATATCAAACTTTCGGCCAACAAGGGTAAGCCTGTTGCGAATTCACTCACTTGCCCACTCATAGCTAATACTGCCCCATTCAAGCTCTTCAAGCGCGACTATCATAACGAGCCCACGACGGTGCTCTCACTGGACTTTGATGACAAAGGCGAGCTCCTGATGACCTCCGAGACGGATGAGTCCATCCAGCTATATAATGTCCTCGATGGCACGTTCAACAAGTCGCTGTTCAGCAAAAAATACGGTGTCAAGCACGCCAAATTCACACACAAGTCCACGAGCATCATCTACGCCAGTACAAAAGAGAACAGTATGCCTTGCGCTCTCTCTGCTATGGATGACTCGAGATTCTAATTCATATTCTGCAGATGATATCCGCTACCTCGCGACCCACGACAACTCCTTCCTACGCTACTTCAAAGGTCACACTGGGTCGGTAACCTGCCTCACAATGAACCCCGGCAGCGACACATTCGTCTCCTCCTCCCTCGACAACACCGTCCGCATCTGGGACCTCAACAGCGTAAACCCAATCGGAATGCTCAACATCAACTCCCCCCACCTCACAGCCTTCGATCCCTCCGCCTGCGTCCTCGCTATCGCCTCTCCTGCCGCACAAACTATCCTCCTCTACGACATCCGCAAATTCGATGAAGAGCCCTTCGCCTCCTTCGACCTCTACCCCTACGCCAAACACGACCCAACCGCGCGCGCCTGGCGCTCCCTCGACTTCTCCAACGACGGGAAATCTCTCCTCATCGGTACAGCGGGTAATACGCACTTCGTTCTCGACGCCTTCGATGGCAAGCTCAAGCACGGCCTCATCCGCAAATCTGGCGGCGCGCGCCGTCTCCCCTTGAGCAAAGAGGGACCTGATGGGGAGGATGACATGGAGGCGCTTCACCACACCAGCGGTGACGTGTGTTTCTCGCCCGATGGGCGGTACGTGCTGAGCGGACAGCAGCGTAGTAACGTGCTCGTGTATGATATCACAGGCGCGACACAGGCTGGAGGGAACACACCGATGGTCGAGCTCGAAAGTAAGAGCGAGGTGGCGGCGATACGGTATAATCCGCGCTTCAATATGTTTGCGACGGCGGACAGGGAGCTGAATTTCTGGGTGCCGGATCGGGACTCGGTTTAAATGCCTGACGGGGGATTTGGTGAGGTGACACCGGAGTTGGAGGCGTTGGGGGGTGGTTTAAACATTGTATCCCGGGTTATAGTGCTACTAGACGGGGTATATGGAATCTATTTGGGGGTTGAAGAATATGAGGAGAGTGCTGCTCAAAGTTTATTCTGAGTGAAGAGGGTCATAAGCCAAGCAAAAAGCAGGTCTTCTCTCTCTCTAGGGCATGAAATTGTCGGGACCATTTGCTCAGTCGACCTTCTACCAGATCCCAGGATATAAAGAACTTGCAGTCACCCGAAGACCAATCTGTTTCTACCAATCTCTCACACTCGCCGACTAGCGACCGCAAGCAGGAAGTGAGATAAACGAATAATGAATTATATAGTCTATATGCTAATATGAAATACGTAGTGGTATCTATCTTCGCTGTACATAAGCCAAATACCCCTCTGACGAATTACCCGCGCTACCCTCCGCTTTCAAACTTGACCAAAGCAAAACTCACCCTTTCTACCTCCACTTACGCGCCATACCTCGTCTCCGCCACTGGCTGGCCCCTCCTCGACTCACCCCTTCTCGACCCATGCCTCCTGGACTCATGCCTCCTCCCACCCACAAACTTGCCCACCAACCCCCCAGTCAACGGCATCTCCATATAATCCCCCACCTTCCCCCTATCTTCCTTTGGAATAGCCTTCAGCGTGATACCCACGCCCTCAAAGATGATAACCACCGCCAACTCCATAAGCACCACCATAACCAGGAAAATCGCATCACTCCCCGTCACAGCATTGAACTTCGCATCGTTCCCGAACGCTCCCACGCCTGCATAGACGACACGTATAAGCAGAAATGGCAGCGCAGCCGCAAGCGCGGGAATGAGACGTCGCTCCCCTGCCTCGGCCGACGAGATGGAAAAGAGCACTCGCACGGTCGCGAGACACAGGATGACGTAGCCAGCGATAAAGAGTCCAACGGCTGCCTGGACGAGTGTTCGCGCATCGTGGACATCGCCGTCAGTTTTGGCATCAGTGAGGTTGATGGAACCGACGATGGCGAGGATGAGAGCAATCATGATGAGGAGCTGGATCAGGCGGATCAGGCGCGGCGTGATAGTCACTGAGTGGGCGCGGCGCTCGATGGATTCGATAGCGCGGTTGAGGAGGCCGAGGGAGGCAAGGAGGAGGGGGGAGAGACCGACGGAGTTGGTTATGAGGTAGGCCGTGTGGAGGGAGGTGGAGGTGGGGGAGTTGATTATGGCGAGGTTTAGGGCGCCGGAGAGGATGCGAAGGGTGCAGAAGATGACGAGAAAGATCCAGCCTGAGGAACGGCCGAAGCCATGGCGTTTGGAGAGGAAGGCGCCGAGGAGGAGGAGGGGGGCGTAGAGGACGAGGAGGGCGATGGAGATGCCGTTGCGGAAGGTTAGGGGAGTCATTGTTGAGAGTAGAGGGTGTGATGGATGAGGGGCGAGATGCTGTCCACGGGCGTGGGATGGAAGAGCGGTTTTGCAATGGAGCTTGAAGTGTATGACAACGGAGTGAAGTGAATGATGAAGTGATAAGGTTACCAAGACGGGGAATAGAAAAGCTTATATGCTCACCTTCAACGCGCTGGACATCCCGATGTGGCCAACGGCCGCGCCGGGCACTCATCTCATCTCCACTCTCATCCCACCTCAAGCCTCGTATGAGCCATCTCAGCCTCGATAGCAACGTTTGTGTTGGATCATCGAAAAGATGGGATTGAGTGGTGTGGGCCGTGCGTTGGCGGAGCACCCTTGTGGTTGGGGTTCCAGGGGAGTTGTCTGGGCAGGGGTATTGCGGCCGTAGGGGATGACAAGTACAGTGGGCCCCGTCTTAAAATACCTGTGTTTGCGGGTACAGAAGATCCTTCATATAGAGTCCTCGAGTTCTTGTGAAGCCATACTATAGTCAGTACCACTCTTATCGAATTCCTCGACTCTAATTTACCCTATAAACCTCTTTCTGTACTTACAAAAAGCAGTAATCCAGCTCAAATCACCAAATCGTGATCCCTCCAAAGTCCCAGGTCCCCTAAAAAAACGCTACAAAAGCTTAACCCACCCGGCCAAGATAACCCTAACGCTGACACGCGTCCGTCCAATAGCGCCATCTCGCCCCCATCAAGCGCACTTACCGCATCAGGCTCTTTCCTTCGTTGAGTACAGAGTACAGCCATACAGCCATGATGACTCCGCCACGCCCCATCATCATCCTACAGTAGTGCTGATGGCAACAACCGTAGGGGCGGCGCTTAGGGTGTCAGAACGACGTGGTGACCCGATTAGGGATCGCGTTTCGAGACTGTATACAGTCGTAATATCAGCCTTGAAATTTGCATCATTTTTTGCTTTGCAGTCGTGTCTTCGGACAGATAGGTGGACATATTTTGTGGAACCGTACTCCGTAGGTAAAGGATGAAGGATTGCTACCCCTAGGCAGGACGAGATGAGATTGACAGGATGCTCACTTAGAGGGCTGTCAAACCTGTCATCGGGGAGTACATCCAGCGATTTTTTATTCCACGCCCTATGGTACCATCGACGGCATGTCCTACGCAGTTTGTGAGCTACACTGGTAGCTGTTGCGCCAGCCTTATCGATGCCCCTGTTAAAGGATTTAAAGGCGTGTGTTGAAGGTATGGAACGGGAAACGGATTGGAGTTATGATACAGCGTGTATCGTGATGGCTATTGGGCATGTGCAAGGGGCTACTCTGTGCGATAGCGATAGATAGGGGTCTTCTAAGGGCGAGATTCTTATTTAGATAGGGAGATGAGTAGGACGAGGGTGGTATGATACCAGAGATAGGATACCAGAGGCAGTGAGCGAAAGCGGATGCAAATATATACCAATGAAAGACACAACATTGTGCACTATAGAGCTCTCCAGGACCGTGCGCTTTTCTATTTTTACATACAGTTATGTGAATATAAACTCTGGGAATATCTTCAATCGGGTCATACGAAAGTCGGCCACGTGATGTGGCTTGCTTCATTACGCCATGCCAACCCCAAGACGTCGCGTGGTCTTGTCCCAACCGAAGGATTCAAGTACATAACACAGTTCAAACCCATCGTTACGATCTCGTCCCTACAAATCCGTCACTGAATAGTTAACTCTTAGAAGTAGCTCTTTGACACAAGGCAGATATACAGAGGAACAAATGGCAGGCCCCAAAGTCCTCGTCTTCGGCGGCACAGGCCCCGCGGGAATCTGTCTCCTCAGAGAGCTTCTCCATCGCAATCACCCCGTGGTAGTTTTTGCCAGGACGCCCTCCAAAATCCCAGAAGATCTCGCATCAAACCCTCTCCTCGAGGTACCCTCCATCCTTCCAAGTCCACTTTTGCCCCAGCATCATGTGATACCTAGTTAACCCCTCCACAGATAATCCAAGGCACCCTGACAGATCTTGACGCGCTCTCCACCGCCGTCTCAACCTCCCATACCATTCTCTCCTTCCTCGGCCCAACCACAACTGGTAAATTTGACCCCACCATCTACTCCACCTTCTACACCTCCCTCTTCAACCTCATGCGGGAGCACTCCGTCCGCCGCATCTTCGCCATGGGAACCCTCTCCATCCCGCAACCGGAGGACAAGTTCTCCATCCTACGCCTCTTCCTAGTTTTTATTGTGCGTCTGCTAGCCAACTCTGCCTACCGCGCTATTCTGGACATCGCGCGTGCGTTCGAGGAAGCGGGAGAAGGAGTGGATTGGACGGTTTTCAGGATCGCGGGGATTCCGGGGGGGAGCGATGAGGAGGCGTGGAAGAAGGATAGGGAGGAGGGAGAGGTGTTTGAGGGGTTTATTGGCGAAGGAGGGTGGAGCGTTATGCAGAAGAGGGGGGCGTTGGCGAGGTGGCTGGTTGATGCTACGGAGGATGGGAAGGAGAAGTGGATTGGCAAGATGCCAGCAGTGGGGAAGTTGAAGGGTAGTAAGAGGAAGGTGGATTAAGGATGTTTTGTTTTGTGGCTGTCTTTGACGTTGGTTATTCGAATTGAGGGCTAGCGTGGGAGTTGGTTCTGTCATTCTCATGTGTGGGGGAGGAGAAGTGTGGCTGATGCTTCTATTCTATAACTTCCGTTTCTAATGTTGTAAATGCTGTAAATGTCTAGTACATAGTTCATAAATCCAGCGCCGGTAATGCATCTATCAACTGTCGTCAGAATGGACGACGGACTATCAGAAGTCCCAAAGGGTGCCAAATGCGTGTAGCCCAGCTGATTCTCAGATGTTAGTGATTTACTGTGGATTAAGATGCAAATGAACATACCTTCACGACACCCTTGCATCATCTCATCATTCCCCTGCATGTTTGAGGTAATGAAGATGACCTCGGCTCCAAAACTCGCCCAGGTGGCTTTGAGGAGTTCCATAGTATCTGGTCGTCCTCCTCGTTTCTTTGAGTCCCAGAGAATCATTCTCTCAGGCTCGATATGTTTGTGGATCAAACCCGTTATTGTTGGTCCAAAGGTTTTCTCTTGATCAGAGCCTATCCAAATTAGGAACCTAGCAGTGTGTTAGAAACTCCACCCATTTTTAAAAAAAATTGAGGGCGGCGAACCAATTCGGATCCTGGATGCAGGTAGACAGCGCTGCCCCAATACCAGTCCCAGTGCAGATGCGGATCCCTCTTTTAAACATTGCGGAGGCATGCCCAACACCAGCTATCATATATTAGTAGGTAGGTAGTTGGGAAGCAGAAAACGAGCATACCAAACTTCAGCTCCCTAGTCCACACGGTTTTAGGTGGATTCATAACAAGGTCCTTCGTAAAGTCACCCTGAACACCGCATATCATATAATGATGCCCGGATTTTCGGCCTTCGCTAATGATTCCAAACGCATGGTACTCCATGATCGAGGTGCGACTAATTCTTCCCAGAAGACCTTGCTGCATGCCGCGGTCGAAACGGAGAATCGCGACTTTAGGCGATGGCTAAAAGCTAAGTCAGTAGGTTTCCAGCTATGAACTACGGGGTGGCCTACAATTTCAACTTCCACAGTGACCTCTCGAAGGGTAAACCAAGGAACGAGAACACTATAGGGAATGAGTAATAGCCATCATGCAACAGGAGGGAAACATACAATATTGTCATGAAAATTACAAACCAGAGCTCCTGCGCGTGGAGCAGCGAATAAGTGTCGACTCTCCATTGCCCAAGTGTGATATCGTAAGTGTTTCCCAAGACTACGAAAAACCATGTGGTCTAGTATATGTTAGTGCCAGTCCCGAGGTTGGATTGAAGTGTACGTTCCATTATACCCAGCCATCCGATAAAGCGGTGGTGCTTCTCAAATACGTTATGATGGTAGCTAATCTAGGAGTTAGCTACTGGCATAGTTCAACAAATAAATCATAACACTGACTTGCGAACCCAAGGGAAGGCGGACAAGACCGAAATTATCACAAGGACATTTGTGATGATGCCAGTGATGATCACAGATCTGTGGTAAAGGCTTCGATGCCGTATGATGTCGACAATCTTGAATATCAACCACCTGAAGCCCTTGTTAGCCCGTTCGCCGCTGAGTTTCAATGTTGTCTTACCCAGCGCCAGAGAGTGCGCATCCCGAATGGATG
This sequence comes from Pseudogymnoascus verrucosus, assembly GCF_001662655.1. Lineage (NCBI taxonomy): Eukaryota > Fungi > Ascomycota > Leotiomycetes > Thelebolales > Thelebolaceae > Pseudogymnoascus > Pseudogymnoascus verrucosus. Next base: position 390,243 of record NW_017263656.1, read on the forward strand.
CCTCCGACATGTTGCAAAATTGAAGTTACTCCAATCTTGATGCTTAATGGAGCCCACTAACCAAACCATTAGCACCACATCGTTTAGATGATAACTAAAGGGACGTACACTTCGCAAGCCATATATGGCGATTAGGTATAGGAACCGCAGGAACAACTCGTTTCGCATCAGGATTGCGCAGAGTAGGTTTCCAAGCACCAATGCACCAAGATGGCTCTCGGCATAAGGGAACCGACCGAGTGCAGTCATGATTATTCCGGCCAGGTTGAGCAAGGTGACAATGGTGAAGAACTTACGGTATGTGTTGAACCAAAGTTGAAAGGTGATCCATCGACTAATCTTCTGTTTTGGCCGCGCTGGTTTCTTGGCTACTTGATCAGGCGGCGGAGCTTTTGCGGCCTGCCACCCTTTGGGCCATTGTAGCGACAGTCGTGGCACACTTGAGAACGGAGAAATGCCTTCATGGATTGGTGAGATAGGGGACAAGGGGCCCTCGGTATGAGTTGGCATCTGGCCTACATGGGCGAGAGGTGGCAGAATCAGCAAGCTCTGCGTGCTGTCGTACATCCCCTTCTCCATATCAGATTCCTGGCAGTGGCCGCTCGGCGTAGTGGCCTCGCCCCGAGACCATGTTGAAGGCATATCGATGCCCCGAGATGCCGGTGAGATGAAAAATATGGCAGGGCCGATCACTTGCTAATTGCCAGATCGCAAGTTAACTAATTGCACAGATTCTGTGGCGATTTATAACGTTCAACGCTATGTGTAGGTGGTCCAATCCAGACTCATAAGGGCCAAAATAGAGAAGGATAGTCGCAATAGACACTTGATCCAATGCAGTAACACTCCAAAACTCAGACTTTCAACTCCAGCTCTGACGGTATATGAGGTAGGCAAATACTTGCAAGCAGTGACTGAGACGATGTTAGACCCGCCACATTCATGGTAGTTTGGGCAAGTCTAGAGCCTGGATATGAAGTAAATATAACGGGCTCTGCCAAGCTCGAATAAGGCTCTGAGTAAACTATGCCAGATTTATATGTAGATAAATGACTCCACTCTCTTGTAGGTGATGTGGGCCAAATTAGGCAGGCCTGGAGTTGAAGGCGGAATTTGCACTAGAAGAATGAAGTCTGTACTGCATAATCGAACTGTGTGCGTATCTGTGATAGATGTGAACTTGACCTTTAAATTCTGAGGTGGAAGTTATCCCAGCTGAGTGTCCGGAGTCGAGGAATAACGACAAAGAGTAATACAAAAATGATATCATAAATCCGTGATCCAAATCAGCAGAACGCAGTAACTGTTGGGCGAGCCATAGTCGTTCCATGGACTCCTTCCCTCCGCAAATCCACTTCAGCGTGATCAACGCCATGATTCCATCTATACTAGCAACACGTACATTAACGGCGCGCAGATCCGCTTACTGCTGATCGCTCTTTGCTGGCTATATGCGGCCGTCGGCGAAGGAATATTGCCTATTCGCCGTCGCCCCGCCGTGACACTGTATCATCGCCATGGTGGTGCCCGATGAAGAAGGCTGGTCTTCACCAACGAGCTAGTTGGTATTGGAGTCATTCCGCCGCCGATCAGGTACACGGTTATGCTCACGATGACTTCAGTTAGTTAGTGTGTGAAATGCCAATATCGCGGCTCCCAGAGTAATTTTGCCTATAAGCTTCCTCGGTCCCCCGGATCGGCTAGCCGTGGTAGCTTTCTGCCAAGTTCTCCGCCAGGCTCACTAGCGCTACATCTTGTAAAATTCTCATATATTTGTTACAGTAAGGCGGGTTTTTAGATTGGGTTATGGATTCTGTGATGGTAGATCGCCTGAAGGAGACATCCTCACATGACTCGAAACTGTTGGTGTTGGCATCGATGGGTTCCTGCCACCAAACGATTATAACGGACGCTCAAGGAGCTTCCTTCTTGAAAGATTCTAGAAGCCGCCCTGTCAAAACGGTTATAAAGGGCGCTAAAATAATTATGGGTGGCTAACTCAACCCTTGTAACTAATCCGGCATTTCATGGTAGATGCATCCGCCTTCAGATTAAGTTAGCGGTGTCAGAATTACACTTCCGTGTCCTTAATCTGGCACGGTAAAATCGACGGAAGGCGCACGCAACTTCGAATAACCTGGGGTAATATACCCGCCACGAATGACGAGATCCCCAGCATTCCAACCCCCCAGGCATTGCTCCTCTGGGGAAATGCAAACCGACTACCCGTCCCAAACACCCCTGCTCCCTACTTCGATCATTCCCTACCCTGGCAGCACATCTAAAAGCTGTAGCAATAACGTTAGCAGGTGACCATCGATGCCACGTTTCTGCGTCACCAGCAGCAGAAGCAGGAGCAGCAGCAGGCACAGTTAGGAATGATCGACGACAGGGTCGATATTACGCCGGAGAGATTCATGTTGGCGGCCTTTTGTGTAGTAATGCGAGATTAAGATTGGATGTGCTGAGCTGAGGTAAACCTCCTTGATGGATCGAATTGTAAAACTCACTGACTAAGCTAAATACTCAGTCACTGGTACTGTTTCCCTACTCTATTCTGATTTTGCAGCATAGTGTAGCCATAGCGTGCCGTTGCTTTCCAACTACTCTGACCTGAACGACTTCGCCGTTGCACGGATCTGTGCGAACTCCCGTACACGATTGTACGAACTCTTCGTTATTTATCGTATTGGCACCCTTATTTGAGATTGCATTTATGCGTCCTCTTGCAGATACTCAACAGCCCCTTTAGTTTGCATATTGCTTTTTTGTTGTCTCGTGACAAAACTATCGGTTCAGCTATCCGAATACTTACCTAACTCTGGGCATTGAATATTACAATACTCCCACCCCTATATTTTATGAGCTTGTGCCCTTTATCCACGATCCTAATAGTGTGGAGTTACGGTCCGCAAATATAAGAGAAATATTCGTCACAAACTGCTTATAAGAAGGCTTCAAGCTCGACAATATCTTCGTGGTTATCATAATTCAGAACAAATCAAATCAGTCAACTCCGCCTGCTCAATTTCACCATGAAGCTTCAAAACGCCTGCAACTTAGCAGCGGCGCTAAGCGTTGCTTCAGCGCACACTATAATGCAGTCATTCAATGGCAATCCAATGGGTGACGCTATCTACATGCCTAGCTCTAATATGGTATACCACTATACTTTCTTATAGCGTTTTTTTCTACGGCCACCTCTAGTTACGATTCTAACGAGAATTCAATTACAGTATCAGAGTGACGTGAATGCGAACACTCTTGCCTGCAATGGCGCGCCGGCCACCGGATTTAGGTCTTCGTCAAAGAAAATCACTGTTCAAGCTGGCTCAACTGTGACAGGTTTATGGCTACACGAACTTGGAAGCACCGACTCCAACCCCGGCGCTGACACTGATAACAAGGTGATTGCCAGTAGCCACAAAGGTCCGGTCCTTGCCTACATGAAGAAAGTCTCGGATTCGACCCAAAACCCTTCCGCTGGACCAGGGAACGGCTGGTTTAAGATCTCCCAGGCTGGGCTTATTTCCAGCACACAGTGGGCAGTAGATGCTTTGATCTCAGCAGGAGGTGTCCAAAGTGTCAAGATTCCCAGCTGCATCGAGAATGGCGATTACCTCCTCCGCTTCGAGATAATTGCTCTGCATTCAGCTTATTCATATCCTGGTGCTCAGTTCTACGTATGTTTCCCTGTGCATTTACTTATCCTTGAGCTTGGCTAACAATGTAATCATTAGGTTGAATGTGCCCAAATTACTGTCACTGGTGGTACCGGCACCGCGAGCCCAGCGACTGTTGCCATTCCTGGTGCTTACTCGGTGAGTGACCCCCCCTACCCCACTCAATAAACTCATCCTTACACATCTCAATAAATAGGGTTCCGATCCAGGAATTAAGATAAGCATATACAACGCCCAGGGGACCCCTTATCCTTCGAGCTACACAATCCCCGGCCCTCCCGTCTTCACTTGCCCAACCGGCTCTGATCCCAACCCTCCCGCAACAACCTCACCAGGCAGTGGAACTGGCGGCGGTTCCGGGACTGCGGCGAAGTATGGTCAGTGTGGCGGTATTGGTTGGACTGGTCCTACTACGTGTGCTTCTGGATCCACTTGCAAGGCTTCGGGTGACTATTATTCACAGTGCCTTTGATAGTCGTATTAGTAGATAATAGGCAGCCGCTTCATTAAACCCTGAGCTCAAGAATACGTGCGGAGGACCCTAGAGACAGCAATATTTTAGTGGGTGTTACAACTGTATCATATTATACAGCACTGGTTCGCCACGGCAACTTGTCAGAGACAGCATCGATGCACAAGTTACATTAGCTATAAAATCTTCTTGTACTCTGGCATAGCCCATTTACTCATCCATTCTGACCCCAGAACCTCGCCTGCCGTGCTCCTGTCTCCGGGCTCATACCTCAACATCGACCGCAACATCGCGAGCAACGCCTTCTCCTCATCCTGCTCAAACAATCCCATTCCCTCCTTTTGCCGCGGCTCTTGTGTGCTAAACCTAAACCGATCTTCCAACGAAAAGACACCCTCTCTATTCTCCAATGGCACACCATTGTCGTCAACCATTTACCTCGATCCTCCCATAGGAGCCACCACTCAGGCGGCAGTATCCCAAACGCATCAACCTGCCACCGCGTCACATCATCGATGTTAGCAAGCCAGGGATCAAACAGCGGCCGCTGCCCGAGGATTGACCAGATCGCACATGCCAATGACCACACATCGGAGGGGAAAGACAATGGCTTCGAGGGTTCAAAATGCGCTTCAGGAGGTCTGGTACACAATGGCGTATGCGATACATATTTTTCTTCCCTGGCAGGCTCAAAAGCCTCTCCGAAATCCATTAGAAGTATCTTAGCTTCTGGAAGTCTAACTTCATCGCTAGGCTTCCCGAGCCACACCGGCACGGTACCATGGGTTGGGATCCCGGGGGGAAGCTTCTGGCCGTCAAACCGAACGACGGGTTCCGTGGTTGGTGGGCCGTATTTCTCGTACAGCTGCTCGTCCGATAACTGATCAACTTCAGGGGGGAATTGTAGAAGGACATTGCCGAGGTGGATATCTAAAGATGAGATATTAAATGTTGTTTACTAGTAGGCCCCTCTATTGCGGAAAACTCACCTCCATGGACAATTCCCTGGCTGTGTATAAATGCTACCCCCAGAGCGAGTTGCGCGACTAATGCGCGAGCAACATCGAGCTGAAACATGACGGTATCAGAGGCTTCTAAGGCTTCAGATATGCTTGCCTGTCCTAGCGCCGTTACATAGCAAGGGTGGATTCCGTTGTGGCCTTGGATATCAAATCTGTCTAAAATAGAAGGTATGATAACTCTCCCACACCTCTCACGTGCTGTAGTGTCTTGGGCAGTAGTAGCAAGGGCGGAGAGGACATTCACCTTGCGGGGGTTGGACTCCGCTGTGCCGACCTTGATTGCCACGAGTTTCTGGGAGCGTTCATCGCGTGCAAGCCATGTGGTCGAATAGCCACCATGGCCGAGTTTGTGGACGACGCGGTACCGATCCCGAAGTTTATCGCCAATAGAGACTAGGTGATACCCCCCAGGCCGGTATCGATCCATTGGTTCCACATCCTCAATATAAACGTACTCATTTTCAGAACGATTGGATGCTCTATATGTCGACACCATTAAATAGTTCGTCTTGTAGTTGTTGATAGCCGTGCAAGGTGAGTGGCGAGGAAGTGACTTGCAATAGCTAAATCTAGGAAACGTCGGAATTAGTATCCGGCCATAGTAAGACCAGAGCGAAGGGCTATGCATTATAGCATTGTCATTATTGTAATCATGTAGTTAACGTAGAGCAATATATTTGAAGAGAGTAGTAGAGTTGGTGGTGTAAGTTTAACCCCACATTGTTGTGTCAGTCGCGTAACAATAGTATTGATGTGCCATGGCTAGTTTACAGGGGGAGAGAGTCTGGCAAAAGATGGTTTACTTGGGATCTGCCGACGAAAGAGATTTAGTTATACTATAACTTGGTTTGGATTTTGCGCGCGGGTTATATGTACTATCTGCTTCTTCCATTTCATAGAGTAGTATGACTTGTCAATGGTGATCGCTGTCTACAGATACTATCAGACCCTTGTTCAAGTCCTCAACGGGTAGTGAAGAGCAGCCGACATAGTTCCGCCTATTTTATCCAAACTACTATTCCCCACAGAAGGTCGACGCATACTAGCAGTTAAAGTAGGTAATACAGCGAAACGTCAGAAATCCATTCATAGTCTAATCATGTAGATTTAACAATCTATCTGCCACCTGGTTAGTATATTCACCCAAGTTGATTATGCCGGCAGTTTGGTGGCATGGAAATTTACCTTGACGTAAGGCTTTGTCCTTGCCGCTTTGCCTCCTTGGCCCCTTGCCCTATAAAAGAACCCATAGCCAGTTTCTAGAATTCGCATAGTTCTATCATATTCTCAAGATTAAGCCACAGAAAAAAAATCTGTCAACATGAAGCACATCATCTCCCTCGTGGCCCTCGTAGCCTCTGTTACGGCACATTCAACCTTTCAGGAATTATGGGTCGACGGAGTTGACCAAGAAGGAACGTGTATCCGCACGCCTCCAAGTAACAGCCCCGTTACGAGTGTTACCTCCAGCGACATCACTTGTAATGTTGGCGGTACGACAGGTGTTTCTGGTCTCTGTAGCGTTGCTGGTACGAGTTTATACATCCTATTCTGAACTATTAAACTGGAAACTAACAGCCTCCAGCTGGCCAGACCGTTACAGTAGAGATGCATGCTCAGCCTGGAGACCGATCATGCTCCACAGAGGCCATCGGCGGAAACCACTTTGGCCCCGTTATCGTCTACATGGGCAAGGTCACCGATGCAACAACGGCTGATGGCTCGGGTGCAATCTGGTTCAAAGTCGACCAAGAAGGCTACGACGTCCCGACCAAGACATGGGGAACCATGACACTCAACGACAATTGCGGCAAGCGCACCTTCACAGTCCCATCAAGCCTTGCCCCTGGTAATTATCTCTTGAGGGCTGAGGTCATTGCTCTGCACGCCGCTGGTTCATCAGGTGGCGCCCAGTTTTATATGTCCTGTTACCAGCTGGCGGTGACTGGCAGCGGGACAGCAAACCCGAGCGGAGTCAGCTTTCCTGGGGCATATAGCGCAAGTGACCCAGGAATCTTGATTGACATCTACCAGGATATTACTAGCTACACTATCCCAGGGCCAACTGATGTTTTCACGGGATAGGGCGACAGATAGATAGTTACAGGTGCATTAGAAGGGATGGTGGGTTTAAAGATGTAGATATATATTATAAATATCTTACTCCTACGAGGGACTGGCCCTTCTGCTAGCTATAGATTGAGAACTTAAGCCCCTTGATGCCTGAATGAGTCTATAAGACAATATAGTAATTTTAAAAGTTGGCTTTCAGCACGGGTGAGGCCTTTGGAAACCTGCCCGGCTCCTTCCCTTGTAATAGCGGCCCTCCTATCTTTCCTGCGAACACCCCATTCATCCACGCGGTCGTATACGCCACCAATATCTGCCTCATCTCATCCGGTGCAATCGTACCTAGCACATCCGCCAATGCTGTCGGGTCCTGCCCAGCCGCCTGGAGCAGCGTCGGAACATCCGAGAAGGTCTGGTGCGTCGTGTTCGCGATGTCGACCCACAGCTTCGGCCCCTTCAGCAGCGGCCATGTCGCCGGCCAGCTTTCATCGGCCATCCCGTGGGACATGAGCAGCACTGGCTGAGACACTCCTGACGAGGGCGATTCGAGGAAGGTGCCATCCATATTGATCGCGCCACGAATGCGGGTGTCCTGGCTAGCGGCGATGACGGCAGCAACGCCGCCTAGAGAGTGCCCCAGCATGGCGACGCGGTCGGTTGGGAATGGTCGGGCCCCGCGCTGGGGGAGAAGTTTGGCTATGGCGGTCGCATTGCTCAGCTGGTCGATAACAAAGGATGCGTCGGTGGAGCGAATGGGCAGGTGCTCCAGCATGGCCGATAAATCCTGTGTAGTGTCGTTGTTATAAACTGCGTGGCCATCAGGATAGGTAATGATGTCAGCGTCCCCGGGGTGGTCGATAGTGATGACTATGAAGCCCTCGCTGGCGATGGCAGAGGCAAGGACGTTATAATAAAGGCGAGGGATGCTGTAACCAGGAGAGAAGAGCAGAACGGGGACATCATCTAGTGGTGAGCAGCCGGAAGGATAGTCCGAACACACTGGCAGGCGAGCCTCCAAGAAGAGGGGCGTGAGGTTTGTTGGTATATTGAAGATCTCTTGGAGAAAAGGCCCCTGATAATCGGCGGTTTTGTCAGGCATGTAGTGGACAGGCACAGTGGATGCACACGTTGCAGGTTGAAATACCGACAGCATCAATGCCCGAGGCGTTGGTTTTTCGGCGTAAGGATCATTGCGGCCGTAGTCGATGAGGGTCCCAGTCGTCAATGTGACATTGTGCTTACCAGGCGGGTTTGGGACCAGGTACCCAGAAGTCGTGTTGGCGAGCAAAAAGAGAAGAATCTTAAACATAGACTGCATATCTGCGAGTGTCGAGAAGACTGGGGCGTGTGAGGTAGGGGACGACTGGAGAAGGGGGTCCAAACAACTGACGAGCGTTGTTTCGAATTCAGGCAGAGAGAAGACGATGGCTATCAGGTGGTAAAAGGGGCAGTTATATACTGTGCAACCTTATTCTCTAAGGACTCAGTATATCCCAGGTGTTGGCCGTGACGTGTAAAGTACGCCATCGCCGTGGAAACGCTAGGCATGGCTGTTGAGACCATCTCGGCCTTGGATGGTTTGGCAATGTCTGGCTCATCCGCATGCTGTATTGAAAATAAAGTTCTACATGCTTGCTTACACTTTCTCTATACTCAAATGTTTCATGATTATAGCTTCCGCTGCTGCGCCCTATATCCGCGTAGGCAATTTCAAGGGATTCGAGGGGCGGGTTGGGTCACCGAGGCATCTTCATGCCGACTGACCGACATGAGAAACCTAGTCGAACGGCCTTAGTATCAATGCCGGGGACCATCAGTACGTAGAGGGAATCAAATGGTCGGATATAAGGCCCGGCCAAGCAGAAAAGGGGACGCTCTTGACATCGAGAAACCAGTTGTATCTATCCATAGCGTCGTGCAGCCCGGCCAGTGCGGTTCGAGTAAGCGGTGTATCGTTTGACGCGCACTTTGCCGCGTAAGGGAACTCGGCCAGACTTACACTTCATAGGTTAGCAACTCGACTGCCGTGTATGACAGATAGTTGGGCTTGTCTAGAGAAGGTGTGTTCTATGTACGCGTCTCTCTCCTCCCCTGTAGCCAAGCCACCTTACACAGCCACTCGCTTGAGTCGCTCTCTCTCCAGCAACGACATACGGTAATTAATATTTATTCCGTGACTGGCAGGGTCTCTCTCTAAAAGACTGACTTGATCACTCCCAATGCCGCCGAGGACCACATACCACCTCGTTCTTACGGCGACAATCTATGGCGAGATCCACAACGAAAACGGCGGCTTGAATACTAATGCCCGTGTCGCCAATGACGGCCGCGGATGTTGAACAATCGCCGTTTGTCCTAGATCTTTACTCGTGCTTTATGTGAACACATCCAGAGTATCCAAGATGGTTGCCCGCCTTCTCTCCCATATGTCCTCTCTTCCTTGGAAGGCGAGGAGAGAGTTCCCCAAAATGACTATTTGCTGACGCCTTTCCAAAGGCTGAAGTCTTTGTTGGTATACCTTACATAAAGGTTTCATTCATTCACTCAACTGCAGGCGCTGTGGCTTATCTCTGAATTTCATCTTGCAAATATCTATCTAAGACATCCTATCTCCCGGTGTTATCTCCGTATGCCAATTCCTGTTGCTTCAACTCCATTATCTGCTCGCCTTCCTTCTCAGCCTCTGTTTTAGTACTCTTGAATTTCCTTCCTGGGACTTTCTTCGCGAACAGCTCATCAAGCTCCTTGTATGTCCGTCCTGCCGTCTCAGGCTGATATACCCATAAATATACACATGACAGCAAAGCCAGCCCTCCGAAGATGAACGAAACCTTCGCTCCTAGGTTTGCTTGGTCCGGGTTGAAGAGCTTAGGGAGTACAAATGCCCACATGGTGTTTAGAGCGTTTTGCGTGAAGATGCCGATGGCGATGGTTTTGACGCGCAGACGGGACGTCGCCGTCTCAGTGAGGAGAGTATAGGAAACAGCGCCTATGGTTACGTTGTAGGACCAGCAGTAGATCAGGATGAGGGAGCAGGTGCCTAGAAGATGTCAGTGGACATTCGGAGAGGATATAAAATTAAATATGGATATGTACCTTTCAGGGCACCTGGAGTTCCAATGACAGCAAGTCCTCCAGTGAGAAGTAGGTCGACGGTTAGGAAGCAGAGACCATATAACATTAGTGGTCTACGACCAACGCGTTCCACAAGAAACCAGGACATGATATTCCCAATCATAGAGATAACTTGCTGTACAATCTGCAAAATATAACTTTCGCTGGTGGAGTATCCAGCAAGTTGGTAATAGTAGGTCGAGTAGCTTGCAGCGAAGTAAATACCCGAAAAGGTCTGGATGAGAAAGGGGGCGATAGCGATGCCTGTTCGTCGTAAGTTGGATTTTCGGAAGCACTCTAGGTAAGTGGCTCCATCGGTCTCGCTTTTGACTTCCTCAAGGGTCAAAATTATCTGCCCTATGCGCATTTTAATTTCGGATGGGGAGTACCCAAGCTTCTTAAGGGATTTGGCGGCTTTAGCTTCACGACCTTTGCTGAGAAGCCACCATGGGGACTGTATTAATGATTAGCATCGGTCACTCAAAAGACCTACTACTCACCTCTGGCATAAATGGGAGGAATATTGTTCCAATAGCTGCAACAGCATATTGTGCGACAAAGGTAGAGCGGTAGGCCCATCTGCTTTCTGCGATGCACGTCAGAGTCTGAAGTCCAAAGTTCAATTAAATAGGCAGAAAAACTTACCGAGTGTGCCTGTCCCCTTGATGATGAGTGCAACAAGGAAAGGGCCGAGGGTGAAGGATACTGCAGCTGCACTGCTCACGATACCGCGAAGAACAGTTGGCGTAATCTCGCCAATGTAGGTGAAGGACACGGTAACCAAAGCGCCGATAGCAAAACCACTATCGAAGAGGTCATATTAGTAGAGTTTCTTAGATATCGTATAAGTCTAGACATACTTCATGAACTTTCCGGCGAAAAACATGGGAGATGTAGTTGCAACGAACTCGAGAGTGATGCCGACGTATGAAAATACAAGAGCAAGGGCATATGCCCATTTTCTCCCCACCTTATCTGCAAGATAGGCAATCCCGAGGGATCCAATACAAGCACTATAGATAATTAACCTCAGGAAACCTAGTTGAAGACAAAGGACTCACGATGCAACCGGGGCCCCACTAAAGGCCGCCTGCCAGTCAACGGGCAGGACATATGAATCCTTATATTTGTAACCAAAGTCCTAGACCGTAAGTTAGATGAGCGAGTTAACTTTATTACTGTGAACCAACCTTTCTGAACTCTGGAATGCCGAGCACCGCGCCACCTGCTTGGCCTTCAAAACTGTTCAAGATGAGCATCCAGATGGCGTAGATGCACCACAGCATGACCCAGGGATTATCTCGAATTGCCTTCAATGGTGTGAGCTCATGCTCCCCTTGATTGGCGAGTCGACCAGTCTGTTCGACGCTCTCAATAAAGTCAACATCGGTCTTCTCATTTTTGGGGTTCTCCATTTGTGTTGAATTTGTTTCGACCATTAAGAGGTCGGACAGAAGAAGTGCCGGTGTTATAATTTATGCAATTGTTTGCTTATAGTTGCAAGAATCTGATAGATCTTATATATTTCTTCGGATGGGGTCCGAACACCACAGTCGGGATCTCAATAGGCGGAGAAAGAACGCGGGGACGATATTGGCGCTCTGCAATATGGGGAAGTGGCGGGGAAACTTTAATCGGCGGCCAAAGCCATTCAAGTCATCTGCAAGAGGCATCTGGAAGCGCTACTGTGGTTTGGCGTTTAGACCGAGACGCGAAGGCATGGTCGCTCTTTCCGTTGTAGATCAGGAAAGTGTGCTGCGAAAATTCATGCCCCTTGAATCCATGACCGTGGTAAAAGGGGTCATTGCAGAGAAGTGTGGGGTATCCCTTGGAGAAGAGGGGTAATTACTATGGGGCTGGAATGACACCAGCCGAAAATTGTTGTTCAGATGAGGCAGGTGGAGCCACCGCATTCTTTTCTCGGAGTCCGTTGGAGGCCTGGAACGTGGAAATAGGTAGATCGGCTAAGTAGCACCCATTCCAGGGATTGGTTCAAGCCGTTCTATTCTATGTTGTATTCCTACAGTGTAATTGCCAAGCCCCGAAACCCCGCAAACCCAATGCCCACGTTGACGGGCCCGCTAAATATCGAAGTGTGGGGTATAATCAAGTCAACGACGCTCAAGTTCAGTCAGATCGCATGCATCACAAGATTTGCTCATACTATGTTAACTTGTCAACATCGATATTGATGGAACAAGTCTCATTAGAATGGCAGGTCTAGAAGACTATGCGTTCGCATATAATGCTACATTAAACACTTCTCCAATGAACCTTTCCACATATGATGAATACTCGAACGACCCCAGGTTCATAGAGTCACAGAGACAGTTTCGAGCACTATTATTCGATACTGCTCATTCTACGGGCCCTACGAGAGTCGGCAGCCCAGTACCAGGAGATGGCAAAGATTCAGATTATCTTCACCCTTCGGACTCCAATGCGTCAACGACGGAATGTGGTTCATACATTGGGACGGTTGTGTCGACAGTTGAACGCGTAATGTGGCTGAAGAATTACATCAACGAGGTAGCTCCGTGGCTCGACATGTTCGATGCACAGCAGGCCTTCGGGAGGAAAGTTCCTATGCTTGCAAAGACATCTGCTCCCTTAACGTACGCAATACTCGCCATCTCGGCACGTCAGATGGAACGGCAAAAAAAGCTACGGGGCGATCATAACAGCCTACAGCTTTACCAAGAAGCAATCAGATCATTAACGCCACAGCTTCAAGCACGAGACCCAAACATTTTGGCTGCATGCGTGATACTCTGCTGTTTAGAGATGATGTCTGCTGCTCCAAAGAATTGGAGGAGGCATTTAGATGGATGTGCGGCTCTGTTTAAATCATATGGAATCCATGGATTTAGTACTGGAATCCCTCAGGCCGTGTTTTGGTGCTATGCAAGGATGGGTACGTTTTATAGAGACCTTTACAAGATAGCTTATTGAGCTGCACCCGTGTAGTCATGTGTCTGTAATTTAGATAGTTGATGTTTCTTTTTGGCTAACGCGATACACTAGATCTTTGTGCAGCCATCATTTCGGAAGGGGATCAGGGTTCAGTGCTAGATCTCCAGAATTGGCTCCCTGAAAATGTTACGGCCTCCCAAGCAGGCGCCCTCTTTCGCTCTTCGGGAATCCCAGACATGTACGCAAACTATGCCGTATGGCTGTGCGCCCGAGCATGTCACTTGTCCTGGACTCGAACAAGAGCACATGAACCCAAAAATAGCGGGGTCAACACGGAGCCTTTCATTCACTCGTGGCACAATCTTTGGGTTGAAGTGCAGGGCTGGGCGCAAAAGAGACCGGCCGAAATGCGAGAGTTGGACTTCGCAGGTGGTGGCAGTCAATCTCAAAGCGGACCTTTTCCCTTCATTCTCTTTGCTGCTCCATGTGCTATCTCTTCAAACCAACTATATCACACTTCATGTTTACTACTACTCGGTATGAAGCCATTGTCCGTCAACACGCGCGAGATGGGTCATGTTGGCTCGGCCTTGTGGCATGCCTATAGAATATGTGGTATCTCGATAACAAACTCTCATCACGGCTGCTTGAACAATGCAATCCAGCCTCTTTGGCTGGCGAGCAAGCTACTTAGCCATCCTGCCGAGCATAGATTGATTGTAGATCTCATCAAAAAGATTGAAACAGTAACTGGGTGGAGCGGAACCTGGAGGATCCGAGACCTGAGGGAGCTCTGGGGATATGACAAAGACGACCCATCATTTTAAATTATGTCTATCTATATTCAAGGCAAAATAATACATTAAAGCTCTATAAATTCGCTCTTGAGAGCCCGTTGTTGTTCAATAGCGTCTAGATGCGCCAAAATCTTACACGATATAACCTTACCGTCGAATCCGAAATATTTATAGGCGTCTTTTCCGGGTAAACTTTTCCCAAACGACTTCATCGAGATACTCGCGTCGGCATAACGCTCCCATCCGTTCGCAGCATACGCCTCAACAACCACGACTAGCGTTTCCACCCGGCGCAACACGCTTCTTCTGTACTCGCGACTCTGCTCTTCGAATAACCTTTGGCATGGGAAGCTGATGATGCGGGCTTTAACACCATTTCTCTCCAGATCCTCAGCAGCTTCGACAGCAAAGCACATTTCGGAGCCGACGCCGATGAGTGTTACTGCTGCATCTTCCTTCTCACGGAATACATAAGCACCATATCTGACGGAATATCGATTGCTCTCCACATGCTGCGGTAGATTCTGTCTTGACGTAGAGATAATTGTCGATCTATGCTTAGACTTCAACGCCACAGTCATCGCGCCAGCAACCTCTTCTGAATCACATGGTCGAATGTATAGGAGATTAGGCATAGCACGGTACAAGGCTGCCAACTCAATGGGCTGGTGAGTAGGTCCGTCTTCTCCTGTGCCGATGCTGTCGTGGGTTGCTATATGGATGACCTGGAGCTCCTGGAGAGCCCCCATGCGGACTCCAGGCGCGGCGTACTGGAACCACAGTTAACTTCGGGAAGCGTCATGAAGTTAATGATAACGTACCAAATAGAACATGAAGAAGCTGGATGTGACGGGTATGATAGTCCCACGGTTGAAGGCAGCAAGTCCATTTGCTATAGAAGCCATAGCATGCTCTCTGATACCATAATGTATATAGCGCCCACTGTAGTTGCCATTAATACCACATACGGTTTTAAGGGTGGGCTGCAGCATAATTAGTCCTCTAGCCCTAGATATATAAGCTGTTGGTGGCACTTACACTTTGAAAGTCCACCTTTCCAGGCCAACTCATATGGACACTTGGTGATAGATCTGCAGTGCCTACCATAAAATTCGGAATTGTTTTTGCCAGCGGATTGCAAACAAGGCCTGCAGATTTGCGGCTTGCTGTTGGTGATGTGGGGAACGACTTTGGAATAACATTCTCCCAGTTGCTCGGCAGCTCCCCTTTAATTCTTTGCCGCAACTCATCGCCCAACTCTGAGTGGGCTTTGCAGTATGAATCCAGCAAAACCTCCCATTGGTCCACTGAATCAGCCCGGGAACGGAGGTCCTTTCTAAAGAAGTCATACACTTTGTCCGGAACGTTAAACCGCTCCTCTGGGTCGAAGCCGAATTTCTGATGAATATTCTTCACGTCTTCTTCACCAAACGCAGCACCATGAGCCTTGGCGTCTCCTGCAACCGCACTTCCAATACCAATCACAGTGTGGCAGTTGATGAAAGTCGGTTTCTCGCTGCTGTCTCGTGCGGCGGCTAAAGCGTTCGTGATACTTTGCACATCGTTCGACCCGTCTAGAACCTCAATAACATTCCACCCGCTCGCCGCCATCTTCGCATTGATATCTTCTGTATTTGCAACATCTGCACTTCCATCACAAGTGACGTTGTTATTGTCAAATATTAAAACAAGGTTGTTCAGTTTCCAGTGTCCGGCTAGAGAAATGGCTTCTAGCCCAACACCCTCTTGGAGGCATGCGTCGCCAGTCATACACCAGGTTGTATTGTTAATAATGTCGAAGCCAGGTCTGTTGTAAGTTGCTGCCAAGTGCTTCGTCGCCATGGCCATTCCAACCGCATTGGCAATTCCTTGGCCAAGAGGACCGGTCGTGACTTCTATCCCAGTATGCTCTCTCTCCGGATGCCCTGGACAAAATGAGTCTGGGGACGGGGAGTGGTAGGTTTTAAGTTGATCCAAGGTCATATGCTTGTACCCTAATAAATGAAGAAATGAATATTGAAACAAACACGTATGCCCTTTTAAATTGTTAGATACATTATGATGTTATGCTTGGGGGGGGTCGGGATCACTCAACCATTTGATAAGATGAATCTATCGCGATTAAACCACTCCGGGTGATCAGGAGAATATTTCATAGTGTACCGCCAAAGGGCGACACCAATTGCTGCCATGCCCATCGCACCTCTAATCCTGTTAATAATTGAAAACATCTCAAAAACCTTGTAAGTTGAGGCATACCCTGGATGACCGCCATTGAAATGCTGCACGAGGTCTGCTATTAGAACCCGAAACGTCCGCAACACCAAATCATGATCTTCGTGGTCGACAAGACTTAGGTTATGAGACTTTGACTTCACGGTGTCAAAGTCAACCAGTGTTACGGATGGCGCCATTGTTGGAATCGGAGGTGTTTGTACGGGAAATGGATAAACACAACACTCTTAAGAATCGATGTTTAGGTGGCGGTTATTATAATTGACAGAGCGCGCAGGAAATCTAAAAGGAAGCTGAGATACTATTGCTGCAATATTTGGCAGATCTTGGTCTACCTTTTTTTAAAAAAAAACTGAGAATCGAGGAATTATAGCTTTCAGCTCGGAGTTAGAAACGTTAGTGCAAAACTTATTGGAACTCTCATTACATGATGGTAAAACAACTGTAGAGTTGCTCTTAGTTCCACTTGGTATTCTTCGGTGCTTCCAACTTCCAATTGCGGATGCGGGGTCTGTGTTCCCACTTTCTCAATTGCGGGTCACGTAGCAATCAATTTTCCCCCAAGAAGATCTGGTCCAGACTTATGGTCATCTGCACGCCTCCCGTACTCAGAGCATTTTTGATGCTGTACATGTTAGTATTGATCCTTGGCGCATACATCGGGTGCCTTACAAATTGTCGTTGTAAGACGAAGCTTTCACATGTTTGCGATCCAACTGTTTCTTTACAGGACAGGTATATTAAGTCACAAGTTTACAGAATTACCATTTGTAATTTGCAATTTTGATAATTAGTACTAAGTTTGAAGCCTCTAAGAGCATTGCTCAGTCAAAAATACGTATTGGTTTCTCAAGATAGAAGCCAGGATCGTTGAATCTGAGGCCCTTGTCAAGATCTGAAATTTCAGCCAGCTCCTCCTCTGTCATCGAAAAGTCATTCACCTCCAAATTCTGCTGTAGACGTGCCTTGTTATTTGATTTTGGAATAACGGCAATGCCCCTATAGTTGTTAGTACCGCGATAATCTATACACACCTTGCCAATTTCACGTACCTTTGAGTAGCCCAGCGTAAGAGAACTTGCCCGGCTGGCCTTCCATGCTTCTCGGAGATCCTTTGAATGACAGGGTTGTCGAATAGCATCGGTACACCTTCAGCTCTCTTGCTGAATGCCCGAGGAAGTTCAATAAACGACTGTGGACCAAATGTTGAGTATCCCGTAATGGCAATTCCTTCTTCTTGTGCCATTTTGACCAACGTGTCCTGTACGAGGTATGGATGGTGTTCAATTTGTAGGCTGGAGATTGGGTGTCGACAATATGAGAGCACATCATAAAGTAATTGCGTCGAGAAGTTGCTGACACCAATCGAGCGCGCCACGCCCTCGTCGACAAGCTCTTCTAGAGCTTGCCACGTCTCCGATATGGGGACTTTGTCAGTTTCAACAATCTTGCGATCTTTATCCATCCACCAAGCCTATATACTACTTAGCATCGTGGTACATGCAGGAATGAATGTAATCCGTACCGGATAGCGCAGCGTCTCAGGCTCAATATACTTCAGTGCGACTGGGAAATGAATAAGATAAAGATCAATGTAATCCAATCCCCAGGCGTCTCGTTGTGCGTATGCCATCTGTTTGACGTGTTCTCTGCACGATCTTTAGTCTCAGACCTGAAGAAGGCTTTTGTACTCCTTACTTTCGGTGATAATTGTTCCACAACTTCGTTGTCACAAATATGTCTTCCCTCTTTACGATTCCATCCTCAACTGCTTTCTTGATGCCGAGGCCGGCTTCCTTTTCATTTTGATAATCGTAGGCCCCATCGAACAGCCTGTATCCAGTCTTGATTGCGTGGTAGACTGTGTCTGCCGTAGTATTTTGGTCAACTTTCCACAGGCCGAAGCCGACAAGTGGCATACTCTGGAATACTTGTCAGCTTACGAAACGATTGCTGCCATATTATTGGCAATGTCAGGTATGGGGTGGCTTACATGACCTGATGCAAGCTTCACTGTAGCCATTTTTAAATGATAATTATGAGATACGCGGGTCGTTGTGTTTCTACAGATTCGTATCTCACTCGGTTTGTTTTACTGTAGATTACGGGTCGACTCTTTTATAAAGGTATTGGAGAAAACAAGTCTCTCAAAAAGTATGAATTAGTGCTTCCCAGCAATCGATGGATAGGCAGTTCTCAAGTCCCGCTTGGGGTGGGGTAGTTCTCCAACGGCGCTTCTAGTTTCCTAAATAGGAATCTTATGGTGCGTTAACTGCGGGGATCCGGAACTACCTGTCTCTCAGAAGAAGTAAGCTTTGGTAACACCTATCTATATAGGATTATTTCTTGTATTTTTTGTTCCTAGAAGTTTCCTACCTCATAATATTTGGGAATATCATGTCGCCTTCGTTAATTGACGCTGTTGAGGAAACACGACAGGAGCTGGGAGCTCAAGATGTCGCCCCTGTCAAGCAAAATGGATTCAGTCCATCCCAATTTAAAAACCCAAGCCTTCAAGTCACAGCTGATCACAAAGTAAAAATGGTGGATGCGCCAATTCGAAAGCCTGGCAGCGGGGAGGTTTTACTTCATATCAAAGCGACAGGAATCTGCGGGTAAGTCTCAGGCCTCAGGGTTCTTCTCAGCAACACTGACCGAAGTAAAGATCTGATATCCATTTCTGGAAGCGAGGCAGGATTGGGTCGCTCACTGTTGAAGGCGATTGTATTCTTGGCCATGAAGCTGCAGGGGTTATTTTAGAGATCGGGGAGGGGGTATCGGGTCTACAAAAGGGAGACCGCGTCGCGTTGGAACCACAGATCCCCTGCGGAACGTGCTTTTCGTGTACAACAGGACGTTCCAACCTATGTCCCGATGTTCAATTTATCGGTGTTTATCCACACCATGGTTCACTGCAAAGATTCGTTGTCCACCCTGCTAAATGGGTTCATAAGTATACATCTCCCAACTCCCCTCAAGGCTGGCGGTGCTGACAACATCCAGACTTCCAGAAAATGTATCATACGCACAGGGTGCCCTTCTTGAACCCCTCTCCGTAGTCATGCACAGTCTCTCTCGTACTCGCCTATCACTCGGTCGCGGAGCCGTGATTTGCGGTGCAGGACCAATTGGGCTCATTGCTCTTGCAGCAGCACGAGCGTCCGGAGCCCATCCGCTTGTAATCACTGACTTGGAGCCGAAACGCCTGGCCTTTGCGAAAGACTTTGTGCCGTCTTGCCAGACATATCAAGTCGATCCTACGCTAAATCCAGAAGGGAATGCAAAAGCGATACGAGCTTTATTCGGCAGTACAGAGTACGAAGCGCCAGAGACCATCTTAGAATGCACGGGCGTTGAATCAAGTGTTATCACGGCTTCTTTTACAGTCCGGAGAGGAGGAGACCTAGTGGTTATTGGTGTTGGAAAGGACATCATGAACAACCTGCCATTTATGCATATAAGCTTATCGGAGGTAAGTTCATTTGCTCCGCATGAGAATCATCCACCTGGATGTATATGTGCTTACAAATTTTGACACAGATTAACTTGAAATTTATCAATCGATACTGTGATACCTGGCCAGCAGGTATATCAGCATTGAGTGGGGGCGTACTCAATCTTGACAAGTTAATTACGCACACCTTCCCGCTGGAACAAGCTTTGGACGCGATGGAATTATGTTCTAATGTTGCGTTGGGGAGTATAAAAATCCAAGTCGTGGATGATCGGGACATCGAGCCCTGAGGTAAGAGGGATGTGTGATAGATGTGTTGTAGTACAACCTAAGAAACTATAAACACATTTCAACTTCCAACTGTACGCGCTTCAGCAAAGTTGATTATCTCGTTGAATTACGGTACAGTAGCTTAGTATAGCAATATATATAGTTATGGACTGTAAGTTCAAGCTAACTAGATTAAACCTCTGCGACTTCCCAGTCAACCTGTAATTTCTCTGAACCAGATGAATCATCTGCTACTTCAACCAATACCCTCCTATAGGCCCTCATTGGAAACTTGGCATTATCAATGACTTCCAAGATTAAATGGTAGGTTTTTGGTCCCCATTTCATTACTTTTTCCGGATCTAACGGGAAAATCATCCCTTCGTCCTTTCCGGGGATCTCCACCGAGACCTTTTCGAATTTTCTCTTCCCGTCAGACTCATCTTTGAAGGTCAGCTCCGGTACCTCGAATTTGACTGTCCACTGCGTAGCAGAGGGCTCTCTATAGTGTAACCACCGAAATTGCAGGCTGTCAGCGGAGTCTGGATCCCAGCTCTGGGAGGCGTCAAGGTGTACTGTTGTTCCAAACCCTGTCTTGATGCGCAAAGCGCCCAACTCTGAATCGCCGTTAACTACTAGTATAGGTGAGTGGTTGACGTTATTGAAGTCGTTGCTCAGCGTCCACTGCATACGTGCGGCGAAATCCCCCTGGTATGCGTCTCTCCAACGCCAGATTGTGGCTTGGCTTCCAACATGCATATTGCCGTCTTTTCCACGAACGTAGTCCGCAGCATCGCTATAGTGTCTGCTACCGTCTTTACCAGTAAGATCCGTAAGGTTATAACGTCCTCCCCACCCACCCCATCCAGGGTGGCAAGGATCCGTGAGTCCATTCTGAATGAGGCTGAGAAACGTTGGCGTATCGCCTTCTGGAATGAATACTGGATCCGGATAGGCTGCTTTGCCATATGGCCCGATTTGGATATATTTCTTGAGCCATTCGTTGGTCACAAGACTGGAGTCAGGGCCGCCCTGGTTGAAATGGTAATATGACTCTCCCGATATCCCCGTCCAAGCAGCAAGTCCGTATGCATTCCAGCCGTGAATAGAGGCAATATAGAAGATTTTGGGAAAATTCAGTCTTATCCAAGTCCCAGAGTCGTCTTGATCTGATATGGCATACACTCGAAGCTTAGCAGCAAATGTGGCTACTTCAGTTTCAGACCGAGACTTCTGCACTTGGAGGAGAGCTTGCGCAAGTACATTGGCGCCGCCCCAGATCAAAACCCATATGTGACCGTCAGAGGCAATTGCGTCCACGGCTGCAATAAGTAGCTCGGAGCCTTCATTCAATGGGCCCCGTGCCCCTGTCATCCCGTACTCAGCGATGCCATCGCGGACGACCTGACGTAGAACCTCTGCCGTTGGATATTGACGGCTCGGAGGAACATGCGCGTTCAAATTCGCCTGGACCTCGGCATATGCATCGAGGATTTGGTGGATCTGCTGCTTGTGCGTTGACGTCTGCTGCCAGAAGGAAGTTGTTGCAACCAACCCGTCGATTTGGAACTCATTTGCATATAGTAGAAAGCGAGTGAGCGACTCCGCATCATCGGGTTCGTTGCAGATGTCTGTGAGAACGACAATGTGCGGCTTTGTTTTAAAATTCGGAAGGCTCTCGAAAGTATGAAGAGCCATGATTGTAGTTTATGAGGGTGGGACGGAGTAATTTGGAAATAAAAATTGTTTGTAGATAACTGTTTAAAAATCTTCGAGGTATCCCTTAAGTTGTAATTGCTCGCATTAGATGGATCTTATGCTGAAGGATAAATAACGGTTTCCACAGCGGTGCTGATATGACGCTTTCTGGAAACGTCAAGTGTACTTTGGAAGCGCAACAGAACCGCATCAAGCCATACTGTAGAAAAATGTAACTTGGAGCGTATGTCCCATTTAGGAAGCCAGAGCCACAAAGTTATCAGCTAGAATCCCAAACTCACGGCTCTACTTCGGCCGGTTACTACGTAGTGGGTGGACTCATTATGGAAACTGGAGACACCTTTTTCCGGAAGTGTTTATAGTTGCCTAATGGAGGATCTTCGGTCAATATTGACAGACCTCATCTGGTCCGCATTTCCCAACTTTCCAAAGAACATCGCAACGGCACTAGACAACGGCATCACAGCAGTAAGAGCTGTAAGAGCTCGATTTATATCTGTATTAATTGTCTGTTCTCTTGTATGAAATGATGGACTTATCACGTGATATATAATTGTCTTGGTCCACTATTGGTGCCCCAGACTAGTTGAATGCCATGAAGCTATGCCGTATTTTACCTCCGACTTCAAGTTCATTCCCATAATCGCAGCATCCATAAATCAACTCTGCTCACGTGTCTATGTATGGTCCTTGTTGTGGAGCAAACGACACTTTGTCGTGCTATCGTATTTGCGCCCGTTATCTAATTATCCTCGGGCTCGGGATGTCGATTCGCGATGCCACATCCTGACCATTCGACAAGCCCGGCGCAAACTAGAACCCGACAGGGTTGTTTGACCTGCAGGAAACGACGAAGGAAATGTTAGTCTTGCATGTTAGCCTCTGATATATCTTAGTGAAAACCTGGAGCCTTCTCCTTGGTAGAGACCACCGCACGTTGCCTCGGAAGCTAATTTATAACAGGTGACGAACAAAAACCTCGGTGTCAGAACTGCACGGGACGAAGCATCGTTTGTCGTTATGGAGTGAAACTCACGTTCCTTGCTACCAATCGGTTCAATCTTGTGCCAGAGGATGCACAGGCATTGCGGGAGACTACTCCCAGCAAATATGGGCATATCAGGGTCAGAATAATTCCCCATACATTGAGAATATTCTGACAGTTTTTGAAGTTCATTGATGGCTTGGATGATACTGAAGGGGCCATAAGCGATGATCATGAACGGCATAACGCTGTGCCATCATTTGAGATATCTCCACATTCGCTGCCAGGGACTCCAGATACTGAACACAGTCGAACGGCCCAAAGAGTCCCTGAGAGCACTGTGAGCGTCCTAAGACAACCACAAAGTCGGTTCCCGGAGCATTATTACCATGGTGAAGACAGCGGAATTGGTGAGTCCCAAGGTATGGGAGAAGGCAGCAATGACGACGAACGACACCACCAAGCCCCAGTGGTGTATCCACCAGTTATAGATCAAAGTCACTCCTATGAAATGCCAACGGGAGATGCAGAGGATAATGTCCAACTCGCAGATGAGGCCGATTATGATCGACTCGTTTCGGAGCCACTGCCATCACGACGCCCGCTGCCTGTTGCTTCTCTAAGTCCTCGCCATAGCACAAATGCGGGTTACGGTAAGAGCTGGCTACCACCACTACGGACGGTGTCAGAAACCTTCGAATCGGCCACGCTGAGAGAGGAACCTTCCCAGCTGCAGGTCCTTTCTAACGACAAGCGCAACCAATTACTTAAATTCTATGTAGACGAAGTAGCGCAATGGGTCAGTTTCTCCAGAGAGGTTGCACCCTCTTTTCCACCGCTTTCAGGAGCTGAATTGTGAGACAGCTAGATATATGCACCCCTAAAAGTTCCTTTGGGATTCACATTCCAATTCTGGCAAGAGACTACACACCTCTCCTTAATTCAGTTTTAGCACTGGCGGCCCAGCAGCAGTCGCTCTTTTTGCCACCGGACAGTGATGAGGCTTCCCAGAGCGCTGAATTAGCAACACTGGCTACCGCATCGATCGGATTGGACATATATAGTAGTCGAGATGAGGCTGTGGCTACATGTACACTTCTGATGATAAGCGAGCTCCTGTCAACCCAGATTCAAAACTGGAAACGCGTGCTGAAAGGTCGAATCGACTTTCTTGGGCCACTAGGTATTGATGGATTCTCTGATGGTCACCACAGCTCCACTTCATGGGTGACATTAAGACTCGGTATGTATATTCACGATCCCAACCATCTTTACGCTCCTAACAACTATGACACCTCCCCTTTGCTACTTTCATACATACATGTTTTACCATGTTGTGAAAGCGTGATAGAAGATATGGCTAACCGTTCATAGATCTTGCACTTGCCATATTCTCCGGATCACCACTCATGACACCCATCGAGAAGTGGCACCCGGTATCAATGCCATTTTCGGATGACATGAATATAATGTCCCTGGAACAAAGCAGAGCCCCTGAGTGGACTCGACGATCGATTCTGCTGTGCAGCCAGGCTGCACAGCTTTGCTTCTCGACTGAGATCTCTAATATCACAACTTCTCACTCAGCCACGGATACTTGGACATATCTCTGGAGCTCCACGCGAGGATGGCTTGAGAGTCTTCCATCCTCGATGTATCCCATTTTCACGTCTCCCATATCAGCCATCCCCTCAACACCTCCCTACTTCTTCCCGCTTATTCTCTACACCAGTCGCTCTAACATGTACGCCGCCATCATGCATCACACAGCTTCTGTATTGCTATTGCAAAGCAAGCCACCTACCGTCCGCCCGTCTTCGCATCTGAAAACTCCGACCTGGCACGCTGTGCAGATTTGTGGGATATGCATTGGGAATAATGCGCAGTGGTCTTATGATCCCACGATTCTAGCAGCGCTGATATATGCGGGGCGATTGATCAGCTACCAGGAGCAGAAGAAAGAGCTGCTGGACGTCTTGCGGGTCTTGGTTAAAGGAAGTGGATGGCAAGTGGGCGGTGCTATCGACGAGATGATTGAATGGTGGCGAGTGGATGGAGGATTTCACGTCACTCCTCTTGAATCACCCTTCCCTACGACCTGAAAGCTCCTCGATCAAAGTGTGTTATTGCCGACTGGAATCCTATTTTAATGGGTCAGGAGACACTGATAATATGACCTCCCAACATTGCTGGGTGGCACCGATCGAAGTATTAAACTAAGATAAGCTTGTAACCCACCTGCTTATTGCTCTCAATCGTGCCAATGGGCATATCGTGGAATCTGAGCCTGTTGCCACCTCAAGAGTGATCTTGGGGGTGAGCAGGGTGAGCAACCGAGCTTCGGCCAGGGGTTCAGATCAGTGGTTATTGCCAAGCCGACAGGGTCTCAGCGGCGGCACACCTCGTCTCGCGGCTCCTTCTATCCCATAAACTCCCTGGATTACTCTGAAGCCTCACCGAATGCTTTCCATTAGTAGGGAATACCTTCAAATACATTCTTCAAATAAATCTAGAGAATGTACCAGCGCACGCTCCTCAGCATCAAAGTACTACGGCCATTTGCCAGCGCATCACATGGTATCACTAGACCGCCTATCTCCTTTCTCACAAAACCCCACACTTTACACATCGTCGTCCGACAATTGTCACAAACTCCAATCACAAGCCGACTTTCCAGCAATAAAGCAAAGTGGATAACGACAACGACAGGAAATGTCATACCGAGCACCGGCAATCCAAGGCTCGTTGCGAAGCTCCAAGGGGGATTCCGTATCATAAGAGAGGACATGACGTGTGCCGAATTTCACGATTCAGTTTGGGGATTTGTCGTACGAATTTACTTCCCCAATTCGGAGGTGAGAAAAAATTAATTGGCGGCTTATAGATATACCGCTGCGTAAAGGGCAACGATGCTGCGTGGACCAGCATTCTAGAGAAACTCCAAAGCCACGTCCGGGAAACTCTCGAGGATGAGAAATGTCAGGACCTCTTGCAATTCCATGATCTACACGTTATTGACGATAAGTCTCTTTAGTAAGTCCTCACGACTTTAGACATATGTATGCTGATGACAAGACTATTAGCGGCTCATCGGTTGAAGAAGTTAGAGCCCATTTCCAAGCCTGGGTGCCTCAAAACCTAGACGCTAGACTTCGTCCAGACACCGCGTGTACGATCCCCGACGTGAGCTACCTAAGCGTAGATACCACACCAAGATACAACTACTGTCTCCTCGTAGACGAGATATGTCTAGAGTCACTGGACCACCCAGAAGGTCTAGGGCCAGTAGTCAAGCTGGTCTGCCGGGACTGGGAAAGCCCTCCTCGGAGTCCTGAGGAAAAGCTTCAGGGGGTGCAAGCGCCGTTCCATGACGGGATCACAGGGTATGATGAGGAGGATGTGGGATGGATGTACATGCCTCTTCTGTTTTATACGGATAGATACGAGAACTTCCATGATTGGGGATGGAGTGACATGTATGTGAGGCCACCGTTTATAGATGGAGGCGAGGATGAGACGAATATGGTGGGCCATTGGAGGCGAAAGAAGGTTGTAGGCCAGGAGAAGGCGGTCTCTGAAACGTGATGCTAAGGTTGAATTACACAATTAAAAAAAATGGGACTCTTGTGGTAGAAATGTATGAAATAGGGTAACCCTTACAGAGTGTACACATCCCTCGCAACAGGGGAGATATGATATAATTATAGTCAAATTCATCGCTCGCTAATTATACCTAATATAACGCCATACACAAAAAATCCCCCACCCTTTTCCTCCCCTCCATATCCCCCCTACCCCACCCCCCTATCCCAAGAAAAGCTCCAGATCCTCGCAAATTTTGCCCACACAAAAAAAAGAACCCCCTACAACTCGTCCCAAACGACGTTATCTCCCCAGTCTTCCGCTAAACGCATAAAACACACCGCCCACCGACCTACTTCCTCCCCATCCCAAACATCATCACTCCAAAATCTCAACGACTATACTCCCTATACTCCCCCACCAACGACTCAATCCCCCCCGGATACTGATCCATCGAATCCATCGCCATATAATCCAACAAATCCACTCCCCCCAAATTAACCCCCTCGCTCGTCTGCGTAATACTCGTATCCGCATTCGCATTATGAAAGAACGCCGCGCCGGGTGGTAAATACCACATCTCCCCCGCATTCCCCCAATCGCTCCCCCCAAACGCCGGACCTCCCTCCGAGACAGCGGGCGCGCCAAAAGGGTTCTGCGCGTTGCCGTCCGTGGAGCCGTAGGGCGCGTTGCCGTAGAAGGCGTTGTTTCCCAGATCGAAGGCGGTGGCGGAGATGTTGATGTCTGGGGGGGTGGGGGTTAGTTGGTATTTGATAGAGGGCTCGTTAGGGGGTTGCATACCATTGCCTCCGTCGGAGAAGGCAGGCATGCCGGGGCCGTTCCAATGTCCGTTATCGTCGCCGTTGTGTGGGCCTCCCGCGATGGCTTGTTGGGAGTCGCTGGCGCCTGCTTCGGAAGAGACGGGGGCGTGCATGAAGCGGTTGCGTAGGCGTGTGGTGAGTGTGTGCAGGAGGTCGGCGAATCGGGTCCCGAGATGCACGTCGTCGACTACGCAGTCGCGGAGGGCTTCGACGGCGCGGTCCATGAGTCCGATGCTGACTTCGACGTCATTCTTGGAGGCGCCGAGGGCGAAGGTCTTGAGGAGGAACATGGCGCCGGAGATGATGCGGAAGTAGGTGCGGACGGGGGCGTGCTTGAGGAAGCCGTTGGGGAGGAGGCCTTCGACTACTGTGCGGAGGAGGTTGCGGGAGCCGTCGACTACTTCACGGACGTATTCCTGGTCGCGGGTTGTGAAGCCGCCGTAGAGGGTTAGTGGGATTTGGTTGAGGAAGTTGGGGTGGCGGTTTTCGGTTGTTGCGGCGTTGTTGGTGCAGCGTTCGACGACGGCTTGGAGGGAAAGTGAGTTGATGTATATCCGAACATATTCGTACTCGATGGTCAAGATGTGACGAATGTACTGCGGCAGGGGATAGCTGACAAAGGTCCGTTTCCAGGTGGCCAAGATTGGCTGGAACTCGGCCAAGAGATCGAGATACTTGCCAGTCTGGATGATATCAGTGGTGTACTTGCGCGAGCGGAAGATCTTGTCATTGCCCGCCCCCATAGCTGTCGTAATTCCCGCCCAACAGTGGATGATCTGATCGTCGAGCTCCAAGTCGGGAATGTAGTTGAATGAAGCCAGTATAGACGCGTTTGTGTTCGGTGTATTTCCATCCGCAGAAGACGTCCGCTGCTTGCGCATTTCATCATACGCTCTCAGGTTCTCAGGCACCATATTGGTCCATCCAAGTCGCCCCGCAAGTTGGGTCACGTAAATCAGCAGCAGCTTTTTGATGCGCGCAGCACGGTGGCGGTATGCTTCGTCGTCATATTCGGGACGAGCCATATCGCCGCCTACTTCCAGCAGCTGGTCGATCTGGTCGAAGACGCCGAGTTCGTAGGAAAGGCCCATAGCGGTACTCAGAAGCATCCAGCACATGCGGTCAGATCTCCATGCCGGCTCCAGCCAGCTCTCAATTCGCTTACCACCGACCCCGTTCAGAGCGCGCTGGTTTCCATCTTCATCCGTGGAGAAGTTGTCGGGACCCTCGTATAGAGGAAGCATAAGCTCGTCGGTAGCGTCTTGTGGAGGGAAATGGAGACCGCGAGGATGCCACTCGGTGAGAATCATCAGCGACTCAATCGTGCCAAGGGTCCGAAGGGAGCCCTTCCGCATCCCACGCCATGGCGCAGTGCTTGAAGTCTGCTCCCAATCAGTGGCGCCTGATCCGCAGAAACCCCCACCAAACGATTCTTGGCCCCAGAGGCAGCGCTCGATCATACCGCGAAGGTAGGTCCACAACTGTTCGTGGATTGCGTGAGACCGACACTGGCCGCCGGTTCCTGGGATTTGCAGATACCGAGATGCAATAGTCAGCAGCGTGACCGTCAGGATGGGTTCTTCCTGGAGTAAAGTGACGTGCGTCGAGGGGTTTTGGAAGGTGGGAGGCGAGATTGGTGTCATTGGCGACAGGTACCGATAGTAGCTGCAAAGGTCAGCATACGCTTCTTCAGTCAGTAGAGACAGTCAGCGACTTACTATTCGATATACGCAATAGCTTCAGCAGGAGTGAACCACCCAGCGCGGACAAAGCGGAATCTGGCCCAGGCTCTAACTGCTGTCTTGTATCCAGGGTCGTTCATGCGGTTTATAGTATCGTTATCGACCGGCATCGAGCCCCTCGTGTCCCTCGTCTCGTTGTGTGCCTGCGATGGAGGCGCCATGGGTCGTGGGTTGTTTGCCTGGGTGAACCTCGGAGTACTGAATGGTTGTGACTGTTGGAATCCTTGATTGTCGCGGGCAGAAGAGCCATCAGCGCCGCCGGAGTTGAGCAGTTTCATGCGCTTCGTCGGGGAACTGCATCTTGCATTAGCACAACCATCATATGAGAGACACCACACAAACATACCCATCGGTCGCGGCCTGGTACAGTAGATCCAGAGCATCATGCGGTCCATAAATCCCCTTCCTCATCGTAGATTGCGCCTCGGGGTTCTCATAGCGCACATTCGAGTCGCCGAATTGGCGCGACCCCGCCCTGCGATGCTCGCGCCCCGGCTGCGAATCAAAGCGATTGATACTCTCAGTTGGCGACGTAGCAACATTAGGCGGTTGGATCGGCGTATGTCTGTACGCAGGGTTTAGCGGCCTCGACCCGGTCGACGACTCCGGGCGCACCTCTGGCGGCTCCGAGCCACTATCGCTCGTATACTGCCTCTTGCGCGCGTTGCGGTCAACGAAGTCCGGGTCGTAGATGGGAATGTCATTCTCGTCGAGCCTCTGCTTGCGCCGGGTCACGGAGAAGTAGCAGTCCTTTGACTCGCGACGGCAGCGGACGCATGGCGGGGCATTGGGGTTGTCGACGGAGCCCAGGTCGCACTTGACTTTGCGCTTGCGACAAGGGATGCAGGCCTGGTAGACACGCTTGTGCTGGGTGGTGGGTTGGGGAGAGCCTTCTTTTTTCGCATTGGCGCCGCCACTGGTGGAATTACCGTTTCCGGAGGACTGCTGGGAAACCTGGTGTGTTGTTGCCATTGCTCTGGCAGGAATTTTGTTGACGGTGGTTGGCTTTGTGGTGATGTGAAGGGCGGATGGCCTCGCTTTGCGGCGGCTCTTTGGGGAGGGTTTCTCAGGTTTCGCTGGGGTTTAGATAAGCAAAGAGGGACTGGACGCGGGGAAAAGTTGACGACGAGAAGTGACTAAACTGTTTTAGTCACTAGCTCTGATCGGAGGGGATAAATGAAAGTGCGAGAGGTTGGACTCACTTTAGCAGATAGCCGTTTGATTGTTGACGATAGACCAAGTGATGGTATAAGATATAAGTTTTCCGTCTATAACCACTCTTTTCCAGGGCAGAAAAATATATAAAACGCGTGGTGGCCTCTTAATTGGGTGGGATTGTTGGGGATTGTGTAAGAGATGGAATCTCTTCCCCTGCATGTGACTGTTAGCCTGTTCCCTCACGAGGCAGTGCATACAAATAGGCGCAAATCCACAATTTGCACACGACAAAAGGAGAAGGTGAGAATGATATTCGTCCATCGACTCCCATTAGGGCATGTCCCGAACAGAAACGACAACAAATGATGGAAATAACTTTAGTCATGAACGCATCGAATAAGACATTCGGCGTGTCCAATAGTGTCAAAGAGACAATGGGGTATAATGGGTATAATGGAGTATAATATTGGGGCGTGTGTACTCACAAACGACCTCGGGTATGATTCCCAAGCCAGCCAGCCCCTCACTCAAAACACCTGCATGGAGTCAACACGAGCCACCAGGGTCTAGACCACTTCAAACTCACTCTTCTAATCTCCAAAATGCAGCGAATCTATTGATGAATCCAGTCTTCACGTCTATCGAAGACTCAACAAAGGGTAAGTATGTGTGTGTAAGTATGTATGTGTGACTGTCCGACGTGTGAGTATCCGACGTGTGACTATCCGACGTGTGAGTATCCGTTTGTGGTAGTTCCGTGGTGGGTAAACAGGTCTATTGATGGTTGAGGAAGGAAGAAGAAAGCCACCTCAACCCACTCGAATCCTCGCCTTATATATCCTCCAGCTTTTGCTGGGTAGGCAGGCCTGACTTATCCTTTTGACGCGTGAATTTGAGGCTGCGGTGACAGGAATGGAGTAAATGGTCAGAATGGGAGGTGAATTTGAAGTATGGTTGTTATGGGGATGAGCGGCCGACGACGAGGTCAGAGAGGGTAGGTGAGGGGATGGAGAGGCTTCAGATATCGATCGATACACGATCAATGAGGGAAAGACATGCCGTTTTTACTATCATACTACTCTAGAGAGCGAACGAGGACGCGAGTCGTCGTCAAAACTTGTGTTTACTCGTTAATATACCCAATACTCACTGTTTTCATATCACAGACAAAGAGACATCATATCTTCAGCGGCCACAAACATTCAATCTGTATCCAGTCTACATTTACATATCCCCCTTCAATCCCACCACCCCAAACGCCAAAATATGCCTACACACCCACCCCCAACCTTCCATCCCTCCTCACCACCCATCAAAATTCCCAAACCCCCCAGCAGCCTTAACCTTCTTCTTCACCGGCTCTTCCTCCCACCCCCCACCCTCTCCCTCTCTCTCCCCACCATCACCACCCCCCTTCCCCTCCTCAATAGCAGCCTTCAAATACCTCCCCACCCCCCCGGCCTCCTCACTCTGCACCACCGTCCCATCACCCCTAACCCTCTTCCCTGTCCACGTCGTCCTATCATCCTCCTTCCCCCCCATCCTCTCCACCTCCTCCCTCTCCCTCTCCTTCCCCTCCCTCTCCCTCCTCTCAGCCTGAAACTCCTCAAACGGGTCCACAAACACCACGACATCCTCAATAACCACCTCTTCCGTCGGCCGGTCCCCCGAGTCCACAGGCACGGCTTCGATGCGGGCAAGGACGTCCATCCCGCCGACGACGCGCGCGAAGATGGTGTGTTTGCGATCGAGATGTTTTTGTGGGCGGTAGAGGATGAAGAACTGGCTCGAGTTGGTGTTTTTCCCTTTATTCGCCATGCTGACGATACCCCTCGCATCATGGGTAAGCGGGCCATCAAACTCATCCTGAAAGTTCTTTCCCCAGCAGCTCGTCCCCCCCTTCCCTGTCCCCGTCGGGTCCCCGCCTTGCAACATGAAGTTGCGGATGCTGCGGTGGAAAATAACACCCTTATAGTACCCCTTCTTCGCGAGCTGTATAAAGTTCCACACCGCCCTCGGCGCCGTCTCCGGGTAAAGCTCCAGGTTCAACGACCCATAATTCGTTTCCAGCCTCGCATACCCCTTATTCTTCACCCGCTTCGGGCGCAACATATACTCCTCCTCCGTCAACAGCGCTCGCTCCCCGCTCGTCGAGGGCGTCAACCCCGTCGACGTAAACGACGCTGCCGCCTTCCCCGTCGTATACTGCGCCGCGTTATACACCTCTTTCTTCTGCGTATGCATCTGTGGTCTCATCACCGGCGCGCTCGCCTTCGCAACAGCCTTCGTCCTATTCACATCTCCATTCGCCTCTCTCTCTCTCCTCGCCTTCTCCACCGCCTCCTTAGCTTTCAACACCTTCTCCCCCACCCTCCCCAGCGCCGCAACATTCACGCTCCCCCCCTTCCTCTCCTCCTCCTCTCTTTTCGTAAGCACGCTCTCCCCCTCCTTCAGGAACTTAAACTGGCTCAGGTCGCGACTCTCCACATTCTGCGGGTCTTGGAGGGTAATTATATCTTTCCTGCTGAACTCGCGATCATCCACCAAGTCGCGCCACATCCTCGCCTTAACATTCAACCTCTCCACCGTCTCCCAGGCAAAAACATTCGCCTCTCCCCCATGTCGTATCGCCACAATATGCGTATTATCCGTAAACACCTTGAACGTAACCGGATCCACCATCTCGCCCAGGGCCTCCTTTCTCCCCTCCGCCGCGCCGGCGTCCGTGTCCCCGTTCCGCGCGAAGTTGAGCTTGATCAGCTCGGATGACTTGAGGGGGGCGCCGGTGACGGGGTTGGTGGTGTGAGTCGCCAGCCAGGTGCTTATGACTTCGATGTCGAAGATTGTGCCGGAGGGGGTGCAGACGGGGTGGTGGAAGGGCTGGAGGGAGGCGGCGCAGAAGTTGAAGGGGAGGCGTTTGAAGGAGCCGGGGGCGGAGCGGGCGTTAACGTTGGAGCCGGCGGAGGCGGAGAATTGGTCGGAGGACGACCATTCGGAGTGGGTGATCTAGAAAGAAAGGGAGTTAGTAGGGTGGAGATGGTGGGAGGTGGGTTGGTGATATCCTGTGGTCGTGTGGTGTTTGCGCGCCGGAGTCGAAAGGGACTTACGTAGAGTTTGTCGGTTCCTGTGAGGGTGAGTTAGCAACGACTTTGGATTCAGAGCGATCATAATAGTAGCTTACCTTTACCCATCTTTGCGGTTGCTGAGAAACTAGCTTGTGACGGAGGATGTTTATAGTTTTCAAGGAAGGCGGCCGCTGGCCGAGATAAAGATATCCCCAGGATCTAATCTTATCAGTAGCGCCTTGCGCTAAAACAAAGTATCTAGCCTAGCAGCAGCAGCCAAGCCAGCGGTAAAGTGCCAGTATGAGAACCTCCAGCGCCTGGACTCGCCTAATCCGACTTGATGCAAGGGACGATGAGAGCCACGACTACAAAAGCAATCGAGTTTAACTCAATGCCACCAAGGAGGATAAAACGGGACCGTCACCGCGGAGAAAACCCGCCGTAGCAAATAACCCCCCACAATACCCCAACCCAATTCTAAGAAAAGCAGAGCAACCCCCGCCCGCCGAGGAGTCCAAAGTGATGACCTCACCCTCAACCCCCCGACGACGACAACGACTACGTGACAAGACCCCAGCGCAGTTGCTCCGGTACGTCCGCAGGAAACTAGCTATCTACGACACCGCCATCGCATCCGGACAACCCGTTCCCCCCTCCTTCTCCGCGCGCTTCGAGCCCAATGCGCGGAGGCGCAGTCTGCGCTCGTTCCTGTTTGACGAGGCGACGTATAAGGAAGAGGTGATGCTGGGGCGTGTGAGGGAGTTGAGAAGGTACGAGACGATGTTGAGGGGGCTGATTGAGCTTTTTGAGCGACGACAGGAGGTTCAGGATAATCTTGGGCGTGTCGAGTCGTTGGTGCGACGGGCGGGACAGGAAATTGATGCTGCTGCCTGGTCGTAGAAGGCGTGTTGCTGGATGGGCTGGCAAATAGTTGATAATCACTCCACATGCGAAATCAAGATCAAGATATAAAGTCTCAACTGCATTCAGCATATCCGCTTCATAGCACCTACGTCCCAGCTCCTCTTTCAACAGAGCAAATCCAACTAGCTATTAAAAAAAAACTCCAAGCCCAATGCAAATACGACCTTCTCCAGCCGCGTGATCCCATCCATACTCCTTAAACCCACCCAACCAGAGCTATGATGCTAGCCATTTTCGCTTTCCAAACGCCTTGCAATGTCACCCTCCTCTCCTCCCCTTAACACCAACACCCTCGCACCCCTTAAAACCCACCATCCCACCAATCTAATCACTCCCCTTCTGAAACCTCATCCCCACCACCCAAGTCCCCTCAAACTCCACCCCCCTCCTCATCCTCATCCCACTCTTCTTCCACACATTCTTCGCAATCCCCACATCCACCACCCACAACCCCCACGCCCCCTCTCCCGTCCCCAACCCCCCCCTCATCGCCTCCAACAACCCCGTCTTCGGCACCCCGAGACTAACCACCAGGGTGGCCTGAATCCACAATTCCCTCCCATCAAGCACCATCGGCACGCCCGTCCCGGGGTCAAGACCCGTCGGCACGTCCAGCGCCAACACCGCGGCGGAGGAGCGGTTAGCCCACTCAATGAGCTCGAATGCCGTGGCTTGGTCGCCGGTGCGGAGTTCTTCGAAACTGATGGTTAGACCGAGGAGGCCGTCGATGATGAGTTCTACGGGGACGGCGGTGGATTTGAGATACTCCATGAGTTCGATCTTGGTGAACACCTTCCCGCCAAATGAGCGGAAGACTTTAAGTTGTCTGCGCACACCCTCCAGGAGCTCGGGTTCGCGCTCCAGCCCCAAAACGCAAATAGCCACCGTAGCGCCGTGATTCCGCAGATGCCGTCCCGCAGCAATAGCGCGAATGCCTGACTTGCTATTCCCCGCATAAATCACAACATAAGGGAGTGTATTCCCCTTCCTCAGCGTCCTATGCCTCGCCCCCCCCAGATTCAGCGTCGAAAGCGCCACCTCCGCAATCCCCCTCCCGGCATTCTCAGTCATCATATCCTCCGTCAGTCCCAGCTCGCTATTCGCGATATTCTCCAAATTGAGCATCTGCAGCGCCGACGCGACCTCGACGGGCCGATCCGCGGGGACGAGGTAGAATGAGGATTTCGTTGTAGACGCCTGTTGTGGAGGAGAGGAAGGGGGGGCGCGGGATTTCGCGCGGGGGACGGAGATGGATTGCCGGGACTGTGAGTGTAGCGATGATGTCTCCTTCTTGGACATCGGCATGCGCAGGCGCGACTCCGCGCGACGGGAGGTTCGTCCACTGCCTGACCCGCGCTGGCTGACGCCCATCATATTCTCCGCGTCCTCACTATCGCCCGCCTCGCTATTCCACGCCGGCGGTTGTTGTGCGCGGCCAATACCATCAAGTACATTCTCCGTCGGATGCAGATTCCTCCCCCCCATCGTCCCCGGCCTGGGTATCCTATTATGCCCAACCAACCGATCCTCATCCGCCGTCACATCATCCGCTCTGATCCCCTCAAACACCGTGCGTTTGTCGAATTTCGACAAGCTGGCTTCGAAATCAAAATCACCCATATCCTGCACATCAGTAGCGTCCTCAGTGGCCCAGCCATTATCATAACCTCCCCCACCTTTCCCGCCACCACCCCTCCTCGCTCCCTTCCGCAGCGTCGCGAAGGGCTGGAATGAGGGGTTCGGCTCGAGTAAGGGCGTTTGTCTCCAGCCTTTTGAGCGATTCGTTTCGGTAACGGGGATAACGATAGGGAACCCGTCATCCCCATCCGTACCCTCCGCCGCCTTCCCCCTCCGCGCCCCCTTCGCGCCCCGTCCACGACGTCGCTTATTATGTCGTTCCTTCGCCGCCACCTCCGCGTCCCCATTCCCCAACCCACCACCATCACCATCCTCATTCCCCCCCCCCAACCCCAGGTTCCCCATCGGATCCACCAAGATCGCAGCGGGTGTAACCGAGCGCTGCTGCTCTTGTGCGACCTTGATCGCCGCCGAGGAGTTGCGCGACATATGCACCACCGCCGGTTGAGCGGGGTAAGGAGGGATGCCGGTGCTGGTTGAGGGGGTGGGTTTGTTAGAGTCGAGTTCGGGGGTGTACAGTTGCGGAGGGGTGGGGGTGGGTGTTGTTATTACTTGGGGGCGTGGGAGGGATGGTCGGCCGACGCTGACGATTGCGGGGTCTTCGAAGCTGGTGGGTTGTTTGGGTCTGGAGATTGACTGTGCTCGTGGGTGCGCGGCTGAGGCTGCTTGGAGGGATGGGTTGGGTGCGGTATTCTCGTTTCCTGCTTCGGCGAGGTCTTTGATATGACTAGCTTGAATCGTGATTTCCGTGATATACTTCCCATTGCTCGGGCAGTAAACTAGAAAGGCAGTTAGCTAGCTTGTCCGCACTGTAGTTTGATGTGCTTCAAAGGTCAAAGGTGTCTTCAATTATCCGCAAAGGTGAACAAAAGCACAACAAATCACAGACAGGGTCGCAAACATACCATCTGACAACGTCAAAGATTGTCCCGCGACAACACTCGACACCCTCCCCCTCAACTGCGCATCCAGCGGTGAACTGAGCGTCACCAGCATCGTCAGGCCCACAAACTGTTCTGCCATGACTGCTGCTGTCTTTCTTGCGTCCGTCGTTGTTGCCGTATCCCGTCCCTTCCGTCCTCAGCGCCCTCGTATCTCTTCTCTTCTCTTCCCTCCACAAATCCTATCCTCTCTCTCCTCCCTTTCTCAAAACCCAACCAGAAGTCAACAACAGCGACAATTCACACCCGTCCCAGCGTCATGAAGTTATCCTCTATTCTCGTAGTTGTTGCGTTATGTTGCGTTGCGTTGCTTAGAAAGTATTATCGTGTGCCAGGTGCGTGAAATCCAAATGTATGTATATCAACGGGAACGGAAACAATTAAATTCACCACGAACGGGTGGTGGTGGTGGAAGTAGTTAGTTAGTGGGTGACCATGCGACACGGGCTGCTGCACTAGAGTGGGTGCGGCGGACAGGGAGTTGGGGGAGCTAGTGGGGATTTGGTGTGGTGTAGCCTTGTGGTGTTACAGCCTGGTTGTGGGTCGGAGATCATGGGGTTCTCATCTGTCTTGTAGGTGAGGGCGTTGATCTTGTGATAATTGCAGGATTATGGGGTATATTGTGTGAGGATTCTTGGTTTGAGATTTTTGGATACGGGGTAGGTATGGAGTGAAGACGGTGGTGTGAAGCTCCAGACTTCTTGATTGACGGGTTGCAGATCGAGAGGTCCGGAGCTGTACATCGCCGTCCTGACTTCCCACCCACCCTATATGAATGAACAAGATCGCTATTCTACAGTACTCTAGCCGTCATCGTCAGTACGAGACAGAAACAGAGGGACAAAAGAGTGTCTCAAATAGTCAAACATAAACATAAAAATAATCTTTTAATTTTCCATAACCTCGTTAAAACCTCATTCTCAATTCGTTCATGGCCGGCATTACTCCCCCTCTCCATTCAAACCTTCAAAACCACCTCCCCCGCCGTCTCAGCTCAGTCTTCCCAAAAACGAAAACCGGCAGTCAGTCGACTCTGTCGGGGGGCCAAAACTTTTCCCAAACCCCCATCATTACTCATCATCAACCAAACAAATACACATAATACACCCTCTTCCCTCCCCTCCCCTCTTTTCAATCCCACGTCATTCCCCCCTCTCAACCCCCCCCCCCAACAACCCCCCCACCCCCCACACTCCCCTCCCTCCTCCTAACCAACAAACTCTTAAACCCCCCCAGCACAAGATCCAACCCCTCCTCACTCCTCGCACAAAACCGATAACTCCTCTCCTCCGTAATAACCTGCAAACAATTCCTCTTCGTGCGGCTTACGGGATCAATTTCCACCACATTAATGATATTCCCCAGTTCCAATATTAGTAAGGGGGAGTACTCGTTCTCATCTTTGTAAAGGGCGAAGGTGCGAGCGCGAAGGACGCACCAGAGGTCTTTCCATTGTCGGACCCCACTCTTCGACTTGAGGTAGAGAAGGTGCCCTTGCCAGATTACGCGTTCCGGGTCGGCGTCGGGGGTGATGTTGAGGCCGCTTAGTTGGCTGCCGTTGCGGGGGGGGATTATGGGACGTTGTTGCTGTTGCGACGGCGGGGCAGACGGCTCACCTATCTCGGGAATGGAGACCTGCGAGGCGCCAGCGGCTTTGGGGCGGAGAGAGGGGTTAAAATGTGTTTCGACGTCAGAGAAGTCAGAGTGCGACGCTGGTTCCGTGCCGGAGTACTCGAAGTGCGACGCGCGCCTCGCTATTTTCGGATCCAGCGGCGCGGGGTGATGAACAGGTCTAACGCGCGCAGGCGAGGGTTCTGGCGATGAAGACCCCCGCTGAGTTTCCAGCGGCACATCGCGCAGTCCCGCCGCCACCGTGCGTCTCCTCATCTCCGCATCAAGCCCCGCATAATTATGCGTCATATTCGTGGTAGGGGACGCCAAAAACATCTCCTCCTCCTCCTCCTCGATGCGCGCCTCGCGCCGGATCAGATCCACCCATTCGGCGGCGTCGGGCTTGGAGAGGGCCTCGAGGTGGTAGTTGCGGGAGGGGGAGAAGAGGCCGAAGACGTTGTGGCGCTTGTGTTTGGGGTCTTTGAGGAAGGCGACGGCGGTTAGGTCGGAGAGGAGGATTTTGTGGCGGAGTTTGGATTCGTCTTGGTCTTTGTAGATGGATATGGAGGTGGGGCGGAGGACGAGGTAGATTTGTTTCCATGACTGGAGGAGGGGGGTTAGCTAGATGTCAGGAGGAGGGGGACTGGGCCTAGGCCTGGGAGAAAGTGTGCGCGCTCACCTTCGTCTTGCGCGTCCGCTTGCGCACGTAGCCGCTCTTCAGCACGCGATCGAACTCATAGCTCCCATTCTCCGTGACGGCAGAAGAGGAGAAAGCATCGGGTGCCATCACGCTATTGCGCACCTTACTCGCCTGCGCCGGTGCCGGCACCGAGACAGCCAGCGGCGAGCGCTTGGCCTGGGTCGTGGACGAACCTGCGGGTGTTCGCGGCGGGATCATCTGTGGTTGTGCCACCGCCGTCGAGGCAGCTGTGGCGCGTGCCTTGTCCATTTTTGTAGTTGGGAAAGAAGAAACTAGGTATTATGTATTATATATCGGTGGTAGGGGAATGCGAGGCGCGGTTGGCGGCTCGAGCAGAGATGCCGGGGATGTTGGGTTGGCGGTTCATCTAAGGTCGTTGAAGAAGCTGGTGAGGAGGAGTGGCGACGGTCATTAAACCTTTCCAGCCAGCTACCGGATGGGATCGATCGATTCGGGAAAGGTGAGGGAGGGAAGTCGCGAACACGGGGTTTGTGATTGTCTCAATAATGCGGCAGAGACATGGTGATCAGCAGGCGAGAGTTGACAGACAGTAGTGGAGGTGGTGGTGTGCAGAAGATCGATTATTGAGGTTGCAGTTCGTGGTTGGTGTACGATGCGATGCGATGCGCATTGACGTTGCAGCTTTCAACAACAGTTTAGTTCAATTCAGGCCTTTGAATATAAATGTTGGAAGAAGAAGTTATAGTGGCAGGCCATGAAACGAGCAGCTTTTGGTAGGGTTCAGGGCGACAACGGAGGGGTTTCAAGGGGGGCAGCGACGAACTGTAGTAGTAATCTTACTGCGTGTTAGTTCTGGCGCCGTGGTGGATCGTAGCCAGCAAGGGAGGGGGTTCTCGCCAATCTCGTTACCCCGTACCGTACGCCAGTAAGGATCGTAAGGTTTCTCCGTTCTCCGTATATAGCCGTTCTGCCGTCCGTGCCAGCTCGTGGCTTTTTGGTGGGGAGGAGATGGAGATGTGTGAGACAGACGGCTATTAAAATAGAATTATAGATATAGGAGGATATATACCGAGGTGCTTAAGTGGTGTAAGGTTGGCCACGCGAATTTATATATATATATATATATATTATTAATAAAAAATATTGATATTATTACTAATACTGCTGCCCTATTTACTAGAGAGTCGCGTCTCTACGTGTTTAATCATCACGTAGTGGTGTATGAATCACCCTCACTCACCGCACATTTGGTATACATAGAGTTGGTTAGTAATATGCACAGCATACCCAGGTCTTGTACCTGGGTATGCTGGGTGCGTTAGGAGGTGCAGTCAGTGCTATAAGTCACTTACTTTATTACTGTACTATGCACTAAAAGTGACTCTCCCACTCGTTACTCATCCTCACTCATCCACCCCGCCACTCAAATCGCCAAATCGCCAAATCGCCACTATCAACGACTATCTGTGAACTGTGACGCACGCCACGTGACCACCCTCTCGTCTTATCTAATGGCGGGGTGAAATAGTAAAATAATACTATCCCCGACTCCGAGCTATAAACAGAGAATATTCCCAGCATAGAATTTTATTTCCGCCCAGCCTCTGCCTCTCATTTCGTTCTTTACGCCAAGGGAATATATACCAGAAGAAATAAAATCTCAGTATTTACTGTCATCTACGCCCTCTAACGTTTTTTTATTTGTTTAGACTAGACTTTACCTTCCAGAGCGCTTTTAGTCCTCCGCCAAAATGGTGGTGGTAAATCCAGAGAAGCTGGTCAGCTTGCAGCACAATGCAGATGGTGTGAGGAATGTGAGTGGCAGATACGACAGAGAACCCTATGCATATAACTCTATACTGACAGAAAGGAAGATCTGTATTTTAGCGCATGTTGTGAGTAAACCCCAGGTCCCCTCCCCCGTCCTCTCAAGACCCCAACTGACCCCTCCACCAGGACCACGGCAAGACCTCCCTCACCGACGCCCTCCTCGCCACCAACGGCATCATATCCCCCAAACTCGCCGGCAAGATCCGCTACCTCGACTCGCGGCCCGACGAGCAGCAGCGCGGCATAACCATGGAGTCCTCCGCCATCTCCCTCCACTTCTCGATGATGCGAAAGTCCGCGCCGGACGC
The DNA here is from genome assembly GCF_001662655.1 of Pseudogymnoascus verrucosus. Lineage (NCBI taxonomy): Eukaryota > Fungi > Ascomycota > Leotiomycetes > Thelebolales > Thelebolaceae > Pseudogymnoascus > Pseudogymnoascus verrucosus. The sequence continues at coordinate 431,258 of NW_017263656.1, forward strand.
AACACCCGAGATGAAGGAGTACCTGATAAACCTGATCGACTCCCCAGGACACATCGATTTCAGCAGCGAGGTGTCCATCGCGTCGCGGCTCTGTGATGGGGCGGTGGTGCTTGTTGATGCCGTGGAGGGCGTCTGCAGTCAAACGGTAACAGTTTTACGGCAGACGTGGATTGAGAATATGAAGCCCCTGCTTGTTATTAATAAGATGGATAGGCTGATTACGGAGCTGAAGATGAGCCCGGGGGAGGCGTATATACACCTCAACAAGCTGCTGGGACAGGTTAATGCCGTCCTAGGCAGCTTCTTCCAGGGAGAGCGGATGGAAGAAGATCTGAATTGGCGTGAGAAGGTCGACGAGAGAGTCGCTGCTGCGGCAGCGGCGAAACTTAAGACTTCCGCCTTGGACGAATCCGATGTTGATGTCTCCGCATCGGCCGAGTACGAGGAGCGCGACGACGAGGACATCTACTTCGCGCCCGAAAAGAACAATGTCATCTTCAGCAGCGCCGTTGATGGCTGGGCATTCACAGTTAGGCAATTCGCTAGTTTATACGAGAAGAAGCTTGGGATCAAGCGGAACGCTATGGAGAAAGTGCTCTGGGGCGACTTCTACCTCGATCCCAAGACCAAGAAGGTGCTAGCGCACAAGCATCTAAAGGGCCGCAACCTGAAGCCGATGTTCGTCCAGCTCGTCCTGGAGCAGATATGGGCAGTTTACGAGGCTACCACCGGTGGCGATAAGGGGAAGGGGTTCGTGGATTTCTCTCTTTTCTTCCTAACTCCTTTTTCTTCTTTATACTATACTCTCGCCTGTACCATACTCCTTATGCAATGGAATATCCCTCTAATACGATTCCCGCAATAGTGACCCTGTCATGACTGAAAAGATCACGAAATCACTCGGCATCACCCTCCCGCCAAATCTCAAGCGGTCCCGAGACCCGAGGGCGATTCTCACAGCGCTCTTCTCGTCGTGGCTCCCGCTCTCGACGGCTATGCTCGTCTCGGTTATCGAATCGCTCCCCTCGCCACCCGCAGCACAAGCTTCAAGATTACCTTCATTAATCGACGCCTCCCCGGGCTTTGACCACGTCGACCCCGCCGTCCGCGACGCAATGGTCAGCTTCAAATCCGCCAAGGGCGACCCCGTCGTCGCATACGTCAGCAAAATGGTCTCCGTCCCCGAGAGCGAGCTCCCACAAAACAAAGGCCGCGTAGGTGGAATGCTAAGTGCCGAGGAGGCAAAAGAACTCGGTCGTCGGAAGAGAATCGAGATTGCGCGAGCTCTAGCAGCAGAAGGGGCCGCAGCAGAAGCAGAAGGTGGTGCCGACGTCCCAGATAGCGTTGATAGCGTCGTCGATACCTTCGCCAATACTACCATCTCTGCGCCAAACGGGGGCGAGGAGGAGAAGAAGGTGGATAAAGAACATCTCATTGGATTCGCGAGGTTGTTCTCGGGAACCCTCTCCGTAGGCGATTGCGTTTACGTCCTCCCTCCTAAATTCTCGCCCGCACACCCACATCTCAGCCCTGAGCCACATAAAGTCACCATCACGGGGCTCTATCTCCTAATGGGCCGCGGTCTGGAACCGCTCACCACCGTCCCCGCCGGCGTCGTCTTCGGTATTGGTGGTCTAGAGGGACATATTCTCAAATCCGGCACGCTGTGCAGTCAGCTCGAGGGAAGCGTCAACTTGGCTGGTGTAGCGATGGGATCGCAACCTATTGTCCGCGTGGCGCTGGAGCCGGAGAACCCGGCTGATCTGGAGAAGATGATTCAGGGGCTCAAATTACTTGTTCAGAGCGATCCGTGTGCAGAGTACGAGCACTTTGAGAGCGGAGAGCATGTCCTCCTTACTGCGGGGGAATTACATCTCGAGCGCTGTTTAGGGGATTTGAAGGATAGGTTCGCACGCTGTGAGATTCAGGTCGGAGAACCGATCGTTCCGTATAGAGAGACGATTGTTAGAGCAGAAGAGATGCGGCCACCTGCGGATAAGGAGCTGGGTAGGGGAACGGTAGTGTCAATCACGACATCTAAACAAGTCACAGTCAAACTACGCGTCCGCCCTCTCCCAAAGAAAGTCACAGACTTCCTAGTCAAGAACTCCGGAGCCGTGCGACGCCTCTACTCCGACCGCAAAGCCGAAGAGCAAACCCGAAACCAAGACGCTCAATCCGACGCCGCCTCCGACAAAGACGACTTAGATGTCGGCGCCGTCGTAGATACAGCAGTCCTCTCCCTCGAAGACTTCAAATCCCAACTCCTCACCGCCTTCGACAGCGTCAAATCTGAGCGCGACATCTGGGCTGGTGTGATTGAGAAGATCACCGCCTTCGCCCCGCGCCGCACTGGTCCAAATCTGCTTATAGATAATGCCGGGATCTGTGGACGGTTTTTAAGGTCTACTGACGCTGAGGAGGTCGCGTCGGATAAGCAGGAAGATGCGCAAACGATCCAGCCAAGGGATTTCGCAGATAACATATCCTACGCCTTCCAACTCGCCTGTGCCCAGGGCCCCTTGTGCAATGAGCCCGTCCAGGGCATCGCAGTGTTTTTGGACGAAGTTACTGTTGCGCCTAACGCGGATGACTCGTCCTCGCGCGACCAGCTCGGTCGGTTGACGGGTGAAGTCATCAAAACAGCCCGCTCAGCCATCCACGCCGGTTTCCTCGACTGGTCACCCCGCCTTCTCCTAGCGATGTACTCGTGCGAAATCCAAGCCTCCACCGAAGTCCTGGGTCGCGTCTACGAAGTCCTCACGCGTCTGCGCGGCCGCATCTTATCCGAAGCGCTTAATGAAGGAACACCCTTCTACACCATCCTCTCCCTGCTCCCGGTGGCAGCGAGTTTCGGCTTCTCTGACGAGATGAGGAAGAGGACGGCGGGGCTGGCGAGTCCGCAGTTGAAGTTCGCGGGCTTTGAGGTACTGGATGAAGATCCCTTCTGGGAGCCGAGGACGGAGGAGGAGTTGGAGGATTTGGGGGAGTTTGGGGATAGGGAGAATGTGGCGAAGAGGTATGTGGATGGGGTGAGGGAGAGGAAGGGGCTGTTGGTTAGGGGGAGGGGGAAGGGGATGGGGGAGGGGGAGAAGGGGAGGACTTTGAAGAGGTAGTGGGGGTGTTAAGCTACAGTAAACGTAAATTTAGGGGGGGTTTTAGAATCTCTGAAATGTTGTCTCCACAACCGTCAGGGTATCAGTTTAAAAATTATGGGCCGGCATCCCTTCGGCAGTTACTCTTAGCACTACAACCAGCTTATAAATCGAAAAGCATTGTAGATTAAAAGGCACATTTTTTCGCTCCTTTTTATCAAAATTTCGTTGCTTTGTCAGCTTGATATTCGCCTGGGTGGATATGGCGGGGTCATCCCTTGGCGTTGGCGGTGCCGAGGGGTAGTAACCAACAGATTTGGGTGGCCCTCTGGCCAATGAAAATGACATCATGAGGGGGATATTGGCCTTAAACACACCTTATCGCCAGTTTAGCGGCGAGGGGTATTATTAAGCCATAAGGCCTGTACGCTTTTACGCCAGGCGCATACTTTTGTTGCTGGGGTGTATATATTGCGATTTTCTCCTCTTCTCTCGGGTCTGTTTGTCTGTTTGAAAAGTAGTTCGGTTTTCTTCTGTTTATAGACAGCTTTGACTTGCTTCTCCCCGCGCATCACCAAGCCGCCATTCTCACAAGCCACCACCCCCCGGGACAGTAAACAAGAACACCTCCAAGATGACGGCCCATCAAGATATTGAGAACAAGGCACAAGCCGGAGTATGTCCTTCCTCCCCCCTCTCCCCCCCTCACTCCCTCAACCCCCAACTAACCCCCCCCCAGATCTCCTACTTCACCCCCGCCCAATCCCCCCCCGCCGGCACCGCCCTCCCCAACGGCCACCCTGTCCCCAAACTCTTCCAACCCCTAACCCTTCGCTCCCTCACCCTCCAAAACCGCATCATGCTCTCCCCCCTCTGCCAATACTCGGCCAAAGACGGCCACCACACCGCCTGGCACCTCACGCACCTGGGCGGCATCCTGCAGCGCGGCCCGGGGTTGACAATGATCGAAGCCACCGCCGTCGTCCCCGAGGGTCGGATCACCCCCGAAGACAGCGGATTGTGGCAGGATTCCCAGATCGAGCCGCTTAAGGCTACGATTGAGTTCGCGCACTCCCAGGGGCAGAAAATCGCTATTCAACTTGCGCATGCGGGGAGGAAGGCGAGTTGTGTGGCGCCGTGGTTGAGTGCTGGGGCTGTGGCGACGGAGGCTGTCGGGGGGTGGCCGGAAAATGTGTTGGCGCCGAGTGCTATCTCCTTTTCTCCAGGGAACTTCCCAGATCCTAAAGCGATGACGCTCCAGCAGATTGAGGAGTTTAAGGTGGCCTTCGTGGCGGCGGCGAAGAGGGCGGTGAAGGCGGGGATTGATGTCATTGAAATCCATAACGCGCATGGTTACCTACTACACGAGTTTTTGTCGCCAGTCAGCAACACCAGGACGGATAACTATGGTGGTTCGTTCGAGAATCGCACCCGTTTGACGCTAGAGTTGGCGAAGTTGGTGAGGGCAGCGATTCCGGAGGGAATGCCGCTGTTCATGCGTATCTCAGCCTCCGACAACCTCGAACACGCCGATTTCCCGGGCGAGAGCTGGACGCTCGCCGACTCCGTCAAACTCGCCCCCCTCCTCGCCGAAGCAGGCGTGGATCTCCTCGACGTCTCGAGCGGCGGGAACCATCTGGGCCAGAAAATCGCAGCGGTGCCCGGATACCAGGCTGAGATGGCGAAGACGATTAAGAAGGCTGTTGGGGACAAGATGGCGGTCGGGGCTGTGGGGTTGATTAATAGTGGGAAGTTTGCGGAGGAGATTTTGCAGGGGAAGGGGCCGGGAGAGGAGACCGCTGAAGGGGTGGATGCGATTTTTGTGGGGAGGGGGTTTCAGAGAAATCCGGGACTGGTGTGGGATTGGGCTGATGAGTTGGGGACGGAGATTCGGGTGGCACATCAGATTGGGTGGGGGTTTAAAGGGAGGGGAATTAAGAAGCAGGAGAAGAAGTTGTAGAGGGGGGGGTCAGAAGTTAGATAGGGGCATAGATCTGAAGATAGATGGATAGATCTTACTTTTCGGTTCTCAGATAGAGTATTATGGAAGCCTTATTCCTGCCGCAGACACTTATATCAAACGAGACAAGCCTTGCCAGCGACAGTCTATTCTTTGGAAAATGAACGTTTTGCAAACCTGGAACCGTAGGGGGGCTTGCGCTTTCATTCGGATACATCACTATTATAGCCGAAATTCCCACTTCGAAGTGTAGCTCGATTCCTGCCACCAGTATCCTTACCGCTCTGTTCCTGTCACCGTATTCCTTTCACCGTGTACCTATCACCGTATTCCTACCACCGCGGTCGGGAGAACACTCTGTTCCTGCGTCCTCTTTCTTCTTTCATTCCGACCCTTCCTTTACGGGTGGGGCTCACTCTAATAAAACCCACTCAAGCATTGTACTCGACCGGCGTTTTTATCAAGGTAGACTTGAGGTGAGACTTGTTATATATCCATCCCCGCGCCTTGATTTCATTTTGCAAGCGCCCAATGCACTTCAAGTGGCTTGATATATGGGACGATCCCTTGTCCCCGTGTCTCTACCACCGTATTCCTGCCGCGATGCCACCCGCCAGCGTTCCTGTCATAAGAAGTGCGTCTTCCGTAGTATTCATACTGAGACGCTCTTTCCTCCACATCCCTTTTTCCCGTGTTTCTGCCGCCGGATTGCTAGCGTCATGGTCCTGCTGCCACGTTCCTGCCGCCACAACTCTCATCCACCACCGCCGCGCCGACAACCCCTTTACTCCTTCCACATCACAACCACAACAACCGTTCCTTCCCTCTCACTTCAACAAACACATACAGCCCATCTTCCCACCCCCACCGGTTCGCTTCTTCTCGCCAAAACCTCGTCTCCATGAGATTTATTCGGTTCCTTTAACTTCCAAAAAACCAATATCTCGTCCTACAGACGTCGGGGAGAGTTCTCATACAAGGCAAAAAAAAATGCAAAAAATAGAGGATTCTCCTAGAAAGGGGGAAATACCCACACCCAACCACTGCATACACCTGTTAAGTGCAATTGAACTTCGTGGGTCCTCCAGGATGATTGACAGGTACTTGAGCGGGCCAAACGAGTGCAGATCGCTGTTATGCTCCTTCAGCCAGCCAACCATCCCAATTAATATGTAAAAGATAAACAATATTATATAGTTAGCTCCAAAGTCAACTTTATGGCTTCATTTGCAAATACAGCAAGTAGCAATGCTTTTTATAACTTGAGATCAAATATGAGAAGAGCTCTCATATTGAAGAATAATTTGGGAAAACTAGAAGAGTTGAAAGCAATGCTGTGGTGCGGAGTAAATAGAGAGTTGTTCTGCTGCATCTGCATGCAAAGAGGGCGGCGAGGGCGGCGATGGAGGAGGGGGCGTGACATGAGCGCTCACTAGAGCGCCATCCAAGCACGGCGTGTGAATTGACATATGAGAAACACCCACAGAACAAATACTCTGCCATCTTAAACATCCTTTTTATGTGAAAATGAGTGCTCTAGGGACTGGATAAAAGAATTGTATATTATTTAGTGGGTGTCATCGCGGTTTTAAGTGAGTATCTGGAAGAGTCATACCGTTCACCTCATATTTGGATATGGCCTAATCGGGTAGGCTAACAAACCCGTGACTGTGTTCTCACAACAACTTTCGATATATCACTTATTAGCTTATGAAATTTAACATGTAGTCAAGTTTAAATATAATAATACTCTTCTTAGACCATTCATTCGACCTCCACAGAGTGGATATTCCTATAATGGGGCTGGTGATAATTATGAGCACGTGATAGAATATTATTATATTACGCAAGGTTGTGGTGTTAGAGTTGCTGTTTTTAGCTTGCATTGTCTGTCGAACATCTACTATGTCTCTCACATTGCCGCTTCTTGTGAAAATTAAAACTCCTAACAAGTAGCAAACCCATTTAACGTATGTGTCCTATGCTCCCTTATGCATCCGCCAGCCTCCTCGAGTCAGCTTTTGTTAGCCTTTCTAGCTGATGCAGACACATTAGTCGTATGCTTAGACGGCAGTTTAAACCCTTCTCCGTACCGCTCCATAAATTGCGAATCTCGCCCTTCTCTCTCCATATCGTCTGAGGCAGTTGCAGTCTCGCCTCCTAATCGCGGCTCCCTTTCATTAGTGGTATTGATGGTGATGGTAACCATATCTCGCGATATCTGTCGGACAGTCTCGTTGTCAAGATAGCCACCTATTTGCCTCGACCTCCACCCAACCGCCCGATTTGTACCATGAAGAGTCTTTCCATTAGCTGAAACCATGACTTGCACCGCATCGCCCGTTGCATGATTCTCAATGATACTTATATTTTGCTCTAAATGGTTGCCTGCCGTGGATAGTATATCCATAGACTTCCGCGTTGACTGCCACTCTTCCCGCAACCTAGTAATGTCGGCTGCATTCTCTTGAGAGAAGGTGGCAGGCTCCAGCTTGTTCATTAGCCTATCAAAGAGCTGCTTCTCGTGGCTGGCCAACTGTTGGGCCATTCGAGCAAGACTGCCCTTGCACTCCTTTAGGCCATCGTTGGTGATTTTCTCAGGTATAGAGCTCGGGCCGTCAGCCGCATTAGCGCCAGCATTATGTAGAGTTGTGCGATGAATTTGGTCAATGTGTTCAGAGAGCTGGGAACAGATCTGTAGACATTTTTGTGTACTTAGGCGCTCGTCCTTTATCCGCTTCACTTCAGATGCGTTTAGTTCTGATCCAGCTACATTTTGACTAAGTATACGCTCAAGCTTCTCGTCCATTCTCTCAAGGTGATCCTCAAGGCCAGCTCTAGCGGTATCAAGGAGATCGTTATAGCTCTCAACGCTTTCAGCTGTAAGGGCAGACAGTCGACTGTGGAATTTTAAGGTCAGCGACTACTATAATGCACCAAGCGGCATCATCAGATACTTACAGATTTGCATCAGAGAGAGCAATAGTTATAGTCATCTTGTAGCCGGATAGAACTCGTCTAAAGCTGTCAATGTCGTCCCCCATATACCTCAACCTAGCCCAATCTCGGAAGCTCGTACGGCTGCCGCTCGACCGCTGAGAACATTTGTGTATTTCTTGCTCGAACTCTTCGCAGGCCTTGCCGCATCGCCGAAGAGGAACCTCGAGAGCAGTAAGATCTAGGTCAGTAGAGCTTATCGTCTCCGTAAGTGAGCCTAGCACTCCACTTAATGCGCTGGTCTCTCTTGCGAAATCCCGTACGCGCTCTTGGTGAGAATTAAAGCTGTCAACTGTCTTGTAGAGCGCGACGCTTGCCTGGAGGGCGAACGTGGCCAGATCTACTAACCCAGAGGCCATTGTAAAACAAAGGCTACTCTAATGCAACAAAGTAAAGTTAGGACACAACACTTTTGCGATACAGACCTCAGGATTAAGTAGGATGATATTGTTGTCGTGGTTCTACAAAGCGTTCATGTTTTCATGTAGTGCTTTGCGCTACAACTAGACGGAGCGGGGTGTGATATTCCTTGGCGATTCTCTTGGGCGGGGTCACGTTGGACCGAGGAGACACAAGTTGTGGAGGTCAGAAAGCGGCGGAATGCCTGTGCACGAGCGTTGCCTAATTAGGTAGGCACTAAGCTTAGGCGGGTCAAACACCACAATCTAGATTATAAGTTTATATAAGGTTGTGGTGTTGGAGCGGCCGTTTTCGGCTGGTGTTAGTTGCTGCTTTACGCAGCCCTGAACACCAACATCTCATCACGTGCCTAGCTTGTGGTAAGTACCTTCACATAGTAATTTGTATATAAAGGTACATAAATATGCCATTATCCGAAATTATCACCTCACCCCCACCCTCACTCCCACGCTCGCTTTCGGGGGCTTCTGGGTCTGGAATCAGCAAGGAGGACACAGGCGGTGGCTATGGCAAGGTGTCTACCAGGGCATGGATCTGGCAAGAACGCCTCCTTGCTGAAAGAACGATATTCTTCACCCCTTCTGCCCTAAAATTCGCAGCTCAAACTCCAGAGGAATTGGGAGGCCAGCTTTGCGGAGCTGGGCCAGTGCCTTCTTCCGGAGGCGCTCTTCCTTCCGGGCCTCAACTCCAGCTCTACGGAGCTGCCTCTGGGCCCGGTTTGCAGCCTGGCGGGCTACCCGAGCTTCTTTGGCTCGGAGCTTCCGGGCCTGAAGCTCGTAAGCGTGGGTAGCTGTAAACTCACCTCCAACCTGAAGTCGGTCCCGGCTCCGGCTTGCCCGCTTCTTCGAGTCCTCCACCTGCCTCCGAACAGCCCGTAGGTCTAGCTCTTGGAGCTGACCTGCCACTACTACGTCTTCTGTGCTGGCAAGCCAATTCTGGTAGCTCTCCTTCGAGGGGCTGCTAAAGCCTCTATAACCCAGTGTTTCCAGTGCTGTAGCCCCTCTTCTACCCACTGAAGAGTGGAGGGTTTAGGTGTAGAAACCTAGATTGGCAGTGCAGGTGTAGGCTCTGTAGTAGGCAGGATGTAATTCAGCGCTAAATTCTAGAATGTTCTACACTGTAAGGCCAATCTCAACCCCAGTCAGAAGTTCATCCTTTTGTACTACAGTTTTATTTAATTACGCCAATCGTTGCGATGCAAAGCTCTCCAGTCATGATACTTTTCTTAGTCGCCCATCTCATTGCTCCCAAGTGTGGTCGCAACCCAGAGCGTCGCTTTGCGCATTGATCGGCAATGGAGTGATCAACCTGCATAGACCTGGCAGGACATGACTTGAACACGCGCAGGAAAACCTAGTAAGTACTTAGGCAACCTTTATTGTCAATAGGTTCCCAGGCGACACCGTGAGGAAGAGAGCAGGGAAGAATCCTTACCGTAGCCGGACTTCAGCCGCAGCCTTATTACATTAGGCGGATGCAACTGTACGTTACGGGCGAATAAGAAATACCCCTCACTATTAACGACGAGATGGTGCTGGCACCAACTTACGAGAGGAAGTGCAATATAGGCTCTCGCTGGCGCCTTCCCCACCTTTGTAGCTTCCACGGTCCATCGCGATGTCATATCCCAAACAACCAGGCAGGTCTAGCAAGCAACTAGGAAACATTTATACGAACGAAAACGCAATAGTCCACGTTGGGGATATACACCATATCGGTAAGCCCTTTTAGATATCAAAGAGGAAAACCACTGACACACGATAGGCCGAGAGGATCCCCTCGACCTCCTCCCATTTGCAACAAATGCACCGTTTAACTCCTACGACGGCCAACACGAACCCACCTGCCTTCCCGACACTCGCGTTGACCTTCTACAACAAATATATGATTGGGCGGATAGACAAGATGAGCGATGTATCTTCTGGCTAAATGGCTTAGCTGGCACAGGAAAATCAACAGTTGCGCGCACTGTCGCCCGCAGATTTTATGAGCAGAAGTGCCTTGGAGCCAGCTTCTTCTTCTCAATAGGTGGTGGAGATGTGAGCCATGCTGGCAAGTTCTTTACCAGTCTTGCTGTGCAGCTCGCGTATGCTGTACCATCTCTTCGAGAACATATCTCCGATGCTGTTTCTAAGTGCAAAGATATTGCGAACCAGTCCCTCCACGACCAGTGGCGCCAACTTGTCCTCCACCCATTATCAAAGCTGGACGACAACAGTCGCCAATGCTCATATATCTTGATAGTTGATGCGCTTGATGAGTGTAAGGACGATAATAATATACGGATTATTCTGCAGCTCTTAGGTGAGGCTCGGTTGTTAAAGACAGTACGGCTTCGGGTCTTTTTAACAAGCAGACCTGAAATTCCTATCCGATACGGTATGCACTATATCCCGCAGGCTGAACATCAGGACTTTGTTCTTCATAGTTTATCTCCATCGACTGTCGATCATGATATTTCAATATTCTTAGAATATAATCTTGCAGTGATCAGGCGGGAATGGGACCTTGGGCCTGGCTGGCCTGGTAATAAGGTTCTCGAACAGCTAGTTCTAAATGCTAGTGGCCTCTTCATTTGGGCGGCAACAGTATGTCGATTCATTAGTGAAGGAAAACAATTTGCAGCCAAGAGATTGGATGCTGTCCTTAAAGGCAGTAGCGACGCTGTTACTGCACCAGAAAAGCACCTTAACAAGATATACGCTACAGTCCTTGGGCACGCTATTACAACTGAAGGCGCAGCAGAGAGGGAAGAGCTTGTTCACATGCTGAGACACATTCTTGGAAGTATAGTGGTCTTGTTCTCACCACTTTCTGCCTACTCTTTAAGCAGGCTTCTCCAGGTTAATATACGGCATGTTACCCGGGCACTGGAGGGTCTTCATGCTATCTTAGATGTCCCAGAGGATCAAACGCACCCGCTCCGTCTCCATCATCCTTCATTTCGCGACTTCCTCCTTAATAAAGATCGATGTGGCGATTTCTGGGTAGATGAAAGGCAGTCACATCAGATATTAGCCGATTATTGTATCCGTCTCATGGCTATATCTCTTAAGAAAGATGTTTCCAGTCAAGTAGTCCCTGGCACATATGTGGCTAACGTGGAGATTAGTCAAGTAGAGCAATTTCTTCCTCCAGAGGAGAATTACGCATGTCTGTACTGGATCGGGCATCTTCAGAGGAGTAATACTCAGTTTTACGACAATGACCAAGTCCACATGTTCCTCCAGCTACATCTCCTTCACTGGCTTGAGGCACTTAGCTGGATGGGAAAGACTTCAGAAGGGATACTTGCAATATTATCCTTAGAGGCACTTGTTCCGGTAAGCCTTCGCTATAATATACTATAGAACCTTGACTTATCTATATCAAGGCTGGACAATGTCCCAATCTATACGCGTTTGTCCATGATGCAAAGCGATTTGCCCTGTACAACCGGTCAGTCTTCGAGCAGGCTCCCCTCGAGATATATTCTAGTGCACTCTTATCCGCACCAACAAGGAGCATAGTGAGAAGACTGTTTAGGGACCAAGTACCCTACTGGATTCAGACATCGCCTAAAGTCCCAGAGGATTGGAGTTCCCTGCTACAAACGCTAAAAGGTCATTCGGATATTGTTAGCGCTGTTTCCTTCTCGCCAGACAGCAAGATGCTAGCATCGTCATCAAGGGACAAGACTGCTCGGTTATGGGATGCAATCACAGGCGCTCTTCTGCAGACGCTAGAGGGCCATTCAAGCTTCGTTAATGCTGTTACCTTTTCACCTGACAGTAGACAGTTGGCGTCAGCATCAAGCGACAAGACTGTTTGTTTATGGGACGTAGTTACAGGGGCAGTATTACATACTCTCAAGGGCCATTCGAATGATGTAACTGCTGTTGCCTTTTCGCCTGACAGTAGACAGCTGGCGTCAGCATCAACAGATGAAACAGTCAAGCTTTGGGATGCAGCTACAGGCGCTCCTCTGCAGACGTTAGAGGGCCATTCAAGCTTCGTTAATGCTGTTGCCTTTTCACCTGACAGTAGACAGTTGGCGTCAGCATCAACAGATAAAACAGTCAAGCTTTGGGATGCAGCTACAGGCGCTCTTCTACAGACGTTAGAGGGCCATTCAAGCTTCGTCAATGCTGTTGCCTTTTCACCTGATAGTAGACAGTTGGCGTCAGCATCAGCGGATAAAACAGTCAAGCTTTGGGACATAACTGTAGGTACAGTTTCGCAGATGCTGAAGGGCCATTTGAACGACGTAACTGCTGTTGCCTTTTCGCCTGACGGTGGACAGCTGGCATCAGCATCGAAAGATAAGACAATAAATTTATGGGATCCATTGATGAAATCAGTGGCGCAGACACAAGAGGGAGCTTATAAGTCCTCGTTTCTTCAAGCCCAGAGATCAACTGACGAGATATCTTCAAACTTGGAGCGCGCCGACGCTAAGGAGAGTATCGAGCCCCAGATTAGAGTTCATGGCACATTTTCAGATTCCGGATTTGCCTCGATGTCATCTTTAGCCGCTCCTAGTATAAGTAATCGTGTTGGCCAAACCCCAATTCAAGATAAACACAATATTGACCAATTGCCAACAACTCCTAGTGATCAAGGGGACAACCAAAGCCCAGAGAATGAGCATAAACCAGGAGCTAGGACTACAGAAGCTGACAATGATGATTTGCAATCTGTCATTTCTGATAGGGACGAAATCTCCTCGCAAATTTCAACACAAAAAGCACAACAAGAGCTGCTTGCTGAAAAACACTTGGCTACTTTGTTAGGACAAAATGAAGATCTAAAGCCATTTTATGAAATTGCTTTAGGGCAAATGGAAAAGGAGCGCTTTGTTAACAATTTTCGAAGAATATTAAAGCGGTATTATCTCGACCTTTTTCAGTCAGCAAATACAAATCTTGAGCGAGCGACAGTTCAAATATTAAGGAGCAGGTCCACGCGAGTCGGAATAGCGCAAGGTGTTGTGGATCGACTGACTCCCGAAAGTAATGAGGCTTATACTCAGCTTTTAGCTGATACACAAGACATCGAAGACAAGATTTCCGATTTAGAAAGTTGGATAGCTAGCAATCCTGGTTTAGTACCACCGCTAGAGCCTCAGGATAGTGGAGATGTAGTAGAAGGACAAGTGGACGACTTAGACAATATTGCCTCTGACAGTGATCAGGAAGGAGAGGAACAAGTCGTTACAAGTTATCCTTTACCAAATGTCGCGGGGATGGAGAGCTTTCTATTCCAAGGCAACGCATTTCGTTCACTTATAACAAACACTTGCCTCTTTCTGCTCCCTGCGTCTCTCATTTCTCTTTCTCGAGTTCTTATGACGATTCCTTATAACAGGATATATTTCTCCTCCGAAGACAATCTCTCAATCCTCAATCGAGTTCAAGGATTTGTAGAGGATCACACAGAAGAAAATTGGAATTGGTGGCCACTGCAGCCACGAATGCGGCCGTTAGGAAAAGATCAAACGCGAGTATATTGGAAATGCGTAAGAACCTCTAGATAGAGTATTGTGTGGAATTATCTAACAAGATGTAGCACTGCGGCAGAACTCAGTGGGCAGAGATTTCACTATCTCAAGCAAACTCGTATCGATTAATATTACAAGAAAATAGACCAGTCTTGCAGAACAATCATCTCTGCAGAATCAAGCAGAAAAATTCGTGGCGCGCTACTTTGGGGAAGATGACCACTAAGACAGTTGGCACTGTCTCTACAAGAACCCAGCCGCTTACGACGCCAGGAATTACTCAACCACTCACCCCGACCCCGCAAAGTATACAGCTCAAACCAAGCAGCGGTAGGGTACGCCAGGCTACTAATATCCTCCACAATCCTGCTGAACCTACTACAATTAATCGGAGTGAAGTTCGGGTTGGAATTAGTGAACTATCAGGAGGCCCATATGTTCTTTTTGGAGTCAAGGGTCCACGACGTACGTTGGAGCTAGAACAAATAGAAGTCAATGAAAATTCCGACGACAATACTTTTTTCCAAAGTCTGACGCAGGCTTATAGAAAACACCGAGGTTTTTGGCGGTATTGGTTCTCGATCTGGCAACTTACTCACTGCGATTTTGTAAAGGTTTGTGTAAATCCTTTATATTATATATTGACTGACAATGTCCAGTTTCTAAAGCTTAGAGCAAATCGTATAATTTTTCATAGCAAGAGTCTTCCAGACGATATAATATACGAATATCGACCTCGTCCGCCCACAGCCGAAAACCCGCCTATCCTCCCACACGAATTTGAGCTAGCTTTCTCAGCATGCTCTTCTAATTGCCTGCTCTCCACCTTGCACGATTGTGTAGATCCACCCATTGGGAAGTTTGCGGTAGAGCGGATTCCGAAACGGAAAAGCATGATCCACTTCTCTACTAATAATTTGGAATTTGCGTGGGGTATCCAAGCACAACACGCCATCTCAGCCCTCAGGATGGTAGTATACCATCTCCTTATCTTCGCTAGCACATTTGGATTTTGGGCGTGGTGGTTGGTATTCCATCCAAATGATTTGCAGAATGCGGCCGTGCCGCTCACCACAATTGTCGTGTTGCTTTCACTGTTTTGGGGCGCAGCAGGTGTTTTGAAATTTAGGAGGCAGGATTAGGTGTGGAGTTGAGTATAGCGAAACGTTCCTGTGCCCTATATTAGAGAGAGCACAGAGGTGATGGCACAATTCAAGAGGCTAGTATTGGCACATGTTAGGGGTTTGAATCCTTGGGCAGAAGTTTACTTTTGAAGTTTCGCTGCTTAAGACGTTCTGGGCTAGCGATGGGGAAGCGCAAGACCTGGAGACATTAGGCAGACCTCATGATGGTCACGGCAGCTCTTCAAAGTCCATCCCCTTGATCACCGACTTTGGCTGATCTACGGACCGCATGTATGAAATTGTGTCCGTATCTACATAGCCGGAATTGTCTCCGAGGTTCTGGATGAAGAGCTAGTAATCAAATGATATTGAGGACGGGTTGACTGGTCAATATTTCGACCATCCTGGCTTAGATAGGCATCGTGGACATTCACATGGATGGGTTCTGGATCATTATCGAGGAAAATAAGAACTTCGAACCTAGCCCACGCAACAGGAGGACCAGCTTGGGCTCTTATACTCGGTGCAAGAGTTGAGACTGTTGGCGGGAGCTCGTGGATTGGCGGAGGGCGAGTTGGATGGGAGGCGTAAGGAACTTTCGCCTCTTTAGTGCCTTTAAGATTAAGTTAGTCTGTAACGCTGCTTCCTAAAACGATAGGATACACAGAGGTTTCTTGCGTAAGGGTTGACTTATCAGAGGAAGCAGGGGATCAGACACAAAGGCTTCAAGTAACGCGTTACAGTATATAACAAATATTATATTGAGTTGAGCACGAAACTCTAATCTAAGAAATAACTATCTACTTTTGAAGTGGCGTCGTGCCAAGGGATATATGGATAGTATGGATATATTAACATATCCTTCTGTTCCATGTATCCAACGTGATTCTTCTCCTGGGAGCCTAATGCTCCTGGGAAAACCCTTCTCCGGGGAGAATCATCCTAGGAGCTTACTAGTCCTAGGACAGCCCTCCCAGGAGCCTCCTGGTCCTAGGAGAAAACTCCTAAGTTGGTGTCCCGTAACCTGCACCTCCGACACCACGATCTGGATTACCCTATCAATCATCATGTTGGTGCAGGGGTTGCGGAAACCCGCTGTAACAAAGTCGCCCTGCGTTTCACGTTGTAGTGGTGGAGAATAATATGATCCATCGGATAAGCCAAGCTAGCTAGGCTGCGAGGACCTGAGAGTAATTATTTTTCTTGCCAAGTCGGAAGACAACTCCCGCTCTGATCGCCAATAACCATTTCATACCGTTACTGCTCCTGAAATGGCCCTGTGCTGGCAGCATGTAATGATGTACGGTTACGCTCGCGCTACACCTCACTGAGCCAAAAAGACTACAATATTCCAGCTCGGCTGGAATACGCGTAACACGCTATATATACTGTAACGGTCGCACGCCGGCACCCCGTTACACAGCACTCGCGGCAGCTAGCCTCTTTTCTTTCAAAAGAAGGAATATTTCTGAACTATGCCTACTGTGAAGACAATTGCTTTAAAAGCATCGAGTAACTAGCAGTGGCTAGATAGAACAACATTTAAAGTCAGACGACTCTGTTAGCAATAACTGTCTACTCTCAGTATCTACCTGTCTACAATCCTAGGGGTGTTCCTGTATCACCGCCTTGAAATGAAGGTGAAGCGCAGCCTACAACGCATGGATGGTTGCAGCCCCGATAGCCTTCGAGAGGGACCTCTACTTTCGATCTCCGGGATGCGAGTACAGGCCCCTAACAAGCTAGGCGGGCAAACAGAAATCGGCCCTTCTCTCGAAGATCAGCCTCGACGGAGGCAGGCGTCGCTGCTCTCAGTGCCTATAACTCATAATGTTGCAAAAGGTAATGTAGGGCAGTCTCGCAAAGGCCAGCGCCATTCCACCGCGAGATAGTCGGGGAGGAAGCTGCCCTTGCATAGAAGTTGAAGGCGGCGGCAGGCCTGTCCATGCGCGTTGCTCAATTAGGCGGGCGCTAAACCCGAAGCTCGAACACCACGATCTAGATTATAAAATATAATAAGTTAATTAAAAATAGTTTTAATACTCACACCACTTGAAGTTAGAAAAGCTCATATTTTATCTAAAATTTAATACTACGGATATAAGCTATTAGAATTTATTTCTTCGGTTCTATTTATAAGAAACTGGATTGCTGATTGTGGCCCTGAGACTGTGCGCCTTGGCTTAATAATAGTTACTGTGAACACCGATGTTACCCGCAATCTACCTTCCGGCTTTTGGGCGGCACAAATGCTTTAGGCATTTTATTATGTACTTATAATTTATCAGTGTTCGGCACGGATACCAATATACCCTTGGTATCCGGGTATATACCCGAGTATATACCCTACCTGTCGATATTCTAGAGTATCCGGTGTATCTGGGTATATACCCGGGTATATGCTAAGAGTAGCCAAGCATCGCTAAGGCTTCATTTTAGAGACGTCGTCTCGACGATATGCTTAAACTATAGCCTTATAAGCATACTAATATCCTTAATATCTAATTATTACCTATTACTTAGGCTATTTAGTAGTTCTAGTAACCTCTATAGTCTTAAAATGATATTTAGTAATAGTAGTAATATTATTATAAAAAAGTATAATAAGTTATTACTACTAAAAGCTTCACTTTCATATGCTTTTATTCAGCCTCATGTATCCGGGTATAAACCCTACTCTACCCGTCAGATCTTCGCCGGGTATATACCCTACCCGTGAGTTTCACGGATACTACCCGGATACATATCCGCCGAACACTGTAATTTATAGTGTCTATTATAAACGTGCAAGCTGAATAAACCATAGCCTTGGCTGTACCTTCTATTAAATTTGTAATTTGACATATTCATCCCTCATAGCCTCAGCTTCCCCCGAAGCTGTATTTTAGTGCACGCTTGCGCGGCCAGGTCCAACAGACCTCAAAACCCCTAGTACACTAAGAATTCGGACTTCAGAAGTAATCTCAATCTTCTTCGAACCACTTATCTTCCAAAAGATCTTGGGCAGTCAGCCGATCTCTTGGGTTGAGTTTCATCACCCTGAGCACAAACTCTTTATCCTCCTTGCAAGTTTCTCGGGCGGTTGTAAGATGGAAAGGTCTCATCGACTTCGGAGGGGTGTTTTTCATTATCCACACTAAAACCGCCAATCTTTCCTGGTTCGCAATCTGCTCGTACGACTCTGGAAATGGTCCGAAACAGATATGGTGTCTCATCAGAATTTTGACCTCGTATTCATCATGGCCTACGGAAACGTCTGGTTTGAAGATGTGGAACCCTTCTCCGTATATGAGACTGATAAGCTGTAGTATCAATAAAATTAGACCGAGAATAAATAATTTAGTGTAGAGGGATAATTTAAAACTTGCCGTTGCACCAAAAGACCAGATGTCAGTTGCGGTACCCCATCTCATTTGCAGATGTGCTTCTGGGCTCCTAAACATAGGTGTTCCTATCGAGTCCCCATCCCGGGCATGAGTAGAATCCACATGGACAGTGCTCCCAAAATCAGCCAGTTGAACATCCTTAAACCGAATTCCAACTGGCGCATAATTCGCAAGTATGTTGCTTAGCTTAACGTCTATAGTGCATCTTGGTTAGAGAGTTCCATATAAACGCGGTATTGGTCACATCTCAAGAAACGGACATGTGTGAACAAAACCCTCAGTATGCAAGATAGCTAGCGCCTTTAGCACCCTACGTGCGACATATTTAACTTCAAGTCGTGTGAGGCGCTGGAAATTAGAAGCTTGGAGTACGTCGACATCTAGATGTCTTAAGTAAGACTCGGAGGGCTGTGGGTGGATTCAACCTCGTCAAGTAGCGGGCGGATGAATGGTGTTCGGTTTTGGAACCGAATTAGAATATCTCGTTCGTTTTCTAGGCGAAAGTGGTTAACACTTTTAACAACTACATTCTCGTTGTTTTGGTTCCATCAATGGCATTAATTAAAGCCTATAGTAGGACATGTTATTTTAGGAACGCACGTTGCTAGCCACACGCAGCCCTGCAGTTGCTTCGTAACTGTATAAAGGCTGTGTTTACCCTTCAATGTTTGACCAAGCTTCATCGCAGTACCCATCTTTTAGATGGCCATTGGGAGAGGTGGTAGGTGGCATTTACGTGAGGCAGTGTCGAACTATGCACGTGATGTAGATTCCAGCCTTAAATTTCATATATCACATTCATGGGATTGTCTATGTAGCCTATGGTCAACATATAACTTGGAAGCTATTATTGAATTCGCAACTTCATATTCTTATCTATATATCTATCAACGCTCTCAATACTCAGTAACCTGCTTAATGCTATCATAAACCCCTTCACACACCTGTCAGTAACTGTCGTACAAATTATAAAGGAAGGTAACTTACTCGCAACATCTGGGATATTGAGCTTCTCATACAACAACGGCATATGTATACTCCATCCCGCACACCTCTTCACCGGCGCCTCCAGCCTCAAAAACGTCTCCTTATCTTCTTGGATAGCGGCGGCAACCTCAGCCCCGATACCCGCATTAATCATGCTCTCATGAACCACCACACAACGTCCCGTCTTCCTCACACTCTTTAGAACAGTCTCCTTGTCCCACGGGTATACCGTCCTCAAATCGATCAACTCCACGCTCAATCCCAAGTCTTTCTCGATGTGCTCGATCGCTGCACTGCAGGTGTACAGAGGGTGGCCATATGAGATCACAGTCACGTCGGAGCCTGGCTTCATGATCTCCGCGGATGATAGAGGGAGAGTGTATGAAGAGACGGGGACTTGCTCGACGGCAGCGCGGTAGAGGGCTTTGGGCTCCATGAAAATGCAAGGGTCGTTCGAGGCGATGGCCGCCAGCAACAGGCCCTTTGCTTGAATGGGACCGCGAGGCATGATGACGCGCAGGCCGGGGATATGTGTAAATAAACTCTCTGGGGATTGCGAGTGGTATCTTTGCTTGGTTAGCATCTTATTTTGACAAAACCGAAATACCTGGGAAGGGAACATACAAAGCACCATGACCAACCCCACCACAAGGCATCCTAACGGTGAGACCACCAACACCCCTTCCATTCGTTCCATCACGATACCTATACTTGGCCGCCTCGTTCACAAGCTGGTCAAAAGCCGGGTATACATAATCCGCGAACTGAATCTCGGCTACAGGCCGCATTCCTTCGGCCGCCAGCCCAATCCCGAAACCCAAAATACCCTGTTCAGTAAGCGGTGTATTAAAGACGCGATCACTGCCAAAGTTCTGCGACAGGTTCATCGAGCACCGAAATACTCCTCCAAAGGCCACATCTTCGCCGAAGAGGAGCACTGAGTCGTCTGTTGCCAGAGCGGTCGAGAGCGCGTCATTGATGGCTTGGAACAGGTTCATGCGCTTCGTTGTGCTGTTTCGAACTTCAGCAGAGAGCTCGGGGTTTCTTAGAGCTGATTGAGAAGAGTGACTGAGGATTGGAGTCGTGGAGAAGTCTGTCGGTATGTTGAGCCGGGCATTTGGAGGGCTTGTCGAGTACTGGCGGCCACTTGCGGTCGAGGAAGCGGATGAGGTGACGGCACGTAAGACCTGCGCCGTGGGGCGAATTATCCTGAGAGACTTCATGCTGGGCAACACTCTACAGGACTCAAAAATGAATTATGAAGTTAGAAGAGACAAAGGGATATATCCCCATTCTTTTCAAAGCGTTGAAGTATGGGGAATGCGGGCGGGGAGGGCTTATCGGCTACCTGCGGCTTGTGGTGGGAGTCGCATCGTCGAGTCCATCCCGCTTCCAGACCCTTATCGTCGCACAGGCCACGCGATTGTTGCTCCGTCAACCGCCAAGTGACGACGCTGACCCTGCAATTACGAGATGCAAGGATGCGGTCGCAAAAGATGTCGACGATACCGATTAATTAATCTATTATTCTAGAACGAAGGCATATACAATTGAATAGATCGAATTATCGTTTTGGTCGCAAGGATAGAATGCCTCGCGAGGCTGAACGACCCAGAAATCGGGAGCGAGATCCGGATAGAGAGCGAGAGAGGGAGCGGCGAAGACGTGAAAGGGAAAGAGACCCAGAAAGGGAGGAGCGACGGCACCGCGAACGGGACCCGGATAGGGAACAACGACGGCGTGAAAGGGACCCGGAAAGAGAGCTGGAGAGGGAGGAACGAAGGAGGGAAAGAGCGAGGAGGAAATCCCGAAACCCTGATAGAGATTCGAGGGACTCGAGGGACTCCCGGTCAAGGGAGGAGCCGCCTTCCTCACAATCAAGTTCGCAACCCCTATCCGCCGATTCACTAGCGAAACTCAATCAACTCAATAAGAAAGAGAAGTCGCGAAAACCAGAGAAAAAGGCGGAACGGCCCAGGAAAAAGCGTCACAGGGAAGCGTTCAATGAGAAATACGAAGCGATCGGTGTCGACAAACCAAGGCGGGACAAGAAGAAAAAGAGGCGAGTTGTGAGCGGCGCCTTACTAGAAGAAGGGGATGGAAAGAGGTTATCGTATATAAGAGGAGGAGGTTACGACAAACAGGCGGAAGCAGATGCAAGGAAGAGGAAAAAGCGGATATGGATCATTGTTGGAGTTATTGTTTTGCTACTTGCCATTATTATACCCGTTGCCGTTGTTCTTTCCAACAAGAACAAGGGCAGCAACACAGCCGCAGCGGATACAGCGGCGACGGCTCCGACGCCTACAGGACCGGCGAATACGAATTTGGATGGCGTTGATCCTGCTAGCGTACCAGCAGCTGCGAAGGGGACGCGATTGGATCCTTTCTCCTGGTATGACACGGAGGATTTTAATGTCACGTACACTGGCGCGACAGTTGGTGGGCTGCCAGTAATAGGGTTATTCTCGAAGTGGGATGACTCTGCGAAAGCAAACGACAAAGTGCCAGCATTGAACCAGCCATGGGGAACCTATGCAAGTAGGCCCGCTAGAGGTGTCAACGTAGGGGGCTGGTTATCGATAGAGCCGTTTATCACGCCCTCGCTGTTCAGTGGTTATAGCACGAGTCTTGGGGTTATTGATGAATGGACGCTATGCGAGCACCTGGGCCCGGCTACCGCAAAGGACACTCTGGAGAAACATTACTCCACATTCGTGACGGAGCAGACGTTTGCAGACATCAAAGATGCAGGCCTGGACCACGTCCGTATTCCATTCTCATATTGGGCCTTGCAAAATTACTACGGCGAGCCTTACGTCGAAGGCGTAGCATGGCGATACCTCCTCAGAGGGATCGAATGGGCTCGCAAATACGGTCTCCGCATCAACTTAGACGTACACGGTTTGCCAGGTAGCCAAAACGGCTGGAACCATAGCGGTCGCCAAGGAGACATCGGCTGGCTCAACGGAACCGACGGCGATGTCAACGCCGAGCGATCCCTCGAGATCCACCGCTCCCTCTCGGCATTCTTCTCCCAGCCGCGCTACAAAAACATCATCGCCTTCTACGGCCTCGTCAACGAGCCCAAGATGACAGCCTTACAACCAACCGACGTCTACGCCTGGACCGAGAAGGCATACGCCATCGTCCGCGCAAACGGCATCACCTGTCCTATCGTCTTCGGTGACGGCTTTCTGGGTCTCGAGAACTGGAAGGGGCAGCTGCAGGGCCATGAGGGGCTGGTGCTTGATGTCCACCAATACGTGATTTTTAATGTGGGACAGATCGTCTATACTAAGGAGGCGAAAGTCAAGTATGCTTGCACGGGCTGGACGGGGCAGGCGGAGCAGAGCATGGATGTCTCGACGGGCTTTGGACCAACCCTCTTCGCTGAGTGGTCACAGGCCGACACCGATTGCGCCACATACCTGAACAACGTCGGCTGGGGAAATCGCTGGGAAGGCACCTACGACACCGGCAACCCCCTAACACGCGTACTCTCAGCAACATGCCCCACCAACAACGGCGGTCCAGTATGCTCCTGCACGTCCGCAAACGCGGATCCAAGCCAGTATTCCGACGGGTACAAGCAGTTCCTGCAGATGTTCGCGGAGGCGCAGATGGATAGCTTTGAGCACGGGTGGGGCTGGTTCTACTGGACGTGGCAGACGGAGACGGCGACGCAGTGGAGTTATAAGAGGGGTCTTGCGGCGGGGATTTTGCCGGCCAAGGCGTATGCGCCGGAGTTTAATTGTCAGAAGACGATTCCGGATTTTGCGGGGGTGCCGGAGAATTATTGAGGGGGTTGATGGGATGGGATGAATGAGTGTATATTTGGATGAGTTGTTGTATATGTGGGATGGCGTTTTTTTGGAGGAGCATTTGGAGGAGCATTTGGAGGAGCGTTTAGATGGGATACCACCAGGTGGGTTTTGGCGATATTGGTGATATCGGGGGGAGTCTAGCATAGCGAGCATATATTTTGGATTTAGCTTGGTATAATCGTATAATGTTCTCTTGAAATAATATGTCTTGTGGTATCCGATACTTTCCTCCGTATATGTACACTATGTTCATCTTCTAAACTTTCCAGGTCGTATATTCAAACACACCCCGCTGTCTCCAACCAAAAACCCAACCACTCGCGATCGCTAGCTCTTCGTTGCCTCCCAGTCTACTGTCCCCTTAAGCCGTAGCCTCCCACAACCTAATCATCTTCACCGCCCCCACAAAGCTCCCCAACAACCCCACCGTCAGCGGGCTAATAATCCCCCCCTCCAAACTCCAATGAATCGTCAGCGGCGCATATCCCGCATTAATCCACACCTCCCTCCTCCACGCCAAATCCTTCACTGCCTCCTCCCCCTTCTCCCCCACCACCGCCTTCCTCTTCCTAACCTGCCTCTCCCTCGCCAGCCTCACAAACTCCAACGCCGTATGCGCGGCCCAACACCTACTACTCCACATCCACGCCTTCCCCTGCTTTTCGGCGGTCCACCCAAGAACCCCCTTCGAGCTGAGATACGCCCCGTTCTCGAGGACTTGGTAGATGGTATTCACCAGCACCTGGGCGTTCACGATATGCCGCTCCACTGGATCAGCGGAGGGAGTGAGGATAGCGCTCTTTCCCCACTGCCACATCCCGAAGAGCCCGAAGAGGCGCGCGAACATGCGCACGTCGGAGCAGAGGGCGTAGAGGGCTGCGAGGCGGCGCGCGGTGAGGGCGTGCTTTTCGGAGGGGGTGGTGAGGCGGGTGAGGAGCGAGGAGATGGCGAGGGAGGAGTAGCCGAGGGTGAGGAGCGTGGCGTCGGTGCCGGAGGGGGTGGAGATTATGCGGCTGAAGTGGGTGAGGAGGCGGTCGGTTTTGGTGAGGTAGAGGGGGAGCCAGGATTGGAGGGTTTTGACGGAGGGGGGCGCGGGGGGAGTAGATTTTGTGAGGGAGGAGGCGGGGGGAGAGATGGTGGGTTCGGTGATGGTGATCGGCTCTGAGATGGCGACAGGCGCGGAGACGGCGATGGGCTCTGGGATGGCCTCGGGGACGCTGGCGGGCTCTTCGACAGTCGTGGGCTCTGAAGACTCTAAGATAGCCGTGGGCTCGGTGATTATGGCGGGCTCCGGGATCGCAACGGGCACCGCGTCAAGTTGAACGTCCGCCATTTTGAATATGAGACTGGATGGATCGCTGGAAATATAGGCGCGCTATAAAAAGAGAGACGACGATGGGAGCGCTTGCTATTTAAGAGTGTATTGACAGATTAGGGGTTTTGGAGGTTAGAAAAATATTGGTTTACATGCATGTGGTTTGGTGGAGTACCATTTCCGATAACAGGAGCTTCTGCCGAGGTTGACTCGTATCAGTGGGAGGGTTAGGGTCACGTGAGTGTTTGTTTACGTATTAGGCTCCGAGTAGCTTGTTGGGCTGGATGGTAGGCTGGATGGTCTAATTACCCAACCCTTTTGGAGAAGAAGGTTAATGCGGAATAATTCATGCGTCTTTCTTGGTCTATAATGCCTTATTAGTATCAAAATTCATGCGTGGTAGCCAGGGGCAAGAGAAACCCGGCAACCAAGACCAACACCGTAAATCAAAACAAGAGCCATTTGTATCTATCATATCATCTTTGCATTTCTTATTCAGATTAAATGTCTCCATGTATCCTCGGATATGCTGGTCTTCCAAAAAGCACCCAAACATCCCAAAACAAGATATAACAAGACAAAACAACAAGCCCAATGGATATCGTATCAACACGTCCGTCCCACCCCTCCTACTCCCACCTAGTAGACCGGGTTCTGGCCACCGAGACCACCGGACATCGATGGAGCTCCGCCCATTCCGGGCCTTGGGTAGTCGTCTGGCCTTCCGCCGCCGGACTCGTAGTGCGCCTTCCTCAGAGCCTGGAGACGCTTCTTCTTGGTCTTGGCGTTGATGTAGGTGCCGATGAGGAAACCGACGATGTTGAAGAAGGGAACCCAGGTCTCCTGGGGCAGGAACTGCTGCGCGAAGGCGAGCGTGATGGGGGAGGTCACCCAGGATACCTTCATGACGGGCATGAAGCCGGCCTTCCAGGTCGAGTGGATCGCGTGGATGTTGCGCGCGCCGTTGATGATGGCCATTGAGGTCAGGTAGATACTGTTCTGGATTGGCGCAATCTGTGATGGGACAGTTAGCTATGGTCGGGCTGCGACGGAGTTCGTATGCGATGCGATGACTTACGAATAAGTTGCTGAACAGGATCTGCAGGATCTTCGCCTTCAAGCTCGTGCGGTTGGCGAAGATCTTCTGGAGGATGCTGATGAGGACGTGGCCGACGGGTGCCATGATGAAGGCGCCGTTCGCTGCCATCAGCGGCACCTTCGACGTGAAGTAGTGTCCATGCTTGCTCCTATCCTTTGCGATGTACGCCGCCAACAGCTCTTGTAGACCGCCGAGGGAGCCGGATGTCAACATCTTGGTTCGGAGAGGGTTCTTCTGGAGCTGCGTGAGGTACGCCTGGACACGGTGTCAGTCAATTGGATGCGCAATTCGATATTGGGATGTCTTACGGCGAGGTAGCCATTGGCGACTTTGCCGGCAGTCGACGCGGCGACCTGGTTCGCGGCGCCGACTGTCGTCTTGACGGTGTCCTTTTCGAACTTGACCGACATCGTGATGGATATTGGTTATGTGGTAGGTTGTGTGTTATCTGTGGATGTGGGACGAGGTGTCAGTTATGAGGTTCAAGTCGAGCGGCCAGATCGGGGATGCTCCCCCAGTTTGTTTACACTTATACTAAGTGGGCCGAGTACACCGAGGTAGTTTGAAGGGTTCTCCGCATCTCGAATTATGGGGAGTATGTTTCGAAGGAGTGAGCTGCAGGGTAATTCTAGGGACTTACCTAAGCTTGGATATGATTTTCTTTCACGATTATCGACGTGTTAACTGGTAAAAAAGGAAGCTCAGGCCAGCAGCAACGATGATAAAAGTTGGGTGGTAGATTGGGTTGAGTTTGGCGATGCGATGGGTACGTGTAGGTCGACACCTCACCTACGGTTGGTACCAGCGGCAGTAGTAGTGTACACAAAAAGGGATCGCCCCAACAACCTGGCCTGGTTGTCGCCGTTGGCCGTCAGCTTACAGGAGTCGAGCACCCGTCCAGCCCGGAAAATTAACACCGCTTGGACCTATCGGAGTCATCGGAATGCGCCGCCGATTTCTCCACCAGGGGAAGATGAGAAGTGGCTGGCTGAGGCTGAGGCGACGACAACAACAACACAATAACAATGCAAACAAACAGTGTAAATTGGCGACAAACATCACCAACAAACGGCATAAAACAAACAATCAGGGATTATAAAATACTATTTGAACTGCTGCCTTGTTAATGTACGAGATGCATCAAATTGGAGTTATTCGTGGGCCGAGTGGTGAGCCGCTGTACCTATTTAACCGCGCCTCTTGAGAGTTAGTACTGCATGTATGACACTTGAATATAAAATACGTGGACTCTCAGACATGTAAGGATTTATATACTTCTATTTTTCTAGTAGTAGTCTATGTGTCATTTCATTTTGAAGCGTTTGTATTTTGGAATACAACTGCCATATGGCATGGCATCTTGAGCCAATGCTCTTCCCCTTGCGTCCTGCCGGCTTCCTTTCTTCTATAGTAACCTTATCATTGGGTTATTGTTCGATATTTCATATTTAAATGAGCTATAATGTATGTCCATTTTCTCGTCCTCTTTATTAGCCTGGCTCCAGAAAGCGTTGTGGACTGACATGCTCAATTGTGGCATCAGTCAATTTGGAAATATGTAGTATCATATGAATCTATATCCATAACCTGACCCATCTTTCCCATGGATTTTGTGCTCTTTATGTTTTCTTAGTAATATTGAAGTGCACGCTCAGTTTTCTATATCGAGAATCGACACGTTGGTAGCTGTCGCGCATAACTGTCCTGTCAGTTCCTGAGCTGCTAGATCTCCGCGGCAGACACTGGGAATAACTTCACTCAAGAGCCCACTACGCGAACGCCAGAGGTAAACAGAAACCTCTCTTCCTCCCACAACCCATCGCGCCAGACAAACCAGCAAAACTCCACAAACAAACAGCAAACCAACACACAACTTCCCACATCAAGAATGGTCAGAGGAGTACCACAAAATGCCTCCAAACGAACCACGAATTAAACCCGAGACCCCTGCTACAAACAACAGCCCAGCACAAACAGCAAGCAGGTCGCGAGAGATGATGTGTACACACATCACCATGGTCAGGATGTACTCCATCGACATGCGGTGCTCCCTGTGTCTCCATCCCGGGTCTTTTGGGTGGGTATACAGGTGTTCCCAAGACCGTGAACTCATGATTGGGAATGCTTACAATGAGGGAGGTGTGGTGAGTTGTTCCGGAGAACTACTTGTTAAGTTTGACACTGGTCTCTGACAATAAAATCTTCTAGAATGGCCTTGATAGCCTCTTTGATTCTTTCACGGTTCCAGCAGAACCTAAGAGGAGAAGTGCAGCAGCGCGTGTGCGTCCGGTGTCTTTCCTTGAAGAGATGGGGCCAGGGCAGCTTCAGGCGTATAGCCCGCAGCAGCTCAGCATACTTCTCGACCAGAGAACACACGTGAGTTCCATACTTTCATCCGATCTTGGGAAAACACATATTCTCTCCAGCTATTATAGTTCGCATACCTTTGAACCAACGTCTGACTTCAAAACAGGTCCTCGACGTCGCAAAGCGCCACAGCAGAGACCTCGAGATATACCGCCACCGCGAGCAATCCGTCCTCAGCCCCTACTCAGACCTCGGCAACGCCTCCGATGAATCCAAACTCTGGGTCCCAAAACCAAATGAAGAGTGCCAGTTCAAAGTCTGCCACCGGTGCCGCCAAGCATGCGGCGAGCGTTCTTTTCTTAGCCTAGACGCCATCGCCAACGATGAGATCCCCATGACAGCCATCTCTGGATTCGGCTTCAATATTCTAGGCAAGAGGCCTGTGGTTCCACGCAAATGCGCCATCAATTACGGTCTTAGACCAGATCCACGACCACAGATGGTATTTAGACCAGTTGCAAAGGGAAAAGGTCTAGGGATTAACATCGTCAAGACTCCCCATGACCAGCTCTCGGAACAGGTTTCCATTCAACTAAGCCCCTTTGATGATGAACCAGGCGCCGATACTACATTCGGGCAGTCGTCTAACGCGTACGATTCTTCCGCCATGGCTAGAAGTCTCAATCTCGAATCCGATATTGAAATCACCCCCATCGAACCAGACGAAAGATATGCGCTCCGACGAGTCCTCCATGTCAACATGATTCTCGCAGCAGAAACTGCCAAAGCCGACGCGGTAGAGGGAAGTAGTCTCCTATCCCACATCCGGGCCGCGGATACGCCACCAAATTCTCCTCGCCTTCGCGCGGCGAAAATGGATGATAAACAGGGGAAGCGCCCTGCTGTGCTTCGTGGTAGAAGGTATAGTTTTTTCGCCTGGTTGTCAAATATAGTGAACTGAGGCTAACTTCTCTTAGCGATAATTCTCTCCATACCAACGCGGAACTCCGTCGTAAGTTTAATCTTGATGATGTGGAAGGTGATGAGGAGGATGATATAACGTATATTCTGCGGAAAAGACGCTTTTACCTCGCGTCTGATGCTCAGTCGGACTCGAAGGAGGAGGAGGATGGGAAGTCTACTTCGGAGTTTGCTACTACTATGGAAGTGGAAGATAGGGATGCTGAGGGCTCGACTGCTAAGCCGGTGGTTGTCACCAGAAGAACAGTGGGGATACAACTTTCCGATGTGGTCACGCAGATATAAGCCGAATATTTGCTCCTGGATTTGGGAATATACTGGTCAATAGGGTCATCTCGATTTCTTCTTTCTTCTTCGCTCGTGGATGATACCCCGGAAAGAGTTGGCTAGGCCTATGGATGTAGTATAAGCAATATCGCACCAGCTGGTCCTTAAATCGTGGTTAGATCAAGTAGCCACAAAAAAACAAGCAAACAAACAAACATTCAAAACTATCTTAGTTCCATTATTACCCTTGTGACATCTTACAATTGAGACGCTGTTTTTATACAAACCGTGGGTGCCTGTCTGATGTAATGTGAGTGTTTGAGCTCGGGAACAATTCTGCCGGCAGAACCGACTTACCGCCTCCCCGCCAGCTTCACACCAACACCACACACGTAAACGTGCTTGCCTGGACCAAACATCCACCCACCTATACCTCCCAAGTCCCCAACCCGCCACCCACATCTCGAAACTCAACCTCCATCAATTCATCCCATATACCCAAACCACTCAAGCAGCTACAACCCCCCCCATCACCACCATGGCGTCCTACGAAGGTCCGTCCCTCCTCTCCCCCTCCTCCCCCAACTACCCCACTAACCCCCCCGCCACAGTCGAGCACAACATCCAACCCACCACCACCCCCTCCACGTCCCGCCGCCCCGACATGTCCACCTTCTTCTCCAAGCTCTCTCAAATCAATCTCGACCCCCTCACCCACAACAACCCACACGCACAACCCACCCCCGTCGACATGCGCGCCACCTTCTCCCTCCTCGCCGATTCCTACTATCAAATCCGCTCCACCACCTCCGGCCCCCCTGCGGAGCTCTTGACTTCCCTGATTACCGAGTTAGAAGAAACGGCTGATAGTCCGCCGAAGGAGGTGGAGGGGGTGAGTCAGGCGTTTTTGGACAGCTTGGAGAGGGTGGATAGGAAGAAGTTGAAGGAAGAGAGTTGTCCGATTTGTGGAGAGAGGTTTAGGGACGATGAGTACCCCCTCGTGGTGGTGTTGCCGTGTCATCCGGGGCATTGGTTTGATCTCGAATGTGTGGGGCCGTGGTTGAGGTTGAAGGGGACGTGTCCGTTGGATCGGAAGGCGGTGGGGGAGAGGAAGAAGGTTGTGGTTGTGGAGGATAGTGAGGAGGAGGATTATGATGATATGATTGCGTAGGTTGGCGGGATGGGATTTTTGATACCAGATTGGGGGGGTTGGTGGTGGAGTGGAGTGAGGTTGGCGTGGGATGGAGTTGGGGGTTTGATACTGCAATGCAAGAAATTGTATCTCTCATTTAAGATGTGCTCAGATATTCATTTTACGCTGCCTATGGTGAGTGCAACATAGATCCACTCCCCTATATAACCCTTCCCAACACCCACCCTCCTCCCCCCAAACCCCTTCTCACCAGCATCAACCCATCCCCTCCACTCAGGACTCTACTTCTTCGCCGGCGGCGGCGGAAACATCCCCGCCCACCCCCCATCCGGATTATCGTGTCCGCCATCCTCCCCCCAATACGCCGCCGGCCCAGCAAGCGCATCCCAATTCGCCGCCCCATCAACCCCCATCACCATCCACGCCAAAATCCCATCCTCAGTCCTCTCCCCCAACAGCACATAATCAAAAAACGGATCCACCACCTCCGTCGCACTAGGTCCAATCCACACATCCTCCTCATTCGTCGTCAGCGGGAGCGTATTCGTATTATACGGCTCCGCAGCCTCCACAACAGCGCGAAGCGAGGCGTCGAAATAGAGTTGTCCGATGTGCGAGACGTGGCCGCCGGTGTAGGTGCCGTTGGGGAGGAGGGTGCCGCCGGTGTGGGTGAGGACGTGTTGGTGGGTTGCGCGATTCCAGTAGTGGCCGGGGAAGATTGTGGTGAATTGCACGACGCCTTCGGAGTCGGTTTGCTGGACGCCGCGGAGGAATGTGGTGTTGAGTCCCGAGTACTCTGTCGGGTCGCTGACGCCGGAGTACTGCCCAGTGGAGTTAGCGGACCAGGTATCGACGATGAGGTTCGCGGGACCGCAGGTGGAGGTGTCGATGAATTGCCAGTCGAGGTATAGCGGGACGCCGGGTTGGTCTTCGGCGATATTGGTGCGGAGGAGCTCTTGCGCGACGAAGTAGGGGCCCGTGGCGCCTTCGGGGGTGAGGATGCAGGGGGAGGTGGTGCCGAAGACTTCGGAGGGGGGGGTGGTGGAGGTGAAGTCGTGGGAGGAGGTGCGGTCGTGGGAGACCTGCATCCATTTCTCCACGTCTGCTAGGTCGCGGCGGTGGCGCATGGGGGCTGGGTTTGTTAGTTGTGTATTGAAGATTTGGAAAAGGGGGGGCGTGCTACCAGTGAGGCCGCGTTCTTCGCGCAGGCGTTGTGCAGTGGCTGCTCGGCGTACGGCAGCTTGTTTCTGTAGCTCTAGAGACGCCGCTGATCCCGAGCAGGCCTGGAGTGAGCGTGCTCCATTTTTGGTGTGGAAGGCCTGTTCACCGAGGGCGCGGCGGAGGAGAGCAGGGTCTTTATGGTCTGGATGGGCGAGGGTGCCAGAGAAGAATGTAGCCGCCACCAAGGCCGATGCCAAACCCAAGATGACAACCATGTTGAGGCTTGGATTTATAAGAAGGGATGGGAAGGTGGAACTTCGACGATTTGGAGCGTAGGGAGCAGGGGAAAGGGAGCCCAACAGCTCGACCAAGGGGGGGCTTTATATATCCGCCTCACGGACGAGGGGCCCATTTGACAGACAGCCAGATCGCGGGGCATTCCATTTCGAGATCGTGACTATAAGAAGCAGCTCAGCTAAGTAGCTCAGCTTTAGCCATTCATAACGACCGTAATATTCAGCAATCTCAGGCTTCTATAGCACGTGTCATATTAAGGATCAGGACGCATACAGGCAGTCATCAACAACGCCCTTGCCGAACTTCTTCCATATACAAAACCAATTGAAACCCGGAGCTCCCAGCGCCTGCATCGGCATTACCATCGAGGCTGAATGGCTAAAAGCTTAATCCCGGTTGCTATAACGCACGGTCGCGGCCGTCCGTCTCGGTAGGGTATATCCGGCGGGGAGGACATAACAAACAAATGACTATCCAACAGATCACACGGAGCACTATAAATCGCATTTATAAGATCTTGGTAAAATAATCCTTTTCCCGGAAAATAATGCACAAGGAGGATTGAGGCGGTAAGCGTTGGATTTGATTAATTGCACGCCACGTAGGCACCACTCAGCTATCCCCAATACGGAAATACGCATCGTCGAACTCCTGGTTCTCGAGTCCCGTCGTGTCGTCGCCGCCTTCGAAATCTAAGCCATCGAGTAGATCGTCAAAATTCGTTTCGTTCCCGCCTATGTCCATAGCTAGATCGAGATCAGCGCCGCTCATCCCGATGCCATCTTCCCCATCAAGATTAATAATGTCGCCGTCCCCTGCTGTATTCACACCGGTGTTTGTTGTGTCGAACATGTTGATGTCTCCGCTCTCTTCCGGAACCTGGTTGGCGTAGCTCTCTAAGCCTTGTAGCATCGAGCTTCCGTCGTCGTTGCCGAATGGTTGGTCGCTGGCTTCGCCGAAGGTTGACAGGTCTATGTGACCGTCGTTTTGCATGCTGTAGTCTTGATCTTGATTCTCTCCTCCCGCAGCGTTATCCGTACCGAAATCAAAGTCGTCAAAGTTGAGATCCGGGTGGTCATCGTGTGCGCTTTTGGGGCCGAACAGAGACTCGTAGGTCATGTCGTCGTTGGTATCCAACGTGTCCAGTGGTTCCAGCTCTTTACTCGGGACATCTTGAAGTTTATCAACTTGCTGGACGTCTGCCGCTGATACTTCTGGTTGTTCGATGCTTTGTTTGACCTCATCCTGCGGCTTTTCAGAGACCTGTGGTATGTCGGCCTTTGGCTCCTCTTCAAACAAGTCCATCGTATCCAAAGCCTCCTGCTTCGTCTGATTGCCCACCTGCACAGCGGTAGCCAATGGCTCCGGCTTCACCTGCTGGTCCATTGTTTGCGTCTCGCGCGCCTCTTCAATCTTAATATGCGCCGGCTGCTCCAACACCCCCCCATCACTCGCAGTCATCCCACCCTGCGCACCATCCACCATCTCCTTCTCCGTATCCACTTCGGCCGGCTTCGCAGCCGGATTCCTCAGCTCCTCCTCCCTCCTCCTCACCTCCCTCAAATCCCTCGCAATAACCGCCTTCGCCCTAACCTATCGCATCAAATCAGTACAACTCCCCCCTCATATCCTAATCCGAACAGTCTTACAATATCACTCTCCAGCTCATCCAAAGCGCCATGAAAACTCGTAATCGCCTTGGGCATATACATCTGCAACCTATCATTGTCATGCGAGATCGTTTTCGCGCCCTTCATATTGGCAGAGCGCAGGGCTTTGCCGGTTTCGATGAGCTGTTTTGGGGGCCCCGTTAGTATTAAACTTTCTCCACAAAGATTTCGTCGTGGGGGAGCACGCACAATGTTGTTTATCAAGTTCTGCAAGGTATCAAGGTGCTGTTGCTGTTTAGACTGCAGCTTGGCTGGCTGCTGCACGCCGGGTCGCGGTGCGGACATGGTGGTGGTGGTATGAGATGCTGGCTGGTGGATAGAGATATATGTGTTCAATTGGTTTGGGGTGATTTATAGGTGAGCTCCGAGGCGGAATGGGGAGTTGGTGGAGTCCTGAAGGGGAGGGCTCAAGGTTGCGGTTCGGGCCTGGCTGAAGCTATGTTAGTGCGGATAAATAATGGCCCGCGCCCCGTCCCCGCGTTTTCAATATCAAGTTCGGCAGGGGGTAAGAACAGTTCTTCTTATGACAGTATTTTACGCGTATTCACGATTACAAGCAGGGCTTCTAGTGATTATTAAGAAGTGACAGGTTCACCAATTTCAAGAAGAAGAAGAAGAGCAACTCTTCAATTATCCATAGTCAAGACTATGTGTATTCATTCTCAGTCCCCTACTCCCACCACAGCCAGAAGTAACTCTCCCTGCCCTTCAAATAAACGTCTCCAATTTAAAGATCCCGATCAATCTTCCATCCAAAAACCATCATTACATGACAGGCAGGCGCCAGTGGCGCGCTACGAAAAAAATAAAACAGCCAGGGGGTAGTCGCACGATAGTATAGAGAATTCGTCAAACTCGTCACACCACCACACACAACACGAGAAAAATAAACCGAGCATACAAAGGGGCCAAAAACACGCAAATTATATGCCTCATCGTGGAGTAGAGGTTGGTAGTAGTAGAAAGAGGTAGGAAGAAACTAATCCTCCAGAGTTTCAAGCACATAAAAACATATCCCAGAAAAAAACGAACACCACATGCTTTTTGTTGATTTGAAGACACGAGACGACAACATGATATCATAGCTTCTGCACCTTGCCACAAGACGAGAGAGGAGAGGAAAATGGGGCGATTGTGAGAGAGAGAATGCTATAATAAGAAAACCCTAGGCAAATCATCGCTGTGAACTATCCAACAAATGGTTCCCACTGTCGCTCTGTCGTCGTCATGAAGAGACCGAATTAAAAACGCAGGGAACAGAAGAAGTAAGTGATAACCGAAACCCCGCACCTGACGACTCACACGCCGCCACCCAAAAACATGATCAGGGGAGAGAGGTCAGCGGTTCAGTCGAATTTAGGACCCGAACTAGCCTTGGTAGCCACCAAAACCAGCTTGCCCGAACCCTTGAGAGGCCGGTTGGCTCCATTGAGCGGTCGGCGTCTGTTGTGCACGGCCGTAACCACCTGCGCTTGGTGGGCCACCGTATCCCATTGGCTGGCCTCCATACCCGGCAGGAGACTGTTGAGGTGGTCCTCCGTAGCCGCCTGGCTGGCCACCATACTGTGCTGGGGACTGCTGGTTAGGCATGGGTCCGGCTGATGGGGGGCCTTGTTGAGGTGGCATTCCACCGTACTGGGGGAAATATGCGGATGGTGTCCCAGGGTAGGCAGGAGTCTGAGCACTCTGAGGGCTGTAGCCGGTTGGGGTTCCCTCAAACCCTGGTTGAGAAGGTGCCTTGTCCTTGCCCCACTAATTTGAAAGTTAGTTTGATTTCTGGATATAATGATTAATTAACTTACGCTGCACTTCAATGGGCGGCCGTTGACGTTGTAGCCACTCAGTTGGCAAATCGCCATAGCAGCGTTCTCGTGTGTGTCCATCTTAACAAAAGCGAAGCCGCGATCAGACTGGAAGCGGGTCTCAACAACGTATCCAAAATTCTGGAAAAGGGGTACAAGGTCGTTCTGGGTCGTGTATGGCGTAAGGTTGCCAACGTAGACGGTGGTTTGCCACTGGGGAGTTTGCTGGACAATCATATCGTAGCTTTGGACACCGTGGGTCGGGAAGTGGTGGTGGCCGAATGGTGTAGTTGGAGTAAGTCCAGTAGAAACCATGGATTGCTGCTGGGAGATCGATGGCTGGCCCTTTTGATTCGCCCAGTTACAGCGTATCGCGCGGGATCCGAGCCACTCTCCATCCATTGAGCTAAGAGCCTTTTCAGCATCTTGGCGCTCACGGAAAGCAACAAATCCGTAACCACGGGACCTTCCGGTCTTCATGTCCCACATCACTCTTGCCTCAGAAACCGATCCGAAAGCACAGAATGCCTGAAGAAGGACCTCATCGTTAACCTCATTCGAAAGGTCACCAACAAAGATGTGGAAGTGGTTAGAGGTGTCCTCCTTATTAGATGTGTTGGACTGGTATGCCCAGTTAACACGAATTTCCTATTCCGGTTAGTCATACAAATTCACTTATTCCGCGTGATATTGTACGTACGGCTTGGTGGACACGTCTGCCATTCAAAGTTTGCATAGCACGCTCTGCTGCTCCTGGGTCATCGTACTCGACGAAACCGTAGTTGAAGCCCTTTGACTGTAGCTGGTTAATGCGATTAGCATGCTGCATATATAACAAAGGGGTGTGAGATAAGTGTGTCTCGGGAGTTGGGGGCGATATCTCTATGCCACACACTTGTGCGCATATTCGGGTATCTCATGGATTTGACACATAAAAAAGGTGATACTGACAGCACCAACATTCTTGTCGGGAATGATTTTGACGTTTTGGACATGTCCAGTAGTTTCGAAGATTTGGCGCAAGACATCCTCAGTCACGCGAGGATCAAGTCCACCAACATAGAGCGCACGCTTATTTGGCTCTGGGGCCGCACGACGAACGAACCCGCCCTGGCTATCTGGAGACATGATGACCCCATTCTCACCCGACATCGGCGAGGTTATAGCTGTTGGAATGGGATTCGTGTTCTGCGGGATGATGACAGGTGGGAGCGGCGGAGGAGGCATGTGCGGGTTGCCCATGCCATTCTGGCCGTTCTCGTAGCCTGGAGCACCGGCAGTTCCAGGTGGAGGTGGGAGCTGCGTCCCGGGCGGAGGAGGGGCTTGGTCAGACATCGTCTGTACGTTGTGAAGTATTACTGTGCTTTTTTTCGCTGCAAAAGTGACTGCGCAACTCGAGCCTTTGTTCGATGCGAAGAGTCCGACGAGTATGAAACTACGTAGGAGTCTAAAATCGAGATGTACTTAGGATCGTAGTATAAGATGAATCGCGTTGCAGGTCCCCAACAGTAGTATTAAGAATCGACTTGGAAGGACTCGAAATGATTCGAAGGAATCGGATCTTGAAATGAGCTTGATTGGAAAGGCAAGTCGAAGAGAATCGACGACAGGGAGTATTTCAAGCGATGAACTGAAGAAAGTGTGAGTGTGGGCTGAGAAAAAAGCCTGGATGACAACGAGGCGCGCAAAGACGGGCTTCTGTTATACCTTTCGCGACTGGAACAAATCGAAAGACGTGGAAGGAAGATCAATGCGATGACACCGACTGACGACGATTATGACTTAGGACCCGGTAGAAGGGAAGAAACACAAGCAGAAAGGAGAAGATATGGGAGAAGGAAGAGATGAGAGAAGTAGAAAACCACCGCCTCAAATCTCAAAAATCTCACAACGGCCTTGGGTCGATGAGGATATGTTGGTATTAGAGATGGAGGAGGGAGGGATCGAGGACAAAAGGTGGGGAGGTGGAAGGTGGGTGTGGAAAGGGAGGGAGGACCAAAGACGGCAGTGGGATGAATGGACACCCGTAAATATGCACACCCCCACGGTCGACAGAGCTTCAGTGGGTGGTATAGGTGGCATAACTCTGGTATAGTACTACAGTGGACGACAGATTACGGCAGCTACTACATGCCCTAAGCTTAATCGGTCGCCGTAGCTGCGGTATGTGATGGGACGCTGGTGAGGTCAAAAGACACGGCCGGGGGTGCGTCGAGTAGAATTAGCGTAGTTTCACTCGAAGCGAAGGGATGGAAGGGACGCTACTGTATGTAGGTACTATGTATGGAGATGTAATGGTCAAGTGAGGCTGTGGGGGTCTGTTTGTCTTGAACAAAAAATAACGACGAGGTCTTGTTGGTCCTGTTGGTAATAGAATAGTTAATTACTATGGTAATGGTATGTTCTTTGTGAGCTGTTCTTTTATATAATATATGAGATATATATAAGATACAAGCAAGAACACCGGAGACAGATGGGGTGTGAGTGAGTAAAATCAGAGATGGTACTTCCGTCTGTTCTATTTGTGCCTGAAAACCACACCCAAACTCAATTGGCTGGTTGTACAGTACTATACTGGCGTGCGAGATGTGATAAGGTGGGCTGATTGTGCATGAAACTCCTGCAGGGTACTTGAGCTGCGTAACTTGCTCATAGGTTGTGCGTAAGTTGTGCGAAGAATGGTATCAGAGAGTATATAGAGTTAGATATGAGATCAAGTTGATCCTAAACATTGTAGTGTTCATACCGAGCGCACAAAAAATATATAAAATGTCTTGGATTTAGGGCTGGCGGGAGGAAAGACGCGCTTCTAGGGAGTAATCCTACAATTATTAATTTACCCCTATGTCAAAATTACATATCTAGACTTTATGCAAATTGTATATAAGACGGGAAAAAATGATAAAGAATATTTGTTATCCCCTTGACACAGAAATACCTCCATGCGGTCTCATCTGATCCTTAAACATCCAACATAATCCTTCCTCTAGAATGGATGGACCCCTTAACTGCGCCTCAAGCCGCTTCCTCTTGCCAAATATAACAGATCGCCATGTCACGTGCCACCGCTCTACATGGTCCGTGCTGCTCACCACTTTGAAATCGCCTAGCGAGTCGCGTCAAACCGCGTCAACTTCAGGTGGTAAGGTACGTACTACAATCGCAGGGAAACAAAGTGAACGACTCGAACAACTCCGCCAAATAATCGCACCCACGAACAAAACAGCAGCCATGAGCCACTAGCCTCCCTTTCACTCACAGGACACCCGGGCAAAAAGCATTCCCGAACAGCCTGCAAAGTCGATTGCATGATATCTGCTCGACGACGCTTTTCGGCATTCTCCACAGCAACCCCTCTCCTGCGTGCGAGTTGCTGGAAGGCGCCCCTCCACAGCCCGCACACCTGTCGAGTCCTCGTCCCGCACTTGGATGCATACATCTCACACAGTCGAACAGCTGGTTACTCCAGAATCGCCGACGCAATGTTAGGGCGGGCAGTACAGAGTTTCCAGGCTCCGCCGCCGCGGAAGGAAGCATTGGCGGCAGCGGAAACGGCTAGGAGAGCAGCCCAGTCTCCGGGGTCGAGTCAGGGCGTGGATGATATGTTGAAGAATGGGAAGAAGGATAATAGTAGGAAGAGCATTAGTGGGTGGGCGAGACCGGTGTCCCCGAGCTCGTCGGTGCCGTCGAGTGCACCGTTGTCGGTGTTTTCGAGGACGAATTCGGCTTCTGCGTTTTCGAGACCGACTACGGCGGGGACTGTTACGTCGACTGCTTATGCGGATACATCGTCTGTGGCGAGGGGGGTTTCTGCGGGCCCAGGCAGGCAAGGTGTTGCTGGGGATAAGGTATGGATGTCAAGCTCAATTCTAAGGGAAGACATTAACGAGAAGGCCAGGTCGTAACACAAGCAGCAGTTATTATCAATTCCGGCACAGACATTGTCGACTTAACACAAGAAGCTCCAAGCAAATCTCACGCTCCACAACCAGTCGAATTCGACTTTGACGATTTTGACGACGACAGCGACCTGGATCTCGAAGTGGAATACCCACTGGCATTACCAACCTTGAGTGCGCCACCTAGACAGCCATTGACCTCGATGTCCTCGAATAATACTAACTTCCCAGCGTCAATGCCTCCACCGAAACTGTCAGCAACTCCTCAACACCTCACCAATCCAAGTAGTGGTCCGATACCATGGTCTTCATCTCCACAAGCACATCTGGGCCCGCCTCCAGGGGCTGGGGCGAAACGATCTACTTTCCAAGAGCCAGAACAACAAATTACAAATTTGATTTCGTCTGAGCCGTCCATCGATGCGAACCCTCGACCGGCTAAGAGGAGGACAACCCCATGGGCACAGCGGGCGGCAGAGGAGAAGGATGTGCAGCCACAGGAGAGGGAACAAGCAGCTAGAGGTACCCAATGCTTTAAGTGCCTGGGATATGGCCATTATGCTGGGAGCTGTACCAGAGCACGCCCCAAAGACAACTCAATTTCACATGACGAAGATAGCTTTACCCCACTGCCGAAAGAAAAATCATTACCCTGGAATACTACCGCAAGCGCTATCAAGGACAAACGGGGGGCGTTCAGGGAGCAACAGAAGACTATGAAAATGAAGAGGGAGCAAAATTCTATAACGGAGATGTTCAAGACTAAAACAAAAGGATCGACCACCAAGGAGGAGAGGGGGGCTAATATATTCCTCAGCTCGGAGCAGAGCAATGTCTTGGGACTCGTCACCGAGCAGAAGAAGAGCGTGTTCTTCACGGGTTCTGCGGGAACGGGAAAGTCTGTGCTGATGCGAGCTATTATCGCGGAGCTGCGCAAGGTGTATAAGAAGGAGCCTGATCGGGTTGCTGTCACCGCGTCTACGGGTTTGGCTGCTTGCAATATTGGCGGTGTTACGTTGCATAGTTTTGGTGGGATTGGGCTGGGGAAGGAGTCTGTGCCTGACTTGGTGAAGAAGATTATGAGGAACCAGAAGGCGAAGACTCGGTGGTTGAGGACTAAGGTTCTGGTCGTCGATGAGGTTTCGATGGTCGATGGAGAGCTGTTCGATAAGCTGGAGGGCATTGCTAGGTTCATCAGGAAGAACGGAAGGCCGTTTGGTGGGATTCAACTGGTTGTTACGGGGGATTTCTTCCAGTTGCCGCCGGTGCCGGATTATGGGAAACAGGTTAAGTTTGCATTCGATGCTGATACCTGGTCGACCTCGATTCATCACACTATTGGCTTGACGGAGGTTTTCAGACAGCGCGATCCAGGTAGGTCGAGTCGACGTTCATTTGTAAGGGTGTTGGCAGCTAACCGTTGACGTAGTATTCGCCAATATGCTCAATGAGATGCGCTTAGGCAAGATCAGTGATGAAACCATGAAAGCTTTCAGGAAGCTAGATAGGCCACTGGAAGCCTCCGGTCTCGACGCAACTGAATTATTCCCAACTCGAAACGAAGTCGACAACTCCAACTTCATGAAGATGCGCCAACTCCAAGGGGCCGGCAAAATCTACCTCTCCGAAGACAGCGGCAGTGTCCGCGACCCTCAACAACTCGAGCGCCTCCTCCAAAACTTCATGGCGCCCAAGAAACTCGAGCTCAAGAAGCACGCACAGGTCATGCTGATCAAGAACATGGACGATAACCTCGTCAACGGCTCTATCGGCAAGGTCATCGGGTTCATGAACGAGAAAACCTTTGAGGTCTACGAGGGCGTCGATCTTGACCCGCTCGACGACAATGCGGGGTCCGACACGGAGGACCCACACGACGCGACCCGCGAAGCTAAACGTCGCGTTAGAGGCATGATGAATAAAGACCTCATCGCCGACACCGGCAAAGAATACCCCCTAGTCCGCTTCTTCGCCGCGGACGGCACATCACGGGACCTCCTCTGCCAGCCCGAGGACTGGAAAGTCGAGCTCCCCAACGGCGAGATCCAAGCCCAGCGTCGCCAGATCCCGCTCATCCTCGCCTGGGCGCTCTCCATCCACAAAGCGCAAGGCCAGACGCTGGAGCGGGTGAAAGTTGATCTGCGCAAGGTCTTTGAGAATGGACAGGCATATGTGGCGCTCAGTCGCGCGACGACGCAGGAGGGGCTTTGGGTGCAGAATTTCAATCCGAGGGCCGTGATGGCGCATAAGAGGGTGGGGGAGTTTTATGATAGTTTGTATAGTGTTAATAAGGCGTTGAGGCATCCGAAGGTGCAGCAGGGGAGGGAGAATAAGAAGCAGGAGAAGGTGCAGGGGGAGGTACAGAAGTTGGAGGATAGGGCGATGGAGGAGGTGCTGGATTGGGATGAGGATGAGGAGGCTATGGCTGCTTATGGATGAGTTTTTCTGGGGTTGGAGGGGGCGTTTTGGAAGAGGGGGTGGGGGGAAGTGATATGTAGATATAGACAGATCTGTCGACTCGGAGGCATCGCTACTACGTATAAACACATTGTGAGTGTAACGAATAAATAGCTTGTAGCTTCACACTCTACTCGTAGCAAAAATTACAACAAAATATGAAATAAATCAACTGTAAAATCTTTACCTGTAAAATATTCCACTCTGTGCTGCCGTCGCTTCCCACTGACGGGTGTGCCGAACAGCCATCATGCCTGTTGTCGTCCGCAACACTTCGACCCGCCGGTCCATCCTCGGCACCAACGCGGTCGCCGCACGGAGGGGGATTAAAGCCCGACGAACAGGTTTCTGGGATGGCCTTTGGGGGTATGTATGAGGGGTGATGCGATGGGTATATATGTTCCCTGGTCGGTCGATATTGCGGGTGCTTCTTCGCTTGCGGTTACTGGAGAGGGTAAGAGGGGTAGGTAGGGGAGAGGCGCTGAGCAGGGCATGGCAGAGAGAGCAGGGCAGGGAGAGAGCAGGGAAACCAGGGAGGGGATGTGCTTACGCCCTGCTTCTGTGCGTGAAGGATAGATGATGGGAGCGGGAGGGAGGGGTATTTCGAGGGGTAGAAGAAGCTCGGTTTATCTAATGCCGCGGCAGGGAATTATGACGGCGGTTCATGCTCTCTCTTGCGCTGGATGGGATCTTCTATGCTGGATAACCTGACGGGCTCGGCAGTTCCGCGGATAGCACACAACAGTACAGTATGAACTAGACAAAAAGCCCTTATCGTCGGCACCCTCCCCGAGAAGAGAAAGTAGTCAGCACATCGTGGCTGGACTAAGCAGTAGCAGGACGGGCAGGGTAGCCAGTCGAATACGGTAATTCACGAGTCCTCTCTGTATAGCGCTGCCGCACCACCGCGCCGCCCCGCATTGCCCACAGCAGCTACTGGATATATTCGCGAGAATTTCAATATCACCAAGGGTAGGTAGTCGCTCGCTGTATATCGATATATTCTTCAGCAGAACGGGGGGGGACCGTGTCGGCAATTAAACCTCCTTCTGGGCGAGTTGGGGGGAGAGTTTGCCGAGCCAAGTCCTGATTGTGGTTTGACAGTGGATTGGTGGTGGGTGGGTGCGTGTGGAGTACCGAGATGGGCGCGATGGAGCTCCCAGACCTCGACTCGAACCCCGCTGTCCGTCGGTTACTTCCCCGCGCTTTGATCCTATACGCACGCCACTGTGTGACGATTCCACTGTTTTTTGGACCCACGTAAGCACTGGGAATGGTCACTGCGGCGCGGCGACACTCTGGGGTTTCTTACCGCCGCAACGCCTGTGTCGTGAGGTGATATCGGCCCTGATGGTTTCGAAGGATTCGAGGCCTTGTAGTGCCAATCTCCTGGGGCTGGTTGCCAGGTATGGAGGCGATGGGGTATGGGTTGGATATGATGGCATGGGAGATGCAGGAGCGCGTCAGGGCCGTTGATGGGATATTGGATTGTGCATGAAGATGCATGAGTTTGGACTGAAGAGAACTGCCGAGAAC
Organism: Pseudogymnoascus verrucosus; assembly: GCF_001662655.1. Taxonomy (NCBI): domain Eukaryota; kingdom Fungi; phylum Ascomycota; class Leotiomycetes; order Thelebolales; family Thelebolaceae; genus Pseudogymnoascus; species Pseudogymnoascus verrucosus. The sequence continues at coordinate 474,477 of NW_017263656.1, forward strand.
AGTAAGAGCTCTATCCTATTCTACGCGAGGCGAGGTGAGACAACCACATGCCATCGCCATCTTCAGCACGCCGCCGTAGGGCCGGGAATAAAACCCTAAGCCCCACCTACCCGCCATCCTTCCCTCTCCCCTCCCTCCCCCACCACCCACGCTCGCATCCGGTCCCCGTCACAGACAGGCTTGTGAACGCCGCGCCGGGCGCTTGTCGATGGATGGACGGGTGTATTATCGGCAGTTGATGCGGAGACCGCGGAGGACCGCAGGGTTCTACTTGTGTGGTTCAGTTGCGACGTAGGCGCGATGGCGGAGATCGGGTTGGTGGGGGAGGGATGATGCGGGGAGTGGGGAGATGGGATGGGATGGGATAGAGTGGAGGTTGGTGCTGGATAGCTACATATCTATGGTGAGGTCGTGGTTTTCTCTTTGTACTCTGTTTGTTGTTGTGGAACAGGTATGTCTCAGTCCTGCTTATATTGCAACGACGTCGTCTGAGTGATTTTCTACCTCCTCGTTGTTGTTGTCGTCGCGTCTACTTTCCTTCCTTTTTTTTTTACCTCCCACCACGCGCTTGACGATGGTTCTCGAAGATGCCCTTGCCGTCATGGCACGGCATTGGCCTTCTGCACTGGCCATCATTGTCATTGTCCATTTCACGCGCAACTACTTCCACCACTCCCTCAACAAATACCCAGGCCCGTTCCTCGCGCGCATCACAAACTGGTGGCGCTTCTGGGACGTCCTCCAGCGCCGCCCTGAAGTCACCCATATCGCCCTACACAAGAAACACGGCGATGTCGTTCGTCTCGGCCCCAACTACCTCAGCTTCGCCGATCCCAAGGCTGTGAAGGACATCTACGGCCTCAACAAGGGCTACATCAAGAGCGACTTCTACCCCGTCCAACAATCCGTCTCAAACGGCCACCGCCTCCCCAGTCTCTTCTCCACCACCGACAACACATTCCACGCCAACCTCCGCCGCTCCATTAACTCCGCCTTCTCCATGTCAACACTCGTCCAATACGAACCCCTCGTCGACAGCACCACCTCCATCTTCCTCTCCCAAACCGACAAGCTCTTCGCCTCCCCAGGCATAACCTGCGACTTCGCGCGCTGGCTACAGTTCTATGCCTTTGATGTGATCGGGAACATGACATACTCCGAGCGCCACGGCTTTCTGGAGCGCAACGAAGACATCGAGGGTATAATCTCATATCTCGGGAAGCTATTCAGCTACGTAGCACCCATAGGCCAAATCCCCTTCCTCGACCTCCTCCTCCTCAAAAACCCCCTCTACCTCCTCGCCGCCCAACACGGCCTCATCGACGCCACCTTCCCCGTCGCCCGATTCGCCCGCGCCCGCCTCGAGGAACGCATGGCCTCCTCCCCCGGCAAACCATCCACCGGCCCGCCAGATCTACTGTCTAAATTCATCGCCGCGCAGGAGACGCATCCCAATACCGTGACGCAGAAGGAAGTCCTCACCCTCGCTGTCTCGATGGCGTTCGCGGGCTCGGAAACAACTGCTATCTCCCTATCGTCGGTTTTCTACTACCTCCTCCGTCACCCTGCTACTCTGTCCCGCCTCCTCGCCGAATTGGACGATGCGGAACAGCGCGGTGTGTTCGCTGATGCTACGCCGGGCGTTGTCTCGTGGGCCGAGGCGCAGAAACTTCCTTATATGGATGCTGTGATCAAAGAGGCGTTTCGCATTCACCCCGCTGCGGGATTACCGCTCGAGCGCATCGTTCCACCTAGCGGTGCTATGATCGCTGGGAACTTCATCCCCGGCGGCACGATCGTCGGCTGCTCCGCTTGGGTTCTGCACGGCAACCAGTCGATCTTCGGGTCCGACTCTGCGCACTTCCGACCCGAGCGCTGGCTTCCGAGGGATGGGAGTAGCGAGGAGGTTGAGAGGATTAAGGAGATGAACGCGGCGATGTTCCATTTTGGGAGTGGAAGCCGGACGTGTATTGGGAGGAATATTAGTTTGTTGGAGATTTATAAGGTTGTACCCAGTCTACTGAGGGAGTTTGAGGTGGAGTTCCCCGAGGGGAGGAGGGGGGAATGGACGTTGTGGAATTCGTGGTTTGTGAGGCAGTTGGGGTTTGAGGTGAGGTTTCGGAGGAGGGAGAAGGGGGGGTTGTAGAGTAGTTATGGGGGGAGAATATAGTAAAAATGTTGTAAATTCACATTTCGCAGGCGTGGATGCTGAGATTGGATACTGAGTGAGCTGTGGGCGGCTATATAAGCGTACGCGCTTCTGAGGCTTGAGTAGGGCACCACTCCAGTAACAGCCTGTTCACCAGAGTTTCACAGTCCTTGATGGACTGTATAACGGCCACCTTTGATGTTTGGTGGGTGTAATCGGGGAGGGGTTGATGTTTTTGGTGGCGCGGATCTCATTGCTGTCATGTAATCTGCCGCTGTCATTATCCTCTCACCGTCTGTTATTATGCTCTCGCTGTCATCGACCCCCGTTTCCTTGCTAGCCGATCTAGGCCTCGGTGTTCTACATGCTTGATAGGGCCATTTGACGTCTCTATTATACTTCCATTCCGATTTAAGCCTTGGAATTCCAATAGATACTTCATGTTGAACCCAAAATCACCTTTCTGAAGGACCTTTTGCATGATGACTAGCCCCCGTTTCTTTATCGGCCGATCTGGGCCTCGAGACTCTGGGTGCTGGCTTCAGGGTCATGGATATCTTGGTTTGCTTGGGCCCTCGTTGTCTCGTCGATTAGTACTTCTAGATCGCCAAGTAATCTTTGGAGTAACGTCTTCGAGTGCATCATCAATTTCAGATCCCATGGTGCGAATCTTGTTGGCCCGCAAAAAGGACTCGTCCGTGATGTGTGTGGTCTTACCACCCACTGGGCCACTGTCGTATTCCGATATTTACGAATATATTTTCCGGCCGCACGAGGGAGCTGCTGTGGGAGAATACCAGATAGGGAGGGGAAGGAGATGAGTGTAAACATGCAGAGTCTAATAAATAAGTTGCACAGAGCAAATGCTATCGCATCGTCTCCAATAGTTCACTATTTCAACAGGTTCGGGGAATCATGACCATGCCGATGATATTTGCCCCTGAATCTCACAATAACTAGAAGCCAGGCATCACCACTATTGACAAAGGGGGTCGTCTCAACCAAGCGGAATATATAATGGCCATGGTCCACCTACAACGTAATATCGAAGAAATCATACTTGCAACACAATCCAGTCATTTTATAAATCGGTTCACCTTACCATAGAAACCGAAGCATTCTCTTGCATCCCCCTCCCTCTCTCCGTCAGTCAAGCCACACAACCATATATCCACCAACACACGAACAACACTCACATACGATCATAGACTCAAGAGAATTGGGCATCCCGTCCGCTCTGCCATACACAAGCTTGCTTATCCTCTGGCTAATAGTCTCAATAGTGCCAGTAGGCATAGCGTGGAATCGCGGCCCCTTGCCGCCTGAAGGGTGAGGCGAGGGGTGAGCAGGGTGAGCAGGGTGAGCCGGGTGAGCCGGGTGAGGCCCTTAAGTTCTGCTAATAAACTAAGAACATTATAAGCATTACCTTGCTTAACGCTAACTATATAATCCCTATATGCTCTCGTGAGCACCGTCTCGCTTAACACAACACTACTGCATCATCCTGCATGCTCTCGTAAGCATCGTCTCGCTTAACAACACTACTACGCCACCCTGCATACTCTCATGAGCAGCGCCCTACCGTTAACGTCACCTTGAGGAAAGATGTGGTGAGCACACATCTCTACATCATTCGCGTGTGCTAGTTCTCTTCCCTTCTGTCCACCCATCACAGCATGTCTACAGAAACGCAGTCCAAGAAGCAGAGCTCCGAGCGACGACGTATGCAGAATAAGCGGGCCCAGAAAAACTACCGTAAGCCAAAGGATGCAGGGAATGGCCTATCACTGCAAGACTAATCTTACGTCTGGTCAGGAGAGCGTCAAAAAAGGAATTTACAGGTCCTCCAAGACATAGCTGGGTCTGCCTTCCCAATTAATCAGGCAAACGAGGATGGCCGATATATCCAGCCTAGAATGGGCATTTTCACCAATGCTTCGCTAGAGGCAGAGGGTGTTCATGCGGCCTCCTTGACAGACTCCTGTTCGCGAGCCTTTTCAGAGGCGGGGAGCAGGGATGGCTCATTTAGCAGAACAGGGCAGTCACGCGGTAGCTTACTCGATGCAGATGAGCAGCCTCAGTCAATTCTTGTTAGAAGACCGCCTTTAATCCCCCCTGAAAGTTCTCAAGGGTATTGCACAATTAGTCAATTACTTCAACAAGAGGGTCTAGTTCTCGATGAGAAGATGAGGCTTCAAATATCAGAGAAGAAGATAGACCTACGGAGCATTTTGGAAGCTGGGCTAAAGGCGCTTTCACACGAGACTTTACTAGACGCAGATTGCTCCTCCTCACATGGCACAAGAGAAGGGTGCGCTACTAATAGTACACAACTCCGTACAGACAAAATATTACTGTTACAAAACGCCAACCACGGATACGAGACATCCCTACCTGATATCCGCAGAAATAACCTCCGAATCAAGCAAGTCCTATTTGTTGCCGCTTGCGTAACAAATGCATCGTCTCTAGGAATCCCTCTCGAAGGTTTAAGCTGCGACAGTGCTGAGTCGCATTTCTTCCGCGACTCCATCTCAGAATCAGCCGCTAAGACGGCGTGCCTGAGCGAGTTCCTAGATTTGAAGACGCACCTACGACCGTGTGCTCCGCAACTGATGTACAGACACCATCCATACATTGACGTGCTTCCCTTTCCGACCTTCCGAGAGCGTCTCATCAAACTCGCTTGTGCTGAGGAGCCGATGATTGATGAGGACGAGTTGTGTAAAGATCTCGAAAACGACGGTCTAGTTTGCTGGGGATCAAGTCTGGGTGGTGGGAGTACAGCGATGGGATCGGGCGCGCCGTGGGATATACGGAGCTGGGAAGCGCAGAATTGGTTTATGAAGAAGTGGTGGATCTTGATTGGTGGTGCGGAAGGGGAAATCTATAAACAGACGCAGTGGTGGTGTGAGATGAGGGGCGAGCGGTCCTGTTATCCCTGGTAGTAATGAAGGTGAAGGGTAGCTTTATGGATTTTAATTAGATACTCACGACCATTTATTCTTTGACCCCTATTTACCCCGCTTTTGGCCGCTGTTTGGCTGATCGCGCGCAACATCAACAAGGTATTCCCGTATCCGCCGCGACTGTGCTCCATGTCGCCCTGGGACAGCATTAAAACAGAGCATAATTAGACTCTTAGCAACCCCTTGAAATTTTGCTACCTGAATCTAGAGCTCAAATTTCTCGCTAATCATTTCTTCACTCATAACCCAACACCTTTTGGCATTGTCCCCATCAATCGCATACGGCTGAACTATCTCCGGATCCTCACTGGGTTGGCAATCATCCAAATAAACCATGTTCTGCTCCGCCAAACTCGGATCGAGAGCCGCTCTTAAAGTTGTCGAGCACCCCTGCTGCAAGGTTTTACTTGTTGGCATCTTTTTTCCCGATTCTTCCCATTGCGCCAGCGCCTCAGCCATCGCCTCAGGCGTAAAATATTTCTGCAGCCCACTCACAATACTACCTGGATGCAGTGCAAAACTTCTCACCCCTTTTCCGGCCAATTTCTCATTAAGCCCAACTGAAAAGAGGACGTTTGCTGTCTTGGCTTGACCGTAGGCGACCGTGGCGACGTAGTCTTTCCCTCCTGTGAAATTTGGGTCATCATATCGGATATCAGACGCGAAATGGCCCACACTAGCGACATTGATGACACGTGCATTTGGCGCAGCCAGGAGGATTTTCGGCATGAGGAGATTGGTGAGGAGGAAGTGTGAAAGGTAATTTGTCGCGAGTTGGAGCTCGAAGCCATCGGTGCTAAGGCCGTAGGGGCAGGCCATTATGGCTGCGTTGTTGATAACTACGTCGAGTTTTGGGATCGAATCATCGTTAAGGATAGATGAAGCGGCCGCACGAACGCTAGCGAGGGAGTCGAGTGAGATGGGGATGAATTTTGTGGTGATAGATGGGTCGATAGCATGGATGGCATCGATTGTAGGCTGGATCTTTGGAAGGGAACGGCCAAGGAGGAGGATAGCTGCGGGTGATCCATGGGCGAGAGAGATGGCTGTCTCAGCGCCAATGCCACCTTGACTTGGGCCGGTGATTAGGAAAATTCTTCCTTTCACTTGATCCTTGAAGTCCGAGACAATGGTTGTGCCTTCCGTACTGATTCCATAGTGAGACATTTCTAAGGTACGTTGGTGTGCTTGAAGGTAGAAGTTGGAAAGAGACGTTGTAGCTAGCAGAATGATACTTGGTAGTTGGAAGGACTTAGAGGACGGAAACCGAATCGATGAATGTAAATCAAGTGTTTTTCAAGAAGTGTTGGGACTTTTATATTTCATATTTTCATTTCCACGTGTTAAGGCGAGCTTATGTCCGGCCGTTAGTCGTCGATCGCGCTAAGCGTATTAACGTCATGTCATCGCCGGTCGTCGATCGTTCATAAGAAGTCTAGAATGCAACCAAATAAACATTGCGCTGGTTATATTCATATACTAGGCCCTCATCAGCCGTAATTATCGCGTAATAGGTTCTAATCTATTAATGTCCTGTAGCTATCGTAAGCATACCTTTCCTTGAGGTGACGTTTAAGGGTGAGCGTTCCTGCATGCTCACGAGAGCATGCAGGATGAGCATTCCCCTTAAAGTCCGTTAAGTCCGTACAAACTCAACAACACGGCAGGCAATGTTTGCAGCCAGTCTTTGAAAAACAAAATAACCCCCCCTTGTGTTAAATCATTTTATCTAACAAAGCCCATTCTGCAAAGAAACATCATCATCTTTTTGAAATACAGAGTCGCGGCATGGAGACATTTCAAAACGGCGTCTCGTGGCTGAGGAGACACAGGTAAAGGAGGGAGGTTGTGAGTAGAGCAAGGGTTTGGAGTTTTGGTGGTAGGGGTACTACTGTCGTTATTCTTTGCTGTCGTTACGTTCATGCTGTCGTTCTACATTACTGTCGCTATACCAGTCAACCAATTTACGGAAAAGGGTTGCGGAGAGGGAGTGTGATGAAGTTTACTTGTTGCGTTAGGAATACAGCTACCTTGAGTTAAACAGCAGGAACGGAGCCTTACAAGTTGTCTTTCGACTTCTCGATAATGACGGAAGGAGAGTATGAATAGGGGATGTGAGGTAGATTTATAGGTGTGTGCCTGTGCCTTAAAGTTGAGAACATACCGGAGCCGTTTCAAAATCGAGCTGAGACTCAAGCTCTCTGTTTGTAGATAGTCACAGCACTTGCTATTTGAAATGTCGCCGCTGCTGTAAATGCAGAGTAATCTTGTAGATGGTATATGAACGGCTATAATCATAATTCAGTTCACAGAGGACGGAGGACAGCAAGACTATCCTGATTCTGGGGAAGAAGCAAGGCGCCCTATTGCGGAATAGAAGTGCGCTGAAGGCTACGAAAGATGCCTGTCTGTGGTATCCTCGAGATGAGTGCAGGTGTCCTTGTGGGGTGGGCCGGGGCTGTAATGGGCATATGGATGCGTAGGCTCTGAGAGTGTTTTTAGCGGGGTGGGTTGGGTGTGTCTGAGAGGTTTGGAGGGTTTGGAGGAAAATTCAAGGGGAGAACGAAAGAGTGCGTTCATAAGCCCATCCCAAGAGCACAGTCTACAGAGCACAGAGTTTCCAGAGCCTGCCTTTCACAAAACTGTACTGGGTAAGTGCGTCTTCAGCCATTTTATAGACGACGCAATAGGCAGCGATCCCTCGTTCAAGGACCTGTTCCAATCCCTGTAGCAACAATATTTCACTCGTCTGCTCTGGGCGAAGTACACTCTGAATCCAAAGAAAGCATTTTTCTCCACAGACGCTTCTCTTCATGGGCGCTGCACGTGTCCACAAAAGAAGAGAGAACGGCAGCAATGGAGGAACAACAGTAAAACTGAGTTTACGGCGACAAGAAGTTAACGACAGCAACTGTCACCGGCGAAATATTGACCCCGCGGCAATTATATGGCTTTGATAACTTCAACGGATAACGCTTCATTTCCTCACGCATTGGCCGGCGCAGCTTCTCTGGGTGGCCTGCGAGCATTGTCAGTGTAGCGCCATTATTCACCCAGCTATTGGTACGCTGGTGGCATTTTATATGTTTGAGCCACCTTCAAGTGTATCAATGAACAGCATCAGCTCGTCCACAGGATCGCACATGACAGGACCAATTAGTTAGTTTTTTTAGGGTTAGCATCATCCAACTTCCTCTCAGCCTATCTGCTTGTCAACGCTCGCCTTGCAAGTACACCTTTAGTCCCCCGCCGCTAACGTCTAAGTCGACTACCTCTACCCTGCAGTCCATTTTGTCAATAGGAGGCAGAAATTCTCAGTCTCAACGAAGTACAGCGAGCGACGTATTTTGCGCCACGGAAACACCTAGAGCAATCAAGTCGTAGATCGTCCCTACCTTAATATATTTGGCATACTGAATGATTCTCGAGGCATAAAAATAAACAATATCTCCGGGAACTTCTCTGACGCCGATGCAAGCGGAGCCGTAGAATTCCACAGGGCTTACCCACGTCTCACAGACGTCCTATTATTGCCCGAACTGCACATCCATACCACCTAGCTTCGTTACAACAACACAATACACCTGCAATGGATGACGATCGCACATCCCTCGATCCCATCAGCGGGCTCCTGAGAGCTGGCGAAACCTTCAGCAGCTAAGGACGGCTCGCCTACCCCGCAACACCACCAATGGAGCAGATGTATCTGCGGGCCCTGCAAGAATACGAAAAGCTTCTCGGATTAGAATAGGGGATTGCGGCAGAGAAAATTGTTGAAGTAGGCACGGAGATTTAGGGCTGGTCGAGAGTTCGAAACCTGCATAATGCACTTCTGCCGATCTCTCTTGTCGCTGCCGTCTTGGCATCGTCTTGTGGAACAAAAATATCGCTTAAGCCTGTCTGCCACGCGTCCCCCGTTTCCCCATGGTTCTCCTCACCGACGCTAGCTCTTCTGTCGTCCCGCAATATGTGACCCCGCCGGCTCTTTCTGTTGGCGCGCAATATGTGACCCCACCCCCTACCCCTGGATGTCGTGGTAAAACTTTATCCTCATCACGGACCTCGTAATGAGCTTGATGCGGTGCTGATGCCGATCTTAGTCCTGATTTGGATCTAGATCCTCATTAACTTTCTGACCATTCTCGCATACACGTCATATTTGTATTTTTCCTTATTTTAAAAGAGTGTTAGCTACTCGAATCTAGAGTATTAAAGGGCTAGGGCTCTAACAGTAATTAGGGCAGCTGCGCTAAACCTCTAAGGATTGAACTCGACCATCACCGTTAACGTAAAATCCCGCAATCGCCATCATGCCATGCTCGAGTTTGTAGTCTAGCACTCAGAAGGCCCGAAAGATATAGATGCAAGACTAGTGTAAGGGGATGGTCTCGTGGGATCACTAGCTTACTAAACCGGCTTTACATGATTAGGGCTAATCTACTCGGAGATTTGGCTTCTACGGGAGCTACACTAGATACATAGGAGAAGGAAGATTGTAGTCCCAACCCAATCTTCAGTCGCTGTAAAACGTACTGTATTGAAGCTATAGCTAGAGAACCTACTTTGACATGTGACTCTTGCGACTCAAGAACCCACCATAGCTTAGCACGGTAATACAACTAGATATCATGCATCCTACTTGTGTTAACCATCTTGTGAGGTTATGTCTATCTACAGCAGATGCCTAGGCGTATATTCGGATTGTAAGGGAATTTATTTTCAGGTATCTGCTTTTTAGGGTATCCTAGAGCAACGCACGTGCGGCCGGCCGTTAGTCGTCGGCGGTTTCCTGTTGTGCTGGCCGCCGAAATAGAGCCGGCGCGGGGTGAGTAAATTGGGTTTGCAAGCTAGCGATGAGTTGTGATGATGGTGAAAGGATGAGATGAGATGGGGTGGGATCACGAGAAGCTGAGATGCGGATATTGAAGTACAAGGATAGGTTGCCCACCATCACTCTTTCGCTCCTTATATAGAAGTCCATCGATGCTCGTCTCTCCTGTTCGAGCTTTGCATACGCTATATTAGCAACGTACTCTAGATACAGTCCAAATGCGCTTCTCCAAGCTTCTCTCACTGGCCGCGGCGTGCGTGACCACGGTGTCGGCGTTGACGCCTGCGCAGTGGCGTGGCCAGTCTATCTATCAGGTGCTGACGGACCGCTTTGCAAGGACCGATGGGTCAACGAGCGCGAGTTGCAATACAGCGGATCAGAATTATTGTGGTGGGACCTGGAAGGGGATTACCAATCATTTGGACTACATTCAAGGGATGGGGTTTACAGCCGTAAGTTCTTGACGAAGCATCCTATGTCCCAAACCAAATAGTGGTAGTGGTATCATGTGCGTTGTTAACTGTGGACGCGAGGGGATAGGTCTGGATTAGTCCTGTTGTCAAGCAGGTTGATGGATTGACGGGTGATGGCGCTGCGTATCATGGGTACTGGGCCAAAGACATATACTCTTTGAATTCGAATTTTGGGACTGCAGCGGATTTGGTCGCGTTGTCTGCTGCGCTGCATGCCAGAGGCATGGTGAGTTAAACCCTGTCGCTGTAGGTTGAGATTTACTCATGAGGCTGACAAAACATAGTACCTCATGGTTGACGTTGTTACTAACCACATGGCTTATGTTGGATGCGGGGCTTGCGTGGATTACAGTACCTTAAATCCCTTTAACTCGGTATGTTACGCCGCATTTGTGGCAAACATGGAACTGATATTTCGTAGGAATCCTACTATCATCCGTTTTGTTTGATCGATTATACTGACGCAACAAGCATTAAAAATGTAAGTGGTACTCAATTATTGCAGGCTCGAGATGGCTGCTAATCCAGATCTAGTGCTGGATGGGCTCCAATACCGTTTCCTTGCCAGATCTTAGGACTGAAGACTCGGACGTTCAAAGCGAATTCAACTCTTGGATCGCGGAGCTCGTCTCAAACTACACTATTGATGGCCTGCGCATTGACAGTGTCCAACAAGTCAACACTGGCTTCTGGCCTAGCTTTCAAGCCGCTGCTGGCGGCATCCATGCTCTCGGCGAAGTCTATAATGGCGATCCCGCCTACGTCTGCCCCTACCAGACCTCCATAACTGGCGTATTGAACTTCCCCGCGTAAGCCCCCCCCGACCCCTTTCTGACACCGCACTCACACCACACAGCTATTACTGGATAACGCAAGCCTTCCAAACAACCAGCGGCAGCATTAGCAACCTCGTGAACGGAATCAACACCATGAAGTCCACGTGCAGTGACACGACGCTTCTGGGGTCCTTCCTCGAAAACCACGACGTCGCGCGCTTCCCGTCGCTCACTTCTGACCTCTCACTCCAGAAAAATGCCATTGCATTCACCATGCTTATGGACGGCATCCCCATCATCTACGCCGGTCAAGAGCAGGCCTATAGCGGCGGCAACGTGCCCTACGACCGCGAAGCAACCTGGCTATCGGGGTATAACACCGGGTCCACCCTCTACACCTTCATCGCGTCGGTGAACCAAATCCGCAATCGCGCCGTATATATAGATTCCACCTACGTCACGTACAAGGCAGTGCCCAGCTACTCAGACACAACGACCATCGTACTGCGCAAGGGCCAGGCGGGTGCACAGATTGTGGCAGTCTTTTCGAATAAGGGCGCCAGTGGCAGCAGCTATACGCAAAGCCTATCGTCATCGGTCACTGGCTTCTCGGCCGGCCAGACACTTATCGAGATCCTGAGCTGCACGGCGTACACCGTTGACTCGAGCGGAAATCTCGCGGTTGCGATGGCGAGCGGGCTGCCGCGCATTTTCTATCCGACGGCTAAGCTGACTGGGAGTGGGATTTGCCCTGGACTCAGCGGCGCCTCTAGCACCTCTAGCACCTTTATCACCTCTAGCACCTCCAGCACCTCCAGCACTTCTAGTAAATCTAGCACCTCTAGCACTTCCAGCACTTCCAGTAAATCCAGCACCTCTAGCACCTCTAGCACCTCCAGCACTTCCAGCGCCTCTAGCTCCTGCAGCTCGGTCGCCGTGACGTTCAACGAGCTGGTGACGACGGTGTACGGGACGAATGTCAAGATCTCTGGCTCAATCGCTGCTCTTGGTAGCTGGAGCACGGCGAGCGCGGTGGCACTCTCCGCGTCAGGGTATACGAGCTCAAATCCGCTGTGGGCGGTTACGATTTCGTTCACGCCGGGAACGTCGTTTGAATATAAATTTATTGAAGTAAATAGTGCGGGAACGGTGACGTGGGAGTCAGGGAGCAATAGAGCGTATACAGTGCCGACGACTGGATGTACGGCGACGGTTAGTACGAGTTGGCAGTAGCTAGGGAGGAAGAGGAAGGGTTGAGGCGGGGGAGAGGAGGGAAGACAGGGGCAGGAAGCTCAGGGGCTAACGTGGAAGAGTGAAGAGAAGAGAGGGAAGAAATGCACAGAAAACTCAAAAGTTGAGGAGAAAAGTAGTTGAAAATTGAAAGAGGGAGAGACAAGGGGAGGATAGTAGAGCAGAATGGCCGAATCGATTAGCAGTGTTGCTGTCTTAGGCTCTGATGATCTTTCTCTGTACTACCATACCTAGAAAAACTCAGTGTTTCCCACTGCTCGTGCGTTTTCCAAAACTGCTGCATATTGCAAATTATGCAGCCTTCGTAGCTTATGCGGGCGCGTTGTGGATCTCCCTCAAATCTAGGTTTTTTCTCCTTCTCATTTCCGTTAAAATTTCTCCCCTAAGTGTAGCTTGCTCTAGAGATGCTAGCAGTAGGTGTCGCACCGTTTAGCCACCTTAGCTACATTTGCACTCACTATCCGTGATGTCTAGCCCCTGTCTTTAAAACAGATATTGTCGAGGTTCGACCTTCGCAGTCGTCTGTGTCTGTATAATGATCGAGTTGAGGGGCTGGCGTAGTACTGTGTGTAGTTGCAGCTTTTTTTGCGTCGGACTAGGCACAAGCTTGTAGGTCATCCACCCCCTGGTCTCTCTATCCCATGCCTCGGACCATTCGTTTTGGATCTACTACTTTAGTTTCCCATTTGCTGCCGAGTGTGATCCGAGTTATTACCACTATCCTTCATCTCCTCCTTCCCCCTATTAATTGTGTCTATCCTGTTGGTTTTTTAGCTAATGAGTTTGCTAGGTCATTTTTATACTTTTGCGTACTACATTTAACTACCAATGGGCCGTAACAGTACAATTGTAAGATCCATGAAAATCGTCGAGATATTCCACGAAGCACTATAGTATTGATGAGTCGAAAAGAACTAACGTTAGAACCCTTAAATCAAATATCAAAACCTCGAAGCGGCACACCTCGAAATACTACATTATGACCGGACCATTCACAGAGGGGTCCGCAATGGGGGCAAAACATGGATCCATTTATGAAGAGAACTAATCCTAAACTTAACCAACTTTTTGTAGACTCTCACAGCTTGTAATAATCATATTACCAGCGCGCCATGCCACGTTTGAAGCCTCTATTGCCACGTGTTACTAACCGTAACGGCCGTTGCGCAGGTCGCTGGCACGGTGTACGTGTGGTTCGGGTCCGCCTCCCACGTCACCGTTCCATCAGAAGCGACATTAATATACTTATACTGAATAACCTCTCCAGCTGGGAACGAGATCGTGCCAGCCCACAGGTGGTTGCTCGACGTATATCCCGAAGCTGAAAGTGAGGTCCCAGAGCCCGTGTTCCAGCTGCCAAGAATGCTGTCTGAGCCAACGATCTTAATGGTTTGGCCGTAGGTCGTAGTAACGATTTCGTCAAATGTCACGGCGACACTAGTCGCTAGAGTGCAAGAAGAGGCTGTGCTAGTTGCGCTTGAGGTTCCAGTTGTGGTGGTAGCGGTTCCGGTGCTACCGCTAGCAGTCGTGGTTACGACGCCAGTGACTGGTGTCTGGTTCGCGGGGAACGTACTGACGCTCGCGGTGGAGTAGGTGCCAGATACGGTAGATGTAGAGCAGGTAGAAGGTACGGAATTACCACCTGACTCGCCCCAGCTAGCTGGTACGACGCCTGCACGACGTGCTGCGACAGTGAGAAGAGCGGCGTACGACCAGGTCAGGTCAGCGGCCGAGAGTGGTGCTCCGGTCGAGCGCGAGTATTGCTCTGAAAGGTTGCCGGCCGAGGGCGTGTATGTTGCGGCGTTGGTTACAAAGCCGTCAGCATAAGTCTTCACGGCGTTGTAAAGAGTTGTGTAGGTTGAAGTAGACGATGCGTATGTTCCGACTGCTGCAGAAGAGTAGAGGTCCTTCCAGAAAGCCAGGGAGACAGAAGTGATTGTAATGCTTCCAATATTATTCCATTGGATAAGAGCGTCATAAAGCAGTTCGGCTGCCGCGAGAGTGTTGAGATACCACGGGTTTCCACCATAGTAAGAATCTGGATTTTCGGTTAGTATTGCCAGCGTTTAGGACAGCCCAACTCACCCTCTGCATATCGTCCCACAGCTACAGCAACACCTGCTGCAATGCCACTATTGATTGTGTAGATTGATCTAAAGGAATCGACAACGGACTTATGGTTGGCAAGAGCTCGATCAGAGCAACTACGAAGGTTAGCGGCTAAAAGTATCAATGAGATTGCTGCTTACGGTTGGAAGGTAGATGCATCACAAGCAGCTGATGGGTCGAAGGTATGAATAGAGCCGAGAATACTGTTGGCATCCTTGCCGGTACGGCCACTGTTGGTGTTGGAGACGACGTAACCACCTGAGTTCCAGAAGTTCTGGAGAAGGCAGAGAACTTGAGGAGCCTGTGTCAAACAGTTGGAACCTAGTCGCATAGTTAATACTAATGTAATGCGAAGGCTTGTAGATAGACTTACAAGTCTTCCCGAGTTGTGTTGCTAGAGCGGCTCCCTCGACGAGAGCACGGTGCTGAGCAGCAACAGTAAAGAAACTGTATCCACCACCAACTTCTTCCCAAAGATCATATCCTGTCTGCGACCTATGTATTGTTAACAATGAATCGTAATCTCAGTAAGCATCACTTACCAGTACTGTGTGACATAGCTCAGATCGTTCTGGATGACTGGCCAGACCAGGCTGCTCGCGGTGGAGGTGTACCCATTAGCAATCAACCATCTTGAGTAAGCAATCAGCGCCGTCGCGCGAAGAGCGGGACCGTCGCGTTGAGGCCGGCCCCAGCTGCCAGTGAAAGCAGTTCCATCAGCGTTGAATTTAGGCTCTCCAAGGCCAGATCCGTCCGAAAAGCTTCCAGACGGGTTCGAAACTGTCTGCAGCTTGGCTTGGGCAATGATGTAATTTTCAATCTCGACCTGCAGAGTAGCAGAGTACGAGTTGATGAACGTGTCCACGATGCACTTAAAAGTCAAAGCAGAGTCGCGAGTCCACGTGTAGAAGTCTGCCGTAAGTGTGAGTAGCGGAAACGAACCAGGGATGAAGGGAACGCACAATCAGGGGAGGTCTTGGAAGGACTAGCCATAACCAGACCAGATCCAGCACCCGACGCACATGCGCCAGCGGAGCCAATATTGCATAGGAGATTAGCCAAAGCAATTGGGCTTTCACTGGCGAGAAACGTATCTACTGAACGCTTGCTGATGTCGGAGACATGTGTGACGCTGCCGGGCAAAGCCAGTATTGGCTGCACAGCAAAAGCGCCAGCGAGAAGAAGTGAGAAGGAATGCATGATATTGCGAGTGGTGAAAGCTATGCGATTAGAGAAGCTGCTGAATCTGGCTGCTAGACAGGAAGGTGAGTGTAGGAAACGATCCCCTTCTTATAGCCTTCCTCTGTGCCTGTGTGAGCAATGAGGCTTGAAGCCTAGGTGGCTGATCGATCAGAGAGTATCGCCGAGGATATCGCCTTTAGTGTGTATGGCCCGTCACTGGAAATTGTGTCAAGCTATGCATCGCGCGTGATCTCAATTATGGAATATTGCCGTCGTCGATTTCATCGAAGCTTTAGCTACGCTATGAGTAACTTCGAGAATGCCACAAGGCACGTTGGCCCCTGCTCGGCACATAACGCACATTGGTGCTGTTCTGTTGTCGCTTCCTGTGCGTCACTCGAGTGCACGACAATGGCCGCAAGAAACAATTAGACCATCGGACGACTGGTGGCTGAAAAAAGATCCAAGTAGTGCTCGGCTCGATGTTCCATGTCTTTTAAGGAAGGTTTTGACCGAAGAGGGTTTGTCAAGGCTGTTAATTCGCATTGATGTTTACAGGTTTTGACTAGGTTTCCCCACTACTGCTCTCCGCATTTCCCCAACCCCCGATTCCCACATGCTCGTCCGCCACGCGGCAGACCTGGAATCCACATCCCCGCCTTTCATATAGCTTAGAATTTCGGCCCGACTAATAAGCCGATATTCACATTGAGATATATTTCGGTGACTAGCACCAAACCCCCTGTCCACTGTAAAGATATGTTCGACATCACGATATTCACTATAAGTCGATTAAAAACACTCAAAGCACGGGGCGTCTGCATCACATACTGCATATGATGCTACTGTTGTGTGATATTTGCTAGTATGAGGTTTGGTCCGTCCTGCTATATTAAGTGAACAGAACTAATGCGTATGCCTGGTAAGCTCAAGCGTCGTTCTTGCGCGACTTATGCAAGTACTGGGCTAACCGGTGGCCATGGCGTGATATAGGACCGAGACATATGCCTCTATTGTCAAGCCTTTGGTGGAGGTAGGACGGCACCGGTGCCTTCTCACTAGAAAAGGCCGCGTATGCTGTTGTGAAAAGAGAAATGGGCTGGATTAGCAACAGTTGAGGCGCCGGTAGCGGCCGAAATTTAAAACGAGGCCACATTCAATCCCTGATAATATGGCATATGCCGCATTATCTGCATATTTTTGATTATTAGCCTGTCAGAAGTGAGATGATATGTGGAAAGGTTTTCTAGCAGGCAATGGAACGTTTGGCTTATTTGCTGCCTTTTAAGTGCTTTAACTGTTTTAGGAAATTTTAGAAGACCTCCACAATCGATTTTAAAGTTGACGCGTGCACTCATGGCGAAATAACGTGCCGAATGCGGGGCTAAAGGCTTATGTGAACCTTTGTAGGCTTAAAGGCCCGAATCCTAGTGTTTCGGCAGCAGCCCCATGGCACTCGCTGCGTTGTCCCTAAGCAACTATATGCACATATCCCCATGCTGTACAGGGTTACAAGCGTTGGCTACAGAAACAAGCATTGGGTTAGTCGGTAAATGATCACGGAGTGGGCTGAACTGATCTGGTAGTTGTGCTCCGACGCTAGTCCGGGACGTGGGTTTCGGCCACATAGTTTATCCGAATAATGATTCCGGTAGTCAAACAGGGAAACTCATATAGGATTAGCGAAGTCTGGAGACCACGATGGGTCTCTAGACGGAGCAGGTCGGAGGAAGGACAGCCCAGAGAGTCGAGTGACTCCCGAGACCCTAGCTCTCCTGACTAAGGGCGGGCTCTACATTGGTTAGTTCCCAGGCTCTAGTCTCTAGAACCAATGGGACTGTAGTAACCCCACGATAACAACGATATGTTAGGTATTTGTTATCCATGATATTAAGGATATCCTTTGCACGGCTCTACTATGTAAGTAGATAGTTGTTTGCTAGATAGGAGCTTTGTGCTCAACTTAATACAGCATCTATTATATCCTAGTAACGTGTTACTTAAAGCCGTTATGTCTAATCCCCTACCTCCTCTTTTAAGTTAAACCTTTACGTAAGAAACCTTTGTACGTTCTATCATTTTAGGACGTAGCGTTATACCACCTAGGGTGGATTAAAGGGTGGAGGGAGGGGTAAGGTGGGTTTAGTGATATGTAGCTTACATAAATGAGTCGCCTACGTGTGCCAGACTCCATTGAAGATATTGCGCTTTTTCCGATCAATACCGCAGCCCTAAAGTTTGGTCAGAGTATATATAAGTTGATCAAAACACTCGAATACCACCTTGAGATACAGTGGCACCGGATAGAGACATCCCTCAAGCGGTGTCTTGTGGCTGCGGAGACACAGGTTAAGGAAGGAGGCCGTGAGTAGAGCAAGGGTTTGGTGGTAGGGGTCTTACTGTCGTTATTCTTTCCTGTCGTTATTCTTTCCTGTCGTTATTCTTTCCTGCCGTTATTCTTTCCTGTCGTTATTCTTTCCTGCCGTTACGCTCTTGCTGTCGCTGTGCTCTGCTGTCGTTATATCTGTTGACTGATATACGGAAAGGGGTTGTGGGGACGGAGCAAAACAAAAACAAAATTGACCCCCGCTTCAGTAACAGTGGTGACAGACACGGCATAAGCAGAGGTGTCCTGCCAGTGTTGGCGTAATGAGGGTGCAAAGATGGAAAGATGAGGTGGATTTGTAGATGCGTATGTTTGCGTGAAGTTGATAATACGCCATAGATAGCCGTTCAAAACTGAGCCAACTCTCAAGCCCTCCGTTCGAAAATTAGATAATACAAATCTCGATACAGCACCAAACTTGTTCTCTGAAATTCCACCACTGCCGTGAATACAGAATTGACTTGTGAGAGGTCTATGAAGAGCTAAGGTTACGAGCCGACTCACGAAAGACGAAAGGGAAGACTATCATGGTTCTGGAAAAGGGCCCAGGTTTCCTATGGCTGACTCAAAGTTATCTAGTGGTTATAATGGGTGCTTGTCTGTGGGGGCTGCCATGGCGTATAGACACAAAGGCTCTCGGGGCGTTTTCAGGGAAGATATAGGTTTGAGGGGTTTAAAGGAGAGTCCAAAAGAAAATGGATGACAGGCGGCCTTACCACCACAATCGTCAAAAGTATCTTCAAAAAATGGCATCAAATGTGGGAGTGTCTTGTATAAAGGCCTAACCTGACAGGAAGAAAGGAAAGATAAGCCAGCCAAAAAATAAATCTTCTCCACCACATCCACCTTTGTGGCAACGAGAAATTTCTACAAGGGACTAAAAAAGCTAGCTCCAAGGCGATAACAAAGATTGATGCGCATGTCCACAATATCTAATAGTGGTGGGAAGAGGGGATGACGGGAATGGAGTAACAACAGCGAGATCAAGTTAACGGTGACAAGAAGTTGATGATGGCAACTGTCACCGTCACCACCGGAACTTTGACTGGGCAGCAATTGTGTAGCTTTGATACCTTCCAGGGATGGCGCTTCATTTCCCTCCCACTGGCGGACGAAGCCACTCTAGGTGTCCTGCGAGTATTTTGTCAACGCAGCGTCATTATTTACCAATTGTTGGTACGCCGGTGACATTTTATATGTTTGAGATGCCCGCTTGTGGGTAGCCTCAACTCGTCCGCAAGGTCCCACGGGGAAGAACCTGACAAGTAACACAGAAATAGCACCTGATCTGACAGGTGGACTCTGTGGGGAACTGAAACTGAGAACGGTTCCTATAATAATAATTCATATCATTGCAGCACTCTGTGCCGAGTAAATCTATGCATAATCCCGAAAAGCTATAAATATATATCGCAACCACATCAATTACACCAGATTAATACATAATATTCTCACATCCAATCCCTTACCCCTCTCACAAAACCGGGCCCCTAACAACAGGCCTCTCCTCATCCCCCACCAGCCCCTTATCAACCCTAAACCCAATGCCCGGAACCCTCAACCTCAACGCCAAACTACTCAAAACCACACTCACCGAGCTCGCCGCCATCGCCAAACTCGCCCACACCGGGTCCAAGCGCACATGCGTCCCCCCCGGCGTGAGCGCATAGAACGCCCCCGCCGCAACCGGCAACGCAATCATGTTATACACCAGCGCCCAGGCAAAGTTGAATTTGATGCGGCGGAACACGACGCGGCTGAGATGTAGCAGCGTGGCGAGGGCTTTCAGTTCCGACGAGACGAGCACGAATTCCGCAGCCGAGATAGCGATATCGCTTCCAGCGCCCATGGCAATACCGACGTCCGCGGCGGCGAGGGCAGGCGCGTCGTTAATTCCGTCACCGACCATTCCGACGAGGGCACGGCGGGAGGAGCGGCCTGAGGTTGGCATGCTGCGCTGGAGATCGCGGATTCGGTCAGCTTTTTCGGCGGGGAGGACGCCAGCGATGATGTTTTGGGGGAGGATGCCGAGTTTGAGACCGATGGCGTGAGCGGTGATGGGGTTATCCCCGGTGAGGAGCCAGGTGGATGTTCCGGCCTCGTGGAGGGCGCGGATGATACCCGGTGCGGAAGGGCGAATTGCGTCTGAGACGGCGAACATAGCGGAGAGGTGGCGGAAGTGGTCAGAGGTTGCGGGTGGGACGGGCGGCGAGGATGGTGGGTGGGGTCGCGAGATTCCGACGAGGACGACGCTGTCACCTTCGCGCTTCCAGGTTGAGAGGACGGTGGATGCGGAGGTGGGGACGGGGATGGAGTATTCGCTCATGAGAGCTTCGTTGCCGATTAGAATCTCGGTGAAGACTTCGTCGAGGAAGGCGAGAGCGCGCATGCCGCGGCCGGGGAGCTCGTGAACCTCGAGAAGGCGGGGCTTTTGGTGTACGTCTTCGATTTCGGCTGCTGGCTGGGCGGCGCAGAAGGAGGAAAGAGCTTTGGCGAGTGTGTGCGTGCTGTTGTCTTCGGCGCTCGCTATTAGGGAGAGGAGAGTGCGCTCGGCGAGGACGGGGTGGGCGGTATCTGAGGGGCCGATCGGGAGGTACTCAGTTACGACTGGGTCACCGCCCATGGTAAGCGTGCCGGTTTTGTCGAAGACGATGGTATCAAGGCGGCTAGCTTTCTCAAACGCCGCGCCACCGCCCTTGACTAGAATACCGTGCTGTGCAGCGAGGCCGCCGCCAACAAAAAGTGCTGTTGGTGCAGCGAGGGCAAGCCCGCAGGGACAGGCCACGACAAAGACGGCAATTGCAAACTGTAGCGACCAAGTCACCCAACCACCTTGGGAGTGGTGGACGTTGAGATAGTCTTCGGGAAGGGCGCCACTTAGGCCGAGGGAGAGCCAGACGATCCAGGTTACTATGGCGAGCGCTGTGATGGCTGGGACGAAGTAAGAAGTCAGGGAATCAGCTAAACGCTCAATCGGGGCTCGTTTCGTTTGACCTTCGCGCACAGCTTGGACAATTTGGTCAAGCATCGCCGAACCGGAGGCACTGCTGATTGTCACCGTGACCGGAGATCCTCTGTTGATGGTGCCCGCGAAGACCAACGAGCCGATGTGTTTTTTGACCAATTTGCTTTCACCTGTAAGACTGGCCTCGTCGAAGTTTGTCTCGCCGACTGTGATCTCGCCGTCAGCAGGTGGTGAGGCACCATGCATCACGCGTACAGTGTCGCCTAGTTCGAGGAGGTCAACGGGCACTTGGGACAATTGACCAGTGGGCCAGTTAACCAGGACTGCAGTCGTTGGACGAAGCTTTCCTAGAAGCGTGACGGCGTCCCCAGTGCGGGACTTGCTGTAGGCTTCGATATATCTCCCGATTAGTAGGAACATGGTGAGGAAGACGACCGAGTCGAAGTAGAAGCTTGTCTCATCAACTTCCATCGAGGGGTTAGCACCCGCAGAAATCAGTTGCGCGACTGAGGACCAATATGCTATGGAGGTTCCAAGAGACATAAGCATGTTCATGCTGCCGAATCGGTAGAAGCGCTGTAGGATAGGAGTCTTGTTGCCACGGCGCCACAGGAAGTGGATCTCTTTGATGGCACGTCTGTGAAAAACGTCGGCGGCGAGGAAGTATACGGGCGTAGCGAGGAGGAAGAGGATCCATTGCGTGCGGCTAACCTGTGCTTTCCAGGGTGTCATAAGCCAGTGTTTGCTCTGATTTGAGGAAGGAACAAGGCTCATGAACACAATGCCGATTATGAAGGTTGGAATTGCTATGATAATTGTGAGGGCGACACGGATGAGTAGGCGACGTTGCTGTTGAGCGTGAAGTGCATGGGAGCGCTCTTCGAGGGTTGGCGGATGGTATATCGATACCTCGAACTTGGGGTCCAGTCCTGATATCGTGGCAATGATATCTCTAATGGTGAAATTAGGCAGTTGAGGCACATAGCTGAGCCTTAGAATCGGGTCTTTGATACTCAGTGGTTTCTCAATGCGAATCGCGTCTCCGAAGACTTCGAGCGACCGGAGCACTTTCTCGGGACAGTGGTTGCAGAACATTTGGGAGACGTTGATTTCAACCGTTCTTCGTTGTGTGGCCTGTGTTGATTGCCCCAAATCTATAGCTTTATCAAGCGTTGCTTCGTAGCCAAGATCCTCAATTGCCTTCATGATCTCGTCGAGGTGAGCCCTTCCCTTAAAATCAACACTGGCGCTATTCGCGATCAGGTTAACGGTGACCTCCTTAGCCCAGTCCTTTTTCTGCAAAGCATTCGTGATTGCAGCAGCACAGGATCCGCAGGTCATTCCGCCAACCGCTATGCTCGCCCGCCACATGTCTTTCTCCTTCCCGGCATTCGTATCGGCGACAGAGTTTAGGAGCGCTTCGTATCCGAGGTCCTCAATGGTAGATATCAAATCATCGACGTGATCTTTGCCAACAACATCTGCGGTCGCGCTGTTGGAGATGAGGTTGACATTGATGTTCTTCACCCAGCTCTTCTTTTCGAGCTCCGTCGTGATAGCATTCGAGCAGGACGCACAAGTCATCCCCCCAATAGCAACGCTCGCACGCCAGATATCCTCTTCTCCTCCTCCATCGACAACCACAAACGGCTCCTGCGACGACGGCGACGAAAGCGGGGGCTGCGAATCCATGGCGTTGACATGAGTATCCGGTTGTAGCAGAGGCTGGTGCGACGGTGTGTTTGTTAATTTTCCGTTCGGCTTCGTGGTCTGATATCCTTCTGTCCTACATAATTCGCAGTCCTGAATGTGTCTTGTCCTGAGCCTCTCCGAGTCCTCACTTCTGCCTGAATGTCTCGGCCCGCCGAACCATTCACTACGTTCGAGAATTGAATCAAGAGTCCCGTGGACATCTCCAAATGCCGATCCATCTGAAGTAGACACGTCTCGTGCGATGCCATTTTCCGTCACACTGCATATGCCGAACCCTGCTTCGGTGAGTGCATGCTGTATGGTGCATATCTCCAGGTCTGTGGGATGCGTGACGGTCACCCACGACGTGACGATCGACGGTGATACGTTAAGAGGCCGGGGGGACAGCGCATAAAGCGCATTTTCAATATTAGCCACGCAGGAAGGGCAGTGGAGGTTTGAGAGGAGAAACGAAGTCTCCATCGTCTGCGATGGTGGGGTCGAAGGGTCCATTTCGCCGAGAAGGGTATTATGAAGCCTATGATAAGTGACTCTCGACACACAACCGGGAAAATAGATAAGTATGAAATTAAGTCATAAGAAGAGAGCTTCTTATGGTGATATATACGTAAGTAACTACCTTTTGCGATGTTTGTGCCTTCACATTTCTTTGTGGCACTACTATGTCATTCGCGGTGGCCAAAACCCGCACAAACCGCGCACCGCACAAAAGACGCAGCTATCGTGCTTAATAATCAACCCCGATAATGTAAGCAAGGGACTTGGTGTTCTTGGCCAATGAGTCAACAGCTGCACTTGGGTGTCTAAGAGCATTTCTTGACATGATAGGCCCTTTGAAAGCTATCAGCTAGCATCGACTAGAAGATGATCGAACCGCAATATTGCCGCGTTGGACATGATATCATGTTCTTATACTCTCCCACGCCAACGATGGACGGGCGGGCCTAACCGAGAGTAGCAAGGGTGTTGAGCAAGTAAAGGGGAGCGAATGGGATGGAAGAATCGCCTCCGACGTTGTAGACTCGTCAACCTCTCCATGTCCGCGAGGCTGAAGCCCATGGATGGGCCTCATCTCGTGATACTTTGCTGGAATGTGAGTGGGAAGCACAGCCTGATCTAATTCCCGTGGTTATTTGCCATCATGTTGTGTACTTAGGACCCAGCATGTCAAAGTCTTAAAATCAATCCACAGCGTTACTGCCGTGGAACATCGCCACCATCGAGAAACAGCAGAAAGGTTTAACCAGATGTCAAGATTATCTACGACAACTATGTAAAAGCATAATGCACCTACACTAACTCCAATACCCAAATTCCAAATGGCGCTTCCAACAAGTAGCTTCTACTATCTCTAGTACTCCTCCTCGCTATCCTCATCCTCCGGCATAAACGCCCTATGCCTCCGACTCGTCAAGTCCTCCTCCAACCCTCCGTCCCCCTCCGAATCCTTCCACCCATCCCCACCCACCAAGCTCAACGCGACCGGCAAAAACACCAGCGCGTGGCTCGCCGCGAACACCACCAGGGCCAACCAGATGCGGAAATAGTAGAGCTCGAAAATCTTGCTCTTCGTGAACGCCAGCACGCAGACCCCAAGTAGCTTCGTGATCGTGATCCCGCTGAATACCGAGCCGCCGACATTCACCAAGGAGACCCAGGCGCGGGCGTCGCGGCCGCGGAAGGAAGCGGGTGCGCGGGCGAGGAGGGTGACGGATGGGTAGGTGTAGGCGCGCGCGATATGGGCGCAGAACTCGACACCGATGCCGATGCAGATTATTAGGTTTACGAGCGAGACGGCGTTGAGGGAGACGTTGAAGAGAGCCATGGTGCCGATGATGTCGGTGACGATCATTGCCACAGTAGCCGTTACGACCATTGCCGTTTGTAGGCTTCCAAGCAGTAGTGTTGTGATGAGAAGGATGATTGCGAGTGCTGACAGGAGGAGCTGTGTAGTCAGCGACACGATCGTTGCGTACTGATCGAAGTAGATGTAGAACACTGAGTATGGGAACACATCCTCCCCTGTTCGTTTCGATACGGCATTTGCAATACGTCTTGCAGACGCATAGGCAGCAATGAAATCTTCCTGGCTCCTCAATGGCGTGTGGCTAGTTCTAAAGTGGCTCGCTGGGATTGTAGTCTCCGCTTGATCAATAACAAGAGCATTGCCATAAGCTGCCTTTCCACCAAGTGGGCAATCGTCGTTCACCGGCTCCCTGATCCACCGTTGTAGGTAGTCGACGAATTCAACGCCCTCTGGCATACCGCTAAGAGTGATGTTCCATGGCGGATCACGGCCTTGGAAGCATGGGACTCCATTTTCCATGCAGCATTCTTCTTCTGGATTGAGCCAGCGGAAGTAATCATCGATCCAGCTTGCCGCCGGCGCCGCAATGTACGATATCTCAGGTCGCTTGCGTTCCTGCTCCAGGACGTTGGTGAGAGATAGCGACTCGCAGGTTGTGAAGCGAGAGCATATCTGCTGTTGGTGTGAACGCTGTGTCGCATTCAGGCCACGGGTGACGAAGTATACGGGTGGCCCAGCGTCGAAATAAGCGTACAAATCGTTGAAATATGGGATCAGATAGGAGTCATCCGGAATTGCGACTCGCTGATCAAGTCCCAGCTTGACTTCTGGAAACAAAGAGACGCCTGCAGCGAAGAGGCCAAAGAAGATAACAACGACGAAGACCTTCATCTTTCGGCCAAGCAGGGCAGGCGTGTACGTCTTGCGGATGTATTTCTCCAAGCTGCCTTCGTCTGAACCTTCGTAGTAACGAGAATTAACGTTCATATCTCCACCGAGGTGTACACCGGCGCTCTTGACTTTCACACACGGGAAGCAGTCGGCTCTATTGTCCTCAACCCGGCGCTGATTCAATGCCAGGACGGAGATAAACATCGTTACCTGCAGGATCGCATTGATGAAAACGGCACCCGCCGCATAGATGGCAAAGTTCCGAACAGCAGGCATGCCAACGAAAGCACCAAGTGCGAAAGCTATTGTCTCGGTTGAGGCTGACAATAGAATCGATGGCCCCATCCGCCCGAGAGCTTTTCCGATGCGTTCTTCGACAATCTCATCTGGGTGACTGAGGTTGACGCGTTCAAACTCATGAACTATGAGGAAAATATTATCCACACCAACAGCAAGAACAATGAAGGGGATGACCTCGGCGATGATTAGGGTCACTTTTACCCCAAGAGCACTAAATAGTCCAACAGAGGCAGAAATCGACATCAAAACGATTATGATACCAACGACGCCAAGCGTAAATTTAGATTGCACAAATGCCATTGAAGGGTTCCGGAATAGTGCTCCCAATGATAGAGAAGTAGATCCTAATGCCAACGAGGCATAGAAGAACATAATAAAGTAGCTGATAACCACAATCTTGGCATCGGTGTTGGTAGACTTGTTAAGTTCGGCCTCGAGACTTATCTCCGTGGAGAATGACAATCTAAGACCGCGTTCCTGTGCTTCTCCTTGAAGGCTGAGCAGCAAAGATCGGAGGGATGTCTCCCAGTCCATTGCTCTCTCTGTTTCGGGAGAGCCTTCCGCATAGTTGTTGACAACCCAAGTTGCAATCAAAGCAGTAGAGTCGATGACGTCTCCGGACTCCTCCCATCCGCCAAGTATCGTATTCGGAGGCAACGGCTGTCCTGATTCTGGTCGGCACAAAACGGGAGACTTTGCGCAGCCGTTTAGGTCTGACTTCCATGTCTTTGGATTGACTGTGCTAAAATCGTTTCCAAAATAGCCCGTCACAGACTGGATAACACATGCATCACCCATTGGCTTGAAACAAACATCGTTCAGCTTAGCACCGTAGTGTGGGCCAGTAAGCTTGCTGACTCGGTCTTCGACGTCGAACCACCACTTCAGAGTCTCGTAGCTCAGAACAGGCCCTGGACCGCCAGGATGGGTATCATTGACAAGGAAAACTTGTTCTGCGCGGTAGAACGGGTCAAAGCTCTCATCGAAGAAAGCCTTCTCCTTAGCAGCGTCAGACGCAGGGCTAACCCAAAGTCTGGCTGGATTCTTCTCAATATCAAAATTCATCCATCCCAAACTGAAGAGTGCAACGATAAGGACACTAAGGCCGATGCTTATTCCCGGAAATGATGCTGCTGCGTATCCAAGCTTTGAAAATGCACCATCGATAATTGTGTTGACTCTGTAGTTTTGCTGCGGACGATCATAAAGGGCGGCATTGTCCAATAAATCGCCTTCTTCGTCTTCGTCGTCGCTAGCAGCTATGTCTTGCAATAGCTGTAGTCTCTGATTCCTTCTTCTCGAATGCTTCGCCCAAGCGACATGCGCGAAAATTGCGGTAGCGAGAAGTGCAAGAAAAATACCATATGTAAGAATGGCGCCAAAGCTCAGGCAGGGCAGCGGTCCAACATGGCAAGCCTTGTTCTCCTTTATCTCCTCCAGCTTTGGACAAACTGCCGGACAGTCCACGCAAGCGCATCGAAATGCTTCGTCTTCGTCGTTGCACTTCTTCGGGGCCATATCTGTCGGTTTCATGTTCGGTTCTGTGTAGTCGGTCGGTAACGGGAAGTTGATTTGGAACGGGCTTCCAACAAGGAGCTTCTTATCACCCAAAAACTTCAACAGCCCTGGATAATCCTTCGCCCCTCCACCTATGAAGTCCATCGCATTCTGATTTGCGGCCCCGAATTTGACGTCCTTGCAGCTATCGTAGAACCCTGAACCGTACTCGACGCTCACAAGCTGGTCCAGCTCCGTCACAATATACTTGTCTCCTTTTTTCTCAGTCTCCGTCACGTTGATAAACAGGCTCTGGTCAGGACTGCACGTAAACGTGCAGAACAGGTTGAAGAAGTTTTCCTTGCATGCGGGGCACGCTGATATTATGGGTTGCGCTCTCTTGAGGTTGCTCTCTAGGTCATCCAGTTGCTTCCCTTCGCAACAAACTGGGCCTTCGCTCCATTTGCTTCCGCATAGCTTGACTAAATGTTCTCGTGTCTTGGGCGAGGGTTCTTCTGCTAGCCCGTTGTCTGGACATGGCAGCTCCGGTCCGAAAAATGACTTCTTCCCACAGGTTCCACGGATTGCGCAGCGTCCGGCTTCGTGTATGGGGGTGTATGGGTCGGCAACAGTGCTACTTGAAAGAGCTATCAAGCCAGCGATGACCTCCCATGCTCGACGCATCGTCGCGTTGGGGGTTCACGGGGCCGTCGGTGTTTCAGTCGATCAGTGGAGGCAACGGTGGGAAATAGTACGTTATGCGACAAGATAAATGGTGGATGAGCTCTTTACTCAACGAGTATTGCTCTATACGACAAGTTAATCTGACCACTGCGTTATGGTCATCTCGTATGCCGTCGGCCTGGTCGTGTTTGGAACTGGGATGAGTCGCACAGTACCTTGACGGTTGCACTGACGTCAGGTATTCATGTCACGTGATAGCCAGTTTTTGGATATCAATCACGTGGTTGGTCTTATCCAACTGGATGAAGTGTGGTTATAAACGTCATGTTGAACACACTATTCGGAGGACATATCTCGTCATGAAGACTCTTGGTATATTGGGGCAATTGTACTAGGATTTTTAGTTATGAGCCGTACGCTTTAATTAAGATGTTTTTATTTTAAATGCATCTTTTGAATTATTTTAATTGTGATACTTTTACACAAAATCCTAAGACATTCAAGATGACAACCCACGCCATGAAAAATGTTGAAAAGGCATTCACAAGCCACGGGAAATCCCTCGATGAAAACGGCAACGAAATTAAATCGCCAGAAAAAAAGAATGTTGATAGAGGTTTCGAAAAAGCAGGGTCACCGGATTCCGCAAAAGAAAGTGGCCATGAGGGGGTGGTGCATCCAGGAAGGCCACAACAGGAGGAGAGATTTGGGGATCAGTACAGGAAGGTGAGCTTGTCGGATTTATCTAATCAGTTGTTTGCTACATTGTCTTCAATGTTATTTAGAGATCTCAGGGACTAACTGCACTTTACATAGCCCAGTTTGGTAGGGAGCTTATTTTACTCCAATTTCTCCAAAGTCGATCATGGCCCACAAAAACATCATGAGAAGAAGAGATGAATTTCGGGAATTGGGCAGAGAGTATTTACAAGATCATGTCATCAAATTTGGGTTTCACAAGAGATATTTTGAATGCTTGAAGTTGATTTGAATAAAATCAATTGCATCTATCAGAATGAAACGCTTTGTGATGCCAACAGCCTCGTTAAAACCCTTCGTGGGGAAAGAGTGCCGTGGTTTGCTAATCACTGTGACTGCTATAAAATGTAGACAGCCCCGCGAGTATCATTGCTTGCTCAGGCCATCTCCGAGAACTGATTTGACGCCTACAAACCGTTAAATCGCATCTTTATCATAGGAATTTGAAAAAACTTACTGTGGATCTGTGATCCCACGCCGGCCATATTTTATGGCAGACTTTTGATGCTGAGAACTACTCCCAGTTAGCTACGCTTCAAGACCCGGCACAGATGAAGCATACTCTGAGAGTTTCTCTCGGCCACCGCCAACCTTGGCCCCCTTGACGTTCTCCCCTGTACACTCAGTGTGCCAAGCTAATCACTTATCAGTTTCTGGACCGATGCTTGCCGCCACAATAGCTTGTTACTCACCACTCTCGGCACAAGTTGAGCCGTTGGCTCTACTCATCATAGAGTCTGTTAATACGAAAGATGCTTTTGATCTTCTTGACCAATCTTCTGCGCATTTTTGGGCCCTCGGCTTCCTCTCTCTCGGCTTTGCGAGCCATCCTTTCCATCATAATGTCCACTTCTTTGTCAAACTCGCATGGAGTCAGGACGTCACGAAGATAGTAGATTTTGTCCTCTATTATGCCATTGTTAGCTTCTTTCCATTCATATAACTCCAGGATCAGTCGTTGAACACAGTGTCCGTCACGTTAAACTAATCACGTGCCGTCACCCCCTATTGAACCACTTGGTCGTGCCTTCCAAGCCGGGATTCCAAACTAGAATCCCAAGCTAGAACAAGCTAGAATTCCAAGCTAGAGTCCCACGCTTGATTCTCAAAGAGCCTCAAGCCTGAGTCTCGAGCTGGAATTCCAAACTGGAACAGAAGACAACTGGGAAACTGAAGCATAACAAACAGTGTCTGAACGCCGAGAGGCATTCATTCTGTTATAGAAACTCGAAAACTGACATGGGAAACAACATGAGAAAAAGAACTTACCAGCCTTTGAGCGATTATACGCACTGTATGAATCGCAGCTGGACGTCGACGTATAGCTGAGACGAGCCATGTTACCCGAAGCGCTGCCGATCGACTGCATTGTGATAGAGATGGGATGGAGCTTATGATATCGGCACTTGGGCGGAACTTTGCTCTTTGAGCCGTTGATGGCGGTCGAGCAATTGATGACTCGAATACAGGTATTCGTCAAGAAGAGTAACACCTGTCGGCTGAAAGGAGTCTTATGAGTCCGTACCAAAAGCTTTGAGGCTTTGACGAGTGCTTGACTCTTGGAAATGAGTTTTGATGCTTGGAAGGGATCGTTGACTGGTTATGACGATGGCAGTGTAGAGCTTGAGTATGCCTGGATGAGTATGCAGGAATGATGGAGGGTGGGAAGCAAAGTTGGAAAAGAGCGAGTATCTTATAGCTTTCGCCGCTGGCACTAACAGAAGTCAAGTGACAGAGGTCCATCGTATCATCAGAGCACCAGAGCACCAGAAGACATGCTTCACGAAGTTTGACATGCCACTATGAAGCTAACAAGGCCTCTTCCTCGGCGCCGCCCAATGTGGTAGACCAGAAGCATGTCGAACGTTGAGGCTCAAAATTAAGCCTTGTGCTTCAGAGCTCCGGTGTGCCGCTAGCACTATAATCCAGCAAGTGACTCACATATCCTCTAATGTGGCCAGCTACTCAATATCAGCGAGTAAAGCAAGAAACATGTTGGTCGTGGAGCTAAATTAAGGTTTGAGCCTCAAGGGCGGCTCCGGCGCGCCGCTAGCATGCGACGGGAAATAGTTGTCGAGATTGACATAAAACAGAATGGAATGGAATAAAATGTATTCTCAACTCACTAAGTGACTCACATGAAACAATTGTGGAAAATTAAATGGACTCGAAAGTGTAAAAATGAAATGGTAAACCTTACACTTGATCCGAAGGACAAAAGCGTGACACAAAATCACGCATTAGCTGTAAATTTCCATTGCTGCATGATGGCTCTCTGACGTCTATTATTGACAATATGTACACTCAGCCTGTTTTCCTCTATTTCTTAGGCTCCTCCGTCTTCTCCTCTGGCTTCGGTGTTGGGAGTTTAAACGACTCTGGCTTCTGATCAATACCGGTTCCAACTTGCTCCCATGTGCTGCTTCCACCCTCAAAGTTTCTGAAGGCCTGGGTCAACTCAAGTGGCTCAACAACAATTCGCTTCTTCTCCTCGTCGTATCGAATCTCGGTGTAGCCCGTAAGCGGGAAATCCTTTCTCAATGGGTGACCATCAAACCCATAGTCGGTCATAATGCGGCGGAGATCAGGGTGTCCAACGAAGAAAACTCCAAACATGTCGTAGACCTCACGCTCATACCAGTTGGCACCGTCGTAGAGGCTGGTAATAGATGGCACAGGCTGCGCCTCGTCGGCATAGGTCTTGACGCGTATCCGCGAGTTGTGTCGGACGCTCAGAAGGTTATAGACGACCTCGAATCTTTGATCACGGGTAGGGAAATCGACAGCCGTGATATCAGAAATCGTGGTGAATTCCGCCGCAGTGTGGTTCCTATGTGACCATTAGCTCCGTCTCGAGTTTCTGAAGCGGGGAGGTGCCGTAGTGAAGGCGAGAGGGGGCGCGGGGCGTGGAAAGCATCTAAGTACTCACTTAAGAAAAGTTATGACTGGGATCACTCCGGAAGGAGGAATGTAGATTGTGAGCTCATCCTTCCAGACGCTGTATTGCTGCACGTATTTTGGCAGGCATGACAAGACGTAGGCACCATACTTGTGCATAGCCTCGGATCTCGACGCATATTTATCGACGGGGTTTTCGACCGGGGAGTTTATTGTCTCCATAGCTAGTCCACAATTAGCACCTTCAATTGAGGTCGGAGGAGGTCTTTCGATGACATACGCGGTCGTTTCGCAAACCTCATGTTTGGAACATCACTCCCCGCCGCCAGGTTGGCAGCTCTACGGGTTGCTGGGGTAAGAAAGCAAAGGCTTCCCTTCCTTGCGGCAGATGCCAGCGGACGGCTGAGTCTCATCGACATGACGTGAAATGGAGGGGTTGGCCTGCAATCGTAATTGGTAGCTTGTAGTTCTTGACGACTTCAACAAACCATCATGAATCTACGGGAAGGTCCATGATCACGTGATTACTACGTTGCAAATTACCGAAATTTAGCGTCGTTTAAGGCGCGTTCGCATCTTCCAGATTCGACCTTTCAAACCACGTCAAATCCTTTGTTATCCACACCCCCAACGCCACCCTTCTTTTCTTATACGTCGCATTGTATGCGTTGAGAAGGCATTCGACTGCCTATAAGATCTGACATCTCCTCCCGAAATCAACACCGACTCATCCAGTACACACCCTTTTATATCATGGCATCGTCAAGTAGAGTTCAACAGGACAGCTTCATAGACGATGACGACCTTACATGGTACGCCTTCACCGCACCTACCTCTTACAACTTCAGTTTGAATAGTTGCTAACGAACAGAGAAGCCCACTATGTGTGGAGGAGTTCGATCTGTCAGATCGCAACTTCCGACCATGTCCTTGTGGATATCAGGTATGCAATTTTGGCCACTCCTCGCCCCCCAAGGATATAACCTTTAGTTACGAATACACATACGTCAAGTTACTTCTCCTAACCTTCCAAATTAGGTCTGCCAGTTCTGCTTCAACAACATCAAAAACAACATGAATGGTCTGTGCCCAGCATGTAGGAGACCATACGATGAGAAGACAATAGAGTGGAAGGTTGTCACGCAAGAAGAGTATGTTGACCAGCATGACACTTTGTTACTCTGGTGTGAAGGCTAATGAACTTTGGTTAGGATCGCACTATTTAAAGCAAACGCCCAAAAGAACGCGAAGAAGAAGGCAGAGCAACGGCATAAGGAGGCGCAGAAACGCGAAGTGGAGAGTCTCAACCGAAAGCACTTAGCTGGGCTCCGAGTAGTCCAAAAGAACTTGGTATATGTTGTTGGCCTTAGCCCTGGAATCCCGGAGCAAGATCTTCTGAAAACACTGCGTGGCGATAAATATTTCGGGCAATATGGACCTATTGTCAAAATAGTTGTCAGCAAAGCGAAGCAGGGCGAAGCACCACCGAATAATGGTTCACTGGGCGTCTATGTCACCTTCGCAAAAAAGGAAGATGCAGCGAAATGTATAGCCGCTGTGAACGGCTCGCAAAACGGCGACAGGGTTTTACGAGCTCAACTCGGAACGACGAAATACTGCTCTGCCTATCTTCGCAACGAGATATGTACAAATAAGCAATGCATGTTTCTTCACGAACCAGGCGACAATGATGACAGTTATTCTCGACAAGACTTATCCACGATTAATAGCGTCAATACACAGCGTCCGTTACCTGGACCTCCGACATTTTCTGGCCCTGTAGCACAAGCTGCGCGGCAAGCAGCGCAGGCTCAGGCACCTATACAACAATCACAACCCGTTGCAGCGGCATCTCAAGTTATGGCGCGGGACCCAAGCAAAGACGAGTTGGACAGTGGCGATGGATCGGCACTACCATCATCTGCAAGCTGGGCGAAAGGAGGGCAGCAACTAAGCAGGAGAGGAAGCCTTGCAACCAGCGCCGCCGCTTCTAGCCCAGCTATTTCGGCATCACTACCGGCGCCCGTTCATGAAGAGGAGAGTCCTGAATCGCCACAAGATCAAATTCCGCAAACGCAAGACATCGCGACGGCCGAATCTCCCCAACAAAATTTGCTACCACAGGCGCCGTCAGACCCCGTACTGGCACAGATTTTGAAATCTATAAACTATCTTACGACATTGTCAGAAACCCCCAGTGAAAGCACTGACGAGGACTCGCAACTATGGTGGCCTTTGTTCGACGACAATGGAGGTCTGAAGCGGCGCCTAGCTCGTGAACAACAAGAGGAAGCAACCCGACTGCACATCGAACAAGAACTTCAGGAAGAGACGAGGTCGGCACCCGAAGCCCAAGAGGAACAGGAGCCTGGAAGTGGTAGCGGGCAACTAGGGGGAGAGCCCGAAGATAGGGATGATGGCCGAGAGAGCAGCCAAGGCCAAACTTTTCATGATCAAAGGCGCCCGAGTGCCCAACAACCTATACAACGCAGCTCTCAAGATAGTGGTGTATTTGGCGGTATTGGAGGACAAAATTTCTCGCCCAATATCGGCAATTTAGCCACAGTTAATGGGCGCGCCCTGACACCAATACAACAACAGCAACTATTGTTGTTGAAGTCTGGCCAGTCTGGTCAGCCACAATCGGGCTTCATGGAGCAGTACCCTCCAGGAATTGGTGCTTTGGGTTCGCAACAGTCGACGTTGTTCCAACAACAGGGCCACAATCGCCAGTCGTCCAGATATAACTTCGGCGGTGATTCTGCATCGGCTGCGAAATCTATCACAAGCTCAAAGCTGCTAGGACAACAAGCATCAATGATGGGGCTTCAGCAAGGGAACCAATTTTATGGTTCCACGGTGCCAGGGCCACCACCAGGGCTTAAATCCACTGGGACTCCTCCTAGCGGAATGTTTGGACAATCTCAATTTGGCGGTGCAGCATTTGGGGCGGCTGGAAAAGATAATAATAACGATATTATTCGGGAGATGTTGAGAAATCGAGGAGGTATTGGCGCAGGGAGCGGAGGACAGGGCCACGAAGCCGGAAAGCGTGAGTTTATGTTTCCTTTTTCTCATCAGTACCCGTCCTCCTCCACTCCAGCCCCTGCTTCTAGCCTCACGGCAACGCTCTATGGTCCTCAGCCTGGAGCATTCCAAGACTTTGGTTCAAAGCAGAAGAAGAAGGGAAAGAAGCACAGACATGCTAACACTTCCTCCTCTGGGGGAGGTGGTCCAGTCGATCTTGCGGACCCAAATATCTTGCAGGCGAGGATGCCTCACCAGCAACAGAGCAATGCCGGAGTTGGACTGGGGCTGTTTGGGGGTCAGGCACAAGGTGGGTACAATCAGAGCATGATGTATGGCGCAGCATTCAGGGGCGGATGGTAATCCGAAGGATAATGGGGCGTTATTTTGGTGGGCCATTAATTAGCGGTTACCCCTACGGCACATGGCGTTTTCCCCCGAAAAGGGCTTGTTTTATGGCACAACATTTGGTGTTAGCATAGCCTCCCTGGCATGGAAGCGGGGAGCTCTTTGGCGTCGAGCATTATTTTATGCGCTTGACAATGGGGATTTCATCGGCTTTGCACGTTGTTTATTGCGGTGGGAAGGCACTACAATGGGTTCGTCATCGTCACGTCTCGACATTCTTCATGTACGTTAATTCCCCTATCCTACACTCGCCCTAGGATGGGTGGTTGGTCAATATAATTTTCTCACACAAATCTGTGCCTCCAGTAGAAGAATTCGAGACGCAAAGACGATGATGGACCCTGTATTGTAACTTTGTTCCACCGTGATCGACAATAAGCATTGGCCAAGATCATTGATCAAGAGCCTGGCACGCCCTGTCTACCTCCACCCATTCCATTACCGTCTTAATTGCTTTCACACTTGGTATAGAGTTATGCTGACAATTTCACTAACAGATGACAACCTCTTGTCCATGGATGATGATGTATCCCACTCTGTGGATGCTCTGGTTGCAGAGAGCGTTTCGGAAACTGGCGCAAGCCCTTTCCATCATGGCCTTTCCATGCCTTCGCGCACGTCGACCCCATCAGTTCCTCCCGGTTTCAATCTGCCCCATGCACACCCTTCTCCAACCCGCGATGATGCGATGGCCAAACCACAGACTAGGATTCCAGCCATACCAGCGCCGTCGCAGTACACACCACCTCGAAGCATGACCGCTACACACGTGCCTAGAGTTGGTACACCGCTTTCAACAGTATCGATTCCACCCACGCCTACCCCGGTTCCAGCAGTTGTTGTCCCGAAGCCGGGTGCTTCAAAGACCGAAGCGAGGGAGCAAGCAAAAGAAGACGTTAAGTCACTGGCGAACGACACCGGTCTCACGAAGGCGATTGCTTCTCAGTCATCACAATCCATGGCACCCCCAGGGCTTCATCGGGAAGATTTTCCTGTATTAGAGAAAGGAAAAGCGAAAGAGGTTGCTATTCCCTCTGGACCCCGAGCCATGACGACCGGCAAGAAAGCGGTGGCAACCCCAAGCAACGTTGCAGCTGTGACCCCTACCCCTAAGGCCGCCGCCAAAAAGTCAACGCCAGGTATACTTAACATTTCTGTTCCGGCGCAACCATCAACCAAGGAAGTAGCCGACAAAGAGCCACCAGCAAATGCCGCCGTTCAGTCTTCCGCATTCCCGCCACTGCCTCCAAGTACTCCTGCCACATCTTCGGGGTCGTCGGTACCAAAGGGGCCCAAATCTATCCGAGTTGTACCTACAAGGACCGAGTCGCCTGCCATTAGTGCTGCCCAGCCTTTGTCCGCAATTTCCAATTATTCCGCAACTATTTCAGGGAGCCGTCAAGCTAGCATCTCTTCTAATTCTAGATTCGAGAGGCCTGGCACCCCGGCTAGTGAGATAATTTCAGACACAGCTTCTCTTACTTCGGCTTCCTTGTCCCGACCAAGTTCCCCACCGCCAACTAGGGTAGGTTCCGCACCAGTGAGAACCACCACGAAGAGCCAGCAGAAGAAGCAACGCCGCGAGGCTATGAAGGGAAAGGAAAAAACCGAGATAGAGGCAGCGGTGGTGGAGACTCCTGAGGCCGAAGAAATTGCGCCAATTATGGGCAGGAAGAAGAAGCAAAAGAAGGCAAAGGTTAATACCAAAGCTGGTTCGCCAACACCTGTTCCTAGTCGGCCTCCAACACCGAAACAATTAGAAAAGACGGAGCCAGTGAAGGAAACCAAGGCCAACGGTGGCCCAGAAGCCTCAAAGAAACAGAAAGCCCCCGAGGTGGAGGCAACACCCAGGCCAGTTGTCGAGTCCAAGGCTGAAGTAGTCGAAGAGGCAGTGCAGGAACCCCCGGCACCTACTGTGGAAACAATAGACGAAACGTCAGACAGGCCAGTACCAACCCCATCAGCAGTGCTACAAGATTTACTCTCCCACGGGGAGGTACCCCAGCCAGATAAGCTGGCCGTCCTTAGACCACCAATGGGCTATAACCAGCGCGCTGGATTCCAGGGTGATCTG
This sequence comes from Pseudogymnoascus verrucosus, assembly GCF_001662655.1. Classification (NCBI taxonomy): domain Eukaryota; kingdom Fungi; phylum Ascomycota; class Leotiomycetes; order Thelebolales; family Thelebolaceae; genus Pseudogymnoascus; species Pseudogymnoascus verrucosus. The sequence continues at coordinate 511,626 of NW_017263656.1, forward strand.
CCTGATCTTGACCATAAATTGGTTATCACTGAAGAAGATCGTGCGGCGCTGCTTTCCGGCAGGCCAGTACACAAAGTTGTGCAGGGGTCTCACAGAATCATGCTTACGCCAAATGGCGATTGTGTCCGTAACCTGACTCCTGCCGAAGAAGAGCGTTACTTGGAACTTCAGTCGCGCATCTTCCAGGAGTCAGGCCCAGCAGCTTTTGTGCCTGCCAGACACAATGCCAGCAATGGCTTCACGCTTATTGGAGGCCGCGCTGTTCCAAACGGACCACCTGCGTTCTTCCCTCCCTTGGACGGAAGCCTGACGATCCCTCCCCTTGATCCAGTTAGCAAGATCCAGCGCGATGAGGCTTTGAGCTACATCAACCAGTACGTGCTGCCATCGCTTTCGACAAACTCTCAACTTGAGCGTGCGCTCAATGCGAATGCACTGGATACGGAGATGCTTCGTCCAAACGATACTCAATCCTGGCCAAACTGGGGTACTGGAAACGGCCAAGGCGGCAACAATGCGGCGTCGCAGGAGAACCGATCTGGTCAGGAGGGACCATACGGTGCCAATAGACAGGATGGCATTCTTGCTAGCGGACTTGAAAGCATGACTGCGCATTTCGCCGTTGGCCGCGAGAGCAGCCGTGGACAGCCACTTGGTAATGTCACATTGCTGAGCCTGTCGGACAGCGAGACTGCGATGCAAAGCGCGAAGAAGGAGACGGAGAAGCTCGAGAAGAGCTTGAACCAGCTGCTGAAGAAGAACCGGCGGCTGTTGCTGGGTGCGGGTCATTGACGGCGCGCAAGGAGTTTAGGCGTTCGGGTTATTAAGATGGGCATTGTCCTGTTCGGACTTGCAGAGCTGTGCCTTAGGATCATGATCGTGAAGGTACTGCGGCTGCTTGTCGTCTGTACGATAGTGTTATGTGTATGGGTATGGAAGCGTATGGCTATGCCGGCGATTTTTGCTGGTTGGCTTGGACGCTCTTTCTAGGGCGGTTTGTAGGATTGATGTTGTTTTTCAGCGGCATAATATGGGGTTGCTTGTGTTGGGTAGCATAGCATGGGGTACCACATTAGTTGGACCAGCATTTGAGATGTATGATGATACCAGAGGATAGCTAGGCATTTACGTAAACCTATGGCGATAGCATTTTCGCTTTTAGGTTCATGAATATAAGCCTCCTTCACTCTTCTGCTGTAACTGGTCCCCGTGAAAAGCAGTTGATGCTTATTCAACCCAATTGTATACTCTATCTACCAGGTATCTATCCCCAATTCCCGGTTATTTCTATTGAAAAACTCCAAACCGTAGATCTTAGTTATCAAAGATGCCAGGGAATAACCACTCGACCCTCTTCACGGCCTCCGCTCCTCTGCCCTCGGGCTTTGTGATCCATTTCACAGCTGGGGTCGTCATGCCTTCCCAGTGCTTCGCCCTGACAACATCTGTGTTCTCCAGCTTGCAAAGCTCATCCAGAACAGCGCCGACAAGGTGCTTAGCGTTCGTGCTGTTAGCAGCCATGTGGCCCATAACCATCGCAACATCGACATCCTCGCTGCTGTGCCAGCAGTCGTAGTCGGTCGCCATACAGATCATCTGGTATGCCATCTCGGCCTCACGAGCCAGCTTGGCTTCGGGCAAGGCGGACATGTTGATGACGGATCCGCCCCAAGAGCGGTACATGTGCGACTCTGCGCGAGTAGAGAATTGTGGTCCCTCTGTGAGGACATATCATTAGTAAACTCACTCTCCCAAAGAAGATGGCTCGAGACACCGAAGCGCCGAGAACTTACCCATGCAAATAATGGTGCCTTTATCGTGCATCCTGACACCCTCACCCTCAAGCGCATGTCCGCATCGCCTCACGACCTTAGCGACCTCCTCATCGAAGGGGTCCGCAAACCCGACGTGTCCGACAATCCCGCCCTCGAAGAATGTGAACGGGCGGATGCCCTTGGTGCGATCGATGACCTGGTCCGGGACGACGAAGTCGCGGGGCTTGATCTCCTCCTGCAGCGAGCCGACAGCAGAGAAGGCAATGACGCAGCGGACGCCGAGGGAGCGGAGGGCGGCGACGTTGGCGCGGTTGGGGACTTCGTGAGGGGCGAGGGAGTGGTGGGTGCCGTGGCGGGAGAGGAAGGCGATGGCGGTGTTCTTGTGGGAGAGGATCGTGATGGGAGAGGAAGGTGCGCCCCAGGGAGTGGTGATGTTCAGGGAGGCGATGGGAGTGTAGCCTTCGAGCTTTTGGAGACCGGTTCCGCCGATGACGGCGATGTGGACTTCGCCTTGGAGGGGTTAATATCAGGGACATTTCAGGAACATCGGTGGGAGAGGGGTATTTGGGGTCTTACCTTCATAGTGATCTGGTAGGTCGGACATGGCGAGGTGGTCGAGGCGGTGTGAATTCCGGTGGTGAGGTTTTGTAGAATTTGACTTGTAGATATATGCGCCGCTCCTACTACTGAATTCACTGTTGTTGAGACGTTGTGCAGCGCTTTCGCAAAGTCCAGTCTTACCTCAGCCTCTTGCGCGATAAGCTACAAAACTTGTCTGCCCCTCCAAAACCGAAGTAATCCCGACCCCACGTTGTTACCCCTGACCAATCGACTCGGCATGTGCCCATACTCATCACGTGATATGCCATTGTTCCTGAGAAAAGTCGTTCTCACATCGACATTTAAGAAGACTACACAGATCTACCATAATAAATATGACATATAGATGGGATCTAGTATATTTAACTGGCTATATATACGTTTCCTTTATGTATGCTCGCCTTCCCGAATCAAAAAACAAATAACGCCACCCAACCTATAATCAACCGCCCCAAAAAGCAACGCTACATGAGTAAATAAAGCAACCGAACAGCCTTCTCCGCAGCTGCTATATGCCACGGTCTTGTATCCTTAACTGGATCGACAATTCCTCTGGCTCTAGCTAATGTCGCTAGACCGCTATACCATGCTAAAATCTCCCTGAGGGGGTTCTCGGCGAGCCGAGGATTTATATCCGTCCATACTATGTTCACCTCCATTACGGCAGGTACGTCAGAGCTGGATGCTCCAGTACGTTTGATGAGGTAGCCGCTGATCGCTGTTGGGCGCACTTCAAGGGGACTGTTTGAATTGTTGACTCGATGGGCAAGCACAGCACCATAACTTTGGTTGGTAAGATCGATGAGTGTGGCGTCAGGCTCAATCTTGAGTTCCCCCGTTCCATCAGTTGGGGTTGCAGTGGGAGTACCACCTGATTGATCAGGAGAGAGTATTGATGATGGTTGCGGAGTCGACACTGGTGTGGTATAGAATGTTGACTGAGATGTCAAAGTCGAAGCTGGTATTGAAAGGCCAGGCGGCAGAAGCTGCAGTGCTGGCTGTGTATCAACACTAAGTAGTGTTAAAGATATTTGGGCATTCCTTTCTGTTTCAGACAAGCCTTTCCAGAAGCGTACGTCCTGTGCCTCCATAACGCCACATTTAGCGATTATGATGCGCCAGTGAACCTTCTTAGACGCTATGATATCGAGCGTAGTCTCCCATATCTCATGAGCAATATCGGAGAACTGTCTTGTCAAAGGGGCATCTTGTCTCCCTAGACAATATGAGGCTGTCATTTGTTCGCTTCCGGTGTTGTCAGACCAAGCTGCTGTGATCCAACGATCATCTATGCTTTGAGCATAGGCAATTTGCAAACACGAGTTTTCTTGTAGAAGTGAAGCCGATGGAGTCGCCGTCAACTTGAAATCAATAGTTCGTGGCAGGGGAGGTTCGATGGCAACCGACGGCGATGCAACCCCAGCCTGAAAATCGAAGCAACGATCGTACACCTCCATGGCCAATCTTGTATAATCTGTCGGAGGTAAGACGACGAGATGCGTGCGTGCGCTAACAAAGTTCAATGGCACAAGCTGCAGCACCAATTCATTGGATACCGTCTTGCCCGCCATTGCAAGTTTGTATACTTCAAACATGCTATGGAAGGCAGAGCATATTGGCACCAAAATGTCTGGGCTTTCGGGGTCGTATACGAAATACACCACAAAGTTGGTGCTATCAGCCGCCGAAGATGCTAATAGATTGGCGACTTGAAACAAGGCCTCGCGAATAACAGACAAGCCCTGGTCGGATGCAAATCGTGTTGCCTGGCCACCAAGCTCTATGGGGAGTAAACCATTGACAGAGCCTTCCGTATTCAGCCTCTCGTGGCTCCCTAATCTTCTCGTCTCGTATGCGCTCCTTATATTCTCAAGGAATAAGTCTGCACTTTCCGCCATGCCTACGGCCTTCGGGAACACGCAAAGCGACGTGACATGTTTACCATTGCCGCGAGGAGCAAGCCCAAGCACATCCCAAAACGGCAATGCTGATGGAAGAACGCTGAGCCTCGAATCTGATCTCCGCAATTGAAGATGTGGCGACGGCAATGGAAATATAGGGTTGGGTTTTGTCGGGTTTGAGCCTTGGCTTCCTTGACTCCCCTGAGAACTCGGCATCGGGCGTGGAGGAAGACGGTTATTGCCAGTCAATTGTCGTGGAACGCCTTGTATATCTAGGAAGTTTGATAACGTTTGAGGGCTAGCACCCTTGAAGTACTTCTTGGCGGCTTGTACAACATCTTGACGAATAAGATCAGGAGTATACGTCGCCTTAATATTTTCTTCGAGTGAGCTAGTATGCCTGTTGCCGTCGTTCGGGTATCGAAGTGTATATGATATTGCCTGATCACCGAGTATTTGCGCTGCAGCAATATACTCTGCGTCCGTCAATGTATATTCGTTTGCCCATGGATTTGGCCAGGCTAAGAACATGGCCGCGGACCACCGGGCAAAATCAGAATCCAAGGCAAATGGATAGACCGTGTCTAAAGCCGCATTATTGGTCTCGTCAACTTGGCCGACTTGGAGCTCCTGAAACGACGAGGTGATCTCCTCATCATCGTTGCTTTCGCTAGTATCTTCAAGTTGCTGTCTCCGTTTTAGACTGGAAGAATTGTGCGAATAGCTACCATCCATCTCGTCACTACTGTCATCTTGATCAGACGATGGACTGGGGCTACGCGAGCCTCGCTGGGTGGGTTGCTCAAAGTTGATTGTCTGCCCAGGGACAAGAAAGTGATGGTCCGAGCCTGTATGGACGCCCCGCACGATAGACGATTTACCGGCCAGTTTGCGGCGGCGGCGGCGATTAAAGTAGTCTGTGGTCGGAAACTTTGCTCGCAACGTATTTGGAGAGACTTTAGGAGGCGGATAAATGAAGCGCCCATGGGACCCATACTTCTGGTGCAATGATGCAAACAACGCCTTGAAATCAACTCCACCAAATGCACCGGCTGGATTTAAGACGACTGACGATATGTCTTCTTGTGGTTTCGTCAGAAGAGGCTTTGAAAATACATCGAATGTGGATAGCCGCCCAAAGACATATTCGGGCTTCAATGGTGGACTAGGCTCGTCCATAGATGTTTCTGGGCCTTCCATGCTCGCCTCGGTTTTTATTTCGATCTGGCGAGCGGGGTCGGTATCAGAAGGTAAATCTGGGGGTAGACTTTCTTCGACAGGTGATTCGTCTGTATTACCCATGTGGACATCGGCCATGTCTGGAACATCGCCCATATTTAAGTCATCCTTTGGACCAAGGGTCAATTCGTTTTCGACCACTTCCGGAGCGTTGTCCTGACCAGGCATTTCAACATCTTGATTTCCTTGAAATATATCTGGTTCATCGAAGAAGCTGAAATCTGCGTCTGTAATATCGTTTTCTTCCCCGAAGAGATCATCGCCGGCGTCGCCAAACAAGTTGCCGTTACTTGTATCTTGAAAATCGAAATCTGCGTGGCTGGCAATATCCAGAGGTCCATTTGCGTCTGCTTCAGTTTTCGTAACTAACGAGCTGCTTGCATCTGTCGACAATGGCAGGCCTTGCTGGCCTGGGGTGGACACGGCTTCATCGAAGGTAGGTGTGGCGCCCACTGTATGTTGTACTCCATCCGGTGGTGTTGGATAAACTAACCCCGCCACGCTAGACCTCCGCAAAGCCAGCGGCGAATACAAAGAATGTAAATCTTGGGCTTCACTGTCCGCCTGTGACTTGGCAGCTGCTTCTGCTGCGTCACGCTCTTTCTTCCTCCTAATTATTGTTGCTTCTCTGTCCTGTTGTCCAGCGTACCAAGTCTGCGCAAATTCAAGGGGATCGTATATGCTCAACGTTCCAAATGCATCATTCGAACTTAACGTATTATCTGTCTGCCGAAAGCAGAGAAACGAAGGCCATGGAATTAATACGCGCTCTTCGGACAATCCCTGCCTAGCATTACTTGTAAGCTGGTTCAAGTAGATTTCAACCATGAACCAGGCACTGTTCTCAAGACGCTCCTTATTAATCCCTTTGCCCACAAGCCATTCCAAGCAGCGACTTCTCAGCCGGTGAGACGAGGGCTGTCCTTCATTCCCTGAGTGCTGAGCCTCGTCTGAATCAGTCGCAAATTTTGAAACGGTGGATTGAAACCCATTGTTTGCTAGGCCCTTGAAATTGCCCGTAGATCCTCCAGGGCCAAGGATCAAAGTTGCATTAGCAGGGATAGGTACATCTTCATGCTTCACAAGGCGTGGAAGATCGCAGCCAATGTAGCTCATCGATGTGGTGAGAGTCGCCTTAATCACAAGCACCTTGCTGCCTGTATAATCGCTGCTCAGTGTGACAAGCTGCAAGCGATCCTCCCCCTTTCCATTATTGCTTTGGGCGGTTATCTGCGGACCTGTGGTGGCGAGGTTTGATTTCGGCACAACTAGCGTCCTGGAGCTCAAAGGGATGTATCCGTGATCAAGGCAAAGTGCATATCCCAAAGATAAAAACACGGCCGTTAGAAAGTAATCATGAATATGTAGGCGCAGTCTTGACTGGGCAAGAAGCTGGAATTGTCGGGCCCTATCTTTCAGTGTAGGATTAATCGTGCCCGCATCATTATTCAGGCCTATGAGTGAATTGTTGACAGTAGCCTCTTTGTTCATTATTGCTGCTTGGGCAGCTCGAAAGTGCTTCTCAAACGATTCTTTTTGTGATAGAGGCTCGCCAGAATCTGTCGAAGGACTTGATATGGTATTTGTAGGAGGCTTCGATAAAGATTTCCATGATTCCAGCAGCGAGTTGGAGTCGTATGAGCCGCTGTGCTTCAATGCCAAATCAATGCCTAGATTTGAGGCAAGACTTGGCAATTGAGCAGCCCCCGAAGGAGAAGAAGCAGGTTCGGCATTATCCCCAGTCTCAAATATCCATAGCCCAGCCTTCTTATTATCTTTAGCTGCGAGAAGCCCGAGTTGCTGCAGCTGTGCGACAAGTTTGTAAAGCTCCGTCGAAACCGAGGTTGCGTCGGAAGGGCATTCGAAAAATGAGTATGCTATCGAGTTAAGTTCGTACTACAGTAAAGTTAGCAGCCATAACAAAAAATATGTGATGTGGGACATACTGTACAAACGACATTTGTCCCGTAGTCGCCGATATCCATAGTGGAGTCCAGTGGCGACTTGGGCCCAGGCAACCTCACCAGAGGGCCGGACGCGGTCTTCTATTACGCCTGGATATCCAGCAGTGACTTCCAAGTCTAAGGACGCGCCTAACGTTTTAAAGATAAAGCAGCTCGTCGTGATATACTGTCATGGGCGCAGTTGTTCTCGATGTCTTCACGGTTGGGATAACGTCGGAAACAGACTTCTCGATCCATTGCGTTTCGTTCGAATCAAGTAGTCGCACAACTTATGCATCGATAACGTACAACATTACACCGCATATACAAAGAGTTTGCTGGTGTTGCTGGCTGCGCCCGTGTGTCGTGGGTCGTGCCTGGTTGTCCTTGCAATCCGGGGTTCTGTTGTCGCCCCTCAGCCGGTAAGCAACATCGATTTCCCCAATCAGACTAACGGCGGGTATACCCGCCGCTAACAAAAGTCTAAATCTTTATCAATCCCTATCGCCGCAAAACTTCCGCGAAACTTTTCGTAGAACATCGAGAGCCACCGCCAACATGAAGCTCACAAACCCCCACGATGTGCCTGTGTACACTATTTCCGGGAGCGATACCGCAAGGCCGCTCCCAGACTGGCTTGCTAGGAAAAGGAAGCGCAGTTTGAAGAACGATGCGGAATACCAAAATCGTGTGGAGCTGCTTCAAGATTTCGAATTCGAAGAGGCGAGCGCCTGCGTTCGAACCAGTGATGATGGTGACTGGGTTATGAGCACTGGAACCTATAAACCACAAATCCATACGCATTATTTGCCCCATCTCTCTCTATCTTTCGCTCGACACACAAGTTCCCTCAACTACACCTTCATCCTTCTCTCGTCCGACTACTCGAAATCTTTGCATCTACAAACCGACAGGAGTCTCGAATTCCACACGCCCGGTGGATGCCATTACCGTACACGCCTCCCTCGATACGGTCGCGATCTGAAATATGACAAACATCTGGCCGAGGCTATTATTCCTGCCGTCGGCGTTAATTCCGACGGGAGTGGCGAGGTATACCGCCTGAATCTCGAAGTTGGAAGATACATGAAGCCATACCAGGTGGACGTTGGTGGAGATGACATGACGACTTCAGGAGGCGGTGCCCTGCAGGGAGGAATTAATACTGGAAGTGTGAACGTTGCTGCTATTGCAGAAGACAGCCACAACCTAATGGCATTCGGAACATCAATAGGAACAGTGGAGTTTTGGGATTCGAGGTCAAAGTCAAAGATCGGCATGCTGTCAGGTCACCAAGGCGGTGTCACAGCTCTCGATTTCGCCAGATCTGGGTTATCCTTAGCTACAGGAACCTCCGAGGGTATTGTTCAGATTTTCGACCTGCGAAAGTCGGTGCCGTTGTTGAAAAAGGATCAAGGATACGGCTACGCTATTCAAACTCTCATGCACCTCACGACATCGTCTCAGGAAAAGAAGATCCTTTCGGCTGATAAGCGTATCATCAAGCTTTGGGATGAAGCAGACGGCACACCATGGACATCTGTCGAACCGGCTGTCGATATCAACTGCGTCGCGCATTGCAAAGATAGCGGTATGCTCTTGACGGCGAACGAAGGCAAGCAACAACACTCGTTCTTCATCCCACAACTCGGCCCAGCGCCAAAGTGGTGCGGATTCCTGGACAACATGGTTGAAGAGATGGCCGAAGAGGAGACTACCGAGACCTACGACAACTACAAGTTCTTGACATTACCAGAATTGAAACAGCTCAACATGGGCCACCTTGTTGGTACCACCAGCTTGTTGCGACCATATATGCACGGTTACTTCGTTGCTTCGAAGCTCTACGAGCAAGCCCGCCTTATCGCGAACCCATACGTATGGGAAGAGGAACGCACCAAGAAGATCAAGGAGAAGGTTGAAAAGGAGCGCGAGAGCAGAATCAGAGGCAGCGGCAAGAAGGTCAAGGTCAACCAGAACCTCGTGGATAAGATGCTCAAGAGACAGGAGAGGAGAGAGAAGGTCGATGAGGACAGGGGTGTCCTGGGCGACGATCGTTTCGGCAAGCTGTTCGAGGATGAAGAGTTCGCCGTCGACGAGAAGAGTAGGGAGTTCCAGATGCTCAACCCCAGTACCAAGGTTGGAGACGGAGCGCCCAGGCCTCGCGGAACCAAGGAGAACAGTAGCGATGAGAGTGAAGGCGAGAGCGAAGACGAGATCGCGGCCAAGCCGAAACCCGAGATGCGCATTTCTTCATCCTCGTACAAGAAGTCCGGACATCAAAAGAGGGATACTGCTTTGGGATCAAGAGCGCAACCAAGTGGTCGGGGTGACAGGAAACGGGGCGACGTGGTTGGTGAGAGACAAATCACGTTTGCGCCAACGGTCAAGACGAAGGAGAGGGAAGCGAAGCCGGAACAACCTAAGCAAGGCAAACGAGACAACAGGCGAAGTGCAAGTGGAAATGTATTCCGACAACTATAAGTCTAGCTACCTCATGAAATACCCGATATACCCAAAGCGCCTTGCTAGTCCCGTATCCACGAGCGAATTAACGCCGAACCAACCCGTCAATACACATAACCCATCAGTACATATCTCATCGACCCCACTAATCTCTCATCACGACTACCTCTCAGTCTTCCTTCCCCACTTGGCAAACTTGCTAGGCGCTTTCATCTCAATCGCATCCGCCTTTATATTTGCCTTTTCGAGATCCTCATTCGTTATCCTTGGCGTCGGAGGCACCTCGTCAATCTTCGACATGCCCCTCGAGTTTCTCTTGGGGTTGCGCACGTTCTTTGGGAATTCGGATCGGCGTGGAGTAAGAGCAGTTGCGACGCGCTTGGCGGACTTTCTGATACTGGCGCGGATCTCCCAGGACCTCTTCTTCGCCAGGTAAAATAGGACAGACGAAACAACTGAGAATGGTCAGATAGAGGCTCGCTGGAGTATCTATGGTCAACATACCTCCGAATACCACGACAAATCCAACGACAACACCAATTGCGATAATTCCTCCCCTCGATATGGTGACAGACCCGCTACTCGGACCAGCAGCGCCGGCGTCGTCCCCACTTGGAGTGTTAGATGCTGGTACAGGATCTGTGAATAGGGCCGCGAATTCCTTCGAGGCAGAGGCTTGAGCGGCAGACATTTCGGGTGTATTACCAGTCGGAGTTGGAGTTGGCGTATTGTTATCTTGGGCGAAGGTCAAAAAGGCAAGATGTAGCCAGCAGCAGGCGGTAAATAGAATTGAAGACCCCATTATATCGTGACAGCGACCCCTCCCAATATATGAATGGCAGCAGTGAGATGTTACTCTGTGGCGCGCAGAATCGAGATTTAGCCAGCCGTCCCGCGTGTGATAGTGATATTGACTGATTCAGCGAGGGGGCGCACAAATGTAACGGTGATGGGGTGAAATGTGCGGCCATGCCTGTTTTATGGGCTTTCTGTACGCATATCATCACGCCAGGGACGGCCAGTAATTGGGTCTCCCTCCCCATCCTGCCAAGCTGTGAAACTGCGAGTTGAGATATTCTCACCAGGGGATCCTTCTCTTGATGCCGATCGCGGTTGTGATTGGCGAGAGTCAATCGTTGCCGCCGACGCTCAGCGCTTCGGTGGTGAGCAAGGGTCGTGGTGCGCCAATGAGAGTGCGAGGCTTGGTGATGAGTTTAGCGGGCAGGACGACTGCCGGTGCGTGGAGACACCACTCCATACCACGCTCCACACCACAGCTGTCAAAGTCGACACTTACAATCTTACCCAAGGTCTTGGAAACGGAGAGTGCACAGGATTGACTCTAATATTAACCTTCTGACGCCGAATGTATGGCCTTGGCCGTTGGATTGTCGACCCAAGGCATTCTTATCAGTCGTTCGTTGGAGAACTTGGCACTTCGTCGATGTTTGCCGCAGTCCACTCGTCGCTGCTTGAGGTCGTCGTCATCATCCATGATCTCCAGAGCGGCTGGTGAATCGCCCATCAAATGCGCCGTGGTGATCGGCGCCTAGCTTTGGCTTGCGGTGAGGGCAGACGTGGCTTTGTCGCCGAGCCAGGTTTCGACATCAACACAACTACTGTGGAGGGAATGAACAGGAACTGTAAGTTTTGAGGTCTCTATCTCAACCCTTACGATGATATCTGAATCTATTCAGCCATGAGACTTGTTGTATGTTGAAGTATGGAACCATATCTCATTTCAATCCTCATCGCCGACCTATGTGACGGCGCCTCCAGTCTACCCATGGGTTTCAACTATGGAACAGATGTGTGCCCTGCATCCGTTCTCCCAACGAAGAAAGGTGCCCTTCAAATATGTTTGTGCTTCTATTTCCCTCACTTCCTCATGTTGGTGCGGTAAAAATAATTATATTAAGCGCCTGCCCACAAATTTATCCCTGGCTTCTATTTTCTATGTCGCAAGCCCTGAAAGCCACGAATCCTCTATGCACTGCAAAATATTACCATGGACCTCCCTCTATTTATGGATGTCCGACTGTGGAATATATTCAGCGAGGCAGACCCGTGATATTCTGATATCTCCCATGTTGTCCCTTGAGGAGCCATCTTGTCTCTCCCCAATACAGTTACAACAGGTAATGGCGGCCTCACTTCATATTTATACATTTATCTGAACGTAAATTATTATACAAGCGTGGTTACGTTGTAAATACAATTGTATTCCATATGGTAGTGCAGTGATGTGGTGTTGTTTCTGTTGATTCTTGGCAGTCACGATGACCTGTATCGTTCCTTCCTTCCGAAGACCAAAAATCGTAGTATCCTACTACAGCATCCGATTTACCCATCCGTCTGTCACTGCCATCAAAGTTTAAAACTATCCGCTCGTCCACTTCTTTCTGTTCTTCTATCCTTCACTTTCTCTCCGCAAAATCGTTTGTATTTGCTCTGCTCTGCCTTCCTTCGCCTTCTCTTTGCCCAAACTCCTTCGTAGTTCACTGTCTACGAAGCTAAAGGTATTTTTTGGAAGGTGTACCGGCTTCAGACGGGCATCTACAACGCCAGGTGAGCCAGGCAGACCCGTTCAAGTAAGTTTTTTGAAGCACATTTAACATAACATAATATAGCAGCAACGTGGAATTCCGAAACAACTGAGCTGTGACTACAGCCACATCATGAGGCTTGGTTGACGCCATGGATGAGCCTATGCAAGATGTCTGTGCAGATCCCATCAAAAATGGTGCTGAGGAAACCCAGTATGTTTCTGTCGAGATTGACACCCAGGCGACCGATGGATACGATGACGCTTTGCTTGACAAGGACTCATTCAAGCAAATCTCAAACGTAGAGCCAAAAGCCCTTCCAGTGCCCAATCCAGAACCTCGATATGCAGTGCCACTAGATCAAGATGAGCCTGTTATGGACTTCAAATTCGCAAAGCCGGCTCATACAACACCCATCTTCAGGCCCACCAGACCCAGTGCCAATGCCACCAGAGTTCCTTCACGCAGAGGCCCAACCTCCTCGTCCGAAATATGTAGCGGTACCCAGGAACCTCATCGTAAGAACCCATATGAGTTTTTGCCGAAACTACACTAACTATTCTCCAGAGGTAAGTACGACAAATGGGCCACGTACAATTAGTGAAGCCAAGGTGTTCGTAGAAGCTACTATGAAAAACAACGAGGCTGAACCGGCGATGGAATTTGAGGCAAGCCAACGCCCTGCTCTCAAGCAAAAGGACTCAAATGCCCAACTTTCAACAAATATACCTACGGCACAACAGAAGCGAGGGGTTAGCTTTGCTGGAGGTTCAATTGATACTGATCGGCAACCCATTCAGTTAGTATATAAGCCCTATATTCCAAGCAGCTCTAACATGTGTTTGTAGGTATCTGAGACCACAGCAGACTCGACCGTTCACATCTATGTCTCTCCCGTTCCCAGACGTACAGTCTCAGACCAAGAAGATATATAGGTCAGCATTACGCAGAACAACCCCGCCACAACAATGTGCACCTTCCCCAGGACATGGATCTCCCTTTGGTCCTAATTTCGAGAACCGAGCACAGTCGCCGGCTGCCACCGGCGATACTGACTATGAGCAACTGAGTTCGCACACACCATCCAAATATATTGCCAACGAAACGTGCAGGGCTAGCATTTGTTACACAGATAATGATCGGATTGGAAAGTTGTCTCGTGCAAATATGCCTTTCCCTGAGACTACGTATTCAGCGAACCAACATTCAGACGGCAATAGCCAAAGAATGCACGAAAGCAGCAGGCCAACAGTAGCTAATAAATTGGGACGCAAAAGAGATCTAGAGATCAGCAGTCCTTGTGTCAACCTACAAAGCAAAGCCCAGGTCAGCCCTGAATTATCTCCAGAAGGGCATAATCTGAAGGAATCGGCCGATGGTCGTGGGCTCACAACACAACAGCGAGAAGTTACAACCTACTCTGGACAGGCCAGCAATCTATCCAACGAACTACTCCAGGGCATAGAGGCTCACGTGGAAAAAGAGAAACAAAAATTATTTGAGCAGATGCAAGAAAAAGATGCAAAAATCAATGAAGTCTCCAAAAAGAACGAGGATTACGAGGAAACCATCAATGAGCTTAGAAGAACCAATGCATCTCTATCTGAAAGGTTTGCAACGATGAGAGAGAAAGCAGATGCGCTAGATGATAGTCTAAACTCGCAACTTGAGGAGCACAAATCACTTGGAGATTTTGTGACAAAGCATAAATCACAAGCTGTAGAATACAGGCACGAGGCAGAAAACATGAGAATGTCACTCAATGAGGCAAAGAGCAACCTTCAGAGCCTTCAACTCTACCAGCAAAATTCCAAAGCTAGGTTAGAAGAAACCAGAGTGCTAGCCATAAGCCGTAAGTCAACTCCACGGTGTTCTATAACTTTATTAATACAGGCCACAGAAATGGAAAGTTTCAAGTCGGTGAAAGAAAGTCTCGAGACGTACAAAACCAAGCTACAAGAGGAAATGGAGAAGTCGCGACTGCTCCAAAAAGAGCTCAAGGCACAACATCTAGAGGGAGGTCTGAAGGATACCATCAAAGACCTTCTTGATAGTCACTGCTTGAGCGTCAGCGACCGGCTAGCTATTCAAGAGAACAAACTATCGGAGGCTATCAGCAATACTGACAGAGAGAATCAAAGCAGGCTTTCTGACTGCCTAAGACTACTTGAGTCGACAACAGGAAATCCTCCACAGGCACCAAAGGAGGTGCTGGAATTGACGGGCCTAATTGAAGCCCTGTCTACAAATATCAACGATCGTCTCCAAAGCGCAGACGATGGCAGTGAGACCTTGCGAAATGCCGGAACTGAGGTTATGGAAGCATTAAAGGCTCGCGTTGAGGCTCTCTTTGAAATACAGGATTCCAGGAAAGAACTTGACGACCGGATATCATCTCTGAAGATTGATAATGCACGTCTAGAATTAGTCTCTAGAGGGCTCGAAGAAAGAATTCTAGAGCTTCAGATTCAATTGACCGCCAAGGAAATCGAACTTGACAGGTGCCGAGCAGAGTCCAATGTGAAAACTGAGTGGAATCGGACTCAATTGGATGATAGGCAAAAGGAAATCGATAGATACCGGGAAAACCTAGGCACAAAGGTGGATGAGCTACGAAAGGCCCAGGGAAAGATAGAATCTGGGTCTGTTGCTCAAAATAAGCTGACAGATCTCCAAGCAACCCATGCAAAGGCTGTCAGTGACTTGGCAGATGTTACAAAAAAGTTGACGGACTGCGAGGCGGCTTTGGCGGAGCAAGGAAAAGCAGCCCAAGCTATGCAAGTGAAACACGCAGATCTCGAAGAAAGACTGAGTTCTGCAGAACAAACAGCTATTGATGTCGAGCAAGAGATTTCGCAACTCAAAGCAAGCGCAAGTGAGAGCCTCAGGAGACAAAGGGTGGAAGCAGAAACGGATAGGAGGAAGTCCCTAGAGTCTGAAAAGAGGAGTCATGTGCAAAAGGCTTCAAATCTCCTCCGTTTACGAGTAGAAGCCGAAGCAATTGCAGAAGGGCTAAAAACAGAGTCTAAAAAACTTGAAGGAGACGTGGCAAAGAAGGATCAATTGATACGAACCCTCGAAACGGAGAAGGCCACCCTTGAGGGTAAACACAAAGAACAGGCAGAGAGATTGGCCCAATTAGACCAGTGGTCTAAATCTCAAGCTAACGAATGCCACTCATTGACCGATGCTGTGAAGTCAACCGCCTTTGATATAGCCCAACTTGAAATAAAGCTTAAACAGAGTGTAGAAAAAGCAGCTGCGGATTCTCGAATCGTGAACAATATCACTGATACCGTTGAGGCTATCAAGCGCGAATATCTCGTAGTTACGAGCCGCTTGGAGTCATACGAGGGAATTGAAGCCAAGGTCCAGGACTACTGCCGGAAAGCTGGCATACTCTTCGAAGCCAACGCAGCACTAGATGCAATTTTAGAGATTCTTGCTGGATCTGAGAGTCGAGCCTCAGGCGTCGCCAGGACCCCATCGCAAAACAGTGGCCTCAGTAGCGGGACTAAATCATGGGCCTCTAATGGCCAGGCTACCTCTTTTACTCCTAAAGTTGTGCGTCTTCAAGTCCCGGATTCACCTGAAATACCGGACTCTCAGACGCCTTCTGCACCAAATTCAAGCCCGTTGCCGAGACAGGGAGTTAGAAGCAACATTTCGCAACTCAATCATGTCCTTACCAACACAACCATTCCCATCAAGGGCCATTTTGGGGAGATTATCAAAAAGTTTAACACCCAAGTGGCTGGATACCGCGAATCAAGAACTATAATGGATCCAAAAGATGACCGTCGCGACTATCCGTTACACGCGCCCGAGATCGAAGACAGCCAAGATAAAGGCGGCGGATTCACTCGCAGCCCCAGCTACAGCCCACTAAGTGAGACGAACTCTAGCGAATTTGATCAACCTGACGACTACTATATGCTGGCTTCCGATCGCACAGAAAATAAAAAGGGGCGGATGGAAGAGACGACCAGAGGACAACGTCCAACAGGAGCTTCCAAAAAGGCTGATGTTAAACCACCTAAAGCAGAAGAATATAAGCCATCGTCCAAAGTGCAGGTCACAATTGGCCCAATGAAAAGCTGCCTAAAGCAAACCTCGCCCATAAAACATTCGGTGGATGATTTGTCACTGTTGCCGAACGATACAGTTAAGACGCCACTGTCGGATTCAACGTCAATAAAACCACGGCCAAGCCGACAAATCTCAAAGGCTCGATCGGCATCAATTTCCAAAGTCCAAGACCCAACCAAGAAATTTCCTTCTGATAGCAATCTTATCCGTGGTGGAAGTACTCCGAGGTCCGATTCTAACCCTTCTTCAATAATCTCTACGCGACCCAAGGGCATTAGTTCCGAATATAACCTCCGAAAACGTCACAGGAGTTCGGCCTCAAGTGTTATGGGATCTGAACCTCCTACCAAGCAAACAAGATTGTCGCTCCCTGCTGGCCAAGCGTTTCGGCGTGTCTCGCCCTTCGTCTCAGAGGCGAGCAAAAGGCGAGAGAGCGCGGGGCCATCTCTTGGGTCCCTATAGTGATGGATTGTTGGAATTTCTCGCAAGGTCGAAAACATATTTCTTATTATATATTTAGCAGGCCCGCCTACGAAGCCTGGGGGGTTGAAGCTTTATTTGCTGGAGAAGGCGGTGTCGAGCTTGTGGAGGGGAGGATCCGATTGCAGATGATGCACCCTATGTTCTTTATATTGACGTTGCTGAAAGAGGACATTCCTGTTGCTATATCATATTGGTGATTGATATACTTATGAGCTTGTAAGATCGATTTCAATCGATTTTGAGGGGCAGAGAAGGAACGGGATATTTGTTAACATAGCTATTGCTGTCACTTATTCATGTCAAGGGGGTATCAGTCGCCCAAAAAGAAGGGGGCATATGAATCGCTGGGAAGCTATAGCACCACATTGCACAAATAACGAGACAAATATGGCTGGAATGAGCTTGTTGCTTTTCAACATTTGCTCTGGCTTCGAGGAGCCTCTGGCTTTAGATATCTCTTTTATACACTATCAATCCATCTCAAGCTTGTCCCAACAAACGCCGTGAATGCCGTCATGCCATATAATACAACCATTCCTCCTCCCCCACGGGGTCACCCTGAGCTCCGCAAAGCTCCTCCTCAGTCCAACCCCCCTGGCCTTGTCCCTCCCCAAGCCGCCCTCTCCTCGAGATCGTATCCCCTTAACACCGCCTACTTCTTCCTCTTCTGCTCCAGAAACAGAACCTGTTTGCGCACTGTCATGCCATCGTTAGCAAAAGCCCTCACAATCCGCCTAAAGGCGCATGGAGCTCCAAACGTACCAACAGGATCGTATTTCAGCATGCTCAGCGGGCGATGCACGCGCGGGCGGATTAACGTCTTGTAGTAGCCTGTCATGGCCATGGAGATGAGGCGCACGGCAATCGTGCGGGATTTGGCTGCGGGAGGGGGTTAGCTGTGTTCTCTTCTCTTGGTTGAATGTTCGGTGCGGTTGTTCGCGGTTGAGTCGGTCTGGGTATAGCTCCCGTAGAGGGAGGGATTATGGAGGCGCGGGCAGATGCGCGTAAGCGCTCCGTCGAGTAGAAGGGGGATGCGTACCTTTTTTTGCCATGGTGAGGGTTGTGGTGGGGAATTGAGGCGTGGGTTGTGAGGCTTCGAGATGTCGTCGGGATTTGGGGATTGGGAAATTCTAGGTCATGTGATCTTGATTATTTTATTGCGGCCATATATTTATGGTTACACATTTTGAGCGCCCAGGCCACTGTTGCCTGAACATGTGATCAAGCGATCCCTAATTGGGTCTAAGTGGTCCCATAAAAACAGCTGATGCCTATAATTACCCACACGTGATACCGTGTTAAGTTCGCGTCGGTCGATCTTTCGGCCCAAATCACCAATAATTTGTTCGAGAGCATGGGATTGTGGCTATGATGCCTCAATGCTTCGTATGGGTAGGTTCGGCTTCTCTGTCTCTAGATTTCTATAAAACTATGGTATTTCCCAATTCCTCTCTTTCATTCTTCAATTGAAGTCCTTTTCACAATAGAAGCACCTCTGTTTGTTACTATCAACCACTCATACTTCCTTTCTCTTCCGCAATGGCTGCCACAGGCTTGATAGACCGATATCTGGCTCTGCCAGGAGAGCTTCAATCTATGATCCTCGCTTTCTGCACAAACAATGATCTCGTCTGTCTTAGTCTTGCCAAGTATATAGTCGCTCTCTCTTCAATTGCAAAGAGTCCTCACTAACTCACCCAGCAAAAAACTCCATTCCCTCTTCGCCCTTCCTAAACCAGCGTCCCTTTTCAAAAACGAGATCCTTGTCTCGCCCCGCCACTTAGAACTTCTACCCATCCCCCACCAATGCTACACACACTCGTGGGCAGAGAACAGTGTCCGCCCCTTCGACAGATTCTACGAGCACTTGTGCAGACCCAAAGGGTGTTTTCACGATGAAAAATTCGACTGCGAGTTATGGACCCGGCTGCGTGACTGGATGCCAAATAACACACGCTACTGCGGCGGATGCCGCCGATTTACGAAGCGTGATAAGAGACGGCGGAAGGGAGCTTGTAAGTCAAATTTTCTACTGTTTATATAGACGGTGCCATTAACACCATGCAGGCAAATGCACGCGGCCAGGCCGCCAGCCGACGGGCAACAATTGGACCTACAGGAAGTATATAGGCTTCCACAGGACCTTCTGGAAACTACACTATACCGAGGCGGACCTGGCGAAGGTGGTACGGCGATACCTGGACCCGCGAACGAATACTTCGCCGTATGGACTGAGAGAACGTATAAAGCCATCTCGGAAGCTGATCGAGCACACAAGCAACCAAAACTATACCCAGGACTCGAGGGGAGTGTGGTGCGAGAACTGATTTTACCTGAACCTACATATGGATGGCCAACTGTACGATATGATATGCCCAGGGGTCCACGAGAGTGATGACGACGACATGATTTCACGAACTGACGATCAGTATATGACGGAGAATATATGAGGGAGTTTATGTGCATATTATTACCCTATTTTTATCTGCTTTATAGCGCGTTACAAGCATAGCATAGCGACTGGCGTTTATCAAAATCCACATTTACTACTGCACTATTGCTTCCCCATCACCACCCTTGCTCGCCATGCTCTTTCACTTCTCAAACCCACCTCTCCACCCCCGTCCTCTCACACCTTCATTCTACCTCACCCGCCTCCCAACCCCACCCCCACGCCACAACCATGAGGGGAAAGAAAAAAGCCTCAACCCCCGGCACCAGGCACGCAAACCCGACAATCCTCTCCTCCGTCTTCTTCCTCATCTCACGTGACACACCACCCAATCCCACCCACACCACCACAGGGGCCTGCCACGTGGGCGAAACGGCATTTGCAGGCGCGGCTGGGGCGGGATTTGGGCGTGGAGTGGAGCCCGGCCATGTCAGCTCAGGTCAGCGCAGATAAGGCAAACCCGGTATGCCACGGACGCAGCGGTCTGTGGATGGATACTTTATTAGGAGGGCGGCGAGTAAGTGGACGAGGAAGGGGAGGTGGGTGGTGAGGGGGGATTGTACGGTTGTTTGTCCGTCTAGGGGGGGGGGTGAGGTTGTGATGGGCGACGCGTGGCGGGAGGGATGGGGAGGGGTTACTGCTGCTGGTGCTGGTGCTGGTTGTCAAGGGAGTGAGTTGCGGTGGAGTGTGCAGCGGTGACTAAAGTCAGCAAACAAACGCTTACCTTGCACCGCCGTACAGTGCATTTTCGTCTGCCGCATCACAACTCGGCTCCCGGGCAGCGCACCTACCCCCTACTCCCTACCCCAACCCCTTAGTGCAGGCGCACGGATCCCTGGCAGGGCGGGCAGGTCAGATGACCGGTGCCGATCGTGGCTGCTTCGGCGAGGGCGGGGGAGATTGGGGGTGTTGGCGGGGTGGGGGAACTTCGGAACCCTGTTTGTTGTGCATTGAGTTGGGGTTGGTGGTTGGGTTTGATATCTATGGATGGATGGATGGTGAGGGAGGAAGTAGGTTACGAGATAGTTGAAGCGTGAAGAAGCGTTGGTTGCCCAGGAGGAGGGGGAGGATGGGGGAGTTACATCGGCGGGTGATCGGCGCGCTCGAGCTGGCGTGGAGAAAGGGGACCTGGACCTGGTAACTGCCGCTGCGGAACTGGCGCGGAATACCCCCAAAGAGGGAGGAAGTGTAAAGCTGGGCATCGGCGTGGTGGCGGGGGGAGCGGCCGGTTACGTTTGGTGAAGGTGTTGGAGGGGTTGCATGGCGGTGGTGGTGGCATGAAACGGGAGGAGGGTGGTTGAAACGGCTGGGGGTGGGGGAGGGTGGATTGGGAGACCGATGCTTTGGGTTTGGAGGGGAATTGGGGGGGGGGATTGGCAGGGCTGGGGGCGGGCAGAGGCGAGAGTGCTGATGAAGATCTGGACGAGGGGGGATGGGATGAGGAGTTTGGAGAGGGACGGGGATGGGTGAGATCTATCTCGCTCTGTGTGTGCTGGCGATGGAGGCTGTGGTTGGAGCGGGGACACCGGTGTGGGTGGGAGAGTGAGGGACGGATCGGATGTGGTGTTACGGCTCATATCTGCTGTAATCTAGCCGGCGACTTTTTTTGGACGGAGAGTTTACCAGCCGTGTCACCTGGGCAGGCTACACAAAAAGGCATTTATCGATAGATAGTCGGAGACACTAGCCGTGGGCTCCGCAGTTGCTCGGCCGTGGCCATGGCAGCTAGTCTGTCTGGCAGTTGTTTGCTGGGAGTTTGAGAGACGTGTTGGAATTGTGGAGAAGGAAGGGAGGAGTTGAGTTGTGGAGAAGAGAGAGGGTCGGGAGACGAGAAAGATGTCGATATAGGGAAGAGATGGGATAGGAGGGAGATAGGAGAGGAGGGTTAGTGCTTGGTTAAGTGTGGTACGGAGTGACAAAGTCCCCCGCTGTTCTGTTGTGCTGGTTGTCCACTGGCTTACTGTACAGCACGCTACAGCACACCACACCAGGCAATATCACGGCAACCTTCGATCCCTGTCTTGCCATGTGCGATGCGATGCAGGCAAACCCTCATTAACCCCTGCGTCTCTTGGGGATCCTGCCACGAGTGCCACGCCTTTCCAAGGGGGGGGGAAGGGGGTAGCAGGGAGCGGTACTTGGGTGAGTGGAATGCGCGGTGCCGAACACAGATGTACCGGAGATGTCAGCGGAGGTGCCGAGGAGAAGAGTTGAGAGATTATCGAAAATTTTCCGAGGTTGAAGTTCCGATAGGGGTGGATTACTATTCACGGGTCCGGGTCCGTCGAACTACTGTTTTTTTTGGGGCAGTCTCACTGCCATTTGGATTGTTTTTTCAGGAGATGGACGACGGGGACGGGGGGATGCCACACCGCACGCATGGTATGTGCTCGCTCTAACTACGCTGTGCAGGCAGGCAATAAGAGACATGTCGCACACGGCTACGGCTGTACCGAGACTCCACGATCTCAGCGAGATTGCGGTATGAGGGATCATCGCGATTGAAGGCCATTTTGAGGATGGAGGACGTACGATGTTGGGGTTATATAAGGAGGCGGCAATATCAAAATATCCGCTTATACGACTCGGTGTGATCCGTGCTAAGGAAAGTAGGGGATGGAAATTGAAGCTATACATAGTATGCTGACAGCGTGCAAGGTATCTACCTACTACTATAGTATGGTTTGTTTGAAGAGAAACCTTACTTGGTGTGCAATATTACCACCAGAGTACAAGTACTATATCTGTACGAATGCCAGGGAAGTTTAGTTGCCTGGGGACAAGGAACAAGGGCATTCAGAGTGACATCGCTCGAAAGTACCCATCACAATTGCAAGCCACAAGGTGGGGTGCAGGAGAGTAGGGAGAGTACCTATTCGTGGAGTACTGTCCTATGGCCGTCACGGCGTTTGAAGGGTGAGACAGCGTATGGATTTTTGTGTATGGATGGGAAAATGCGTGGTATGGGACTGGGCCAGGTAGGTGGATGGATGATGGCGGTGGATGGAGAAGGCATGGCAAACACATGTCTTACCCGTTTCCTTGTGCTATGTGCAGTGTTACTAAAAGTACTTGCGTTTGTATGGTGATCTTGCCCTGGGAATAAGTACTTTTAGTAGTATAGTAGTGTAGTACTGCAATATTCTCCAGTATGCATCTCCTTGTACAGTAAAGTCAACAAAACCCTTAAGACCCTGATATTCTACACAACAGACAGGGCAGAACAGGACCGACAAACAGAACACAACTGAACAGAGTAATAGAGTAGAGGAACAACAAATTCACTTTAATCTCACTCTGCTCTGACTCTGCTTCTTCTCAAACTTACTCGGAATCAAAGTCAGCACCATCACCACTACGGCCTTCTAGCCCTTACACTACTACTACTCCAAACTAACTCCAGCACTACTCCATCACCATTACGCCACTACTAAAAAGTACCTGATTCTTCCTTTATGGGGCACAAACTTCCCTCGATCATCCACTACCAACCAATTCCGCCAACGAAGTCATCGCTAACCTGCTAAACTGACTAAACCGACTAAACCGACTAAACCTACCTAAATCTCCCTAAACCTCCTCCAAAAAGAAGTGGAGAGAGTCGAGAGACAGAGAGAGAGAGAAGTCGAGAGTGGAGATTCCACAAAGGAACGTCCCCATCCCTTCCCTCTCACAGAACCACCACCACCACCACCAGCCACCAGCCAGCGACGACGGCGACAATCTTCTCTCCTTCCTGACCCCCATACCGCCCATACCGCCATTTCCGTTTATTCCCATCCTGTCTGAGCCTCCGTTTGATGCTGCGTCAGCCCGGAATATCCTCCCCATATCCCCCCAATCCTCTACAATTGCACCACCACTCTTAGCTCCCGCAAAAACCGACACTCCATACCTCGCTCTCGCCCTCTCCCGTTCTTTCCCAAGATTCTCCACGTTGCCGCGGCCGTGCCTGGTGCGAACTCACGAAACAAAACGAACAGACGAACCTCCCGCTCTTTCCACCCTTCTCGAACGCCCGCTCTACGCCCCCTCGACGCCTCACCGCCGTTGAATACCGTCGGATCGTCGACTTCGGGCTCTTGTCTCACATGCTCCCGATATCAACAGCTGCAACTACGACCGCGGCCCCCCGCTCCGAACAGCCTCACTCCCAGCGCACCACCGTTCTGCTCTGTGCCAGCGGATCATACCACATACCCACGAGCCCTGCAAACTAGAATGTGCAGTCGCCGAATGCTACTTTCCTGAGCGTTTTTTTTTTATAAAGTGCCCGCTATCCCTGCCGGATCTGCCAGCCGCCTGTTAAGGCTACATTTGCGACGATGGGAGCGAGCCAGTCTTCGACGTATTGCCCGGGCGACGATGGTATGTTATAGCCTTCTCTGTGGGATCATATTTGCCCATTGTCTCCTGTTATAGTCAATGGCAACTGCTAACACTTCATCTCGCAGTCGGCCTCAATCACTTCACCCTCGGACGTGTTGTGGGAAAGGGTGCTTTCGGCAAAGTCCGCATCGTGGAACATAAATACACGAAACTGACGTTTGCGCTGAAGTATATCCGAAAAGACGACAGTCAGTACATACTCAATGATTACCCCTCGACATCCTGCTGATTGAGATATAGTTGTACGAACCGAGAGCGTGAGGAATATAATACGAGAACGCCGAATGCTGGAACACCTGAACCATCCGTTCATTTGCAATTTACGATACTCGTTTCAAGATACCCAATACATGTGAGTATTTAGGGATATGCTACACCAATGGGAAACAGCATGCTGACTTGTTTGAAGGTACCTCGTTGTGGATTTAATGAGCGGAGGTGATCTGCGATTCCACATTTCGCGCAAGTCGTTTACCGAGGACGCAGTCAAGTTCTGGATCGCGGAGTTGGGATGCGCGCTGAAGTATATCCATAAGCAGGGGATTATACATAGGGATGTGAAGCCAGACAACGTGTTGCTGGATTCGGAGGGCCATATCCATTTGGCAGATTTTGTATGTGGCACCAGCGAATATAAGGAGGGGCACAACTGACTGGCTTACTAGAATGTTGCATCGGATTATACGCCCGGAAAACCCCTGACGAGCAAGTCGGGGTCACAACCATATCTATCGCCCGAAGTTTGGGCAGGAACAGGATACGGCCCGGCTGCGGATTGGTGGTCGTTGGGCGTCCTCTTCTACGAGTGCATTTACAACAAGGTGAGAAATTCGCAACATTATACATATCCAGCAGTTCCTAATCCCCCAACAGAGACCATTCGATACGCACAGCACCAAGGGCCTCGGCGAGCTAATCATGAACGCCAACCCCAGCTTCCCCGTCACCTCCCCCCCAGTCACAATGCCATGCATGCACGCCGTCAGCTCAGCACTCGAGCCCGACCCAACCAAGCGTCTCGGAGCGACATGGCAAAGCTTCATCGACAACCCCTTCTTCCGCTCCGTCGACTTCGAGGCCCTAGAGCGCAAGGAGATCGAGCCCGTCTTCGTGCCGTCAAAAGATAAGACGAATTTCGACGCCACATACGATCTGGAGGAGTTGCTCCTCGAAGAAGCGCCCCTGGAGGCACGCACACGCCGACAAAAACCCAGGGAACCGCTCGCAGAGGGCGCGACGGAGAAGGAGATCCGAGAGGATGAGCTGTACCGCATGATCGAGACAGGATTCATGCCCTTCGACTACACCCTCGCCGCGTACAACCGGTTCGTCCCCCGTTCCCCCCCCCCCTTCTCTCCAAAACCCACACTAACTTTATTTCCCACAGCTTCCAAGAATCCGACGAAGCAGCCATCCGCGCCCGCAACCCACCCCAAAGCACCACCACAACCCCCGGCTCCACCCCACGCAACAGCGAAACCGCACCCTCGGCAATGATGCGCTCCAAATCCCCCGGCAGCGGCGGACCACCCACCGGTCGTCGTCGCACTCCGTCCGTGTCGATTAACGGGAATGGGAATCCTAACAACAGCAACGGTAGCGGGCCAAGCAATGGATATGGCAATCCCAACGGTTACGGATCCTCTCCGCCATCAGACCACAACGCGCCTGTGCGCCTCGTGTCCTCCAAAAATGGAGGGTATAGAGTCAGCCCCACCACGAACCCCTACGACGTCCCCCCCGTCCCTCACCTCCCCCCTCCCCAAGCAGGCGCCAAACACCGCGCCAACGAGAGCACGAACCGGTTGACGCGCCAATCCAGCAGCTCGCGGATGGCGAGTAAAGGGGGTGGATTATCGGTTACCCTTGGGGAGACGGGGAGTTGGAGTGAGCTTGCTAAGAGAGATACGACGCTCCCGGCTGATGCGAAGGATATTGGTGGTGCGGTCGGGCAGGGACAGGGGGCGCCGGGGAAGCCGAATGGGATGTTGGGGTTTTTGAGTAGGAAGAAGGGGAGGGGACATAGTCCAAAACCGCAGGAGAAGGGGGTGTTGGGGAAGGAGGGGGCGAGGGTTGTGATTTCGCAGGGTTGAAGAAGGGGGGGTTGATGCTGTGATGCATTCATTCGCCTGCTGGCCGATTTATTTCTCCAGTTAATGGAGTTTGTTCGGTCCCTCGATCACCGAACCGACCGACTAGGCGGACCGTCTATCGCGATTGGGAAAGTCTGACAAATCGACGGATACGTGATGGTCTACATTATACCTGGTGGATTTCCGATCACCTTCGCGCCCGTACCGGTGTTCATACCTCTACACTTAACTCACCTCTTCCCTCTCTCCGGCGGCTTTTGTTTGGTTTATTGTCACTCCGACTCGACTCGGATTCGGTTTTATGCATGGCATTGCGCGGCGCCCTTTCATACTCTGCTTTTCTGCTTTTAGGCTCCTCCTCACAACTGCGGGTTTACTCGACAACACAACACCTAGTCACGTCGTGGTTATATCCCTCTCGTTCTTTTAATTGGTTGGCGATGGGATGCGCGTCGACACGGGATGCAGACGTGTCGCGGAGGAAGGAAGTAGGACATATCGATGAGGGAAGCACAAGGGGATGAACGCATGAGATGGGGGATGATACCACAAGGAACAGCAGAATATTCTCCCAACGAAAACGAGACGAAAGAAGTACACAACGGCTCCTCATCTTCTTCTTTTTTTGTTGGTTGGTTGTATGTATGGACCGGGCAGGGTATGCCCGATCGAACGAAGGGCGTTTATTTTTTCACGTGCATCCTCGCGATTTGGCTTTGTTGATCTGTTTTTGTTTACTTTGCTCGCTCGGTTTTGTTTTTGTGCTTTTTGATACCAGGGGGTGAAGGGAATCAGTTGGATGGATGGGATGGATGGCATGATGGTGGGAGTGGAGGAGGGGTGGAAAAGGGGGTAGGCAGGCTGGGAGGGGGGGTATATATGCGTCTGTGGTATGGGGGGAGTGTATAGTGGTGGTGGTAAATAGTTGTTGTGGATGCCCCAGGGGAAGGGGGGTAGTTAATATTGAGGGGGGAGGGGGGGGATGAATACAAATACCATAACTACATAACCTTACAGACAAGACAGTATGATGTGATGTGATGTGATGTTGTGGTTGAAATCTTGGGATTGGGATTGTGTACTATGTTATTCAGATATCGGGTTGTCAGATATCACGTACATCCATCCACCCAGGTAGCAAGTAGGATGTCGGTGTCAGTGAGACAGCCGGGTCGCCCGCCCCCTATGTCTTGCATGTCGGGTATAAGAATCGTTTGCCTGGCTGGGCTCGGTTGGGAGAACATATGTGCTGTCTGACTGAGAGCGCAGTGGGGGGGGTGTATCGAAATTTTTGCCCATGTACTAGGGGGTGGATGGTGGGTTATGCTTATACACACAGCTGGGATTTTGACATATCGTGGCGGTTTTAATACAAAGCATAACTGTTTTTTTTTGCCCTCTCTCTAATAATTATGTATCCCCTCCCCTTGTCCTCTCCTTCTCTCACCCCGTCTCAGCTATAGCCATAGCCATCTCATCCTCCTCCCCCTATCACTTACACCTCACACCTCCCCCGTCGCGCCAACAAATCCCACCGATCCCCCGTTATAAACGGTGCAGAATCTCGCTTGGAGATGGTGCATACACATGTCATCCATCCACCTACCGTAAGAGTCGATAACCCGTATTTAACAGCTCATCATTCGCTATACCGTACCCGCCTAAGTCATCCAGCGCACCCATCCATGACCCCATCATACATGCATACAAACTACTGTATGCGCGTTGACCGCCGCCGCCGTTGCGCGCAAGCGAGCTGAGCTGACTTGGGCTGGATGTCTGGCTGGATGTCTGGAGGTCGCCTGGTAACCGATGCTGCTGTGGGTAAGCTTAGTTTTTTTACGTTTTACTGGTGCAGGAGTGCTACTTTGTTAGGGGGGTGATTGGTGGTTTAGTTGGTTTAGTAGGGGGGGTTAGGAGGTGGTACGTGTGTGTGAGGTGTGCTTAAGCGAAGGGTTTTACTGTAGCGGGATGGGATGAGGGCGACGGCGTTACCCGAGTACTGGCTGGAGAGGGATGGTGATACAGAGTGAAGGATGGGAAGGAGCCGGGTGAGGGGGGTGGTGACGAGAAGTGGAGGTGATGGCGATGGGGAGGGGAGAGGGGTTTTGTGTGAGGGTGAGGGTTCTACAGAGTAACACAGTAACACCACAGGTGCCACAAACACTCGGTGGATATACAGACCAGCCTCGCCCTCCACCGCGCTTATACGGGCTTTGCTCTCTTCTCTTCGTGCCGTGAGACCGGGGACTAAATTTAAATCTAAGTGAATCTGAGTCCAAGTCTCAATCTCAGCCAGGTCTCGGTTCGGCGCACATACCATTTAAGACGGGTGGTATAGACAGTATGTATAGTATACTGTAGTACGGCACTCTACGCGAGCTGTGGATATTATCTGATGTGATGGGGGAAGCGACGGCGCCATCGCGTAGAAACAACTAGCACTGCGGCGCGGGTGGGGTAGAGGTGCAGTATCGTGGCGGAGATCGTCGACACCGCTACGGGTTCGCTTGGCAGCGGATTGGGGTGGGATGGGGGTGTGTGACGGGTGGTGGGGTGTGGTGGGTGTGGGCTGGAATGAGGTGTAATATGGACATTCTAGGTATGTTGAGGTTGCATTCCGGACCTCGTTTAGAGAAAGAGGAGGGGGGAGGGGAGGAGGAGGAGTGGGCTATATTAGTAGGACTAAGGGTGGTGGTTGTGGTGGGATTGAGGTAGGGCGGGTAGTACATATATGTATATCTGTCCTGCTTCCTTCGTTCCTTCTATACGGCTTACTTCGCGATTATCTGCTTGCTTCCTTCGATCCTGCGATTTTTGACGTG
This sequence comes from Pseudogymnoascus verrucosus, assembly GCF_001662655.1. Classification (NCBI taxonomy): domain Eukaryota; kingdom Fungi; phylum Ascomycota; class Leotiomycetes; order Thelebolales; family Thelebolaceae; genus Pseudogymnoascus; species Pseudogymnoascus verrucosus. Next base: position 540,427 of record NW_017263656.1, read on the forward strand.
CTGTGAGGTGGGATTGTGCGGTTATTCGACGACGATATATTATTCGACGACGATATACGACACGACGATATACGACAAGGAGCGAGCAGAGAGGTGCCGGCTGATAGGACGGATACGGGAAAACTGCCGCTGCTGCTGACCTGATTATTTGTGAAACCCGAGGTGAGGTGGGAGTGCACGAGCCTGCTGAGACGGGGTCGACGACGACGACGAAGGCGTGGTGGAGAGGGGTATATTGGGATATTATATTATAGGCTGCGGTTCGGTTGTGTGAGTTGAGACGGATTGGAAAAGACGAAGGATTGAGTGAGGATTGGGAGGATTGAGAAGAATAAGGGCAAGGAAGGAATTGATTGGGTGACTTGGACGACTTACGAAGTACAAGCTGTTTGAGCAAGCCATTGAGCAAGACCATCTACGAACTACAAGACATTGTTCATCGACGACTATCAATCACCAAGGCATTGGTTGACGACTCCAAACATCAAAGAGGCCATTCGCCCGACTTCTAGACACCAACAAGGCATTGGCCAAAGGCAACCTACTACATCAACCAACCTCACCTCCTCCACTTCGCACAGGCCACTATGCCATCCCTCCTCATCTACGCCGCAACGGCCCTCGTCACCTACATCGGCTACGTCCAGCTCCACGCCCTCTTCCAGACCGTCGTGCGGAAGGGGCCGCCGGTGGCGGCGAACTCGTGGTGGGCGTATCTGAGCGGGAAGAGCGTGTCGGGGAGTGTGCTACTTGAGGAGTTTTATGAGAAGGTGAGATGATTTTTTTTTGTTTTTGTCTGGCTTGGTCTTTTGTCATGGGTGAAAGGGGGTTGGTGGTTGAAGGTGTGAGAGATGATAGGGTGTAATGCGTGTGATGCGTGTGATACTCCTGAGGGTAACGTGGAGGAGGGAGGGCATATGAGAAAGTGGCAGTGATGGAGATGCATTCAAGTCAAACAAGCCCAATACTAACAAAAATCCAGTACTCAAAAAACAATGAACCCTTCATGGCCGGCGGGCACTACGTCCTCCCCCCCTCCGTCTTCGCAGCAATACGCAAAGTCCCAGACAGCATCGCAAACTCCACACCCGCAAATGAAGACGTGAGTTCACCCCCCTCTTCCCCCTTTCCACCCACCCCCTAACACCCCCCAGGGCCTCGTCCTCGAGCCCTTCCTCGGCCACGACAACACCGACATAATCCACCTCGTCCGCACCACTCTCACCCGCTCCGTCGACGCCATGATCGCCCCCCTGCAAGACGAAATCCACACCAGTCTCTCTGCCTTCCTCCCCCCCGGCCCCCCCACCCTCCTCCCAGGCGACGAAGAATGGTACCCCCTAACCGTGCACCCCTCGACCCTCACCGCCATCGGGCGCATCACAACCCGCATCCTCGTCGGGTCAAAATACACCACCCTCCCCGCCTGGACCGACACCTTGGCGGGGTTCGCAAACGGTATCATAATCCAATCCATCCTCCTCAAAAACCTCTGGCGCCCCCTCGTCCCCTGGATCGCACCACTCTTCAACACCACCCGCCGCGTCGCCAAGCTTCGCGCCTTGATCCTCCCCGATGTGCGCGAGCTGCTCGCGAACCCGCCGACGCCGGGGACGTATCCGGATGGCGAACCGACTGTCCTGCCTATGATGGTGAATTATGTCTTATCCCGCCCCGGTTATGCCGAGGCGAAGGAATCAGAGGTGCTTACGGGGGTTATTGGACGGCTTCTTGATTTCTCCTTCGCGGCCGTGGATACGACTACCATCACCCTAACGCACTGCATCCACGACCTCGTCTCTCACCCCCCCTCTCTCTACGCTTCCCCGATCCTCGAACAAGCCCGCGCGGTGCTAGCCGCTAACGACGGGGTATGGACGACGCAAGCGCTCTCCGCGCTCCCCCTTCTCGACTCATTCATCAAGGAGTCGCAGAGGTTGCATCCGATTGGGCAGTTGTTGAGTCAGCGGAAGGTGCTTGATCCGAAGGGGTTGATGTTGATGCCGTCGGAGGGGTTTGAGGGGGCGAAACCGGTGTACTTACCGTATGGGGCGGTGACGCAGATGCCGTTGGTGGGGGTGCATATGGATGGCGGGTTTTATGAGGATGCGAGGGAATTCAGGGGATTTAGGTTTGCGGAGGATAAGGTGGCGAGGAGTCAGCCTAGTGATCGGTTTATGAGTTTTGGTCATGGTATGTTTTTGCACCAAGAACCGTTTTGCCTCGGGAGAAGAAGAATTGCTAACGGAGAACTATAGGCAAACATGCGTGTCCCGGAAGACATCTGGCGCTGGTGGTGGTGAAGCTCTTTTTGCTGGAGTTTTTGGAGAGGTTTGAGTTTAAGGAGGTGGAGAGGCCGAAGGATTGGCAGCTGGGGTTTATGTTTAATGCGGTGCCGGATATGAAGACGAATGTTTGGATTCGGCCGAGGAGGGAGGAGGAGGTGGAAGTTGAGGCGTGATGTGGAATGGAATGGGATGGTGGAAGTAATCCGGGTGTATTGGGATGGAACAGTACAAAGCCTGCCTCAGAACCAGAAGGGGCCTGGTTGGTGTTGACAAAACGTCCAACGTGGCGATGAAGGAGTGGTCGCCGGAGTTACAAGAGACGCGCAAGCGGAAAGCAATTATACGAATTTATGATTGAGATGCGGTGCCAAGTCTATCCACCCAACCCAGTCTATCCCGATCTTTCTACATCACCACCGCACTACCCCCTATATCAATTTTCCTATCCAACTACACACAATCTACCTATACTCCGCCATAAACCCCTCATGAAACTTCGCCAACCCCTCCACCCACTCCGTCCCCGGCGCCAAAAACGTGGTCCTAAAATGCAGCGTCCCCTCCTTCTGCCCAAAGCCTGCACCAGGCACAACACACACCCCCGTCGCCTCGAGCATCTTCATCGCATAAAACGCATCCGGGGTCTTCCCATCCTTCTTCGCCGCCTCAATCGCCTTCTGCGATAAGGTGATGGTGGGGAAGAGGTACATCGATCCCTGTGGAGGACCGCACTCTACGCCCTCCATGGCCTGGAACGCCTTGTGCAGCGCTGTGGCGCGGGATTGCAGACCGGCGAAGATGCCGTCGCGCTCGGATTTGTAGAGGTCGTATGATGGTTCGCCCTCGTTGGGGGGGTTGACCATCAACTCCACGAGGCATTGGCCGATGACGGGCGCGCAGAGGGAGATGCTGACGAATTTGTAGATCTGCGCTACGACTTCTGGGTCGAAGCCGCAGAGCTCGAAGTATCCACCGCGGTGTCCGCATTCGCCTACGATGCCCTTGGACACGGAGTGCAAGCTGACCAGCTCGACGGTGTCGTATTTCCCGGGCGTCTTCTTCTGCATATCCCTCAGCACGGCTTTGAAGCTGTGGAACTTCCCGATGAAGACGTTGGTTTGGTAGACTTCGTCGGCGAGGATGACGAGGTGCTCGGAGGCGGCGAGGTCGATCACGGACTCGACGTCCTCATATGACAGTGATGCGCCGGTGGGGTTACCGGGGTTGATGATGGCGATGGCGCGGACGTCGGTTCCGGCTTCCTTGGCGGTCGTGAGGGCGGAGGTGATGCTCGAGGCGGAGGTGGACCAGGCGTTCGCTTCGTCGAGATAGTAGGGGACGCAGGTGGCGTCGAGGAGGGAGAGGGTTGCGGTGTAGAGAGGGTATTGGGGGATGGGGACTAGGACGCCGGTCTTTGGGCCGGCGCAGATGACGTGAAGGAGCGTGTTGACGCCGGAGGAGGCGCCGGCGCTGAGGTAGATGGAGGAGGGGTCTGCGGGGTGGCCGTCACGTTCTGGAGGGGGGGATGTTAGTTTGGGGTTCGGGTTGGAGGGGGGGTTATGGGCGACGTACTCTCGATGAACTTGGCGATGCTCTCTTTTATCCCCTGTGGGCCAGTGCTTGCACTGTACGCACCAACGCTGCCGACTTGCTCGAGCAGCCACTTTGCGCGCTCGATGACATCTTTCTTATATCCGAGCTGGTTCAGGAGGACGTCCTCCTTCTCCAGTAGCGGGGGGTACTCGAGGAGACTCAACACCTGGCGGAAGAAGGTGATGGGCTTCTGGTCGAGCTGTTGCGGGTTGCCGATGTTGGCCGAGATGACATTGTCGAAGGGGAGGTCTTTGCCTTTGCCGCTGGCGAGTTGGGCGCGGTATTCTTCCGACCTGACGGCGAGCTCACCGCGGACGGCGTATTCGGCCTTGCGGACGTGGGGGTTGACGTTGTCGATGTTGAGGCTTCGCAGCCGCGGGGAGGTGGACATTGTGCGGTAGGTAAGGGGTGAGGAGCGGAGGATAGGTTGTTTGGCTGTGCAACAGAACTGTTAGTTTGGACGGTCGAATAAGAGATGCGTGGTGAGAAGGAGTATATAGTTGTAGGCAAAAGGAAAAATATAGATATGAGTGTGCGAGTTGACAAACTCGGACCGCGGGGGTTATAATACCCCTCCTTGCAGATTATCTGCAAGGGCCGCCAGCTCAACCACTGCTCAACTGCTGATCTTGCTGGGATGCACAGAGCGGCACGCGCGCATATAAGGATAAGGAAAAAGCAAGATGAGGCTTACCAAGTAACACAGTCTCCAAGCCGAATCTAGTCAAAGCCGAAGTTGTAGAGGAGGAAGAGGAGGAGGATCGAGATAAAGTGGTGAAGCGGTTACAAGCACCAGACGCAGAGACCCTTGATAAGGCCATGATGGCGGGGTCGACGCTCTTAAGTACGGCCTTTCGCAGGCTGTACTCTTGGTTTCACAGGTGGAGTAGTGGCCGAATGGCAGTCGTTCTGTCGTCGGACAGAGGGGAGTAGTGGGGTGGAACGAGACGCGATCAAGCAGGTCGAGGGACGTAATAGGGCCCTGCAGGCCAGGCACAAGGCGCGGTACAGCGAGTCGGAGTGCGGAGATCTGGAGGCGGGCAGGATAGTAGTGGGGAGGGATGACGGGTGCGGAGGTGGAGGGCGAAGTCCGTAGCCTATGATCTTCGCTGGGTTGAGAGGGGAAAAGGAAAGATCCGGCTTCGGCCGGCGTTGGCGCTCCGAGTCAGACTCCTGGCCGAGGTTTTTGTTGGGAGATTGGAGGGCGGCGAGTGAGAGGATTGAATTTCGATGATGGTCGAGGGAAGGAGGAAGGGGAGGATATTGGGGAAATAAGGAATTAAAAGGGTGGGAGGTGGGAAAAATAAAATAAATAGAGTGAAATAAAAAAATAAGGGTTTTGGAGAGCGGGAGAGGGGGTCCATTGAGAAAGCGGCCGCCTCCACTCAAGCAATCGTACCGTGTCGCTGCCCCGCGTGTTGATGACGGCTGCTACCCTAACCCACAATCCCCAGAAATCGATATAATCGCGTTAAATTACACATTGCCGTCTGCTTATCAATATATATTGGATTGTCAGCTCAATTGAGGGAGATCGTGAGATTTGTAGAAATTATCGCGAAATATCACTAATCCTACGAACGAGACGCACACAAGTAAACCCTCACCGAGTGGTTTTCCTATCTTGAAATATACGCCCTACTGCGGTGTGCCTGTAGCGTGGTAACCTAGCCTGTATGGAGCTCCACTATCATTGAACGGTGAGCAAGGATATCTATGACTCCCGCAGAGCGATAAACGGGTCTATAATACCATATAGATGCGTCAGACTTGTAAACCGCGCGGGAACTATCGGAGTGGCTCCTATAACAACGGTCTCTATGGTTCCCATACTCTTGGCCCATCACACAACAACTGTGCTCTCAGACGAAGCCTTAACACGCAGCAAGTCACGATCCCACCCACACGATGCTTCAATCAATGATCAATGGTCTCTCTGACGTCCATTCATATCATACACTATTCACCATCTAACCCCCTACTCCCCCCCGTCTACCCCACTCATCTAAGCCCTCTCACTCCCCCTCAGCCTCACCGCCTGCCCATACTTCTGCAACTTCGTGATCAGCTGATCCCCCTGCTTGACCACATCATTATACTGCTTATTCTTATCATCCGGCCTATTCGTCTCGATCACCCCCTTCCCCGTCACGCGGTCGATCGTACAAGGGATACGATCCGCCGCGATGAACTTCGCCAGGTCACTATATCAAAGATCCGTTAGCACATCCACTCTCAAAAATAGCCCTAGTTAAAGCGGGGAGGTGGGGTTCTTACCGATCGAGGAAATCCACCGAGACGCCAAAGTCGTTAGCCATGCTCTCGAGCCCTACGACGCGATAGCTCTGCAGCAGCTGCTGGTACGCGCGCAGTCGCATCTCGCGCACGAACCACCCGCGGTGCTCGTACAGGTAGCGGTCCTGCGTGAGGAAGCTCTCCTCGACGGCCGCGAGCGCGCCGAAGAACGAGCGGTAGCTGCCCGTGTACAGGCTGCTGACCAGCTGCGCCAGCGGCGAGAAGTCAACCGGCGCCTCGGTCTCGGGGTGGTCGGCTGACCCGGAGCCGAGAGTCGTCAGGTTGACGGCTGTCTTGGCGTGCGAAGGCGCGTCGTGCATGTCGGCGTCGCTGTTGGATCCGGGGCCAGCGGAGAGAGCGCCGGAGAGCGCGGAGAGCTTGTCTTCGCCCTCGCCGAGGATGGCTTTGATTTCGGGGGCGTCAACGACCTTTGACTTGAAGTCGACGCGCTTGAGTGATACGGAGCCGGCGAGGACTGAGTATACAACGAGGTTGGAGTAGGAGCACAGCTCGTAGCTGGTGAAGGTGGAGAGACTGTCGAGGAGGAGAGGTGCGGCCTGGTTGTAGTCGCGCACGGTGAGGAGGTGCAGGCCTTCGTAGGCCTTTAGGCGGTTGCGGCGGTCCCAGTCACCTCCGCTCTCCACCAGGGTCGATGCTCGCTCGACTTGCTTCTTGACGAGGACCTTGTCGCCGTAGAAGAGTCCAAGGCGGATAATCGCGAGGACCAGGTCGATCTTTGTGCCCAACACGCCCGTCTTTTCGAAAACTGCCTCGTAGCCTGCAATTGCCTTGTCCTAGATGTAATAGTCAGCATCTTCTCGTACACCTTCCTGCCATAGATCATACCTTATCACCAACTCGTGCGTAGAACTCAGCCCTCTTCCCCCGAGCTGCCTGGATCTCTGTCTCGCCAGCCTGCTCCTCAGCATCCTCTTCCTCCTTCTGGAACTTCTCCAGCTCCTCATCGTTATCCTTCTTCAGCTTCTCATACAGAGCCTCGTCCCACGGTAGGTCAACCTGAGACACGGCGTTCTTGCTAGTCACCATTCCCACGCTCGGTTTCCGTCCCGCAGGCTTGGTCGATTGTGACGACGTGCTCTGGCCCGATCCATTTAAGACGCCCTCTGTAGGATGTGCGAGGTACTTGTACAGCGGCGCCATCTTGTGTTCGGAGATGGCATCTTGAAGGCTCTTGAGGGAAGCTTGCTGTACGGATTTTGGCGCGGCTGCGTTTGTGAGGGTGAAGATGTTCTGGGCGAGAGGGAGGAGGGGGTATTTCGCGTATTGCGGTTCGGAACCCATGGTGAAGTTCGAACCTGGAGGTGGAGAGTTGGGTCGGAGATGGTAGAGATTGGGGACGCGGTTCGATTGTGAGGTCGTGGGTGTGTTTGGTGATGCTGTAATCGCCTTTTGGGCCAGAAGCTCACAAGCTCACACCGCGAGGCAACACTAGCGCCGCGTATCCTGGGACGTGTGTGGAATGTTGACAGTTTTGTGGCCTTGGTTTCAAGGCTTCAATATAACAACTTACGGAGACAATGCAGCTTCAAAATTGCAGAAATAAGCGGTACATAACAGTAATTTCGAGCGTGGAAAGTGTTTATAGAAACTACTTATAATACCAGTGCTCTTAATTACTCTTAATCACTTAAGGCTGTTGATTATTACGTTACAGCCTCTCGCAGGTGAACTGTCCACACTTCCTTCAGCCGTGTTCCATATCCTAGCACGAGGCTACTCTAGCCTTAGGCTTAACGACAATTACTGAACCTTTGATCCTCAAACTGACAAGACAAATACAAATAATTTACAACTCACAATTTACAACTTACTTCTTACAATTCAATTCTTATACCAATACATCTAAAGATATCAGACCAATCTGAAGGCCAAAATGCCTTCAGATGCCGCTGTTGAGGTCTCTGAACCTCAACCGCAACCCTTCAATGCGAACAAGCTCGAACCCGCAAAACGAAGGAACAGAACAACCTCATCCGCAACCTCCACACCCACCCATGTGAACTCAGATCACCCTGAAGGTGAATCCAACCCCCACGACTCCAAATCCAAAGGCCCCTACGAACCCCAACCCGAGCCCTTCGACGCCACCAAGCTCGAGCCCGCACGCAAGCGCCGCCGCTCCTCCATCTCCCCTTCCCGCTCCACGCCCCGCCGCGAGGAGCGTCCCTCCTCCCCCAAACCCGCCGCTGACGCGCCCCCAGCGAACACCGGCGACGACGAAGAAGACCGCCCTCGCAAGAAACGCCCCACGGGCCGCGCACGCATCACCGACTCCGAGCGTGACGAGATCCGCCAGCGCCAGCAGCAGCGCGAGAAAGAGCAGCGCGACGCCGTCGCAGCACACAATGCGCGCGGTATCCACGATGCAGTGAGACAGCATTATAACGCCGTGCCTGAGCGTGGCCGCGACTGGCGCCGCACGGACAGCCGCATCAAGGGCCTGCGTAGCTTTAATAACTGGATTAAGAGCACGATTATCCAGAAGTTCTCGCCGAGTGAGGACTTCACGCCTGGTGGACAGCAGCCGGAGTATGGTGCGCCGCCAGTTAAAGGACTATTGGTGCTAGATATGGGGTGTGGCAAGGGAGGAGATCTGGGGAAGTGGCAGCAGGCGCCTCAGCGTGTGGATCTCTACGTCGGTCTCGACCCTGCCGATGTGTCTATTGGACAGGCACGGGAGCGCTACAGCCAGATGGCTAGCCGTGGCGGCGGTGGCAGAGGTGGCCGTGGTGGACGCGGCGGGTACAACAACCGCCCCCCACCCCGCCTATTCCACGGCGAATTCGCAGTGCAAGACTGCTTCGGGGAGTCCATTGAGAAGGTGCCCATCGTGCGGGAAGTCGGCTTCGATGCCTCGGGCGGCCCTTCCCGCTTCAGCGGCGGCCAGTTCGACGTCGTCAGCATGATGTTCGCGATGCACTACGCCTTTGAGTCCGAGCAAAAAGCTCGCATAATGCTGAAGAATGTGGCTGGCGCCCTCAAGAAGGGGGGGAGGTTCATTGGCTGTATCCCGGACTCTGATGTTCTGAGTGCGCGCGCAGTGGAGTTCAATGAGCGCCAGGCTGCAAAGAAGGCCGCGGCGCCGGCGCCGGCTGAAGGCGCAGAAGAGGGGAAACCCGCTACTGCTGTTGCTAATGGCGCTGCGCCAGCGGATCTGGACGAGGGCGAGATCGCCGAGACGGCCGAGTGGGGTAACGACATCTACCGCGTGCGTTTCGCGGGCCAAACACCCGCCGACGGCGTGTTTCGCCCTCCCTTTGGGTGGAAGTACAACTTCTTCCTGCACGAGGCCGTCGAGGAGGTGCCCGAGTACGTGGTTCCCTGGGAGGCGTTCCGTGCTATCGCTGAGGACTACAACCTCGAGATGCAGTATCACAAGTCTTTTGGGGAGATCTGGCGTTCGGAGAAGGACGATCCAGTGTTGGGCCCGTTGAGTGAGAGGATGGGTGTTCGGGGACGAGGGGGTGGAGGCTTGTTGGTGAGTGATGAGGAGATGGAGGCCGCGGAATTTTATGTGGCATTTTGCTTTTATAAGGTGTAGGTTGTAAGATTCTGCTTGGTGGGATTTGCATTGGTTGGTGGAAATGGATTCATAGCGTTGGCAACTCAAATCTGGGGCCATGCTTATACGATAGAGAAAAAAGCGCACTCATACTCTGAGAATCAGGCAGAAGGTAGCTTTTAAGGGGTGGTGGAATCCTTACACACGGCGTTTCGATACAGGAAGCATAGCATATGGGTGATTTTTGCGAACTCTAGTCACTGACCTGAAAATACAAAAACATTACGAAACTCCATCTCAGCCAAAGTGTAATGTGAATTGGCTATACGCCAGTCTCATAAAATATTACACGTCCACAAAAATAACAAACGCTGCCGTCAGTCATGCATCTATAATGGTATCAAGTCCCCCATCCGCCAGGCCCAAGCCCAAACGCCATCAAACCCATCCCAATCCCATCTTACATCTGCGTCCCCGCCACCTGCACCTCCTCATACCCATCAAACCCTTGATCCTTAGAATCCATATCCACATCCACCGCCTGCCCCTCCTCCTCTCCCTCACTCTCCCCCTCCGCCGCCGCCTCCGCAGCCTTCGCCCTCTTCACCTGCCTCTTCACCATCTCATCCTCATAAAACTCCCCCAACTCCAGCATAACATCACATCCCGAGCTCGGACACTTCAACTTCCTCACACCCGGCCCGCGATTCCGTCCCCTCGCCTGCGAATTTTCGTAAAATACCGTCGCGCCTCGTTCAAACATCTCTAACAACGCCGATTTCTCAAACGTATGCCGGCACACGCGGTTGCTATATGGGACCTCGAATAGCTTCAGCGTCAGAGGACACTTGAGACTGCTCACTGCACCCGCAAACACGAGGTCCTCGTCGCTCTCATCGCCATTGTTCGCCGCGCCGCGCGTAATACGGCCCTGTGCGCTCGCCTCGGTCGTCGATGGGAACCACGCCGATGATGGAGGCAGGGGTGGCGCGTTGGCACCATGGTGCGAGGCGTCGTGCACGTGCTTCTTGAAGGTCTGGTAGTCGTTGTTGTCAGCGTAGCGTGCTCGCATCGATTTCGCGGCGTACTGCGCTGCGGCCGCGGCTTGTGCTTCGGCGAGGAGCTCCGTCACACTGGGGGTATCTGCTCCGGCGTCGGCGTCGGCGTCGGCGTCAGGGACCTCGAAGTCTGGGTCGTCCGAATTGTCGTCGTCCGAGCCGTCTACTGCGCGGCGCCTCCTCGGGTTGCGACCCTGGTGAGGCCGCGGCGCTGTAGCTGCCTTCTCCGCAACGCCCCTGATCAGGCCTTCTTGTCTCTTTAACTCCTCGGAGTAATCGATCAGCTCCCTTGTCGCCAGTTCCGCCTCCTGCGTCAGCCTCTCCACCTCAGCCTCTAGCTTCGCGACCCGTTCCTCCATCGCGACCTCATCCTCCGTCTTCTCCATCTCCCCCTCCTCATCCTCCCGTTGCGATTCCCTCGCTTTCCTCCGCTCAACCTGCCGCTCAAGCTTCATCCTGGCCAGGCTCAGTGTGTCATTGCTCTCCACCGTCGCGTTTGAGAGCGTCGTGATCGCTGTGGCGAGGTGCTTGCGGTACTTCCCGTAATCGGTATCGTCGACGAGTGTGTTGAGTTGCTGCTTTGCTGAGAAGGTGAGGGGGTGGACTGGTGGTTCGTAGGGGGGTAGGGCTGAGCGGGATGCGGAGGAGGATGCTTGGGTGCGAGGTGCGGCGGGGGAGGACGCTGCTGCGTCTTGGTTTGTGCGCGAGACAAGGCGACGGCGTGAGGACATTGCGAGGAGGTGATGATGTGTAACGATAGAGTAGCTCTAGTTTAACCTCAAATTATAATGAAAACGTTGGTATACGTGAAGAAAACGAGGGTCTTGTTGGCTGTCATCGGTCCCTGGCGATCGTTTGGTGGCGGTCAGTTTCCCCAAGGTGGGAGACGCGACTTTGGAGTGGGACACGCGATAATTAATTAAGCTGCCACCTTGCTGACTCATCACAATTAAACTATCACAGATAACCTTCACAACTGCGCCTCTTGCGATCCTTGTCCAGCTCAGCCTTCAATGGGTTTTAAATAAAAGATAGGATATCTCATAGAGAATTAGACTACGGCATTTGACTTTAACACATTGAATGATAGCTTGCCTTGTCATAACACCTACCGTTTGTTGATTGCCAGAGATAACCCACGATGGATCCAATTTCCGCCATGGGCTGCGCGGCCAGTGTGATTCAATTCGTCGACTTTGGAAGGAAACTGGTCTCCGGAAGCCTTGAGATCTATCGCTCCGCTGATGGGATGTCAGCAGAGCATGTTTCAATAGGAGATATATCGAAAGGCCTTTCCGAGCTCATTATCCCACTCCGCGCAAGATCAGACACTCGCCTTGACAATGTGAGAAATGCCAACAAGAACCGCTCCAAAGAGAAGCTCAGCGTGGCGGAGAAAGAACTTAACCGGATTTGCAAAGATTGTGACGATATGGCCCAACAACTCTTACAAGAGTTGGACAAGATGAGACTTCATGGCGGGCAGAGGAAGTGGGGGAGTTTCAGACAAGCACTCGGCAACATGTGGAATCAGAGTCAGATTACTGCGCTTGAAAAAAAACTAGAACGCATCCGCAAGCAAGTCGACACAACCCTGTTAGTCTGTCTACGGTACGTCTAAGAAGCTATCCTCCTGGCCCGCTTATACTTAATGTAGATTATAGCGAGCGTGTAGATGCGTTATCGGACAATGGAGCCTCGCGCCTTAATGACGATATTATGCAGGTCTTAAAAGAAAATAGGCAGTGGGAGGCAGACTTATTAGATGAGATCTCTAAGAATAATTGGCACGCTGAAAACCCAAAGGATATGTCGACGTTCTCAGCACACTTGGATAGATCCGTCAACCAGGAGAGTAAGGCACAGTTCTGTCGCAAAGCTATAGCTTTTCTCAGATTTCCGAGTATGAGCGATCGCCATGAGAGGATATGCAAAAACCACCGAGCGACATTTGATTGGATCTTTAAGGATCCGAGCATAATAGATAAACCATGGGATGATTTTGTTAAGTGGCTATCGAGTGACAATAGCGATGCCATATACTGGATAACCGGAAAGGCTGGATCCGGAAAATCAACATTAATGAGATTTATTAGTGAAGATCCACGTACTACGAAGCATCTGAAGCTATGGGCAAAAGGGGATCCCTTGGTAATTGGAAGCTTCTTCTTCTGGAACTCTGGCACAGCAATGCAGATGTCGCGGATCGGGCTAATGCAATCACTCCTATATCAAATGCTACGGGGTCGCCCAGAACATATACTGAAGATTTTTCAGACACGGTGGGAAGCTTATGATTCACTGAGGGGAGGTTCCTATCCGTGGACATGGACCGAGCTAAAGCAGGCATTTCAACTTGTGCTCTTAGACAAGAGCTTGCGCTTTTTCTTCCTCATCGATGGCCTGGACGAATTTGATGGCCAACATCGCGAACTCGTAGACCTCATTATCAGCGCTAACAAGCTCTCAAATGTTAAGATATGCGTATCTAGTCGTCCTTGGCTTGTCTTTGAGGATGCCTTTGAAGGCCATCCCAGCCTCTTGTTAGAGCAGCTATCGTATTCGGATATCAAAATATACGTTTGTGACAAGTTCGATGAGAATAAGCGGTACGTTCAATTGAAAAGCCGAGAGGGTAGATACGCAGCGGATCTAGTTGAGAGTGTTGTCCAGAAGGCTTCTGGAGTGTTTCTTTGGGTTTATCTCGTGGTAGACTCACTGCTGGAAGGACTGGATAACGCCGACAGAGTTAGCGACTTGCAGAGGCGCCTGGAACTTATCCCATCGGATTTGGAAGAGCTGTTCGATAAGATGCTAAACAGTCTCGAACCATTTTATTTCAGTCACGCATGTCAGCTCATTCAGATTGTCAGAGCTTCCCAGAAACCTTTAACCCTCTTAGCCTTATCTTTTGCAGATGAAGATGGGCCTCTATCGGCTATACATGCTAAAATGGAACCTCTTAGTGAGGAGCAACGACTAGAGCGAGTTGAAATGATGAGGCGCCGGTTGAAGAGCCGGTGTAAGGGACTCATTGAAGCACCAGTTCGTCAGTCCAGAGCAGATTCATACGTTGAGTATATTCATAGGACAGCAAAAGACTTTCTTGAAACTCCCGATATCCGGGCCAAGATTCTACGGGGGACTGACAACCCCTTCGACCCTAATCGATCGTTATGCAACTCATATCTATTCCAACTTAAAACACTGTCGCTTACAGACATAAACAGCATATACTGTTGGTACCATCTTCCTTGGTGCTTAGAATATGCAATTCAAGCTGAGCTTTCTGGCGGAAAGGCGTTAATAACATATATTGACGAAGTAAGTCGAACATGCGAAGCGATTACTCTGCTATATACTGGACATGGTAACAAGCCCTGGGAGCCTTGGAGCAGCCATCTCTACGGGTCAATTCAGAACTTCATAGATCTCGCCGTCCGCTGCGGTCTTTACTCATATATGACTACCAAAGTTGATCGGCTGTCTCGAAAAGAACTGGCTTCTCTTCTCAAGACTTCCGCGGAAGCTAATGGTGTACTTTCCGAATTCGATAAGACCCAAGCCCTTTCTGAGAGACCCTTTCCAGACTTAGAGATGATCAGGTTACTTCTAGACTCTGGTGCTAGTCCAAGGCTCGCAGTTAACTGCGGTTTGAGGATGGATCAACTCGAAGGGTCTTTAAGAGATTTTATAAAATCATCGGCTAGTTCCCGGGTGGCGAGAACTAAGAGATGGTCTCGAAAAGTCGACGTTTTGTTTAAGGCGAAGAGAAAACCCCAGCTTGCAAGTTAGAAGTTTGGATAGATACTACGGTGGTTGTGAGAAGATCGGTTGCCATGGCTAATTTTCTTATAATTAACAGGCTACGAGTGCTACGTTTCGGGATGGCGTTGCTGGTTGAAATATATGCAGGTTTCATATTATTGAACTTTTCAAACAATGGCATCATTGGAGCAGGAATTTTGTGTTTTTCATATTCTTGTTTTGTAGAGGACAGAAATATATCTGAGATCTACGAATAATAAAGAATAAAACCATCGCTTGGGGGTTGGAGCACAGAATCGCTCCCACATCATAGTCTATAGCCTTCCCGCTCATTGACGGCCAGATTCCTTAGCATTGCATCCTCGGGAGCATTTGTATATAGTTCCTCGCTCGAATCAAACCAGCAATTTTTGAGAGTCCCCTAAGCTTAGCTTCCACTTTTAAATGTTGCTTAATTCGCTCATTAACTGTCAGATTCCCTTGGATAGCTTCTCTCCCCACAGTTGATGTTTGGGAGGGCCTATGCATACAATTCCTCGCCTGATCCGTTCATTGACTGCCAGCCCCCCTGAATTGCTTCTCATAGCAGGCTCAATGTTTATAAGAACCTACGCGTACATTTCCTCGCCCGGAGTCAATTTGACGCGTCTCTTCCGGTGATACCACGCTTCAGTACCACCCCGAAGCATCGCCTGCCACAGTCTCTGATCCTTGTTCTCATCGCTGCAAGTCTTTCCCCTGAACACACCATTGGGATTTGTCTCATTCGCGGCCCGCAGGAGCACAAGACACAGCGCATAGTGGTCGATCTCCACGAAGTTGGTTTTGTCAACGACGCCTGTTGCTGAGGTATAGCGCTCAGGGGCCTTGGAAATTCTCTGGGTGATTTGCTTCAAGGTTGGTGCTCTCTTACGCCTCATGCCGTCGACTGCTTTGTCCCATTGAAGGTCGATCCAGTCACAGACGAGTTCGTCGTAGGCAGGTTTGAAGGACTCGCTTGCCATCCATGCCTTTACGGCTGCTTTGTTGTCGAGCCCGAGAATATAGGCAAGGCGACCGTAACTCTGGTAATCATTGAATTTGACAGGATCGCGGAAGCCAAATGGCACCACATCTACCAAGACAGTTATCTCTGAGGCAGACATGGCGGCTTGGTCTTCTGCAATTGAAGGTGAAGCCATCTTGGATCGTAGGCGATGGACAAGGTCCAGGTCAAAGGGATTCTCACAGCAGAAATGTTAGACTGTATAATATGGTTAGCATATATGATCTAATAATATATTAATGTAATAATCAATATCACCTTGAAGAGCGAGCTGGGACCGTAAATTGTGAGGCGGTAGCAGGGAGAGATTGAAGACTTTGAGATCGAAAGGGTACCGGATTGAAAAGGCGAAGGTGAGTTTGTAGAACCGGTTGGAAATGCCGGAAGTGGATTTGAGAGCTGTATGACAGATATTGACAATTTTGAGGCCGTGAAGTTATGAGATCGAATTCTTCTTGGTTGGTGAGGTGGGAGCAAGGTTGTAAAGGCGTAATATCAAAAGCTTTGGAATTGAGAAGCGCGTGTTGATATTGCCGTGGCTGAAGTGGTCGGAAAGTCGGAGAAGGATCTGAATGCTGCTTGTCAAGGGATCGGGCAGTCTGAGGCTGTAGAAGTATGAGACCTGAAGCTTGAGGATTGAACCTGAAAAAGTTGAGAGAAGCTGAAGTGATCGAAATGCTGGAGACGGGTCTGATTGTTGTGAATTAAGAGATCAAACAATCAGAGACTGTAAGAGTATGAAAATAAGAACGTCGATCTTGAGAGGGTGGGAGGAAGTTTGTAGTCGCTGAAGTTTATAAATGATAATGGCGGATCGTATGTTGAGAGAGACCAACCAAGCAGTCAGAAGTTATAAGAATCAGCCTGGACACCTCAAGATTGAAAAAGTGTAAGTGAGGCTATAGGGGCTGAAATTTGGAAATTCCGCTGACTGATCTGAGTGTGCAATAGAGCGATCGAGCAGTCAGAGGCTGTAAGACAGAATATGAAATCGAACCCCCAAGATTGACAACGTTCGGGTGAGGTTATAGAAGCTGAAGCTCAGAAATGCCGATGATGGATTTGAGTGTTGTAAATAGAGCGATCGAGCAGTCAAGGTATAAGAAAGAGTATGAGATTGAATGCTTGAGATTGACGACGACGTTCGAGTATGGTTATCGTGGCTGGAATTTGAAAACGCCTACCGACGGATCTGAGATTTGTATATCACGAGATCGAGCAATCGGAGAGTGAAAAGCATACTCAGATTGACAATGTGCAAGCGAGATTGCAAGTGCAACAGTTGTGAAGATATCAAGAACGCATCAGAGTGCTGACAGAGTTGACCTTCAATGGGAGTTGATAAAGACAATGGCAACTGTGTGCGTGCTGACAGAGAAAGCCTTGGATGAAAGTCGATGAAGTAGAATGGTACATGCTTGCGGAAAATGAGAGTTCATCGAAACCAGCAGGAAGCAGTGTCCGCAGAGGTGTGGGGTGGCAGAGGTGACGTGCCAGTAATTGAAAAACATAGAATTGTGAAGCTCGAGGACCAGCGGCCTGAGGGGGTGGATTTGAAATCCGTAATAGCAAGCTGAAAGTTGATTTAAACCTCAAATAACAGCACCCGTGGTGGCACATGAGGTGGCAGAGGCGAGCTGCCCTCCGTTGTCCGGAGAAGAAAAATGGTATGGCATGGTGGAAAAGAGAGTTGATCGAAACCGATTGGAAGCAGAGCCCATGGTAACGCTAGGGATGGCAGGGGCAGCATGCCAAAAAATTGTCGTTTTGGAGTCTGAAAAGGCTTAATATCTCTAGTCCAGAGGCTAGAGGGGTTGGACAAAAATCCTAATAGTATTAGCTGGAAGTTGGTTTTGAAGTCTGAACCGGCAGGTCAGAGTAGACGGTCTTAGTCAAGTTTGTCGGTCTAGATTTTGATTCGAAGTTCTGAACGGGCACCTCAGAGTATTAGACAGTGTTGGTAGACGATTAGTGTTGATCTAACTCAATACGACAGAGCGCCCATGATGTATCGAGTAGCAGAGAGGCAACCTGCTAGGAACTTGTCGAAAGAAAGGGGGGGAAGGTCGGAAGTTGAAATTTGGTTAATACAGCCGGAACAGCGCCGAGCGTGAAGACGAAGCAGAGGTGACCTGCGAGGGTTGCCAATAAAAAATAAAACGTTGCAGACGTGAGGACTGCGGACAACTTGTCGTGATGGGTTGGTTGGCAGAGGTGACGAACCTGTTAGGAACTTGTCATGAGGGTGCTAGAGGTAAGTCAGTGGGAGCTTGTCATGTTGATGGCATTGCGAGGGTGACAGAAGGAAGGTCGATAGGAAGATATAATGGATATACACCTACCTACCAGCCATCAATGATGTAGGTAGGTAGGTGCACGTTAGTGTTTCTGGTTGTGTCCAAATTTGTCAAGATTGTTGTGCTATGAATTGTTGTGAAGTGGAAAGTTGTGAAGTTATGGAAATTTATTTGTTTATATATAGGAAAATTATATTAGGTGTCTCGCAAGGTACCGCGCTAGATAAAGGTATATGCAATAAAATAACAAACACCACTCTGTACTCGTGCCGCTAAAGGTTTGAACAAAGGCCGATATAAAAGCTTTCCTTCAGGGAACGGTCACCCACCAAACCCGATCATTACATACACCACCTCCCCTTCCAACAAACCTATCCCTTCAATTCCCAACCTTCGTCTCCTGCGTCTCCTCATCATCCCCAGAGTAGGCGTACTTGCTCCTGGCCCTGATCTCCGCTCCATAGAAGTAAAACAGGAACGGAATACCACAGCACGCAAGCGCCAAGAACGCAAGCAGCGAACTAGCCCACTGATACCCGAGGCGGGCATACATCTGGTTGGTGAAGAGCACCGTCGAGGCACCCCAGAAGGAACGAATACACGTCTTCGCGGCGAGCGCTGAGGCGGCCTGGTGCTGGTACGAGTCGACGATGTAGTTGTTGGCGGCGTTGTAGAGGAAGATGAAACCGAAGCCGACGGGGAAGCCGGCGAAGGCGGGTCCGGCCCAGGAGACGTGTGGGTAGGAGGTCCAGGCGAAGATGAAGAGACCGATCGGGACGAACCAGCAGGAGACCATCATGGGGATTAAGCGGGTCTCTGCGGGAGGCTTGCCGTTGTGCTTTTTGACCAAGGTCAGGTAGTGCTTGTTGACAAGTGGGGCGCAGGCGGCAGAGCAGAGGACGCCAACGGCGAGAGGGATGAACATTAAACCTGTCTTGCCGGCATCCCACCCCTTGCCTTGTTGGTAAACGACTGGGTAGGCGACGAAGAACATGTAAAGGAGACCGTAGAGAACGGACATGTAGACGGAGATGAGCAGGACGATAAGTTCGCCGAAGAGAAGCTGGAATGGTCGAATGAGGAAGTTGAGGAGGCGGTCAGAGAATGGGCGCATATCGAGATCTTGCTCGGTGACATATCTCTTTCCGGAAGATTTGGAGAGTTTCTCAGCACGGCGCTTGAGGATGGTTGGCGCGTATGTCTCGGGAACGGTGAAGGTGATCAGCACCCAAACAGTACCGGAAAGGATAAGCTGGATCCAGTAAAGCCAGCGCCAGCCCTTGGCGTCAGCCAAGTATCCTCCAACGAGGGGACCAATTGCGGGGCCGATGAAGGGAGCAGCCGAGAAGGCAGCCATAGGAACACCGCGCTCTTCGTTCTTCCAGCAATCAGCCAGGGTGCCTCCAACAAGAGTCATGGGAGCAGAAAAGGCGATGCCGTCGAGGGCTCTGAAGACCATGAGTGTTGCTATATTCTTTGAGACGGCGCATGGAATAATGAAGATCACGGCGACGAGGAGAGTCGAGCCGTATATGACACGACGGCCATAGATTTCCGAAAGAGGCGCGAATATCATAGGTCCAACACCGAAACCAATAACAAAGACGGTGATCGACAGGAGAGCGACCTCCTCAGAAACGTTGAATTCTTTTGCGAGCCCCTCGATATCAGCTGTGATAACGCTGGAATTGAAGGCTACCACGAAGCAGGTGAGAGCCACACACATCGTGCACCACCACTTCATCGCCTTGGACCAATTCTTTGGGTTGTCCTTGTCGTCTGGTGTGAAGGCGACGACGGAATATGGGGTGCCATCAGCGGAAACTCCAGTCTCTGTTACTCCATCCGGCTCGTCGTGGGTGTACTCGCGGAGGTTTGCATTTCGGCTCAATGTTCGATATGGCAAATTGATATCCAAATTCGGATCTCTGACTTCCTTTTTCGACTCGCGGGTTGCAGAACGGCCTAGTCCTGATTGCCGTGTGTTGGTGCGGTCGATAGATATAGGTTCGAATGTGGTGGAGGCATGTTGCCCTGGCATTACAATACCTTCTGCCGCCATGCTGCCTATTGAGTTTGGAAGCTTGGATAGGGGGACAGAAAGAAGCAAATATATGAGAGTAGATTATATGCTGTATTGGAATAATAGAAAAGACTTCAGGAGTGGGTTGGGTGGAACCTTATATACCCAAAGGGTGAAAATATCATAATGGTACGGAATTCTACTGTACCTGACACTTCGGACCTGAACCGCACTTGCTTCAGGGACAGTAAGATGCCTCATTGGCAAATATAAGTGGATATGAGAAATATCTAACAGAGATTGGTGAAGACATCGGTAAGACGGCAGCATGACCAGGCCTGGTTGTCCTTTAAAAGCGTCTAAAACCGGCATAGTGACGAAGAGAGACGCCCATTTATGGGCCCTCCGAAGCTCTAGTGCCACCGAAGAACGGGAGTGGCGATGGAAGTCACTTTCTGACATTACCGAATACTCCCGGCGCTCTACTATCCAATAGAAGATGGTATCTCGGCGGCAAGGCTACTGCTCATTCTCAGCCTCATGAAGCTTATATAAGTCTTCAACCTCGTCGTTGCCTTCGCCAGCTGCTCCAAACTGCGGCCAACGCCAACTTACAACATTTGGCAGTATACAAGTGAACAAAAACCCTTTAAAAACTCTGATATACAAAGCACTGCCGTATTTTTCCGTTTTTATGGTAATGCAGGTTTTGTGATCAAAACTCTGTAACATAGCTGGTCCAGCCCTTTCGTAAACTTGACGACAGACATTTGATCTGCCCAATCATTATCTCATATTCAGCATTAGCGCC
This sequence comes from Pseudogymnoascus verrucosus, assembly GCF_001662655.1. Classification (NCBI taxonomy): domain Eukaryota; kingdom Fungi; phylum Ascomycota; class Leotiomycetes; order Thelebolales; family Thelebolaceae; genus Pseudogymnoascus; species Pseudogymnoascus verrucosus. The sequence continues at coordinate 561,128 of NW_017263656.1, forward strand.
GGCTCATAAATATTTTCGGAGCGGGTAGATTGTGGTCTGTGCTACTTGGGTCCCATAATTCTCGGTTCTGCTCCGGGCTACCGACGGGGTCAAATCTCGTGATATGTCCAGGCCTCCATCACGTGAATTGATGTCATACCTTTATGAACTTCAAAGATTGGTGCTGGTCTTATTGGTGTATAAGACCGGCGGCGTTGAGTACTTCATATTCACACGAATTTACGTGCGGTATAGGTATATTTTCTTAGTGTGGAAGTAGTACTTGTTATGCCACCATTTGATACTTTGGCCTCTCATAATGACAGGAGGGGTATACTTCTGCCACGCACAGTTTTGTATGACCTCAGAGGTATCTGTTAGGCCTGGGCCGAACCCATACTTTCTGACTATTCGAAGCTATAGCTTAATAATGGCCTCCATAGCTGTTGATAAGGGAAGCTCTGCTTCATCATTGCAGCCCTGCTCGACATGGACCCTGTCCGTTGAAGAGATTCGAGTGCAGTATATTCATTCTCCTTTTTATAATTATAGAATGTTAAAACCATCACCTCAGGCAAGGCGACGTGTTCAATATGGCTGACCAAAATATCGAGCGATTGATGAGCCGCATGTTCGGACATGGACGGCAAGAAACTTCCGAAGAAGAGAAGACAAGGCACGTTGGAGTGGTATTCAGGCACTTGACAGTCAAAGGCGTAGGGCTTGGGGCAAAGATACAACCTACAGTCGGCGATCTCTTTATGGCATTACCGCGAAAGATTGGAGCTGTTTTCAGCGGGAATAAGAAAGCCCATGGGGGACCGCCGATACGGACAATCATCAATGACTTTAGCGGTGTCATCAAGCCAGGGGAGATGGTCCTGGTGCTTGGTCGTCCAGGGAGTGGTTGCTCAACCTTTCTGAAAGTGCTTGGGAATCAAAGAGCTGGCTTCAAGAGCGTCGAAGGGGACGTGTGCTATGGAGGAGAGTCAGCAGCAACCATGGCCAAGGAGTTCAGAGGAGAAGTGCTATACAACCCCGAAGACGACCTCCACTATGCGACATTAAGCGTCAAGCGGACTCTAGAGTTTGCGCTCAGGACAAGGACACCAGGAAAAGAGTCGAGGATGGACGGCGAGAGCCGCGAACAATACATCAAAGTGTTCTTAAAGGCGCTCACACAGCTATTCTGGATCGAGCATACACTGAACACGTTCGTCGGCAGCGAGCACGTCCGTGGCGTATCGGGAGGAGAGAGGAAGCGTGTTAGCATTGCCGAAGCTATGATAACGAAGGCTTCGACACAGATGTGGGACAATTCTACAAGAGGCCTCGATGCGTCTACAGCATTGGAATATGTGAACAGCATCCGGACATTGACCACAATGGCCAAGATATCGACGGCTGTGGCCTTATATCAAGCTGGAGAAAGTTTATACAAAGCGTTCGACAAGGTATTATTAATCGACGAAGGTCGATGCTGCTATTATGGCCCAGCAGACGCCGCCGTCGAATATTTTGAAAACCTCGGGTTTGAGCGCCCCGAAAGATGGACAACAGCCGATTTCCTCACCTCCGTCACTGACAAGCACGAACGGCGGGTGAGAGAGGGATGGTACGATAGGATACCCAAAACCCCTGAACAGTTTGAGGCCGCTTTCCGCGGAAGCGAGATCGAGAAAGCAAATTGGCGCGAACTGGATGGATATCAAAGTCTTGTTGAGGAGCAGATTCGCAGGAGAGCCGAGGCGATGACGAAGAAGACTGCGAAGAAGAATTATACGCTCCCATTCTACCTACAAGTTTTGGCGTGCACAAACGAGCATTTCTTCGTTATGCTGGGTGATCGACAGACTTTGATTGGGAAATGGAGCGGTATCCTCTTCCAAGGTCTTATTGTTGGCTCGCTGTTCTTCAACATGCCGAAAACAACACAAGGTGTGTTTGAGAGAGGGGGTGTGATGTTTTTTATGCTGTTATTCAATGCTCTCCTTGCTTTGGCAGAATTGACTGCTGCGTTTCAAAGCAGGCCTATCATGATGAAGCACAAGGCCTTCTCGTTCTACCGTCCTGCGGCTTATGCCATTGCTCAAGTTGTTATTGATTTGCCTTTAGTTCTTATCCAGGTCTCTATATTTGATCTAGTGGTTTACTTTATGTCTAATCTCCAGCGCACACCAAGCCAATTTTTCATTTCTTTGTTAATTCTTTGGACCTTGACTCTGGCTATGTACTCCTTCTTCCGTGCCATCGGGGCCTGGGCTGGTTCTCTAGATGTTGCAACTCGGTTTACAGGACTTGCCATCCAAATATTTGTCACATATACGGGGTATCTTATTCCCCCGAAAAAAATGCGGCCCTGGCTGTCGTGGCTTCGATGGATCAACCCGGTTCAATACGGCTTTGAGGGCCTAATGTCCAACGAGTTTTACAACCTCGAAGTCCAATGTGTTCCTCCAGTGCTCGTTCCAACTGGCCCCGATGCGCGGCCTCAGTTCCAGTCATGTGCGCTCCAAGGGTCGGAGCCAGGGAAGACCTCTGTTTCTGGAAAGAATTATATCATGACGGGTTTCGACTATACCAGGTCACACCTTTGGCGAAATATCGGAATCATTATCGGCTTCTGGCTATTTTTCGTTGCTCTCGCGGCGCTGGGAATGGAGCGACAGAAACCTAATGCTGGTGGTGGTGCAGTTACAGTCTTCAAGCGCGGCGGAGCTCCAAAAGCTGTTGAGAAGGCCATCAAGGAGAAAGACGCCAATGGGACCGACGCTGAAGCTGGAAGAGAGAGCTCAGACGACAACAGGGATGAGAGACCTCAAAATTCCGGTGGAGGAATGAGGGAGGGAATAGCGAGGAACGAAACGGTCTTTACCTTCCAGAACGTTAACTTCACAATTCCTTACGAGAAAGGGGAGAGAAAGCTACTTCAAGGGGTTAATGGTTATGTAAGACCTGGCGAGCTAACAGCACTGATGGGCGCCAGTGGTGCAGGGAAGACAACTTTGCTCAACACGCTCGCGCAGAGAGAGGATGCTGGTGTTGTCACTGGTGATTTTCTAGTAGATGGGAGACCGCTTCCCCTGTCGTTCCAGCGTTCCACAGGCTTTGCTGAGCAGATGGATATCCATGAGCCTACAGCCACTGTTCGTGAAGCATTTCGGTTCTCGGCTCTGTTACGCCAACCAAAGGAGGTTCCGAAGAAAGAGAAATATGAATATGTCGAGAAGATTATTGACCTGCTGGAAATGCATGATCTAGCCGAGGCCATAATTGGAGAGATTGGACATGGGCTTAACCAAGAGCAACGGAAGAAAGTCACGATTGGAGTTGAGCTTGCCTCAAAGCCGGAATTACTACTTTTCTTGGATGAGCCGACGTCCGGACTGGATAGCCAGGCTGCGTTTAATATCGTGAGGTTTCTACGGAAGCTGGCTGATGCTGGGCAGGCAATCCTCTGCACCATCCATCAACCGTCTGCAGTCCTATTTGAGGAATTTGATGAACTCCTACTTCTCAAATCTGGAGGACGAGTTGTCTTCCATGGTACGCTGGGGAAAGATAGTAAGGATATGATTGAATATTTTGAAGAGAACGGCGCCAAGGAGTGCCCGAAGGATGAGAATCCGGCAGAGTACATGCTGGAGGTAATCGGCGCAGGTGATCCCAATTACGACGGGCCTGACTGGGCGGATATTTGGGAGAAATCAAAGGATGCCAAGGATAGGCAGGGTGAGATTCAGAGGCTGGTCCAAGACCGTCGACAGGCCACGGCAGGGCACGGAGGGGCCAGGAAGGATGACAGGGAGTATGCTATGCCATATAGCACGCAGATCTTGGCTGTGATTAAGAGATGCTTTATTGCCTACTGGCGAACCCCCCAATACTTCTTTGGGAAGCTGGTTCTTCATATAATTACTGGTATGCACCAACACACCCCAGTCCAACACTTTGCCATAAGCTAACACCACAACCCACAGGTCTCTTCAACACATTCACCTTCTGGAAACTAGGCAACTCAAGCATCGACATGCAATCCCGCCTCTTCACCATCTTCATGACCATGACCATCGCCCCGCCCCTAATCCAACAGCTCCAACCCCGCTACATCTCCTTCCGCGACGTCTTCAAATCCCGCGAATCCAAATCCAAGATCTACGCCTGGCCCGCCTTCACCCTCGGCGCCATCCTCCCCGAGCTCCCCACCTCCCTCTTCTGCGGCGGCATCTTTTTCTGCTGCTGGTACTTTGGTGTCGGACTCCCGCTCGGCTTCCCCGCTGGGTATGTCTTCATGATGATCTGCCTCTTCGAGATCTTCTACGTCGGCTTCGGACAGTTCATCGCTGCAATGGCACCAAACGCCATGTTCGCTTCCCTCCTCATTCCGTTCTTCTTCCTCTTCATCGTCGCCTTCTGCGGCGTCGTCGTCCCGTACCCGGCGCTGCCTAGCTTCTGGAGAAGCTGGATGTACTGGCTAACCCCCTTCCACTACTACCTCGAAGGCCAGCTCGGCGTTGTCACAAACAACATCCCCGTCGTCTGCGACGAATCCGAGTTCGCGCGCTTCCCTCCTCCACCCGGCATGAGCTGCGCGTCGTACACTGACGAATTCGTGGCGCGGATGGGCGGCTATGTGCAAGTTGGTGCGGGGGGCTTGTGCGAGTACTGCCAGTTTGCGAATGGGAACCAGTTCGCGAAGGGGTTTAATGTGTTTTATCGCCATCGCTGGCGTGATTTCGGACTCATGTGGGTGTATGATGGATTTAACTTCATTGTAGTGTTCTTTGCGACGTGGATGTTTTTGGGGGGGGCGATGAAGATTAAGAAGGCGTTGAGTCCGAAGGATAGGAGGATTGCGAGGGAGCAGAAGAGGGCGGCGGAGAGGTCGAGTGAGGGGTGAGGGGTGGGATGTTTTGTAATTTTATTGTAGTTTTATTGTAATTTTATATAGCTCCATCTGGATCGAAATATTTATATTGTTTAATAATCATAAGCTTATTCAATATACCCCGCAGACTTCAGACTTCAACGATGGGTTATTATGGTAGTAAGCGATATAAATTTGTCTACGCAGCTTCATTCGCATCAATAAACGCCGCATTATGCTCATTATGTATTATTAATATCCCATTCCACCTATTCACACACCCTCAAATCTTTTCAGAGCATTCAAGCTCTTACCTTCCTACTCTCCCGCCGCCTCACCCACACAAACCACCCCGAACTGGCAAACGCCAGCGCGATGCCTACCCAGCTATACATCGGCATCCTAAACTTCGCCAGCACCGGGATGAGAAACGCATACGCCGGGATAGTCAAGAAATTCGTCGTCAACGGACTCGTCGCCAGCACGAGCAGCACCGTAGCAGTGAACACGCAGAATGTGCCTAGCGAGCCGCACAGCATCATGAACCAGTGCCACGGCCGGTCGAGGAAGTAGATATTGCGCGCGATATTGGGCAGCTCGCCTGAGATCAGGACGAAGGGGAGGGAGACCATGATGGAGAGTAGCGAGACGTGGTGCAAGAGCGTGTATGTGGTGCGCGAGCTCGTAGGGTCACGAGCGCGCTCGGGCGACGGCGCAGAGAGGTTCTGGTAGGTTGAGTAGAGGAGGACGGGGAAGAGGGCGGCGCAGAAGGATGAGATGACACCGGCGAGCACGCTGTCCCAGGTTACGCGGATGTTAGAGCGGCAAGAGCCGACGAGGAGGTTCAGTGTTGCGGAGAGGGTGGCGGAGAGGAGGGGGATGGAGTGTCGGGTTCCTTTTAGGAGGGAGTCGGCGAGCGCGGTGAGGGGGACTATGCCGATGCGCGTGAGGACGTACATGGGGAGTTCGGAGTGGGCGTAGGAGATGGTGCTGAGGTGGATCTTGAGCACGTAGATGATTGCGAGGAGGATGGTTTTGCGTGCCACGGCGCGGTCGAATTCAAAGGGACCGCCGCCGGCAATGCCGGAGCCGGCTTTGGAGAAGATCTTGGAGATGAATCGGGGGAAGCGGCGAGGTGTGCGCTGCGTGTATGTTGTTGGGGGAGGCTTGGTGAGGGCGTACGAGGGCGCCACGAGAGCGGCCAGGCCAGCGTTGCTGAGGTACCGGCTAAAGAGCCTGGTGAAGCCAGCGAAGGCCCAGAGGAAGAAGTGGCAGCCGACGAGTTCGATAAATGTAGTCGTAAGCGGATACGGGAATTTGTAGACACCGGCTGGACATAATAGTTAGTTTACTTGATCCAGCAGGACGAGATCATACAGAGGGGAACATACTGAGCAGGACCAGCCAGTTGATCACCATGAGCCCTATGGCCGTCCCCATTAACCATAAACACATCAAGCTTATGTAGACACTCCATCCCCTCGTTGTAGCAAATAAATATATGCCCAAGCCACCCTGTGTCAAGAAGCCCTTCCAGCCGGTGGGCCGCTGCCGTTGCGACAAGAAGCCTCCCCCACCAGACAGGTCACCCAGGTCGTCTTCTCCCGAATCTGACCCCTCGTTGGATGTCCAGCCCGTGGATATATGTGGAGATGGCGTCCTCGATATGTTTATTAGGGGCAACGAGCTGGGAACCAGCTCTGGCTGGTTATAATGTGCCATCCTGTCGCTTTCGTCAGAGCTTCGACGCCCTCGCTCGATGTCTGTGCCGGGTGTAGTCCAGGAACGGGTTCCCTCTGGTAAGAGGTACTGTATAGCAGGTCGGAAGAGTGTTGAACTTATTGTATTGTGCGCCGAGAAGGTGGGCATGTGAAATTATATGTATTAGTACAGGATCATACCAAATAGGCAGAATTGAAGTTGAAGTTCATGATCGTCGTCACTTAAATTTCCCACTGTAGTCCCCTGAGCCCTTGTAAGTGGTTCGGTACCTAGGTACAAGCGCCGCGGAAACCTTAACGGTGCACGAGCCACATGCCGAGACCTATCTTTGAAAAGTGTCAACCGCCTCCTTCCCTTCGATCAAGCCAGAAAAACTACCTCGCATGGGATATCAGCGACGCCAATGGCTTCATTACTTACCCCGCTGCGGCGGGCTCTGCCCAAGTTAGGGAAAGACCTTTTCACCTGCCGCCAATGCCCCAAATCCGCTTCCATCCAAGCGCCGAAGCTCCGGACCAGCAAAGGCCTCTCCGCCTTCCAGCCCACGCGCTTCTATAACAGCTCTGCGCCGCTGCGCACAGCTGCTACGTTGCCAGGAACCCAGGCCACGTCTCTATCTTCTCTGAGCCAGACTATTGCGAATGCTCAGAAGGAAACGACGAAGAAATCCTTCTTCCCAGATACCAGCTCCCGCGGCGTGGCTTTCTGGCTTCTCGGCAGTGCAGCCAGTGTGTTCGGCATCGTCGTCTTTGGCGGGCTGACACGGCTCACGGAATCAGGGTACGCATCTCGTACTCTCTAGAAATGTGCTTAAGCTAACCTATATACGTCCAGACTGAGTATTACAGAATGGCGCCCGGTAACTGGCACGCTCCCTCCCCTCTCTGCCGCAGACTGGGACTCCGAGTTCAACAAGTACCGCGCCTCCCCCGAATTCAAGCTGCTCAACCCCACCATGACACTTGACGAGTTCAAATACATCTACTTCATGGAATGGACGCACCGCCTCTGGGGCCGCGTGATCGGCCTCTCCTTCGTCCTCCCCGCCATCTACTTCGTCGCCCGCCGCCGCGTCTCGGCCCCGCTCACCGCAGGCCTCGCGGGCATCTCGGCCATAATCGGAATCCAAGGCTTCATCGGTTGGTGGATGGTCAAGTCCGGGCTGAAGGACGACCTCTTCGCCCCCGGCTCCCACCCCCGCGTCTCCCAGTACCGTCTCGCCGCCCATCTCGGCACGGCATTCATCTGCTACGCTACCATGCTCTGGGGTGGTCTATCGGCTCTCCGCGACCGCGCTCTCCTCGCTGACGCCACTAGTGGGCACGCCTCGATCCTCGAGCGCTCTAACCCAGCCCTCCGCCACTTCCGCCGCTCCGTCGGTTTCATCGCCCTGCTCGTCTTCACTACGGCTGTCTCCGGCGCTCTCGTCGCCGGTCTTGACGCTGGACTCATTTACAACGAGTTCCCGACCATGGGTCCTGGACGCATCGCCCCACCTGCCTCTGAGCTCTTTAGCGACTTCTACTCTCGCCGCGAGGACAAGGCTGATCTCTGGTGGCGCAACATCCTCGAGAACCCTTCGACTGTGCAGCTTGACCACCGCATCCTCGCTACCACTACGCTGACCACCATCATCGCTCTGTGGGCATACTCTCGCTTCAACCCGCGCATCGCGGCGGCGATTCCCAGGAATGCCCGCAGGGGTATGGTGGGTGTCGTCCACTTCGCATTGGCCCAGGTGGCGCTCGGTATCACGACTCTGCTGTACCTGGTGCCGCTACCGCTGGCGTCTGCGCATCAGGCGTGCAGCATGGGATTGCTTACTATGACTCTCGTTCTCGGGAGCCGGCTGTGGGTCCCTAAGAGGAGTTTGAGACTCGTGCAAAGCAGCATGGCACAGGCTGCGCAGGGTGGTTCGAAAGTGAGGGTCCCTGCTGCCGCGAGGGGAACACCAACTGCTTAAGTTGTATATTGAGAGGGGTGGATATTGTAGTATAGAATAGTGTGACGATAGTGTTCAAATATCGGGAATTAGGGGGCAGATAGCATCACAGCGGCGTTTCACGCAGGAATAGTGTATCAGTAACGGGATCTCAACTCGACTAATAGACTCAATTTTTTTCCTCTCCTTAAAAGGCCTGTCTACATTTCTCGCATACATGCCGTCGTGCTTGTGCACAGTTGGCAGACGTATCCCCCATTTGAATGGTCACACGCAGTATCCTGTTTTATACGACGCTCACTCTGGTAACATGCATTTACTTGTGCGCTGTAAAAAGTTAGTGGTAGCCTCAAAATCACAGACGGGAATTACTCACCAATACCCTCCTCAGGCTGTGCCTCAATGCCCACAACCTCAGCGGCCAACTTGGCATGCCCCTTCTGCTCCTCCTTCATAAACGGAAACGCCAAAACCTCCTTAATACTGTAACGATCGGTCAAGAACATGACCAGGCGATCAATACCCATTCCCCATCCACCGGTAGGAGGCAGACCATACTCGAGACTCATACAGAAGTTCTCATCGACCATCTGTGCCTCATCATCACCCTGCTCCTTCTGCCTCGCCTGCTCCTCGAAGCGCAGACGCTGGTCAAACGGATCGTTCAACTCAGTGTAGGCGTTCACAATCTCCTTCTTACACACGAACGCCTCGAAGCGCTCGCAGAGTCCGGGGTTGGCGCGGTGCGACTTGGCGAGTGGGGACATCATCTGGGGGTGACCGGTGATGAAGGTGGGGTTGACGCAGGTCTCCTCGATGAAGTCACCGACCATTTTGTCGAGCATGCGCGCGTTGGTGAGCGGCGGCGAGCACTCGATGTTCATCCTCTTGAGGACGCCGCGGAGGAAGGTGTTGGTCTCATCGGTGTGCAGCTCGGGTCCGGGAGGGAACTTCTCGCCGGTGGCCTCCTCCAGGGCGGGGATCATCTCCACGCGGCGCCATGGGGCTTCCCAGTTGACCTCGTACTCCTCGCCGTGCTGGGTGTGGAACTTGGTGGTGTAGCCGCCGGTCAGCTCCTTGACGAGGCTGGAGACGAGCTCCTCAGTCATGTTCATGAGGTCGTATACGTCAGCGTAGGCCATGTAGAACTCAGCGGTGGTGAACTCGGGGTTGTGGGTGAGATCGATGCCCTCGTTACGGAACTGCTTGCCGATCTCGTAGACACGGTCGAGGCCACCGACGACAAGCATCTTCAGGTAGAGCTCAGGGGCGATACGCATGAACATGTTCATGTTCAGGTCGTTGTGGTGAGTGGTGAAGGGCTTAGCAGTGGCACCTCCAGCAATGGCGTTAAGCATGGGCGTCTCGACCTCGGTGAAGTCCTTGTTGTCCAGGTACTTGCGGATATATGTGACGACCTTGGAGCGGGTGAGGAAAACATTCCTGGTGGGCTCGTTCATGATCAGATCGAGATATCTCTTGCGGTGGCGCTGCTCCTGATCCTTGAATCCGTAGTACTCATCTGGTAACTGGTGCAGACATGGGGTTAACAGCTTAACCTCTGTCGCAAAGATCGACAACTCTCCCTCCTCTCCCTTCTCAATCTTGTTCTTTGGTGCCGTGCGGCCTGGGTATCCGACAATGCCAATAATATCTCCACGGCGGAGGTGCTCATGCTGGTTTTCGAACGGCGGGGCGCCCTCTGCAGACTCTTGCAGCTGGCACATCACCTGCAGCTTAACACCCTGGGATCGGACATCGTAGAAGACGAGCTTGGTTCCAGACGCACGCTTGTTGTAGATACGGGCACCCATGCGGACCTCCACCTCCTTGCGCTGCTCACCCGACTTGAGGTTCTCATGCGCCTTGACAAAGTCGCGGATATCAGTGTTCACCTCGAACTTATGCGGGTATGGGCTCGGGTCTTGCGAAGTGCGCAGCTTGTTGATGGCGCGCGAGCGAATTTCGAAGTATTGCTGTTATACCCCGCTATTAGCCTCGTCATCGAGGGGTCGATGTACAGGGGCGTGAGACTTACGTTGGGGTTCAATTCCTTCTCATCGGCCTCGGCATTGCTCTTCTTCTCCTTCACTGGCTTAGGGGGAGCGGCGGCCTCCTTCTTCTTCTTCTCCTCCTCCTTTTGGCGCTGCTTTTGGCGCTTCTTGAGCTCAGACTTGGACACCTTCTCGCCGGTGACCTCGTCCAAGTGCAGGTTCGCGACTTGCTCCTCGATGGGAGCTGCTGCGTCAGCCATGATTGCGTGCTATCCTCTGTTTGTTGGAATAGTGGAGCGCAGAGCTGTCAAATTGTTGTGGGGGTTATTTGTGATTTTTCAAAGTTGTCGATTTTGATAGATTTATGAGATGGTGGGGCAAGTGAGTCAAAAATGTACCGAGCGATTTGTGTGTCAACTCTAAATTAACGGATTCAGTAAGATAACGGTCAGAGACAACGGAGTATGATATTTTCCGTCCCGATAATCATAAATTGAAACTGTACCTATCAACACGTGCCATCGCGTTCCGACGCGTCTCAACACCACTTCCCAAACTTCCCCACCATCCATCCCACTTCACCAAACCCCGTCAACCAACAACTCTCACCAACTCCCTACCAAGTCCTCAGCCCAATCCCAAATCTCTCCCCAGAATTCACAACAATGGCCGAATCTCTCTCCACCCCCCGCATAAACTCTACCTACCTCGACTCCTTCACCAACCGGACTGTCCGCATAACGGGGAAGGTTATCCAGCTGCGCGGTGAAGAGGCAACACTCGATTCCAACGGACACATTACCGCGCATTTGAACCGAGTACTTCCTCCCTCCACCTTCTGCCTGGGATCGTCACTAACTCCACCCAGGATGCGCATCTCACGGTCGGCAATGCCGTCGAGATTGTTGGGAAGGTGAACCAAGACCTGTCTATCAAGGTCCTGCAAGCCACGGATATGGGCGCCGATTTCAGTGAGACTTTCTCTTTCCTCTCTCCATCCCCCGCCTCCCCAAGAGCTCTTATGCACACCCCCCAGAACAGCGCTAACGAATCACAGACTATGCAGCGGAAGCCGCCGTCGTAGATGCAACACACCGGTACAAGGATATCTTCTATGCAGAGTCGTGACTCTATTTCGAGAGCGTATTTGCCGGGTTAAGTGTACAAGGAGAGAAAAAGGAAGTAAGGATGGATGAGGGCGGGCGGTGGAGGGTGGTTATGGGGAAGTAGTAGTAGAGATGTGAGAAGTCTAGGGGATTGACGAGAACAAATATGACATGAGATGAGGGGCTGGGCTGGTCGATAAGATGCGCCTACTCACTACGATACAATTACAAATACCAACTAAAATAAAATATGTGCATATTCCCTAGGATACACATCGTCCTTGCATCATGCGCAACTTACTCAAATTTAGCCAGCAACCCTTTCAAAGCCTCCTCCGTATCATATTTCTCTAGAAGCTCCTTTTTCAGTGCCTGAACTTCATCTTTCTTCTCTGCCCTAACGCCCTCCAGCATCCCCGCTGCCGGCCCAATGAGCTGCGCATCACATAAGTCCATAGCCACCGCCATAAGCAACACACTATCCGCCAGCCCCGCCATCTTCCCATCCGCATGCAGTCCATTCATCACCATCAGCGCCTTCTCAAAATCCGCGTCGCCCGGCGTGATAATCACTCTGAGCTCCGTCTGTTCCGGGCCGACTTGGTACTTGTGGTACACCCCCGGCTCAACACTGGACGTTTTGCCGATCTCCAGAGGCGTGACTGAGGCTTCCAAGACCTCGAGGTCGGGGGTCGTGCTGCTGTAGACGGAGATGGAGCCGCTGAGGAGATCGAAGGTCTCGGCGAAGCGGGTGTGGAAGTGAGGTGGGACGGTGGTACCGGGCGTCATGTGTTCAATGAAGATAGTGCGAGCTCCACCGTTTTGGGTGGTTGATTCTTCGAGATGGAAGTGGCGCTCGTCCCAGCGGCGTTCGGCGGACATGGTGGTATTAGGGATAGTCGAGATGGAATTTAATAACTGAAGCGAGAGGTGTTCCTTGACGGCGTTTTAAAGCTCTTCAATACCCTACCAAAGGAATAAAGAAAGTATAATAGAGGATCTATATAGCAATACCCGAGGATGAACAAATATATATACAGACGATACAGTAAGCTGAGTGCGGGGTCGGCAAGTTCGACGTCGAATTATGAATAAACCCTGCTCTCACTGCATACTGAACACGTGCACATGCCACACAGAGCACCGCTACAAGTATAGAGCTCGTGTTGATTAGAATTCCATGCCTACTTACTATTTACTGAGTTCTCGTGCCCTACTTACCCTTACTTTGCGCTTGAGGCGGTGAGGGGATTGGCGAAGCAAGGGGCGGTATGGGCTAGAGGCGGCAAGGGGCATGGGGGCACTGGGCTTCAAATCCACGCCATGCTTATTGACACGACTGAGACCGGTAGCGTGCAGTGATTCCAAATGTGGGCAAGATCTTAATAAAATAATTTATTACTCGCCATCATTCACCCCAAGGCGGCGAGGCATGCGGCAGCAAACGAGTTGGAATCCACGCGCTGTCCATTGGCGCGGTTGAGACTGTCATCCAAGTGCATCAAAGAAGGCAAGGGGCTTAGTTTAGAATACGGCACGACTGAGATCTCCATGTGATACGGAAGGGTTGCGAAATGTGCAGTTCCTTATATAAGGGAGGATTTGTCTGTTCAGTTTATAATCCACCCATATCTACAAAGACAAAATCCAGTGAAGCTTTAATCAAACCCAATATGACGTTTCCTGTCGCCCTCCTCAGCATGGCCTTTAGCATCATCTTCGTTAAAGCCACTACCATCCCTAGGCCAGGCATAGGCTTACGAAATTTAGACTGTACCCCAGGCGAATATATATGCGCTCAGAAGGGTTACAGCACTAGGTGTGGTAATTATCCTGGCATTGTACGTATTTCAACGCCCAGCTCTTCGCTATTAGTCACAGACAATAACAGTACACTGTAGGTTATCTGTGACGCTTTAGGCAGCTTCTTCCAAACTGTGGCATGCTGCGGAGATGGGGGGTGCCAAGATATCGATGGGGCACCATACTGCATATAAAGTATGTATTGTAACCATTTGCTTGAAAAGGATAAAATACAGACATGTATCTGACATCAAGGGGATAGAAAGGCATATCGAGCTATAAAATTACCACTTGGCAGTTAGAACAGAGGCTTTACGAGACAGGCACAGTGTGCGGCAGATAGTTACAATAGCAGATTTAATTGAATTATCTACCACTCCAACGAGCGCCTAAAATCCCAGTGCTATCCGTGCTTCTGTCAGGTGTCCACGCCGCATGTCTAAATTCTCAACCGGAACAGAAATATTTCAAATTTTAGAAGGGTCTCCCGTTCTTGAAACCCCTTGGGACGGCAAGGGGCATGAGACAGCAAGTAAGGATGCCAAATATGAGCCAGAGCATATAAAATGGAGGGTTTGTCTCCCCCTTCTCTCCGAAATCCAACACTTACCTACAAAAGCAAAAGCAAAAGCTCATTAATTTTTCGCCAGACTAGTATGAAGTTTCCCCTCGCCGTCAGCGTGGCAATTGGTGCCACCCTCGCCCAAGCTGCCGCCGTCCCCACAGGCTTACTAGGGGAACGCTGTACTCCAGGTACATATTACTGCAATCAGAGCCCTGTTTTTGAGTGTGGTACTTATTATGGCGCAATTGCATGTATTTTAACACACAGCTCTCTGCTGTTAATCGTACTAGATTATACTGCTAATCATGTGCCACAGGTTATTTGTGACGATACAGGCTACAACTATACCCCCATAGCATGCTGCGACCAAAAAAGGGGGTGCAGGGTTGTCAATGGCGAGCCGCACTGCATGTAAAGTGCGTATCCCAACCTTTGCTCAAAAGGATTAAATACAGATATCTAATATTAAGGGAATAGAATGGCGTATCAAATTATTTGGATATTCCGGGAATACATAGACCCAGGACTGATTTGCATGAGGCACTCGAACTGACTACGAGGTTCTCACATAGTAGTTTCAGCAGCTTCACAATCGGCACGGTTTATGGCACGTAGTTATAACGGTAGATTCAATTAAACTATCTACCTATCCGCTAGGTGCTTAAATCCCAGTGAGGGCTAATCGGGCTTTAGTCGGCCATCAAAGAGCTTCCCATGTACCATGCCTATATACCCAATAGATACAGAAGGGCCTCGCATAAGAATAGACCCACCATTTAGATCATGGTCTAACTGAGTGGTATGTAAGGCGGCAAGGGGTTAGAATCTACGCCACCCCCATCAGAATTACCACCCTTCTATGATCACCCAACATGTAGGCGGCAAGTAAGGACTCTGAAATATATGTCAGAGCAAAATAAGATATATGGCTCGTCTACCCGATCTTCTAAAATTCAACACTTAAACCCACATCGCCCGCAAAAGCAAAATAGCCAGTATAACCTCCCATCGAAACCAACATGACGTTCTCCCTCACCCTCGTCAGTCTATCTTTAAATGCTGTCCTCGTCCAATCAGTCTCCATCCCCAATAGCTTGCTACCCAGGTCCTGCTCCCCAGGCGGCTATGGCTGTACTTCAGGGTTTGGGTGGTGTGCTCGATATCAAGATTCAATTGTACTTATTTTCACACACGTCTCCCCTCTATTGATTATGCTAGGTTATGCTTCTAATAATATCTATAGGTTGTCTGCGATGCTTCGGGCTTAATTTCCACCTTGTGGCATGCTGCGGATCTGGGGGATGCGGTATCGTTAACGGCGCTCCACACTGCTTGTAGAGAGGTATGGTATATTCCAATTAAACGACAAATGAGTATCCTAACATTAAGCTGACTGAAAATTATACATACGATTTGGAATATGGGTATCAAGTTGTTGGGCTATTCAGGAATTCGGATCGAGACCTATAGCTCATTTGTATGGGATGCCTTGGTGACAACAGTTCTCACTTAGCAGTTAGAGCATAGATATTTCAATCAATTAAATTAACTGCCCAAAGCCCCAGTGCTGATCCTTCTTCCATTAGCTGCTTGCTGTCACTTGTCAAACTGTCCGTCTAATAGCACTGGGGCTACCAAATCGAGAGGATTGATGGTGCCGCGGAGATTCCTCATCCCAGGCTAATGCAGAATCCCACGCAACAAGGTTGAATCCTACACGGCGCCCAGACTCATGATACGTATAAAAGAATGCAATATATATGTAGAAGTATTCAAAGGGATTTTAAGATGGCAGTATTAAAGAATTTCACTTCGTATTGGGGGGTTTCTAAGTAGTATCCTCGGATTCTAATATTTTCACAAATAAAACCCCTTATAAAAAAGCAAGGACATCTACTATCCCATTCTACATATATATATATTGAAAACGAACACTTAACTACGAGGTTAAAACCACCACCCTCACCAATCCAACGTGAAGTTTCTTTTCGCCCTCCTCAACGTGGCCCTTAGCAGCACTCTCGTCCACGCCCTCACAGCAACCCCTCGCGATGGGGACTGCACACCGAGCGACTACTACTGCGCCAAAGACATTCTGCAGTGATGTGGCGCTGGTCTAGCAGTTTTACGTGTATTATTTTCAAGCGCAGTCCTCCGCTGTCGACTGAGTATGCTACAAAACAGTTGTCCACGTACTGATCGTGTTCTATAAACTGTCTGCGATGCCCGGCAACAAATGCACGTCACGGCTTGTTGTGGAACGGGCAATTGCCAGTGGATCAATGGAGCGGGGTACTGCGCATGAGGGGGGGTAGGGACATGAGAGTGGCTGAATAGAAGGATAGGACGAAGGGTTGATACTTTATTCTTAGTAAAGTCTCAGATGGTGCGGAGAGAGTATACTAAGTTCAATCGCTACCCATAGCCAAGCCACTCAATAATACCTACAGCGTAATACAAACCACTCCTACAGGGACACCCACTCAAACAACCTGCCCATCACCTCCTCCCACCCCCCATCCTCAGCTTTAGTCGCTTAAGATCCTTCGCATCCGAGGCTAATGTAGGAGAATCCTACGCCGTAAGGCTGAATCCCAATTGGTACCAAAGGATGTAATATACATACAAATCTATAGAATGGATATGGGAGGGTGGTATTGAAGGATTCTGTGTGGTATTGAAGGATTTCAGATTAGTATCGACGGATTCCAATATTCGCTCAAAACTCCGATATAAACGGACGGCTTCCTCGCCCCATATTCTCAAACTCCACAACCTATCTACGAAGCAAAACTATTACCCCATCATCAGCCAACACGTCATCCCTCACCATGAAATTCTCCTTCACCCTCCTCTGCCTGTCCTCCACCACTCTCCTCGTTGACGCCCTTACAACCCGCTTTCCATACTGCATCCGAGGTCTATATTACTGCGCTAACAACCGCTCCGACTGGTGCGGTGGTGGTCCTGCAATTGTATGTATCAATAGAAAACTCTCTGGTGTCACTCGAGCTTACTATAGTCGCGGCTCAACGTGCTGATTCGGTGTTATAGGCTATATGTGTTGACGGCAACGACGAGTATAAGCTTGTAGCATGCTGTGGGACTGGCGGCTGCAAGTATATCGGTGATGATAATGTGCCGTACTGCGTGTGATAAGGGATATGGGGAACAGGATGTAGTAGAAAGAAATGAATAGGCAAGGTGCAAATGACTGCCATATAGTTTGTAGTGAAGCTTGAAGATCACAGAAATAGTGCACGCGGTTATGAACATTGCTTCTCGAAGTGTTCGATTCACCTTCAAACCTGTGTGAGTGACATGCATGGACAGGCCAGGAATGGAAATGGATTGGCATAAAATGTGGTGGACTAAGGCCTCTTTATCAAAGGGTATGCTAGAACTAGACCGATAACCACCTAAAAAACACTTCGGGGAGCAATGTGCATTACCGCGAGCACTGCGTTGCTTAGATTCTACTAAGGTCAGGACGTTTCGGGTGTAGCAGAACAAGTAAGAAGCTCGCAATTTGATTACCTCACATATTGATTTGATACCCGATGCTAATAATATGGGTGTTCAGAATCGTTGAATACAGACCTGCTGTAATGGAAATGAATGAGCATCGGACACATTTCAATCTATATCACTCCTCTTAAAATTTGAATTATAGCACCCTATTTTGGAAGGATAGTATTCGTTTTACAAGTAACTCGACACTTTTCCCCTGATCTCTTCCGTTTATGTATCCTGCCGACCATGGCCCAGGACGACTATTGAAAGTAATACAGTTTCTCAAGCCTCAGTTTCTGTTAAATACTTTAGTCTACTACGTTTCTTAATTAACGCGCCTATTCGACAATCTTAAAAAAGAAATCAGGCAGCTATACACATGCCCTGAAAATAACATCGAAATTGCCGAAATCTCAACGTGTAGAAAATACAGGGGTATCGGAAGGTCTAAGATGTAAAAAACATGGGTCGAGATCGAGATTAATCTATAAATATAATTACTAATCCATTTGGGCCTTTATTTAGCCTAATGGTACTACGCGTGACACTACTAGGAAAGAAGCTGCGGAGTATCGGAGCACCATAATCAACCCCCGCTATGCTTTTTTTATAAAGACGTACCGAGATGTTCTTTTCGTTTCATCTGCCACAGATTCAACTTATCTTGCGTTTTCCTTCGATTTACTACTTACGTCCCTTGTCTTGACTAAAGTTAACCGGCTATGGCGCCCATCAAAGTCGGAATCGTGGGCTACGGTTTTGCAGCCAAGAACTTCCATATCCCTTTCATTTCCGCCATTCCTGACTACGAAATAATCGCTATTTTGCAGAGAGCGGAGGCCCCAGCCAATCCTGAGTTATCTCCTAAGGGTTCCCATTGCACTGTCGATTTTCCAGGAATCAAGCACTATAGATCTGCAGACGACTTCTTCGCCGATTCAGAAATCGCTTTTGTCGTAGTAGCTACGCAGACTGATACGCATGCCTTGTTTGGGGAGATGGCGCTGACGGCCGGAAAGCACGGTACAGCGACTACATTTAACCCGCATGCGATGAGCTAATGTAACCACCAGTCATAATTGATAAGCCTTTTGCAGAGTCAGCCGAGGAAGCAGACAAGATCATAGCCCTTGCTGAGAAGAAATCATTACTTCTTACCTGCTATCAAAACAGAAGATGGGTATGATTAAGTCTTCTCCGCATTTGTTTTTAGAGACTCACTTATTTTTGATTAGGATGGTGGCTTTCAAACGTTGCGGAAGCTTATTAAAGAAGACGCATTAGGGGATATCAAGGAAGCAGAGATTCACTACGACTTCGAGTCGCCATCATGGATTTCTCAATTCCCTGCGAAGTATACGCCTGGAGCTGGGATGGCGTATGGGCTAGGTGAGTGAGATTGCAGCGCCTTTAAATTAGCGTTTCGCTATGAAGATGGTCTTGACAAACGTATTTGTAGGAACGCACAGCATTGATCAGGCATTGGTCTTATTTGGCCTGCCCAAATCAGTCACAGGTTTCTTCCGCGTCCAGCGCGGCATGGAGAGCGAAGTAGAGGACTCCTTCACCATAGTCATGCAGTACGACGGACCACAGAAGGAGCTACTTGTAACAGTGAAGACATCTGTGGTAACACCAATGGCGCAGCAGCTTAAATTTCTCGTGCGCGGCACTAAAGGCTCCTTTATTAAGTTTCAGAATCGGAGTACGTGCCCACAAGAAGAGCAGATTGCTCTGGGAGCAAAACCTCTCGACGAAGGTTTTGGTTCCGAGCCAGAGCAATTCCAAGGCATTCTCACGACATATGACAGTTTCGATAGTCAGGTCCAGACACTTGACAAGGAGACAAACAAGTATACTGGTAGGTATCCTACGATTACAGGTCGATGGCTAGGAATATACGAGAATGTTGCAGATGCCATCAATGGAAAGGGCGATTTAGAAGTCAAGCCAAAGCAATCGAGAGATGTGCTGCGTATTATTGAGCTTGCAAGGGAGTCACACAACAAGGGTGTTGCAGTGCCATGGGCATGAACGTTTTCACGGCCTGTTGGAATTCTTGGGAGTTATTTTGAGAATGAAGCCAATCCGCAATCACCACCTTTACTAATTTGCCCAGTCAATGCCTGCATACTTGAACTAGTAAAAGTACTAGACCCGTCGAAATATATGGAGATTCATACCTACAAGTAATTTCATCTTTCCGTCCAAGCTTAAGCTGTGATATGACATCTTCCACATCGAGTTGCCTTTTCTGCCATACTGACGATTGCCGTGACAAGTTGATGAGAAAGATGCCAAGGAATAGGAGAGGAATCGGCAACGGATAATATATGTGGTTGTTCGAAATCTTGGGAGTGGAGGCTTAATCTTGAAGTGGTCTCAACCTGATGGCTTGAGGGTCTAAGGCAGCCGCCCGCGGCCCTGCCATAGCTGCCATACTCACCCCTACTATTTGGGGTGGGAAACCTCATTCTTGCTCCAGAGACTCTCCTAAAGCTCGAAACCTCTGATGATCATGACTCACACCGAGCGCAGAATATCGGGACTTAACTTGAATGAATCACAACAAGCCCTGAGGTGCGGGGTATTGGCCATGGACGAACCCCGCACGTAGCCCACAGGCGCTAGAACGGGGAATATGGAGCATAATCCCCGATGAGTACTGCCAGCTCAACTTCCAACTTCGACACTCCCCACCGGGTACGGCGGATAAATTGACAGCGAGGCTGAATAAAATAAGACTCCTTCTCGCTTTAATACTTCGACTCTGTTTATGTGTGTGTTCTCACAACCCATCTATTTTCCATATTTCAATTATTTCAATACTACATGCCACAATGACTTCCGTCCCAACCATTCGCTGGGGGATAATTGGTACGGGCTGGATCTCAACTGAGGTTGTCAAGGACTTGATTCTCGAACGCCCCGACGCAAAAGCTGTGCATGTAATCCAAGCCATTGGCTGCTCTTCCCTTTCCAAAGGCCAAGCGTTTGCTAAGTCCACGATTCCGCATCTATCGCCTACAGTCTATGGCTCTTATGCCGAGTGTTACGCTGATCCAAAAGTCGACCTCATTTATATCGGAACTCCTCACGCATTCCATAAGGATAATTGTCTCGAAGCCATCCAACATGGGAAGCATATCTTATGCGAGAAGGCTTTCACGTTGAACGCACGAGAGGCACGCGAGGTATTTGCTGCGGCAAAGGCCAAAGGCGTCTTTATTATGGAGGCTATGTGGACGCGTTTCTTTCCGCTTATGCAGACCTTACAACGGCTGCTGCATGATGAGAAGATCATTGGTGATATTCTACGGGTATTTGCGGACTTTGGCCTCAACATGGATGTCAAATCTTTAGGGCCCGAATCCCGTTTGAAGAACAAAGCGCTGGGGGCTGGGTCTTTGCTCGATGTTGGTATTTATAGCTTAACATGGGGACTGCTATGCTTGGATCGAAATATTGCGGACAAGGCGGAGAAGCCAAAGGTCGTGTCCCTACTGAGTCTCGAAGAGGGTGTTGATATGACTTCATCATTTCTACTGTTGTACCCTTCGACAGGGAGGCAAGGAATCCTCACTTCCACCATGAGTGTAAAGTCCGATGAAACATTCGCACGAATTGAAGGCAGCAAAGGAACCATCTTTGTTGAGGGCCCCGGAACTTCAATCCCATCGAGGTTTAAGTACGTCCCAAATAATAAAGATGAAAAGGAGAAGGTATTTGAGTTTGAGAAGCCGGGCGCGGGATATTATTACGAGGCGGATGCTGTTGCCATGGATATCCAAGCGGGGAGGACGGAAAATGCGGTCATGCCGTGGGCTGAGACAATCAGAGTTATGGAGATTATGGATGACATTCGGTATACAAACGGAGCGTTATTCCCTCAGGACGCAGAATAGTTAGGATGAATGGTCTTTCTCATGAAGTAGCCGGAGCATCGATCTGCGTGTCATGGTGATTAGGTTATTATTAGATAATTATACTGAAATTGTGCATAGCTATCAGACGGGTTCGGGAGACAGTGTCGCGCAAAGTGAGAGTTTTGTTAATAAGTATCATTAATAATAATACAGATTGATAGGGTTCCACCATTGCGAGTCAGTCATCTAAGTCTCCCCAGTATTCTTTGAGATCGTCAACCCTCCACTTTGTATCCCAGCCTGTCTCCTTCTCAATCCGTTCCAGGATTCTCAAAATCGCAGAATGCTCGCTTGGATGGCTCATTACTTTTCCAGCTATCCACAGAGGTTGCACAGAGTTCGTCCAGGAGCCGTGGTGTGTATTTGACTCCGAAATAGCACAGATCTGCCGTGCGTGCCAGAGGATTGAACGCTAGAAAGAACCACACCGTATAATTAGCGACTGGTATAAATGAAAGAGTTGGACTTAATATAGACTGAATGAACTTACCGACTGTTTCCCAAGGTTTATACCTTTCGGTTTTACTTGAAGCATCATTAGTGTTGAGGTGTGGTATAATTGATTTCCAGAGACTGCCAGATATTAGATTATAAAAATCGAGTCTTTGATTTCACATACTTGCTGAGCCGTTCCCATACAAGACTGTCGGAAATGGGTTTTGGAAGTCTTCTGCTACTACTGGAATGGCTAGAAGAGGCTTCATTTCTTCGGGTCTGTCAGTATACCAACTTTGTAGGATATCATACAACTTTTGCCATCGTAGAGCATAGCCATCTTGTTGGTTTTGCGGGCGTGATATATCAAAGTGGCTGGTCCTGTTAGAATTTAACAAGTGCAGAACGCTGGCGCAAATGAAGACTGAATAATTTGCCCAAACATCAAAAGTGTTCGATGGGTTGCGGAAGAGGTTGTGATCTTCCCATGCATCTCTACCGGAAGTCCAACGGTTAAGAGGAATAAGAGTTTCTTCTTGTGAGATTAGACCCCCACAGACATCTGTAATTAGAGTAGTTAGTAACTTATTAGACTGAATTAGAGCCGCGAAATACATACCCATTCTAGCAAAGCACCAGAAAAGAGCCTGCTCAACCTCACCCACAAAGCCATGGATACGAATGGCTTCTATCAAATTTGCACAACCATCTAAGTGCCGCCTCCATTCCTTTGGAGAACCTTGTATTATTAGTCACAGCATCATTTTAGGTCAACAGTTACCTACAGCTCATCATCTCTAAAACGCATAGAATTACACAAGAAGCCATAACTTCTGTATTTCTGGTGTGAAGCTCTGGTAACAGGAGGTGTATTGCCTCCTGATATAAAGCAAGGCTCTCCGATGAGGGCAATAAGGGGTTTTTTCTTTCCAATTGTCGAGCTGACAATGCCAATATTGAATATTTAAGCTGTGGTGATGATTTTGCCATTATCGGGAGTTTGAACTCAAAATGGCGCTGATTGTCGAACTTGTCAAGCTGAGCAGAGTTAGCAAACAGAGTATATTGTCTCTATTAATAATGATAGCGGATAAAGAACAAAACAAATCGGATTTAATAATCGCGGACCTACCCATGGGGCCAATTCATCAATGTAGTTTTTCCATAATATATACTCGCGATTGGGCGTAAGTTCAGGTGGCTTATGAGTTTCGGAATACGACAAGCAATTATCGTTGGGTAGACCATCTCCCTGCGGTCGTACCGTTTCCTGTGAGAATGGTCCTGGGTTTGGCTGAGATTCCGGAGTTCCAGACCTAGTGGCAGCGTTTGATCTTGCTGTATGTATTATGTGATTGCGAAGGGTAGTATGTAATTCCCGGTACGCTGAACCAGGAAGAAAAATGCCTTGAGATGAATCAAAGAGCTGGTTGTCAAAAATCGGCTCGTTGAAAATCCTCTGTCGGGCTTGTGGGTGCATGTTGTCATTCTCCGGTTGTCTGATATTGATGGGCAATGGTTCTTGATCTTGTTGAGAGTCTGGATGTCGGGTGTACCTCAACGCAAGTAATTCGGCTGCCACTTCTCCAGTGTGGAATATAGGGTCTGCTTCTGACAGGTTACTGTGTTGTATATCACTATACATTGGCTGTGACTGAGGTGTTGAGCCATGAATAGTTGCATGTTCATGATTCGGAGTAAGTTCCGAATCAGACATTGTGTCCATGGGCATATAGCCATCTTCACATATTGCAAATGAAATGTTGTTATATGGGGATCTATGGAAGGAGTGTTGTGAGGTGGATGAATGAGCTCTATCTGTGCTTGCCATGTATTCGCTGCTTTGAGGCGTATCTTGATCTTGGTCTTTTGAAGGCGCATTATTTTGTTTGGCTTTTGATATCTCTGGCATAATATCTGGTATCTGAGTCTCTTGTTAGCAAAGAGCCTCTGAGAAAAGTATACGCTGGTTTAAGATCTAACAGACGCCATATTGCTAGAGGTATTTTCTAATACTAACAGGATGTCTTATAGACGGGTTCTCTATAGCCAGGCTATTTGGATGGACAGCTTTAAATCTAATATCTGTGCCCCATGCACACAATTCTCGGCGATGGTGACAACTGTCACATTTCGGTCTTCTTTCATCACCTAAAAATATACTTTAGATTTAGATTTCTAGATTAATAGGCTCATTGTGCGTCTACCACAGAATCACTCACATTTTTTGTGTCGTCGGCGACAGTTGACGCAGCCGGTTCTTGTCCGCCTTGGCTGATTTGGACGACTCCGAACGGAGCTTTCACCTTGTGGCACAATTCCTTCCGAGACTGGTTCGGGCCGAGTCTGCAATTCTATAATCTCCATGGCAAATAATATGCCATAGGTGAGTTCGCCAGGGTTTTTTTTAGGGTAGACCAACGGAACAAATTAGTTCACGCATAAAGATTCACATATGGCGGGGAACGGCAGGAAGCCTGGGAGTTGGCGGCAAAAAGTGCCAGTTATGGACTAGTTCCGTCTAGTGGATTCCTGGCTTGTACCTCGACGTCTCGAGGCCCCCGTCGTCAACTTTAATTGCCGACCACTTCTATTACCTAATTGTCGGAACCAATCGTTCGTTCTACTGAAGTGGAATGAAAGGTTGGTTGTCATGATTAAGGTTAATTGCTTTCTTCTCACATAATCTTTAGTGTCTCAATCGAAGTAGGCTTCTTGAGAGATGGGCAAAAGTCATATTTTTGCTCCTTTCGGACTTTATGGAGGTATAGTATATAGTTAGGCGTCCATCTTATAAATATTTCTTCAGCTAGTCCAAATTTTGCATACCAACTACAAAGCCTTGAGGTCGTCATGGCATACCTCTTGTTCTGAGATCTTGTCTCCATCTGTAGATCCGGCCTCGGGTGAATGCTCAGCACCCGCAATAGAACCCATTGACGGATGCCAGTGAATTATGACCTTCTCTCCCGTGAATAGTTTGTCGATTTGCTCTAGTGAGAGATTCTGGGTCTCCGGATAGAAGAACCAGATCAGTGGGATGAAAAAGAAGTTGAAGACTGCGAAGTAGATGTATGTCTTCCATCCAATACTATTGATGCTCACGGGAGTAATCTCAACCACAAGGAAGGTAAAAATCCCTAAAATGGAACATTAACATTCAATTTGCCGGAGAATAGCCGGATATGAAGAGAACTTACAGTTTGAAGCAGTTGCAAGAGAAGCGGCACGAGTACGAATTGCCAATGGTGCATACTCGGCCGGCACTGCATTTTATTAGGCAAGTTTCAAAACATTAAGATATAGAGGAACTTACAGAGCCAAGGGATCGCTAGTAATCCTACGGCGAAGAAAAAATTAAATAGAAACAGCATCACAATTGCAACAACTCCACCAGCTTTGGTACCCGAAGATACAGTTCCGGCAAGTATGGCCATGCAAGCACACTGACCAGCAGCTGCGAAAAGCATGAGCTTTCGTCGGCCGAGGCTGATTGAGCGTCAGTATTCACTTTAATTTAATACCACTGGGAATTCTTACCGGTCTATAATCCATATTGGGATTAATGACGAGAAAAAGTATGCGACCCCTGTATATGTGAGCAGAAATTATCATTGGATCAAATCCATTACTCACCATTGAAGCCGGCAAGTAATAGGGCTAGATTGTGTGAAAGTTTGACAGAGTTTTCGAAGATTACAGGAGCATACTATTTCCTGTTAGTAAAAGAGCAAAAGAGGCACACCAGATCACAATAGCTTTGACTCACGTAAGTGATGAGGTTGATGCCAGACAGTTGTTGCATGAATTGTCCGCCGATACCAAGAAGAACTCTGTGGCGAAACTTTTGTGGTCCGTTCTTTAGCAACGCTGTCTTGCTACGCCCCTCAGTAGCCGCTCTTTCTTCGTTGACGGCATTCTGGATTTCCAAAATTTGTCTGTTGATGGCAGGATCTGATTCAGTTATTGAGTTTGGGTCCATCTCCAATGCCCATAGGATATGGCGTGCTTCGCTGTGTCTTTCGTGCGCAATGAGCTGGGAAGTTTGTCAGTAAACTCTGGTCTTATTGTAGCAGAGCAGTAGAATACATACCCATCTGGGGGATTCGGGAAGAAACAGTATGCCAGCAAAGGTTACAACTGCGAAAACAATCTGCAGAGCAAGGGGAACTCGGAATTGTGCACCACTGCTGACGTAGCTGAATCCGTAGTCTACCCAATAAGCAGTCATGACCCCGAAGATGTTGATAGCCAACTCAATTGCCAGCTAAGATATATGTCAGTAGTATTCTCGAGATGTGATCAAATATAAATTACCCCCTTGCCACGCTTTTTTGCTTGCATCAATTCAGAATGCCACACAGGGATCGTACTTGTGTTCATCCCATTTCCAAGTCCTGCAACAATCCGGCCAACGATCATGTGTGGGATGGTATATGCGGATGCCTGAAGCGCTGCCCCAATGCTGAGCACGATACATCCAAGCATGATACAGTTTCTTCGTCCCAACCGTTCACCAAACATGAAGCAGAATATTGCTCCAAAGAAACAACCCTCCAAAAAATGTTAGCCCGCTGCAACATTAGATTTAAGAAGAGCACTCATACGATTTCGTAGATAGCAACGACTGTGCCTTGAAGAGATGAGCTTCCAGTACCGCTTGGAGTAGTGTCAATTTCCGGGAATTGCTTTATAAAAGCGGCTCCTGACAATAGCCCAGACATTACTCCCTGGTCATAGCCAAATCTGAAAATCTAGTCAGTAACAGTATTCGCAATATGAGCGTGTGTGCCAAAGTGATTATGGACATACAAGAGAAAGCCGCAACCAGCAGTGGCTGTGATAGCCCATGACAGAGGACGACCAGTAAGGACCGTCATAGTAGCAACGGCTTGTTTTAGATGTTTGTAATTAATGCTGATTGAGATGCCAATACGAGGTTGAAAATGGCAGCGTTGCAGGATATATACAGTTTGTTACTCTCACCAGCATTCTTCTAAGGGATGACTGTGGGGTAACTGTGGGGCCCCGGAATCCAGTACGGCCAGTCTAGCACGACTAGGGTAGCCATCATTCTTCACATTTCACCTTGTACTCATTATAGCATGTCAGTATAGAGGCGCATGGGAATAGTTGTTGCCGATCCTAGCATTTACAGCGATGTCCAAATGGAGTGCATCCCTCCTTAGACGACGAAAAATGGGGTCGTGTTGGCGGTAACCGGAAAAGGAAAGTTTACACGCAGTCATGCTTTGGACCAGTAAAAGGGTCGCTTGCAACTGGGCCATCCTAGCACCTAGGGACTAGAATGCCTGCCATTTATCGACCCCGATTTCTCCGCATCGTATCCCGACCTATCCCCACTCTCGGACACTCTCCGCGCACCGAATAACAACTTCTTTCTCATCGCGTGGTTTGTCGCCTGGCGTGGGAAGAAAATCGCACTATTCGAAACCTTTACCATGACATCACGGAGAGGAGGGAGTTTGTTCCGCAGCGCGTAATCATGTACGTATAACTGCAGTCTTGCGGGTCAGTGGATACAGCGGATCTAGCAGTTCACTCTAGATGGGTCGTATCTATGCACTCTCACACTCTCACTTGAACCTAATAATGGCTGCCCTTCGTTCACATTTTAAACATCACAATTCCTTTCTTCATCTCTTCTCAACTTCAACATCATTGCCCAAAATATATTCAATTTTCTTCTCTTCCAATACTCCATTCTTCGTCGTCACATCTTCACAATGGGCTCTATATCCATCAGTCCCGATACGGCGGTGCCCGCGCATATCCTAGAATCCAGGCAAACGCCAGCCAATGCGGCCCTTTTCTCGCTGAGCGGGAAAACGGTCATTATTACAGGCGGAGGCAGAGGCTTGGGCATAGTTCTAGCCGCTGCTGTTCTCGAGGCCGGTGGCTGCGCAGCTTGCATCGACATTCTGCCCGCACCCTCGGGCGCCGAATGGAATGATCTCCAGGTTATCGCTAAGAAGTCCAACTTGCGCGCTACCTACCACAAATGTGACATCACGACAGAATCAGAGCTCTCGGAATGTTTCGATCAGATTGCCGCAGAAGGCACTCGCAATGGAGCGCCGTTGGGGGGGACAATTGCCTGTGCAGGGATCCAGCAGAAGATCCCCGCTGTTGATTACCCAGCTGATAGCTTCAGGAGAATTATGGATGTGAATGTCACTGGAACATTCTTGACCATCAAGCATTCGGCCAGGATTTTCATGGCGGAGCGCACAAAGGGGAGTATTGTCATGATTGCTTCCATGTCCGGCCAGGTTGCAAACAGGGTCAGTTTTCTTCTAAGGATTTCTCTGCATTGAAGAGGGCTAACTTCTGTAAAGGGCTTAACTTGCACAGCTTACAATACCTCAAAAGCTGCAGTTCAACAGATGTGCAGGTCGGTTGCTCAAGAATGGGGTCAGTTTGGTATAAGGGTCAACACACTATCACCTGGCGTAAGCTCATCTCGATCCCCATTTTTGGATAAGCCACTAATTAAATAAACAGTATATCCGAACAGCCATGACTGACGAACTCCTCACCGCTGAGCCAGAAGTTGAGAAGACGTGGATGGCAGGCGCTCTATTAGGCAGACTTGGAACACCAGAGGATTTCAAGGCTCCGGCGGTGTTCCTGTTGGCAGATGGGAGTTCTTTCATGACAGGGGCAGACTTGCGAGTAGACGGAGGGCACTGCGCTTCAGCTTAATATACCGCGATTGATATAAGAAATAAAAATTAGAATTAAATGTTCCTTGTGGATATCTGTTTCCATTTGCTCTCTGCTATTAATCACTTATGAAAATTATTATCAACTCTGTTTATATACTCTCAAATAACAATTCCTGGCTACTTACATTATCAATTAGACGATTCGACTGCCTGGAAACGAAATTTAACTCTTCATTATTCTATCATTTTTCCTTTTTATTTATTACCAACTTAAAACCCTCATAAACATTTTTGCATTGTAATTAATTGATTATTTTATTATACCGTTTAAGCGATTGCTTTTAACAAACAGCCTATTGAGAGATTATGCGCTCATCTTTCAAGCCCTCTAGTATTCCCTGGAGCACACTAACAACTCCCATCGCACCTGGATCTGGAATACCTCCTTCCACCTCAAATATTTCCTTGCCCACGTAGCTCGCCCTTCCCAAAACGGCATCTAATTTCCGTGTCGCTTCGGCCCCGTTTCTGGCTTCCATGACTGCGGCCTCCAGGCTGCTACCGCTAGCGAAAGCCTCTGTAAATGGGATCAACGCATCCATCAATGTCTTATGTCCCTTCCTCGCAGACGTATAGCGACAGAGCTGAGCAACTCCTGAGTTTAGAGCTAGTCGAATACGCATGCTTAAGAATCCGGGGTCACTGCCGTCAAAGGGTGATGACAGATGGTTAGTCACTGCGTTGAAGAAAATTGCATATATGGCGCCCGAGGTTCCTCCCATGGATGATTCAATTGTGTTGGATATTACCCTGAATATAGAGACAATGTCCATAGGGGCCTCTGACGAAGTCTGTAAAAGTGCAGCGCAGACGGCTAATATCAACAAGTCAGAATATGCAAATGGAAAGTTTATAAGTTTTGGACTTGCTTACATTTTACACCCTTGAGTAGCGTCTCTCCACAATCCCCATCTCCAGCAATAGTATCGTATCTTGTGATCATTGGCTCATCTGTCACGACAGATTTTAGAACAAAGCCGAGCAAGGTATGGAGTATTTCGGTGCCTATCAAATCTTCTTTCTATTCGTCAGTACTTTAATTTAAGAAAGATTTAGACGAGAAGTTCTTACCTTGAATCGCGTACTCGATATGAATTGGTGATGCCTTTGCTAAGACAGAATCGTTCACGAGTCTCTGGTTCGTATTTTCTGCGATTCCCAAAGCAGGGCTTCCAGTTATGTTCGGCCAGGCAGGCGCGGTTGTCTGGTCGTTCAGAAGAGATTCTGTCAATGGGTCTAATTCCAGTATGGTAACTGAAAATCCAGGTCCATTTAGCGATGAAACAAAAGTACCCACGAGCGTTCTTCGTATGTCGAAGCCAACTGCTTCCAGTTGGCCCATGACCTCGTTAGCAATAATGTGCAGCTCCAAAATACTTAAACCACCGAGGTTGTTTATCATGGTTGCGATTGGCTTTCCTTTGTCCAACTCTGATATCTTGAGAATCTCAAGCACATTTGCGACCGTCGATGGCATCGATGGGATCTTTTCCCTCCTCGTCCCAGGTTCATTATGGATACCTTGTAAGATGTTAATAACTGCCTGTATGATATGTCTTTAGAGAGTAAAATTACCCATTCCATATTCCAGAAGGTTGAACGGCAGGCTTTCTTGCTTCCCTCGCTTTGGTACACTGCATCGATCAAGGCTCACGCCTGCAGTAACCATGCGGTCTGAGACAGATTGTGCAACTTGGGTAACTTCTTCGAGGGATGAACTGGATAAATTAGCATTAGACGTTTGAACAAACTTGGACCGGACGAACGTACCCTCTACTCGCCATTGCGCCTGCTATCTTATGTACAAAGGCAACACCAGCGAGGCCTCGACGCCCTACAAGCTCATTGCCCTCCACCGAAACATCATCCCCAACGAATACGACATTAACCTCCAATCCCTCCGATTTTGCTTTTTCAGCAGCAAGACCGAAGTTGAGTTTGTCTCCCGTGTAATTCTTGACGATCATGAGAATCCTAGGCAGGATTTTGTCAGCGCGCGGTTTATTTCAGTTCGGATATTCACAGCTTTACCCTTTTGGCGACTTCAACGCTTTTAGGCCCGCTAAGACTTGAGAAGCCGATGGAGATGCGAATATGTCACCTGAAACGCAAACGTCAAGCATTCCACCTCCTAAGTAACCTGCGTGAGCTGGCTCATGTCCAGACCCGCCACCAGATAGCAACAAGACTTTCTGTTGGTTTTGTTGATGATAAAGGACTGATACCAAATTAGTATTCGCTGACGACAGGCGAGCCTTCTAGCCTTTCGATGCATCTTACCTCTCTGCGATTCTATTAATCTGAGAGATCTGTCCTGGCGCAAGAAGCTCTTCAGAGCCTGGCCGACAGGATCCTCCACCGCATTTACGAAGTGCTTTCCTAGAGTCATAATCGATCGACACTGGATAATAATTCTTGGATTGTAGAAAAAGCTTGCAGATCCTAAGGTCCAAGGTGTTGCCAATGATTCCGACACCACGATGGAGTTCTTTCAAGGCCTTCTTCTACATTGTGCCCAGTCGATGGCATAGTCTTGAAAACATACTATGGGCGAGGCCCAGACTACGGCTAAAATTACTGATTATGGTTATTATGTGGCCAGAACATATAATCACTTGGGAAAGAAAAAAGGCGTTCGAAAGAAAATATAGAGACGGCAGGGGATTCACTTTCCTGGACGATGGGGTTGGTTGAATGGTGCGCCTTCAGACAGCTCCCGCATCTCCTATCTCTGGCCGACTTCAGCAACCGAACTTCAATAACATCTAGACCAATACCAGTGGATCGTGACACTCAAAAAACTGTCAGCGGATAGGAATGATTCGAGTAGATGGGAAAGATTGTGAATTCGGCCGTGTCTGTCGGCAGATCCTCGGACAGTGCGGGGAAATTGCCAGGCTGCGTGTATATATTCCATTTTAGGATAGCGCCACCCAACGCCAAGTTCTATACAACTCCACGAATCGCAGTCTAAACAATTATGATTGTACCAAATAGGTAATATTACTCGCTCTACGCGGCAGCATCTTGATCTTGCGTTATGGTAAGTCAGAGCAAAAGTAAGTTAGAGTACCAAGGTTGCGGGCAAGATTTGATATACAAATTATTAGATTCTGCCCTGAAAAGGCTATATCAACCTTCAACCTTTGCGTGCTTTCGTTTTCTACTTCTCTATTACACTTTTTCCTATCACCATGGCTCCATCGGCTGTTGTTAATAACGCCCCAGAGGTTTCTTCGAAGATGTTGACAAAGGCTGAGTTGAAGCTCGATGGAGACCAGCAGCATGATATTGTGCTGCGGACGTTCCGCTGCCTCATTGCGGATCTGTGTGAGCAATTCAAGGGAGGCCATCCCGGGTAAGCTTTTTATTCGATTCTTGAATGAACATGATGTTGATGGGTTTTCAGCGGCGCAATGGGAATGGCAGCAATTGGAGTCGCATTATGGAAGTATGTTATGAAGTATTCTCCTACGAACCCGCTCTACTTCAACCGGGACCGCTTTGTCTTGTCAAATGGTAAGCCTTGAAAATCCGTATCTCAGGAAGCAATGGCTAACTCTCTTACAAGGTCATACTTGCCTGTTCCAATACGCATTCATGCATTTGGTAGGATACAAGAATATGACACTTGACCAGCTACGGTCGTATCATTCCTCGCGAACAGACTCCATTTGCCCTGGGCACCCAGAGATCGAACATGAGGGCATCGAAGTTACCACAGGACCACTAGGACAGGGGATCGCAAACGCCGTTGGCATGGCTATGGCGTCCAAACACCTTGCCGCCACTTACAACAAACCCAACTATCCACTTGTCAACAACATGACATGGTGTATGATTGGAGACGCATGTCTTCAGGAAGGCGTAGCGCTCGAAGCAATTTCCCTCGCAGGCCATTGGAAACTGAACAATCTCTGCGTCATGTACGATAATAACCAGGTTACTTGCGATGGTTCTGTCGATTTGTGTAATAACGAGGACGTCAACGCAAAGATGGTTGCGTGCGGCTGGACCGTCATTGATGTGGAGAACGGCAATTATGATATCCGAAGCATCGTCAATGCTTTAGTCGCAGCAAGAGAGAGCAACGATAAGCCTACATTCATTAACATTCGCACAACAATAGGAATTGGTAGTAAATCGGCAGGAGATGCAAAGGCTCACGGCGCGGCTTTTGGACCTGAGGATGTTGCAAACATCAAGCGCAAATTCGGTATGGATGACACAAAGCATTTTAATATTACTGAAGAAGTATACGAATTCTTCCAAGATATCAAATCCAGAGGGCAGAAGCTTGAAAATGAGTGGGCTACTTTGCTTTCGGACTACTCTGAGGAGTTCCCAGATCTTCACTCCGAATTCAAGCTCAGGATTGCTGGTGAGATGACGAACGATTGGTCAAAATATATACCAGCAAAAGCCGATTTTCCCACCACCCCGACTGCTTCGAGAAAGTCGGCCGGACTCGTGTGCAACCCTCTCGCACAACATTTGAAGAACTTCATGGTGGGCACAGCCGACTTATCACCCTCAGTAAACATGACCTGGAAAGACAAGGTTGACTTCCAACATGTAAGAATTTGACCACGCTTGACTGGCACTCTTTCTAACATCCCCGTAGCCTGATCTAAAAACCACTTGTGGAATAAATGGCGACTACACCGGTCGGTATATCCACTGGGGTATCCGGGAACATGCAATGGCGTCTATATCAAACGGTCTCGCTGCTTTCAACAAAGGAACAATCCTCCCAATCACATCCACCTTCTTCATGTTCTACATTGTAAGCTACACTACACAAACTCCGTCCGTCTTCACCGCTAACACAAATTTCTCTAGTACGCAGCCCCAGGCATCCGCATGGGAGCCCTCCAAGGCCTCCAGCAAATCCACATCGCAACCCACGACTCCATCGGCACCGGCGAAGACGGTCCCACCCACCAACCCATCGAACTAGCCTCTCTCTACCGCTCCATGCCCAACCTCCTTTACATCCGACCCTGCGATTCCGAAGAGACAGCCGGCGCCTTCATCTCCGCCCTCAACGCCAAATCCAGTCCCTCAATCATCTCCCTCTCCCGCCAAAACCTCACCCAGTACCCTGCCTACTCCTCACGCGAAGGTGTTCAAAAGGGCGCCTACGTGTTTAAGGAGCAGGACGACGCGGATGTGACGCTCATTGGCGTCGGGTCTGAAATGTGCTTTGCGGTCGATACGGCGAAGCTTCTTGAGTCGGAACACGGCGTTAAGGTCCGCATTGTTAGCTTCCCGTGTCAGAGGCTGTTTGAGATGCAGCCTGTCGAGTATAAGAGGGAGGTGCTGCAGTATCGCTCTAAGGCGCCGCGCGTGGTGATTGAAGCGTATTCGCCGCTTGGGTGGGAGCGGTATGCTGAAGCGGGGATATCTATGCATTCGTTTGGGCATTCGCTGCCGGGGCAGGATGCGTATAAATACTTTGGGTTTGAGGCTAAGAGTATTGCTCCGAAGGTGTTGGAGTTGGTTAATGATGTGAAGAGGGATGGGATTGAGAGTCTAAGGGGGGAGTTTAGGGATTTAAACCAGAAGGCTCACTGAATAATAGTGGGAGGTGTATTGTTAATAGAAGCAATTT
This sequence comes from Pseudogymnoascus verrucosus, assembly GCF_001662655.1. Taxonomy (NCBI): domain Eukaryota; kingdom Fungi; phylum Ascomycota; class Leotiomycetes; order Thelebolales; family Thelebolaceae; genus Pseudogymnoascus; species Pseudogymnoascus verrucosus. The sequence continues at coordinate 595,343 of NW_017263656.1, forward strand.
ATGAAAAATGTCTGAAATGCTACCCTGCGATGAGTCGCGGTATCTTCTCTAGTTCTACACCAGCTTCTTTATTCCCAGGCCCTGCGATGGGCCCCTGTGTCTTCTCTGGTCCTACACCAGTTTCTTTCCTCCTAGGCCCTGCGATGGATCGCGGTATGTTTAGTAGCCCTGCACCAGTTTCTTTCCCGCCGTCTCCATCGCACTACTTGTAGAGAGAGAGGCATGGAGAGGTTATCACTATCTAGGATTGCGAGAGTGGTGAGATAGATCAGTATCTTAACCAACGAACAAGTTATATCTGTGAAAGTCACAGATGTGTGTGAAGAGGGTATTCTCAATTCAATCGCTCCACAATAGCTAAATAAGCCACTCGCTCAATGCTGTCTACAGCGCTATACAAATCACTCCCACAGTTACCCAAACACCCTTCCCCTACTCAAACCGCCTGCACCCCCTCCCCATCCTCAACTTTAATCGCCACCCCACCCATCTCCCCCATCCCCTCCCCCGTATCCACACCCATACTAAAACTCGCCCTCCCCCCCCCATCAACCACCAACCCGCCTACCCCACCTCCTCCCCCCCCAAACCCCTGCCCCAACCCATCCCCCCCAAACTCCCTCCACATCGCCTCCTCCATCGCCTCCAAACTCCCCATCTCCATGCCCAACGGATCCTCATACAACTCAAACATTCTAGGCGGACTGCTCGGCATCGGCGCCGCGTCGGTGGAGAAGAAATCCCCTCCTCCTCCACCGCCACCGCCGCCGAAACCACCACCGTGGCCGAATCCGGCGCCGGCGAAGAGAAGAGCGTCGCTGTGCAGATCAGACGGGTGTGCGAGGTCAGGGAGGGCGGAGAAATCGAGCCCGAGATCTAGGTTGCGCGAGGGGGAGCGCCCGGTGTCGTAGCCTCCGTGGGTGGCGTGGCTGTCTTCCCCGGTCTCGCTGAGGAGGCGGTTTAGTGTCGCTGTGAAGGGACTTTCTTGCACACCCGTGCGATGGCGTGGACTGCGGCGTGTAGCGGGTGTGGAGCGCGTAGGTGTGCGTTGCGGTAACATATCCCCCCTTCTCGAGCGTGCCGATTTCGCCGATCTGGAAATGGAGCGCGTTATCGGTCTATGCGATGGCGTCGGGCGTGTAGGTGTTTTAAAAGGATTCGAAGGGGGTAAACGGTTCGGCGTAGTAGGTCTCGACGTCCTCAACGGATCTTCCCCAAACAGCGCAGCGAGGTCATCATCATCATCCAGCGGATTCGGTTGCGGGGGGTGGTTCTCCTTATTACAATTCGTCGGTGGCGGCGGCGGGGCCGCGAAATCAGCAGAAAAGCCGGGTGGTAAGTCGTCGCCTAGGGATTTCGGGGAGTCGTCTTTGCGTGGGGAGGGAAAGAGGAGGCGGCGGGTGGCGCCGAGCTCGTCTTCGACCTCGATGGGGGTGTGCCGTGATGTACCCATCCAGCGCGCGGGACTGGATTGGATGGCGCGGCGAAGGGAAGCGGCGGCGGTGTCTTTTAGGGATGTTGTGTTCTTGGGTGGTTGCACGCTGCCGCCGCGTTGGGCGAAGCGGGACTGCGTTATCGTTGCTGCTGCGACGTGGAGGTCCTGCTGCGGGGCGGTAGTAGAGAGGTAGTTATCAGGCGGTGCAGGGGCGTCAGAGTAAAAATGCGCTTCAGACGTAGGCAACGGCGCCTGTCCCGCCACCGACTTCCTCGGTTTCGAACCCCCCCTCTTCTTCCTCTCGCCAGCATTCTGATTCGGGTCTTTCCCCCATCGATCCTCAGGACGCTGGGATTTATACTTCGACATCCAGATGCCACACGGATTGCACATCAAGATCTCCGTAAACGCCGCCTTATCATCCGCCGCAGCAAGCGACTTCTTAATCAATCGATACGCCACCGGCTTCCCGCTCTCATCCCTCTCCACAATCTCAATCGCCGTCACCCTGCCCGCCTCATCAGAATACTCATGGTACCCCGGATCACCCTTACATTCCTGGGCCCACGCCTTGCGCCAGGCGGGCGTCTCGATGGCGCCGCAGTTGCTGCAGAAGGGGGGCATTTCGCCGCGCGAGATAGCGTCTTCGAGGCGGAGGCGGATAGTTTGTTTTTTGCCCATCGCGCTGCGTTTGGAGTACGGCTCTGCGACTGTGCCGTCGTCCATTTGGGTGGGGGCTTCAGTGGCGGGGTGAGGGGCGTCGGACCAGGTGTGTGCGTGTTGGAGGTTGCTAGGTGGAAGGGCTGGTTCGCTCGCGGCGACGGCAGGTAGGGTTAAGGATCCCAGTGATGCGGTTCGGCTCATAGACCTCGACGGGGGGCGTGAAAACGAATTATTCTGCGGCGCGTTATTCATCTGCAAACTCGGCGGCGCAATCTCCGTCTGACTCTGCTCCACGCTCTGATTAGCCTCAGGGATAGCAGTAATCGGCATCAGCGCCATCGCCGACCCCGGCCTAGGCGGCGCAAACGACGCCGCGCTCCCCCTCCTCCCCCCATTCGCCAACCCATCCTCCGACATCATACTCTTACTCCTCGCCAGCGTGCGTTTCGTCTTCGGTTTCGGCTCTGCCTTCTGCTTCGCCTCCGCACGCGGCAGCATTTTCGTAGGCAGCAGTTCCGGCGGCCCCGGCGTGACCTCCTCGATCGCGAAGCCATGGTGGACTTTCTCTGCGCGCGGCGCGGCGGGCTTGGTGGCGCGACGACGCGTGTACTTGTTGGCTGCGATGACGGGGTCCTCCTCAGCGGGTTGTCCTTCCTCGTTGTCTTCGAATAACTCACTGATGTCTCCGCTCATAAACCCCGAGTCTGTCCGCGGCATGGGTGGTAGGATCGGGCTTGATGGCGCGTGTGGGCTGGAGCGGGCGGAGGCGGTGCGGCGGAGCACGGGGGGGGAGGAGTTGATGTCTGGGGGTGTGTCGACGGGGCTGTCTTCTTTTTCGGGGGAGGTCATGGCGGATTCGATGGAAAGGCGGATGTGGTCTTGGGGGTCGTGACCGGTGTCGGAGGGAGGGTAGGGAGAGTTATACTGCCGACGTTGCTCGCCGAACTGGGAGACAATAGAGTTGCGGCGGAGCATGCTCTGAGACGTGGCACGCGACCTATTGGCCTTCAGAGAAGGAAGTTGCGGGACAGGAGTCGGTGCTCTAGGCATCTCCTGAAGATGAGAGCCAGCAGCGCCACCTGGAGCAGGTGCTATAGCAATAGGTCTAAATAGTCGGAGGGATCCCGCCGTGCTAGCAGCGACGCGGAGTGAGTCCGTTCCAGTGCCGAAAGAGGATTTACTATTCCAGTTGGTCTGCGTGATCTTAGCGCGTTTCTTCGTCGTAGGCGCCTCCTCGCCATCAGTCCCATCCTCATAACCCGACGTATTCCCACCAACAAGCGGCTTCGACGGCGCACGAGGTTTCCTTGGCCTCTTCACCGACGCCTGCGAAGCCGGCCTTGAAGGCGCCTTCTCCCTCGGACTCGGCGGCCGACTAGCACTCCCCACCACCTCCGTATTCATTGGGACATTAAACGGATCCACCGAAGTCTGCTGCAACGATGGACTGAGCAGCTGATTCACAACCTCCATACTAATCCCACTCCTCTGACTCGGCATCGGCACCGGGGTATTCACCCTATTCGCCATTTGTCCCACACCCGGATTGGACTGCAAAAACGCCAACCACTCGCCATGATCGAACCCCACCGGCATCGCCTTGCTAATCTCCCTATACGTCTCCATGCTCCTCACATACTCGCTCTGCAGCACCGTCGGCACGGGAACAAGACGTAACTTCACCTCCAGCGTCTCCGCTACGCCGTTCGAGAACAGCCCCTGGATGTTCTTGCACACGCGGCCGGTGATGAGCTGGCGCGATTGGCTGGCTGGTGCTTCGGGGGTGGGTGAGGAGGCGGCGAGGGCCCAGGAGAGCATTCCTTGGCCGACGAGCGGGTTGTCGTACTCGGAGTAGTCGTAGGCGTACACAGTGTAATCTTGACCCAGCTTGGCGACCAGCTCGGGGGAGCATTGGACGATAGCTTGGATGCAGGTTTTCAGCTCGATGACGCCGATGGTGGCGTTCTCGTCCATAGCCACAGCCTGGATCTGTAACACATGCGGCCATCTCGCCAGGCAATTCGTCTTATTCTGGTCGTCGAAGGTGTAGAGGACTTTCACTGTTGGGAGCACACGCACGGTTAGCTGGGGTTGTTGAGCTGCTGAGCACAGGACGCATACGTCTCATAGGCCTGATTGTCACGCCGGCACTCTCGCCGTCGGTGGTCCCGGGTTGGCTGGCGGAGGGTGCCATAGGGGGGTGTGAGCTGGCGCCCCGAGCGGTCCGAGACGGCGACGACATCGGGTACGGCACTGGCCCGCGGCCAGGATTGAGGAGATCTTATGAGCCAGGAAGCTTGCACATCGGTTGGGGAAGATGTCACGGTGTTGTGGGCATAGATAGGACTCGATCGCGGGGTGTCGAGTTGGTATGTTTCGAAGTGTCGTCCTGTTTATGGATTCGGGAACGCGTTGTTTGACCCTTGCCTGGTAGAGATCGGTGAGGAGGTAAAACAATTATAAAGTAGTAGATGTGTCGAGGGTATAATAGAGTAGAATGGAGTATAATTGTAGAGAATAGTAAGAGTTGTGGGTGGAAGAATTGGAAGAATTGGTATGT